>NC_089846.1:135974753-136704753 GCF_035609145.1 Eleutherodactylus coqui | reverse complement strand
GAGAGAAAGAGCGATAGAAACACAGAGAGAAAGCGATAGAGAGAGAGAGCGATAGACAGAAATAGAGAGATAGATAGTGAGACAGAGAGAGCAATAGAGAGACAGAGTGATAGAGAAACAGAGAGAGCAATAGAGAGACAGACAAATAGAGAGAGCAATAGAGAGACAGTCAGAAAGAGAGCAAAAGAGAGAAAAACAGACAGAGAGAGAGATTGAGAAACAGACCGAGGGAGAGTGATAGAGAAACAGAGAGAGAGCAATAGCGAGAAAGACAGAACGAGAGAACGATAGAGAGATAGTGATAGAGAGACAGTGATAGAGACAGATAAACGCAAAGAAAGAGCGTAGAGAGACAGGTAGAGGAATTGACAGACAGAGAGAGTGATAGGAAGACAACTAAAGAGAGATAGCAATAGAGACAGAGAGTAATAGACAGACAGAGATAGAGCGATAGACAGAACAAGAGTGATAGACAGACAGAACGAGAGCAATAGACAGACAGAGAGCAAAAGAGAGACCCAGAGAAAGCAATAGAGATACAGAGAGAGAGCAATAGAGACAGAAAGAAAGTGGGAGAGAGACAGACAGAGAGGGCCAACCAGCCAGAGAGAGACAGAAAGAAGCAGACAGAGAGATAGAGCGATACCGAGACAAAAAGAGAGAGAGACAGTCAGACAATGAAAGAGACAGATAGAGAGAGAGAGGCATACAGAGAGACAATGAGAGAGACAAACAGAGAGAGACAGACAAACAGAGAGAAAGACAGACAAACAGATTGAGACCTGAGACATTAGATATCTGCTCCAAATACAAAGTGACGCTCTAAATAAACACCTAACCAAGAAGATTTAGAAGTTCACAACCACCACTTCTGAAACATTTTATGTTCGCGTAACGAAAATCGGGTCAATCTAGTAAGAATAATTTGTCAGGATGATTTGAGTCGAAAATCCAATTGCCCAACCAGTGACATAATAACCGATAAGAAATGCATGCACATTTTATAGGGCGTTTGGTAAAAAGGGACCCTTTGCTCATTTTTAATTCGTCTGTTATCGCTTAGCAAAAGGAAGTGACTCAAAATAATCACTAAGCACTTCAGGTCATAATGTTTGACACGTCCACAATAACAATGCATGCTAATGATTGTTACATCTGTTCAACGTCACGTTGTATGAAGCTGTAACATAATTTCACTTATGGGCCCCACTGTACCTCGATTTACCTCTAATTTCACATGGAGGCAAACAAAGTATCTTTCTGTCAGATTCTAAATTAATCTGAATACAAAGTTATGGCTGCTCTATCTCCTCTTCCAGGAGAGAATATCTCCATCCTACAATGTACCAGAGACTGACGGCTGCTAGGCCCTTTTTTCACTCATGATTTTTTTTTTTGCAAAATTTCAGACTCCCAAATTAATCCATACTATGGATTGTACCCTACAATTAGTTCAGACCTCAGACCAGACCCCTAAATACATGAAGCACAGAATAAAGACCCCAGACTCCATAATAAATTCAGATGTCAAACTAGACCTGAAAATTAATTCAAACCTCAGACCAGATGCCAAAATTTATTCAGACCCCAGATCATAAAATTAATTCAGACCACAGACCTTACCCCAAAATGTATTCAGTCCTTCGACTAGACCTCTACATATATTTATCACTCCATACTCACAGGTTGGGATGGCATATGATTTTACCTCCGTCATTATAAAAAGTACAGGGCTGTTTCAAAAAAGACAGGGAGCAAAATGACCCCCACAGTAGTATCAGTGACCCCCACAGTGGCCTCAGTAGTAATAGTGACCCCCAGAGTGGTCTCAGTAGTAATAGTGTCCACTATATTGACCCCAGTAGTATCAGTGACCCCCACAGTGGCCTCTGTAGTAATACTATTACTACTGGGGCTGATATAGGAAACACTGTTACTAATAATGTCCCCTATATCGACCCCAGTAGTAACAGTGACCCCCACAGTAGCCCCAGTAGTAATAGAGCCCCCCTGAAACCGATAAACTTACCTCCTTCTTGTCTTCAAAGCACTGCTGCTCCTTTGCTTGGCGCTGCTGCAGGATGCACACACTGACAGAGGTGTGTGCACCCAAATGCCTCCTCCCATGGAACCAACAAGGAGAGGTCAGGGGAGGAAGATCCTGGATGCACACACTGCCATCAGTATGTGCATCCCGCAGCAGCACTAGTGAGTGATTACCAGCTGGGGAGCTGCAGCACCCCGTCTGGTAATCACCTTCATGGCGACCAGACATCCCGAAAGAGAGAAAAATGGGACCCTGGGGAAAGCGGCATACAGGGTCCCAAAGCAGGACTAGTCCACCGAAACCGGGATGTCTGGTCACCTTACCATAGTAGTACCCTATCGGAGCGAAGAAGCAGCCAAGACTAATAAAATAACTAGCAGGTAAGCATTCCTTGCAGTTCATGGACAATGTCTGTATCTAATTACTGTAGATGTCAATACAAGATGGATCGAAATAGAAATCACAAATTACCTCTGGGGGGAATATCTGCTACATATCAGAATGCTACATTATTCTGAGTTTTACTTTTGTCACAGGCTTATCCGCCTAAAGAAATATTTGCAGATGATTTGAGCATGCTTGAAGCAGTAGATTTCCACAAAAAGGCTGACATAGAAAATAATGATAATGTCATTATATAAATGTAACTTGTCTGAAGCAATAGTGTCATAATGATCAGAGGGAAGAGAGAGGCGCTAACGGCCAGACAAAAAATACCCAAGAAACGTCTCTATTTTTAGGGATTTTTAAGCTCTGTGACCACCCATTGCCAAGATTGTGAGACATCAGATCACCATTCTTGGACGGATATCAGAATCAGCATTCTGATGCTACCTCTCTCCACAGAGATGAATGGTGGTGATCTAATCATCCCAACACACTTATTTGCCATTTCTGGTGCTCCATGGAAAGTGATAGCACATACTTCTGCTTCTCCATACCAGAACAGGATAAATGCTGCAGAGATAGATATTTGAGACGTAGCTGCAGAGGTAACGGGGTAATGTACCTGTTTATTCTGCAATTAATGGTTAAAGTTTAATTCATATTGCTTAAATATAACTATGCAGTTGGGTATTTGTAACAGTTTGTCATGGCCCATGCGGATGTCTGTGCGTTCTCAAACCAGACCTGGTCAAAATTGGTGAATGCTCGGCACCTAGTCACTGTGCTTGGAAAGATACGTTGTGCCCTGTAGGGTATTGCCAAATGACGTTGTTGTGTTGCCACAGTGGGGTAGAGTGCAAGCGTGAGCATGCGGAGCAAGGTTGGGTATGGTCAAGCCAAAGAGTTACACATATACTGTAGCAGAGTCATGTGAGTTGTGTGAGGGGTCCCTGGAGCCTCCCTTCACAGGAGTGTGCGATGACAGTCAAATGTAGAAGCTTTCCATTGAGTTACTGAGAGAGTGAGAGAGGCTTCCACCACAAAGAGTATTAAAACGCTGTCCCATGTCAAGTACCCACAGAGGCATGAGAGGTCTGTCTAAAGTTGAGAGGCTGTAAATAACTGAAGTGGCCTGCAAGATAACTAAGTAACTGTGAATATTTGTGAAGCATAATAGTTTGCAATGGGCCAGGGATTGTGCTGATGGCCAGCGAGCCATAACAGTGTTCTTAGAGTTCTGGACTATGTCACAGCATTCTGAAACTGTGTGTCGAGTTTAAGTGAATGTACTGCTGATTCCCACAAAGTGAATCTATCATTGATTCAGCTGTGAAGCTTATTGATTATCAGATTCAATCTTCCATCTCTCATTTCACCTGCATGTGGGTGTCCCCCACAAATTTGCTCTTATAACCTGTCCTTTAATGGGTCATTAAAGTAGAAAACTCGGATATAACTCACAGACAGACATAACACACTGACTGACAAACGCCCAAAACACGACAAAGCATACCCACATGCATAAACAGATGTAAATAGATATGATGCAAGGTATTAGTTCATATTTTAGACAAGATACTTAAGTCTGTGAGCCCACTTCAAGGGTCCCTGTCATCTCCCGGGTCCCTACTCTAAATAGACAACTTCCACATGAGTAAAAGAAATGAAAAAGGAGGGTGGAGCAAGACCCAGTGAGGGTGGTGGAATATTTATGGAGTACAAAGAGCTTTTAATGATTGAGTATTTTGAATGGTGGAGGTGCTGCCAACCAGATGACGCTCCACCAGTGTGGGCGTAAGTGTAGCGAAAAGGATGTGAAAAGAACTGGTATGGAGGCGCAACCCTCTAAGCTACTAGAAGATGTAGATCAAAGTCCAATGTGTGATGGTGAAAGCACTTCTTTTTTATTATTTTTTCACAAATTAAAAACCAGCAATAGAATACACATTTCGGGGAAGAACCCCTTCGTCAGTTCGGCTGGATAGGACAACAGGATGCCTGGGGGTGACACAATTCCAAAGATGTATTAGATGTGTAGGAGGTCCTGTGTGCAGGAGGGCAGGGGAGAAAAAAAAAAAAAGCCAGAACCGTCCCTTTTTGCTGAAATCAGTGTGGAAGGGGAGTGCAATAAATTCAGTCTTTGCCCGGGTGTTCCACAAGTGTTCGTCCATTAACAAATGCTTCCAAGCCTATACCGGAGTACACAAGTGCTTATAGGGTTGTAGCCTTGTGACTACTTCAGGGAGTATCCCTAGCTCCTGTTCATGCAGCGTAGATGCCTCACAGTAACTGCTTCCTGTGCCCGTGCAGAAAATGAGTAACGATGCTCCCGCCTCCACTTAAAGCTATAAGCACCCAATATATCCTACTATATGTAACAGTACTAACAAAACATAAATAAACAGCGCTCTGTTACTAACAAAAATGAAGCATATCAGCATAACGCTAGATAAGAATGGCACATGTGTAATTTCCAAGGCTTACAGTATATCAGTATATGAACACTTCAAAACCAATTCCAAGCATGTTTTGATATTACTTAAAGGGGTTTTCCAGGGAGAATATATGACCTACCAATGGGAGCTGTGCCTGCAGTTACAAGCGCTAGCCACTTCACAGAGGTCGGAGCAGAGCCTTCCACTGCTTCCGCTCCGACCCCTATGTAATTGTAGCACTGTCAGCGGGTGTACAGTCAGCTCATTGGTTGGGGTCCGGAACGACAGACCCCAGCCGATCAACTATTGATGGCCTATCCTGAGGGTAGGTGATCAATATTATTCACCCTGGAAAACCCCTTTAATTGTCTCGTATCATTGTGCATTTCATGGATAGGAATTTTTACCTATTGGTTTACCAGCGGTAATGTCACACTAGCTGACATGAGGTTGTATATTTTTAAGTGTATTTAATAAAATTGTGTTTTTATGCTGATCTTTTCCCCTCATTTTTGTTACTTAAGACTGCATAACATTCTATTTCTTTGACCGTGTGCCTTTTACGTGGACCGACTTTCTCTTTTGCTATATACGCTGCCCCTCTCTGCAAGGAGAGGAGGCGGGACAGGATGGGAGCTAGTGCATTGAGCTCCCGCCCCCTGCCACTGTTTGCAATGGGAGGGGCATTGCAAACAGTGGAGAGGGGCGGAGCGGGAGATCAATGCACTAGCTCCCATCCTGTTCCGCTTGCTCCCCTTGCACAGAGGGGCAGTGTATATCAGCCGGGTGTAAAAACCCGTCCAATAGATGCCCATCTGAATAAGCCCTTACGGTGTTTGTCGATGATACAATCAACAGTGATCCACGGTGCCATCCTGCAGAAGTAGAAGGTATCAGTCAGAGGGGGTCATTAAAGGACTCAAAAATAGCAGACTCAAAACTCAGCAGGGTGAAATTATAATCAGAATGATGCCATATGCCAGAAGCAATAAACCCTGAAGTGGGACCTTAAAATATAACTTTTTCTATTTTACACTAAAAAAGCTCAGACTATATAAATTTTAAAATTCCATATCAACCACTGTTGACAGTACGGACGGGGTGCGACAAAGATTTGCCTGCATGGGTCCACAAACCAATAAGGACCAGTATAAGAAGCCCAAACTGCCCACACTATAAAGTACAAGACTGTGTATAATTAGTCAGGCCCATTGATGAAAGCTCTATGGTCAGCTGCGGACCAATGGGATACCAGCACTTCCTACTTACCTAATAAGTCCCTATTGTGGACACATGAAAGTAGCCATGTGCCTACAATTTCAGTCGCTCAGTGAGTGTTAGATATGGATTACTCCCTCAGATAGTAATTGAGCGGCTGAAGGAGGCGCTGTGCTAAGCTAAACTGCAGTGATCGATATAAGTTTAAAAGATAAAGACCCCCCCCCCCCCCCCCAAAAAAAAATAAAAATGTTTCGCCAGGCAGACTGGCATCCTCAGGGGTAACAATGGGGTTATGGATGAAATCACCACAAACTGACAACTCTTGTAACACAAAAGAGTTGTAACTGCATGATCCTTGTAACCAATCCTGAGAGATCTAAAATATGATTGGAAGGAGTGAATACCAATCCTCTCAATGAAGACACACAGACACACCTCTCATTATATAATGAGTTCCTACTTATGTCTCCCCCTCTCTGATGATGTCTCACCAAGTTCATAATGTGATTGCAAATATAAAAAATAAAGTATAAAAGAGGTATTTCTATCTGATTTTTAAACTTACAAGGATCATATGTACTCTGAATGGAAGCGCGGGCCTAATTTATGCCGATGGGGGCAAAAGTCTGCTATTTCGGAGGTTGCACAAACACATAGGTCCCAAAGTGAACTTAATCTTCTTGAAAACAGCAAAGAAATGAACAAGTGGCTCAATAGGCAGCACTGTCACCCTGATGTGCCAAGGCCACTAGTTCAAACCCTGCCAGGGACGCCACCCGTATGCACAGCCTCCCATATCTGTGTGGGGAAGAGTAGGGTGTTAAACATGGATTTGTACAGGTACAGTACATTGTATTTCTTATGTTATTTAGTACATAATTTGAATTAATCATAAAAGAATGATATATTATCAAAAGGAAGTTATTCATGCTTTCAGTAGTGGAAAATAGAAATTCAACTCATTATAGGTATTATTTACGGAAAGGCTGCAAATAAATTGTCTTGACGAGGGCCAAGGGAGAGTTGTGTCGGCCGCCAAAATTTAAGCATATGAATTGTACCTGCATTGGTGGTGGTCATATGTCTGGCAATGGGTGTATCGGCATTATGCGAATATTACACTGGGGCTTACTTATTCTCTTCCTGAATTCTTGAATCATTTGGCCACATAAACCTTGGGGCAAGGACAGATTGTCGCATATATTACTGATCCTACAATGTCCCAAAGATTCTGACCTCGTCTAAATGTAATACTTGGGCGATCTGAAATAACTTTGGCTAGATGAGGATCAGACTTCAGCATTGGCTAGTATTTGTTTAATGTCTTGTAAATTTGGTTTGTGTGCGCACTTCCTGAACTCCATTGAAAAAATTACCCATACCCGGTCACCAATTGTGTCATAAAACAGTATCTTGGCAGCCGATACCAGTCAACGTGTTGACAAAACATTACTCCCATTTGTAGAGGTTCTACCGTCTTATTTACAAGACACCAGAGATACAAGACGCATTCATGACCTTCTTATTATTGATAAGATGCTATTGGCTACCATAGATGTTGAGAGCTTATATAGCAACATCCACTATGATTTGGGACTTTAAGCCACTGATTATTTTCTCTAAACACGAGGTCTCCACTTTAATGCATGTAATGATTTTCTTTTGAAACTATTGTCATTTCTTTTGCGTCACAATTATTTTTTATTTGACAATATACCGTATATACTCAAGTATAAGCCTAGTTTTTCAGTACATTTTTTTATGCTGAAAAAGCCCCCCTCGGTTTATACTCGAGTGAGGTAAAAAAAAAAAAAAACAACGAAAAACCCCCAATACTCACCTCCCAGCGTGATGGTCTCCCCGGCGGTGCTGCAAGCTGCTTGAGAATTCTCCCCGCTATCATCTCCCTGCTCAGCTTTGAATTCCCCCACTGTATCACTGAATGGCTGTGATTGGTTTATCGAGCGCCGGCTGTGATTGGCTGGCACTCGATCCAATCACAGCGCTTAGTTACACAGCACTAAAGGTGGGGGAATTCAAAGGCGAGCAGGGAGATGATAGCGGGGAGCATTGTCAAGCAGCTTGCCGCACCGCCGGGAAGACCATCGTGCCAGGGACACAGACGCCAGCTGGTAGGTGAGTATTGCATTTTTTCTTTACCTAGTATATACTCAAGTATAGCTCGGCTTAAATTTTACCAGTTTTTTGTGGTAAAACGAATTGACTCGGCTTATACTCAGGTTGGCTAATACTTGAGTATATACGGTATTTCATTTACGGAAAATTGGGACTACAATGACCACAGCATGTGCACCCACCTATGCAGACCTTTTTTTGGGGTGCTGGGAGGCCACAATAATAATCACGGAAGAAACATAAAAATACAATAGCCAGATATTACTTTGGGCAGGATGTATAGATGACATTCTGTTGTTTGGTCAGGGTGATGGCCCCTCCTTTGATTGTCTTCTTAACAACAATAACATCAATATGAAATTCATCTATGAATATAATGAGTCATCTGTCCAATTTCTGGATCTGAACATCTGGTTGGACTTGAAGGGCAAAATGCAAACTAAAATGTATCGGAAAGAAAGATCGACTAAAAACGTATTACATTGGTATGACTGGCACCCGTCAGCACTTTAAAAAAGGGCATACCAATGCGGCAATATCCTAGAGCAAGAAGAAACTGCTCTGATAGATATACCTTTGAGTCTGAATGTGTGACCCTATAGCCAACGTGGCTATACCCCCTCTTGTATGTGGAAATCACATAATGAGGCCAAAAAAATTGAAAAAAAATACTTTATTGTTTCCAGAAACTTCAAAATACATACAAAACATCAAAATCATGAGATGCTTTGGAATATATGATGAGTACACAAACCAAATTTGCAAGATATTAAACAAATACTGGCCAATGCTGAAATCCAATCCTCATCTAGCCAAAGTTATTTCAAATCAACTGAGTATTACACAACTCAACCCTTAGGCCTCTTAAAGAAACTTTACAGGATAACTGCAACGGTTCTGTTCTGCTGTTTGAGAGATTACGCCTACTGTACCAAATGTCAGAAAATCCACCAAGCTATGTATTTTTTGTATAGACTGAAACTATTATGCTTGTGTGCCTCTTAAAATGACAATAACCAGTAAGAGTGATATGCCCTTGAAAAAAAAGGAACTCTTATTTGTACCAAAAAGAGCCTATGGACATAGTATACATCCTTCACACACAGGTATATTATCAATAAGCTCTTACAAGCGATTTTTGGATCAACTCATGAGGAATAGATCCTATTGACAAGTGATTAGCTCCAAATGTGGGTTTGTCCTGGTGGACCTGGATCGTGAATCATTTTTTCAGGGCCTGGGTCTCCCAATTGATCCTCTGCTACTCCTTTAAATACTGTATAGCCTACACAAACTCCTTAATAACGGCTCCATAAAATGTTATCACTTCTGTTACACAACTGAACTGGTAATCATAGAAATAATTGATGTCCCTGTATTACCACATCCCATCTTATATGTAGCTTCATGCACCATTTACAAGTGTCGCATCCACACTTGGCAAGCACAAATGACAATTCTGTACGGCTTGACATCTACTTAGGCAGTCAATGCAATCTGTGAAGCAGATGAGGAAACTTTGGTACTAATTGTATAGAACGAAGCTTTTTGTTCTCTTTGTGCCGAATGAGTTGAGAGACATTTGGTACAAGCTGGGACTGTGCATAATAAAACTGCAATAAATGAAAACACACGAAAACATTCTCAAATGATCATAAAAGCAACATCAGCGCTCACTTCCACTTCCATTAGATGCTCCTGATTTTACACTGGTAATGGAAGAAACACACTCTACTGGATATATTATGTATATAAAACACTTTATATAGTGCTGCTAATGTACCTACCAAATGCCTTTACTTTTCTTTAATTTTTTTTTTAATTGACCTTGAGCTTGGGGTTTTGAGTTAAAGCCTTGGATCACCTTATTCCATAACAGACTGGAAATCCTGTTTTCTGTAATACTTTTCGAAAATGTTAAGAGAAAGCGATAATTAAGCCAAACGGAAATGAAAGGAAATGATCATTAAAAAACAGTTCTTAAATAAAATATAACACTTTACAACCACTGCGTAAAAGCACAATTTGGGGAAGCGGAGGAAGCATGGACACTGGACAATTAGTATTTTAATTACATAGTAGAGTACAACTTCTCCAAAGGACCCCTTCTTTGAGAAGATCACCTCTTATGTGAATGCGCCTGCATAATGATTGCTGAAGGTTGTTTTATACCCCCTAGCGTGTCCAGCGGGGGGTACTTGGGATCAGACATAGGCCTAGCAGGAGTAGCCTCTGACGCGTTGGGGTTCCTATCCATATCTCAGGCACCAATCGCTCAGTCTCTGGTTGGCCATATCTTCGAAGACTTTGGGGCTCCAAGCTCTTTCAATGAGAATCCAGGTCACGGGGTCCCTGGGAGGTCCTGTGACAAAACATAACACCGGT
The DNA here is from genome assembly GCF_035609145.1 of Eleutherodactylus coqui. Taxonomy (NCBI): domain Eukaryota; kingdom Metazoa; phylum Chordata; class Amphibia; order Anura; family Eleutherodactylidae; genus Eleutherodactylus; species Eleutherodactylus coqui. The sequence goes on along the minus strand of NC_089846.1, from coordinate 136,694,142 downwards.
CAAACTGCAGAATTTTTATTCAACGACATTTAAAAGCACCAAGTCCATATACAGACGTCAGCACTATCTTCCTCTGGTTCAGGTTTGGACAATGATTAACCCTTTGCAATCCAATTTTGGATTCAGGGTTTCCTAGGAGGCTTTCTCTTTCTGCCCTTATACAATGGCACCGTCTGCTGGCTCGAGCCAGTACTGCGGTATCAGACATGCTGGAGAGGCCCCCGACAATAGAGCGGCCAGTAATATACAGTAAGAATACCCTGCCGGACATCTTCCGACATCGGAAGCAGTACAGCCTTCAATCAGAATGTCTTCAGACGTCAGACAGTGGATTGGAAAGGGTTAAGATACTTGCTTTTACCATTAAGAAACTTTTTGCAAACAACTCTCCCAGGATCAGCGAAAGCCTGTGTTACATCATACTTCGTCTTTACATTTATAGCCCATCTTTACCATGCAGGCAGCCGCTCCGAGCACACACCTACTCTATGTATGGCGCTCAACAACAGCAACCACAACCAGACGCAACTCACATGAGTTGACCCTGCACTTCACACCACCGAGACCCAGCAAACAGGAGAGAAGGACCCAGATGAACATATTAGAACAGGATTGTCTTACACACAATAAGAACACTTCGACCTTACCAGGGCTATTCAATACCTTCTATGGTTCCAGGGGATGGACTTCCAGCAATCAGATGCCTATCCCTACCCTGTCGATAAGGGATATATGTCATTAATAGGAACAGTGTTTTAGCAAGTTTATGAAACTTTACAGAAAGTCTGCAGGAAACTACAAGCTGGAATGAGAATACGATATCTTCCCCACATAAGATATATTACAAAGTCTTACATATTTGCATGAACTACTGATTTATAGACAAAATGTCAGAATAATGCTAGAAGTACTCTTGTGATGATTTGACCCCCTAAGTAAAATTTGAGGGGTCCTCAATTCATTAAAACAGCGCATGCAAAATGTAAGAACACAATGACTGATGGAATACCTTAAAAACATGTAACACCGGCACCTTTATAGCAGCGGTACATTCACATTCTATTATCTGCATTGCATACAGATTGATGGATGTCAATCTAACATGTCGGAGGATCACCTTGACAGGGGGCTGGGAACTGTCACCTTCCCTCTAAAGCCTTAGGTTTCAAACAAGAGATGGTCACATCAGCCCGCGTCTCCCTTAAATGAATAGAAGTTACACAAAGCTTCCGTATTTCCACCAGCCAGACAGGATTAGTCTATAATATGTTCACATCACTATTTTAAGGGAATGAAATGTATCAGTAGGTGATTAAAGAATGCAAAGCGATGGCTTAAATACGGAATGAGCCAAGTGGCCAGAAACCATTCATATTTCACACATCGCTTATACAAACATAACAATAATTAAACATTCTGCAAGAAGAGACTTCATTATATCAAAAGGTGTTTTGCTGCTCTTTCTCTTTCCACTGTCTGTCTTCTTTACGGGGGTACCTGGGAGAGGGTCAAACATAGAGGGGGAGCGTTCTGCCCCAGCTGGAGACCGTCTTTGTGTAATTAACCTCTAAGCCAATGCCCCAGTGGATTCTGCCTGGCAGATCAAAGCTCTCGCATCTTTGTCTGAAGAGCAGCCGAGGGAACTGTAAGCGCGCAGGAAAGTGAGCGGACCTAGAAGTGAACATCTAATTTATCGGAAGGAAAAAAAGAATTTTTAGACTAATGCACTTCTATTCCTACACATACGTCTACTGTGATGCCAGTGCAGACATATTAGTAACAGCCATGTATAGACCCTGCTGAAATAGGTGTATATTGTCTGTCTGTGAAAGTACACAGTATATAGCCCTTACAATTTATTGTATCGATACAGGAATCACCAGCCAACACGATTATATCCAGTGAACCCTATAACTTCACCGGGGGGGAAATGTCTCATATTCCTGGGATGCCCATCAAACCTCAGGATCTTAGTCTAAGATTCCAATAATTATGGTTCAGATATGATGGGTCTCGGGGTTTTAAGTCCAAATCCCAGTCTTTTACAAATTATGAATAACCAATAAAGAAAAAAAAACATGACTACTTATTATTGAAGAATAGAAATATTGCCTTATTGAATAAAAAACCTATAAAAACAGAAAGAACCACGGACACCATCCTGAAATGTATCGAATGGATTAGTGGCTATTAAAACAACCCCAATATAGGAGAGATTAACAATCAGCGGGTGCTAAAGTAGCTTGATATTTGTGCAGAAAGTGTATAATTACATAGTGATACCGCAAATATCCTGATCAATATAAAATAACTGATATATAGTAACCATCAAGCTGAAAAATATAAAGGGGTGGGTGCACTAAATTAAATTGCAATGGTAGATGGTTTTTCCTTCTTCCTGTTTTACCTCCTGTGCACATTTGGAGGCTGGATACTTCCTGGCTTCCCATGGGCGAGACCTTACCTTCTGATTGACAGCTTGACTGTGCACACCCCTGCTGGCCTTCTATTAGCTTCAGGCCTAGCAGTTACCATAAAATCCTCCCTGCACCGCTCATCCAATATGCTAGTTGTTACATTCTTCCCTTCCCCGGTTCCTGATTCTTCGGTCCCCCTTGTGCTCAATACTTCAATCCCTCCCACACACACTTGTCCCAGTTTGCTTTAACCTTCTACATCTGTTCTGTTGGACTCATATGCTGCTGAGATACAGAGGGCCCAGGCTCTATAGTCTGTATGTTATCTCTATGTAAATTACAGACATGAGTCCCCTGAGGCCCATTTACACACAACGATTATCGCTCAAAATTCATTCAAACAATGGCATATAAGCGATAATCGTTGCGTGTAAATGCTGCCATCGTTCACTCTTCAGCTGAACGATGATTTTAAGGTGAGCTTAAAGTCCACCGTTCAGCCAGAGAGAGATAACAGGGACCGCACACTGTGTTCTGCATGGGAGTCAGAGATTACATTGTATTCTGCCGACAGCCCATGTGAGAACAAAGGAGCTGTGCTCTGCAAATAGCTCCCGGAGGCCCTTTTACATGCACATGAAGCTGATAAAGTGCTAAAAGACATTAGTGTCCATTAACACTTTATGCAAAACAATCACTAAAACCGTCAATCTTTCAATCATTTGAAAGATTGTCTTTGCATGTAAATGGGCCTTTAGACTGCACTGACAGGCCTGATAAATCCTCAGCAGCTCCAATAGAGAAGATCTACTGACCTCTATAGAATGGATTGTGAGCTACTGAGCATGCCCAGAAGCCCTGCTATTGAGATGAATTGCAGAACAGTGGCCTGGTGGTGGCCAGTCTTCTTGACAACCAGCTGTATACAGTGAGATTAGAAAAGGCAAGATATTTTTGTAATGCCGGGTTTTGAACACAGGAAGGAAATTGATGAAATGCTCCATTTCACTTATTAGACACAATGAAGTTTAATGAGATTGGAATACCCCTTTAATGCAAAAAAATTAGGATGTCAGGAAGACGGATGTGGATCCACCTTGGCACACACCGATTTGGCTATGGGCTGAGGTGGCAGCACTTGGGCAACCCTGGTTTTCATGCCTAACTCCTCCAAACTGGATACCGGCTGTGCTACAGAGTATCCAAGCCATTGCCTGCACAGATAAACCCGGCTGCGTGGCTGCTGACGCTGCACTGGGCAAGGCGTGGTACCTGAAGGTCTGAACAGGTGCATAGTGGAGAGACTGGCTACAGTCAGAGCTGGCAGCACAGGTATGTAAATGAGGTCCAGGCTTTAGGTAAGGGCAGGCAGCAGACAAAAGTAGAGCTCAAAATACAAAAGTTAGAATACTCAGGAATAGCATGGATCAAAACCAGGAACACGCAAACTGGGGCTTTGTCACAATGGTAGAAACCAAGTGCTTGGGCATTTACACTGGCCCCGTAGGAAAGAGTACAGGAACATGCACGAGCCCTATGGGCAGAGTGGGGAGAGGCAGCAGTGGACACAGCATGGTGAGCAGTGTGTGTGGGATGGTGGCACCCAGGGACAGGTGATCGGGATTATTTTAGCCTACACTATGTCTTCTGTGTATTTTTCTCCTTACCTTTGTCTCCCAAATGATCTACTTTCATATTTTCATTCTCATCATCCATTATCCAAATAATTGACTACACTTCACCATTGAGTGGAGATGGGGCCCCATATCTGCTGGGCCCCATCGCAGCTGTTGTACATGTAGTGAGACAAAGGGTACTACAGGGTAGTCAAATGATCAGCAGAGTCTTTAATACCTGGCTATTAGCTGCTTGTGAGACATAGAGGGTATTGTGCAGGTGAAAGACACTGTTTTTCCATAAAATAGACTGAGTATAGTCTGCCCGGAAACCGCTTGCTTCTGATTGGCTGCTTGTTAGTAAATTTTCTGATTGGTGGAGTGGGAAGTGTCAAGTCAAGTCTGGGAAAGTAAGCAGGATGAGGCAGGAAGTAAGTCAGCAGAAATTGAGAAAATATGGGAATTTGGAAGGAAGTGAAGGAGAAGTTAAAGGGGTTGTCTCACAACGAAACGTTTTTTTTTTTTAATTCAATAGCCCCCCCGTTCGGCGTGAGACAAACCCAATGCATGGGTTAAAAAAAAAAAAGTTTATTACTTACCCGAATCCCCGCGCTGCGGCGACTTCTTTCTTCCTTTACCAAGATGGCCGCCGGGATCTTCACCCACGATGCACCGCGGGTCTTCTCCCATGGTGCACCATGGGTTCTGTGCGGTCCATTGCCGATTTCAGCCTCCTGATTGGCTGGAATCGGCACACGTGACGGGGCGGAGCTACGAGGACCAGCTCTCCGGCACGAGCGGCCCCATTCACCAGGGAGAAGACCAGACTGCGCAAGCGCGTCTAAAAATGCCAGAAGACAGTGAATTTAGACGGATCCATGGCGAGGGGGACGCCAGCAACGGAGCAGGTAAGTGAATAACTTCTGTATGGCTCATAATTAATGCACGATGTATATTACAAAGTGCATTAATATGGCCATACAGAAGTGCTGAAACCCCCTTTTGATTTCACGAGACACCCCCTTTAAGGAGTTGGTTGTTGGAGATAGAGGTGAGAGGAAGCAGTGTGAGGAGCTGCAGCAAATTGCAAGGGTGGGAGCATAGGAGTTGGAGGAGAGTGGCAGAAACAAGTCACAGAAAATAGCAGGAATCCACATACAGTGAGTGTAGCTTGCCCTTGCATAAGTTAAGAGTCAGTGCAAGTACGGACAGACAACTCTCCTTAAGCCCTCCAGTTCTGAAGAAAACCCAGATAACTTAGCCTGGTGTGATTATCTTCCCAACTAAAGTAACATGAAAATAATAAGTTCAAGTCATTTGTCTGTTTACCATAACTCTGCTAAAAGTCAATATCTATGAGAACATTGCAAGATTACGTGATTACTCTTGCTGGGAACAATCCTAAAGTGTGAACTGTTATTTCATTTGTACAAGCCTTAAGTAAACTTTGTACCTTTGGTTTATCTCATCATATCTGATTTGGACCCTTTTCTTACATCGTCACCAGAACACTTAACTAAAGAAAGGGTACTGGCGTCACAAACTCATTTGAATTACCGCATATAACACAAACTGTTATTACCATTTGCCACTGCGTGCAGCCGGGCCGGACCGCGTCTTACTATTCCAGGGAGGGATGTCAGAGCCACCGTAGACAACCATTATTGTTCCCCGCTGTCTCCTCCACAAAGCCCCGCGCTCGGTCGCCGCATACACTTTTCATGAGCCCTATCATTATCGGCATCCTCTAAGGGGAATATCACTGTAACCTTATTTGTTGACTGTAGTTGTGTATTGAGATCCCAAACAGAAAGGCATTATTCAATATAGCATCCTTGGCCAGGGTCACCACATACACTAGCTTTAGCTAAATCAAAAATTGCATGCTCAAAAATTGTCTGCGGTATAGTCCTAGTACAAATGTGTTGTGACATGTTCTATATGACTATACCCAGAGCCCCTGGTTGGAAATGTAAGGGCCCTTTTACAGGGGCCAAGAAGTCGTTCAGATTCCCGCGATCAGTGAGAATCTGAATGATTGCTGTTCAGTCTAAATACACGCACAACTGAGAGATAAATTTGTTAGTTGTTCAGTTTCTGATCGGCCCGTGTGAACAGGCAGTTGATATAATTGATCGGCCCGTGTGAACAGGCAGTCCTTCATCTATGAACAACTGCCTGTTTAATGTGAATGGTGGGGGGCACGCAGGAATGATACGAAGTCCACTTCGCCTCCATACACTAGCGATGATCATCCTTGTGTAAATGCACAGGAGCGCTCATTGCTGGGACGACCTGTTGGGCATCTGCACCCAGCCAGTTGTACTGTGTAAAAGCACCCTAAATTGTACAATCACAAGCTATGCAATGCTTCAGAGGCTGGGCTCTAAAAATGATAATGGCAATAAATATATTTCTAAATGAATGAACTGTCTGCCAATCACTGAGTATTCTTCCAAAAGGCACTGTCACGGCTCAATGGCCATATTGGATTGGGACTTGGGTAATGTCACGGCATCAGTCCCGATCCACGCGATCCACACGCCGGCACATGCTCAGTGTTATTTCAGCATGGGCTGCTGACATGAGCACTTCTCTGCTGTTGGGTGGATGAATTACTTGGCTGGACCGTGAGTGTCCCAGCTGGCCAATCGTGTCTGGACACATTTAATGCAGTTCCTTCTCATGTAGGACACCAGTTATACTTCAAGTCTGAAGGTGTTTCTGGTCTAGTTGGTGGCTTCTGTCCTGTTCCATTTTCAGATCATTTTTTGATGTTAAGAATATTTGAGGTGTTGGAACATCGGTCTCCTGACTTATTGCTATTTCTGCATTGATATATCATCTGGTTCATTGTGTGCTCCTCCAAGATTCATACTACATATGTTACCTACTGTGGCAAACATTATCCCTGTTTCCAACTAAGGAGACTCTGCTCCGCCCTGTAGCCCACCCCTGCTTAGAGACCTCACTTTAATAAAGATCTTTAACCCCTTAACACCACAGGGAGTAAGTTTATGTCCTGGCAGGGTGGTACTTAACGCAACAGGACGTGAGCTTATTCCCTGTGCATGGCGCAGGTTCAGAAGTGAACCCGCACAATCGTACAGTGGGACCCGGCAGTAACAGCTGGCCTCCACCTGCAACAGCGGGAGTACATGAGGACAGTGACCCCCGCTGTTAACCCCCTACAAGCCGCGATCTATGTAGATTGCGACATGTAAAGGGTTCACAGAGGGAGTACACTCCCTCTGTGATGTCATCGGACCCCCGCAATGTAATCGCGGAGGGCCGACGGGTTGCCATGCCTTATCATAGTGATCATAGCTGCTATGATTCATGTCACTTACAGGGACATATAGAGTGTGATACAACAACAACAAAAAATAGTGTAAAAAAAATAACGGAAAAAAACCTTTTTTGCTCATTTTTCCCTATTTGTATGAAAAAAATAAAAAATGTAAGAAAAACCCCACATATTCGGTATCATCATGTCTGTAATGACCTGTACTATAATTTGACCACACTATTTATCCTGCACAGCAAAACCCGTAAAAAGAGTGGAGGCAAAATGCATATTTTATTCGTTTTACCTCCCAAAAAGTGCAATAAAAGCAGTCACAAAATCCATATGTATCCCAAAATGGTACGAATAAAAACTAAAGCTTGTCACCCAAAAAACAAGCCATCACAGGGCTCCGTACATGGAAACTTAAAAATGTTATGGGACTTTGAATGCAGCGATGTAAAAATAATTATAATTTTCAAAAAAAAGATGTTTTATTGTGCAAGAGTGGAAAAACCTAAAAAAAAGATAATATTTTTGGTGCCATTGTAATCGTATTGATACAAAGAAAAAATTTCATTTATGCTGTATGATTCACGCTGTAAATAAATTAAAAACAATGTTAGTATTGATGTGTTTTCTCTTCCTGTATTTCCCTCAAAATAATACAAGTTTTACAATACATTATATACACCCAAAAATGGTACAAAAAAAAACTACAGTTGGCCACACAAAAAACAAGCCCTCATACGGCCGCGTCAACGGAAAAATAAAAAAGTTATGGCTTTTGAAAAGTGAAGATGAAAATCCCCAAAACATTGTAGCGTCTTTAGGGCTCAGTCAGACGCAAAAAAGTGCTCCACACTTTAGCAAAATGCGTGTGACCATTGAAAGCAATGGGATGCAGGCAACCCCCGCAGTGATTTTCGGGGAAGGGTTTGAAATATAAGCTGTGATGCGTGTTCTTTCTTCTATGCCGGCACTGTACTGAAGCACTTTCAGCAGCCAGGGATTTAAAAATCTAAGCCAATCAAAGGCATACTCAGCCATTGATTGAATGACAGCTGAGCGCTGCCTGTGATTGGTCACAGTGCTCAGCCAATCAGAGGCAACACTCAGCCATTCATTGAATTTAATAAATGCCTGAGTGCTGCCTGTGATTGGCTGAGCACTCAGCCAATCAGACACAGCTATTTCAGGAGGCAGGGATTTAAAATCCCACCTGCTGAGAGAACTTCAGTACAGTGCCCGGGAGCCATGCGTCAAGGAATTCCTTTATCCTCGCGGGGAGTCCCCTTGTTACTGAACACTATAAGGAATTCCCTGCAGGGATATTTTATGTGCAGCATGGATCTATGCGGTGCACGGATATCTCATCTTTTGCAGGTGCAAAGATTTTGCCCCTGTAAAAGACGGACATGTGAACACTACATAGGGAACCAATGGTTCTATCAGACGCATTTTTATTGTGCAGATAGGTGCGCACAAAAAAAAAAACGCTCGTCTGACAGAGCTCTTAAACCCGAAATAGGCCATGCCCTTAAGGGGTTAAATTTTAAACCAAACAAGTGCTGAATAGTGATGTCATTTCTTCTTGATTATTGGAGACCTGAAACTTTTCAGGTACTTAAAAAGATTTGTATTGAAAGGGAAAAAGTCTTCAAACAATCCCATTACAAGAAATGCTTATAATAATTAGATTCATCAATTATTTTCCTATTTTCTAAAAAGTTTGATAAAAACTTTTATGTATCCCCATTAAAGTCCATAATGAGACATTCATCTACATGATCATACAATTTTCATTGCACGTAAGTAACACGGATATTAAACAATACACCATCCAGTGATACATTGTCCATTAATTCATAGTTTACCACGGTTATTGTCCATTACTTGGTCTGGGATGTGCAGAGGTAGGAGATATTTGCTGCACTTAAGGTCACTAATGCAATACCATAAGAGTAAAGTTATAATGTAGAATTGAGTGGATTTCCTAGCATATTTGTTTATGCATAAAAGTAACAGGTTATGAGAGGTTACAAGGTTCGGATAATGCAAGAAGTCTACAAACACCATGAACTTAAAAAACATGGGCTGAGAACAATAAAACTGCTATATGTACCCCCCAAGATGGATTATCTTTATGACCTATAGAAAAGAACCAGATTCCAAACGGTATCACTCTCCAGACTCGGTCATGTTTCTAAATACAAACTACTAGAACGCCTGGTTTATTCCTGCCTCACACGCTTTCTCTCTGATAACTCTCTTCTCGACCCCCTCCAGTCCGGCTTCCGCCCCACACAATTGACCGAAACCGCCCTCACAAAAATGTCAAATGACCTGATGACAGCAAAGCTGAGGGATCACAACTCCCTACTAATCCTCCTCGACTTCTCCGCTACACTTGACACTATTGACCATGACCTCCTCCTTGCTATGCTACACTCTATTGGCCTAAAGGACACTGCTCTTTCCTGGTTCTCCTCCTACCTCTCTGACCGCTCTTTCAGCATCACTAGCTCTATCTCCTCTCCACTTCCTCTTGCTGTTGGGGTTCCCCAGGGCTCGGTCCTTGGTCCCCTCCTCTTCCCTATCTACAAAGCCCCAATCAGACAAACCATGTGCAAATTTGGCCTCCAATACCATCTATACGCTGATGATACCCAGTTATACACCTCTTCCCGCGACATCCCTGTAGCATTCCTCCAAAATATCACTGACTGTCTGTCTGCTGTCTTTAACACCATGTCCTTCCTTTTTCGCAAACTTAACCTCTCTAAAACTGACCTTTTCGTCTTTCCGCCTTCCAACCGAACTGCGCCCAACATCTCCATTTATTCCAGTGTCTGGCATTATAATAACACCCAAACAGCATGCCTGCTGTCTTGGGGTCACACTGGACTCCGATCTCTCCTTCACCCCCCACATCCAATCCCTGGCCCAAACATGCCACCTGCACCTCAGTAATATTGCTATAACCCAGCCATTTCTCACCACGGACACCCTAAAGACACTCGTTGTCGCTGTCATCCATTCCTGACTCAATTACTGTAATTCGCCACTCATTGACCTTCCCGGCATCTGACTGTCCCCTCTCCAATCCATACTAAATGCGACAGCCAGGCTCATCTTCTTATCCAGCTGCTTCTCAGACAGCTCTGCACTATGCCAGTATCTGCCCATCCACTACAGAACTACATTCAAACTCTTCACCCTCACCCACAAAGCTCTCCATGATGCTGTGCCACTGTACATCGCCTCACTCCTGTCCATACACCACCCAGCACACTCACTTCGATCAGCCAACACTCTGAGATTAGGCACCCCTCTAATTCGATCCTCACATGCTCACCTCCTGGACCTCTCTAGAGCAGCATCAGCCCTCTGGAATGCAGTACCCAAAAAGACCTGGACAATCCCCGACGAACGGAACTTCAGACATGCCTTAAAAACACACCTCTTCAGGGAGGCATATCAAACCTCTTGATCTTATCTCCCGCCCCCAAAACATGCCCCCTACCCATCCCTATGGCCCCACACACCTTCCACGTTGCCTATCTATACACCCTCTGCCCCTGTACCTCCTTATCACCCCCCATTCTGAAATTTTCGTACTGTTTTGTGCTCCCCCATGCCTTATCTCCAGCCCCTGTACTTCCTGAATCACCCCCACCCCGTCTCTCTCCAATACGTGTATACCACATGTAATTGTCTGTTTGTGCTCCCCCGTGCTTTGAAAGCGCTGTGGAATAAGTTGGTGCTATACAAATAAAAGACTATTATTATAGAAAACATAGTGTGATTGTTCTCAGGGAGAAGCCAAGTGATCTTGAAGATATGAGAGCTTGTAATGGCTAACAAAAATACATGATGTTACTGCGAGCTTTCGGATCTACTATAGAAAACATATATTCAGTATGGAGGGAATGCAGACCACGGGCGTATAAAAAAGCCCATATACAGTAGATACATATACATACACATGACAAGCCTAAGAGCACATTCACACAGGCAATTGTCACACGAGGTTCATCCGATAGCGATAGGAATGTAACTTGCACATTAGAACAACTCATTGATTTCGGTGTTTATTCACATGAGCGACTTGCTGCTCAGAGATGCATGACCTATTTTTTGGTGATTTCTCGCAAGGAATCACCCATTATTTCTTATGGGATCTTTAAAAAAAATCGCATTGAGCTTGCCTGCCATGTGATTTGCAAGCAAATGGGATTTTTATCATTGAAACGACCCTCTATTTGTTCCACATGTGTGAAAATTGCAAATACATAGATGTGCAAAAATGCATTGCACTTACACCCAGAATCGCAAGTTTACGATTCAGACTCTCCCATGTGAATGCACCCTAAGGCCTCCTTCCCACGAGTGTGACGGGCTCCGCCGCGTAATATTACGCAGTGAAGCCCGTCACGGCGCCCCCCAGAGCCCCTATACTTACCAGCGGACGATAGCGTGAAGACGCTTCCCCGCCCACCGCCGTCGCGTCGTGTGACACGCCCACCGCGTCACGTGACGCAGCCGGCAGTGTCACGTGACGCGCCGGCCGCGTCAAATGATGCGCCGGCCACGTCAAATGACGCTGCGGCGGTAGGCGGGGAAGCGTTTTTTCACGCTATCTCCCGCTGGTTACAGCGGGAGATAGCGTGAACGGACGGCTTCCATTGACTGCAATGGAAGCCGTCAGCGCGTACAGCCCGTCCTCACCCGCAGCAAATAGAGCATGCTGCGGGTGAGGACGGGAGAAATCGCGGTGCGTAATTCCGCGGTGGAATTACGCATCGTGAGCATTGTGCTATTAGGTTCAATAGAACCTAATAGCAGGGGGCCACGCAGCGGATTTTTGCCGCGAATTTACGCGGCGTAAATCCATTCGTGGGAAGGAGGCCTTAGGGCGCCCACCCACTGGCGTTTGCGATTTTCGTGCATGAAAAACGCCGCGTTTTCGCGGCTTTTCCATTAATTTCCATTGACTTTCATGGGTGCATTAGGAGAAAAATAAGGACACATATGCAACTGACAGTTCCTATGTTAAAAAACGCAACGCAACGCAAAAAAAACCGCCAGTGGACAGGAGTACATTCAATTCTCATTGCTCTTGAGAAAAAACGCAAAACGCAAAGAAAAAAAAATCGCCAGTGGGTGGGCGCCCTTACAGAGATGAGAAGATAACACAGTGCCCCATAGCAGAGGAGAAAACAGAGATGTGCTTCTGTTCTTTATGCTAGGGCCACACAACGACTTGTGACCACATGACATAAGACGGCAGCGTTATGTTGCTACGTTTCAACTAGAGATAATGGATGTGGTTGTGTTGACACCCGCAAGTTACTTTGACCACAACATAATAGTTGGCAGAATCCATGTCTTGGCTTTCAATTCCCAGTCATTGTTACAAGGCTTGTATAAAGAGTCTAACATTGACTTGCGGGAATGCTGCCTTCCAATAGGTGGCGCTGCAGAGGTATTGCTCCAGCTCCCTTATTTGCATATTACCCAGAGGAGCATGAATGGCCTTATAAGTCTCCTCACTTACTCAGCTTCTAGATGCTCTCCCTAAGGAGAAAAGATATATGTTCCTGATCCATCATTTTGAGTTGCTCAGTTGAAACTATGGCATCATTCTATTACTTCAGTTTATCTAATGGGATATTACGCAATGATCTGCCTGTAGACATTGTGATGATGATGCATTCTCTTCATTGGCATAACAAGAATAGAGGGAGCCCCATAGCAGAATTCATTAGGGGCTGTCTATTGGTGTTGGGTTATGCCATTAGTGCCATATTATCCATCTGGCTATGTTCTCCTCACTTTTTTATCACCATGCCCCAGTCTGTTCCTGCTGGGACAGAGGGCCGCACACCATAAGCACAGGATCTCACCGTGGCTTGCACTGAAATCAGCAGCAGTGAAAGGTGGCCTAGTAGTGGAGGCGGTGTGCATAATTGGATGACAGCGTGACTCAAGGCTCAAGCAGCCCGCCTCTGTGACTCAAGGCGGGGTAATTTGCATACAGAGCGCCAAAAAGAAAAGCATGTTTTTGCATTAATGCACATTCTACTTGGTTTTACACGCGTATATCCAGACTGTGCTAAATGTGCCACAAACCGCTATGATAAAAAAATCTGATGACAGGATTCCCTTTAAGATGCTGATTGACAGATAGAGGCGGAGAGAGGGTGCATATAAGAATATGCACAGGTTTCATTGGATTAGACCACTCTCACATCTGTGCTGGCATCTCCATTCTGAGGTTCCATCCCAGATCTGGCGCAAAATGCCAGAAGAAAAAAGATGAAGGACAGCTGAGCGGAAACCAAACAGACCCCATTATAGTCAATGGTGTCCGTTCAGTGCTGTTCGGTTCTCTCATAACACAAATTCATTCGACCAGGGAATTCCGCTTTCCTGCTCGTTTAACGGCAATTTGGTGGACCTGATGGGGTTACTTTAAAGAAATTTCTACTGTATTTTTAAACAATGCAAAAACACTTATTTGCCTTCTATTCATTGGCACAAATAAGCGGAGCCCTTAAAGAGAGTTGTACATGTACATACACATAGAAACCACTCCATCATAAAGTTTTTGACGAGGCTATCAAATGATGTGACAGGCAACGAGTTCCTCTTCTGTAGGATGGAATCAGTATCAAAATCAATAACTAACCCTTCAGAGAAACATGATTTGTCTAAGAGGGTGGAAAAATCTTTGCAGCAGCTGGTTCACTTGGTGATCAATTATTTATGGTAGAGTTTGCAGGTTGCACAAAGGTAAGCAATGGAAAAAGGCCAAAGGCCACCATGGGCATCCACACAAACAGCACATTTGTGGAAATTAGCGTAGGTGCAGAAGAGGGTCATTGCATAGATTGTTCATAAGCATCTATTCTCACAGAAATGAAGTATAAAACTTGGAATTTACCGGTTTTCTTATTTAAATTCAGTTAGTTCTGTTTGGATAGGATAGAAAATATTCATCATTAGTCGATATTTAATTTCTGAAGCTTGACCATAATGGGTTCTCTTAGATAATTATGTATTACCCTCTTTATAGTTTTAGTTTATTTTTGTAGAATGACATATATTTCTTATGTCCAATACCTGTCGAAGGACCAGGTTCAAGTATTGTGAACTGCTCTTCACCTTAGATAAAGTAGTATTTAGAATGCTACTTGTGTCCACCGATGTTTGCAGTAGAGAGGGGGAATGGCATAGTAAGGACTGAACTGAACCCCATATTGTGGTGTTGGGTTTTGATACGCAGGACAAAAAGACTTGGTGCTTATTTCCCCTCCATAGCCTTTTCATAACACTTGGGTCAATTCCCTAGCTCCTTGTTTACTAACAATGCAGTACTTTTGGAAAGGGAATTCTCCAAAGTAGAGAGGATCGTCTGATCATCTGAAAGAAAGAGCGGTTCCAATTGTTTGTTTGCCACCCAGAGACAGGTTACTCCATTGTTACAGCCGGCATACGGCAATCCACAAATCCAATGGCAGCCCTTGTACCAACCATGGATTCTGCTATTCAGAATTAGAATATGGACTTAGACACAGATGCACCACCGGCTCTGATGGCATTCCACCCAAACTGCTGAAACGCGCAATTGATCCGATAAGCACTGCTCTACATCAATTACTTCTGCGTGTCTGGTCTTGTGGTAAAGTCCCCAATGAATGGAAGGAGGGCATCATCCTCACCCTGTACAAGGGAAAGGGCCCAAAAATTGCATGCTCTGGCTACAGGCCGATAACACACCTTTTGGTTCCCGGCAAGGCCTTTGTGAATGTTCTACTCTCTGGAAGGCCTTGTGTGGCATCGGCGCCCCCACATCCCTTCTAAACTTACTAAAAGACATGCATCAGGGCACATCCGCCAAAGTCAGTATCAACAGTTCAACCTCTTCTAGTTTTGAGACCTCCCTGATTTTCGGCAGGGTTGCGTCTTGGCTACCGCTCTCTTCTGCAGGGCCATGGACTGGATCCTTCAGCATATTGTCCAAAGTAGTAGGGTCACTCTTCCGGAGTACCACTTCCCCGACCTGGACTACGCCAACGATGTTGCACTCCTGGACGCTGCATCTAATAACCTGCAACACTCTTTGGAACAGTTTGATTCTGAGGCGTCCTGTCTTGGGCTTCACATCTCCTGGTAAAAAACCAACTTGCAGAATTTAGAAGCCGGCGCAATCCCTCCGGACCTAGACGTAAACGGCCAGAGAGTCGACACTGTCAGTACCTTGGAAGCGTTCAGCACACAGATAGAAGGGCTCTTCCGGACATCCTGCAGAAAATAGCCCTGGCAGCCTCGGCGATGAGGCCCTGGATAAACTCTGGTGGAGGCAGACCATAACACTCAGGACAAAGATTGGATTCTACCAGACCTGCGTAATGCCAATGTTATTGTACGGCTCGAAGACTTGGACCTTCCTGTCGCAAACCACTAAGCGTCTGTAGTCCGTTAGCATGCGATGCCAATGCCAGATTCTCCGTGTCCGTTGGTTCGATTTCATCAGAAAGAGCGAGATACAGGCTTGCACGGGGCTTGAATCAATCACAGACTCAATAACAAGGAGACGACTCGCACTTTTTGGTCATGTTGCACACTTGTCAGAATCTGACCTGGCCTCGGTGTTCTAACCACAGCCCCCTGCCAGATGGCGGAGGCCTCCTGGTCGTCCGCGGCACTTGTGGGTGCAACAGAGAGGCAACGGTACCTCCTCCAACATCTACACTGAATGGAACAATGCTCTTGGTCGTGGTCATTCTGGATTGGCACTACAGACCCTCGTCGTCCAAGCGTGATAACTGAGCTGAACTGAACACCTTCTCACCTCTATAAATCACTGTATTTCCTAGTGATAAGCTACAGAGGTCTGTGCAAGAATGGCAGCTTTTGATACATGACTTAGCCCACGTTTAGACATCAGTATGCAAGTTGTTTCTGAGATTCTCAGCTGCAACTTGCACTGGTCAGCACATGTACACACGTCTGTGTGCTGTCCAATCATAGCGGACAATAATGTTTTCGTTTGAGAATCTTTGATGAATGGAGGATTTTTTTCTGTCTTCATCTTCCACACATTTACATTTGAAAGGGGGCGTTCTCTAGGTCTAGAGGAAAGGGGGTTTCTACACCGACATAGAAGGGGGTTCTTTACTGTAAGAGCAGTGAGACTATGGAATTCTTTGCCTGAGGAGGTGGTGATGGTGAACTCGATAAAAGAGATCAAGAGGGGCCTGGAAGTCTTTCTTAAGCGATCCAATATTATCCAATATATATAACACTAACTCAGGGAGCATAAAACCTTCACATCCTTATCAGTGGACTAGTTAAGTATGTTTTTATTTCTCTATTCATCCTGTTGTACTATACGTTTAAGTGCAAATTAATCACATCCATGTCTGTGCCTTGTCCTATATATGTGTGTATATATATTCATGCCTCTTCGGATCTATTTCATTATGCCTGAAGAAGAATTCTAAAAGGTTGGAAAGCTCGCTGTAACATCATGTATTTTTGTTAGCCATTAAAAGGTATCATATCTACAAGATTACTTGGTTTCTCTTCCTGGGAACAACTAATATTATATGTTATAATCATTAATAACTTCAGAAGGGTTGGTGATCCCGGGATTAGTCTGATTGCCAGATTGGAGTCAGGAAGGAATTTCTTTCCCTTACATGAGGGAAATTAGCTTCTACCTCATTGGGATTTTTTGGCCTTCCTCTGGATCAACATTTGGGGGAGAGGGGGCTATAGGCTGAGATAAATATTATGTTGATAGGGACTTGAACCCAGTATGACCTCGAAATGGGCTTAGGTTAAAGAAATACATTCTCACTATTCTCCTGGTTTTTGATTCAATGCCACTCAGTTTTTTTGTACCCTTTTCACCCTCCCCTTTCCCTTTTTTCCTTTTCCTCTCCTTCCTTTCCTGTTTCTTCTTGTCCTCCTAGAGGGCTGTTCTTGTTATGTTTGAAAAAAAGTTTGTCTTTTCTCAGCTCTTCAGTAAGGCTCAGAAATGGTCAATGACTGGAGACATCCACATGCAATGGGAAGGTACATGGAAAGGTGGAGTCACCCCTTTAAATTTGGTGATTGAACAGCATTTGAAGACTTTTGATTTTATGTTTATGTGACTGAATCTTTTGAATTTCTTTAGGACTACTCAGTGTCAATCAAATATCACCACATCCATTGGAGACGGCCTAGTTAATAGTACTCTAGTGTCAGGCTCCATTTGTAATAGGAGCCATAGTTGGTAAATGAGGAGTTTTGAAAGAAAAATAAAAGTGATGATAAAGTCAATGTGGTTGCCGCTGTAAAAGTCTGCATCTCGTTAGAGGAACTGACACGTCCTCTTTAATGATCTTGTTAAATAAAAAAAAATCTTGCTATTTGTATAGCGCCAACTGATTCCGCAGCGCTTTCAAGTCATTTATTTATTACCCCCCACCAAGCTGGGTGATCATTTTACTAACCTTGAAAGGATGGACGGCCGAGTCTACCTTCAGCCGGCTACCTGAACCTTGCCGGATTGAACTTGAACTCTGCGCCACACGAGGCTCTGATGTTGGCCACACCTTCCCACGTAACACTGCTGACTTTTCTTGTCACTTTTCAAAGGTAGCAATAGTAGAGAAAAGCCGCATGTTTTAGCACAAATATGCCAAAATTTGCAGCTTTTTTTGCATCAAAAAGTTGGTGCAAATCTGTTGATAAATTCCCCCCACCCCACTGTTCTTTGAATCCCGGGCCAGGCGTCTCCCCTTAGGCTTTGCACTGGGCATAACACAGTCTACACATTTTCTCTTTTTTATTTTAAATAATACCGCCTAATTATTAAATGACTGAAACTAATAATTTTGCTACATTTAACATTGATGTGTATTTTGGATCTCCAGACTGCAAACAATGCGGCGATGAAGCAGACATAGAGGACGCTGGTTGTCACTGGTAATGGCCTTGCGTGACTGAACATTTTCTACAAGCATTCCCATAGTGCATGTTTGCCTTGTGCTTATTATTGATCGCCATCTCTGATAAAATTTGGTGTCTGTGTTTTCCACTATTTTCATTTGCCGGCTAAATGGAACTGCACCAGTAAGTAAACTTCAGACATCCACAGCAAGCAGCTTCAAGAAAAGAAAAATCATTGTTGAACATACCCAGAGGGGGTGCTGCACGCCGGGCCGGGAGCTCTTAACATTACACTTTCACATGGAACTCCCTCTGGTGTCAGCGGACACTTCAGATTTATTTTACCTTTCTGCAGCTTTGATACTTTGTAGCTGGGGCTGTGCCGGCCATCAGACACTTCTGTTAGTTACATTTTTTCTTTGTTTGGGAATTATTTATTTTTTGACCCCAGAAAATAGCAGTGACATCATCTGTTCCCTAGTCATACGAATAACAACCAGTATGTGGATTTATCAATCATTCAAACAGCATCTGTCAAAATCAACGTTTATTGTTTCTTACATGTAACTCTGTTTGGGGGGTATGAACACCATCCCTCCGACAACAGACCTTGGCGCTAATCTGTATTGGACAAGAAGACCTAGAACCCTCGCTGAATGCAAAAGCGGGTGTGTAAGGGTCTCTTCCTGAGAGGGCCTTGTGTGGTGCAGAGTGTTAAGAAATGCAGTCCTAAACTCTTGCTCATGATCTGAAGGTTGTTCAATCCCCGCTTGGTTCAGGTAGCCAGTTAAAGGTTGACTCATCCTTCCAAGGTCGGTAAGATGAGTACCCAGTAGAGATGAGCGAACGTACTCGTTTAGGCCTTAGTCACACGGGCGTTTTTTCACGCGATTTGCGCATCGCATGACGGATGCGCATGCGCAAATCGCGTGACCGGCGCCGAAAAATCGGCCCAAAAATCGCCCGAAAATCTGCTCCTAGCCGCGTTTCATTAGAAACGGGCCGGAGCTGTCCAGCGCATTGCATTCAATGGAGCCGGCAATACAGCGGCTCCATTGAATGCAAGCGCTGCGGGCGTGCGCGGGGTTAATTGTCGGGAAGGGGTTAAATATATAACCCCTTACCTGCAATGCATCCTTAAATGTGAAAAAATTAAAAAAAAGGATGTACTCACCTGCTCCCGGCAGCTGGAGATCCCGGCGGTCGGCCTGCAGTGGGTGTGAAGGAGGTGTGACTCAGGCTTGCCCCTGATTGGCTCAGCGCTGAGCCAATCAGAAGCAAGTCTCAGTCACACCCATTCATGAATTCATGAATGGGTGTGACTGAGCTCAGCCTCTGATTGGCTCAGGCTGAGCCAATCAGGGGCAAGCCTGAGTCACACCTCCTTCACACCCACTGCAGGCCGACCGCCGGGATCTCCAGCTGCCGGGAGCAGGTGAGTACATCCTTTTTTTTTATTTTTTCACATTTAAGGATGCATTGCAGGTAAGGGGTTATATATTTAACCCCTTCCCGACAATTAACCCCGCGCACGCCGGCAGCCCATTGCTTTCAATGGAGCGGCTGTATTGCCGCTCCATTGAATTCAATGGGCAAACATCGTTCTTCTCTGCCACAGCTGTTCCAGCTGTGGCAGAGAAGAATGATTTGTCTTCTATATGTTCTCAATGGGGTCGGCGCTGCTGCCGCCGGCCCCGTTGAGCGCATATAGAGAAGAGAACAGGAATCGCAGATCGCAGATAGGTGCGATCTGCGATTTCTGTTCTCTAATTTATCGGACGAGCGCATAAAAAGCGCTCATGTGTCCGATACCATTGCAAAGCAATGGTTTTAAAAAGTCGCCGGACGCATGCGCATGCGCAAATCGCGGCAATAAACGCCCGTGTGACTAAGCCCTTAGGGCGATTTCGCAATCGATCAGCGCTTTTTTCGAGTAACTGACTACCACAGGTAGCAGTGGGGAACAGGGGGGAGCTCTCACTCCCCTCTGCAACCCCCCGGAGCCCCCCGAATCTTTTTGCCCGAGTAGTCAGTTACTCAAAAAAAGTAGTGCTCGATTGCGAAATCGCCCTAAACGAGTACGTTCGCTCATCTCTAGTACCCAGCTTGCTGGGGGTTAAAAGATAACTGGGGAAGGCAATGGCAAACCACCCCGTGAAAACAGTCTGCCAAGAAAATGTCACGATATGACACCACCCAAAGAGTCCGTCATGACTTGGTGCTCTTCCTGAGAATAAAACTATGAATTACAATAAACAGATATACCAAGAAGCGCTATTCAGATTACACAGTCTCAATAATTGTACAGAAATACCAAATAAGGTTATAATAATAACTTTATAGGTATAGAAATGGCAACAGTACATTCATATAATATAGTGGGAATAACATCAGTAAGTACACAAGTCAGAGGCTATTCACATATACCTGGGTAATATCAAACTACTAACGACCACTTGTCTGTATGTATGTATGTATGTATGTGTGTGCATACTTCTCATGCTCCACCCTTGGTAACATCATCGCTCCGCCCCCTGATGACATCATCAAAGGTCCTACAACATATATGAAAGACAGAGTCTGACCGACAGAAGAACAACACAGTTAGGGCTCTTGGAAGGGGAGGACAAAAATAACAAAATGAAAAGACAACTATTATGTCAGACACAACTCAGCGGTCCTCACAGAAGACACCGACCTACCTCCACCATAAAGATCCAGTGAGCTGAAGAACCTGCAGTGATGTCACTGCTGTGGGAGGAGCCAAGCTGCTTTGTGTGATGTGTGGGGATCATAATGCATGTACCATGTAGCAGAGCTGTGTGCTACCAGAAACACTGGCACTATCATTTCCTATAACTCAGCAGTCCTGACAGAACACACTGACCTACCACCACCACAGAGATCCGGTGGGCTGAAGGACCTGTGGTGATGTCACTGTTGGAGGAGCCAAGCTGTACTTGGCTTGTGTGCTAATCAAGCTACTGTGAGTGTGATGCGCCACCAGAAATACTGCTACTATAATGTCCTAATAATTACTAGTATATGTATAGAGAGTCCCATGCTCAACACCTCCAGACTGAAATAGGAGATGATCCCGATGCAGAGGCCCCTGTGGGCGACTGTAGATGCAGGATTCCTCCAGAAGACGACCAGCAGTATATCAGGAGATGATGATCATGAATTCTTCCAATTTGCACTCAGCAGAAAGGAATGCTGGCGGTGAAAGTGGATGAATACCCTAACACTTCATCCCTAACAACCAACTGATCTAGCATTGCAACCGGATGCCTACCTCTATCTATCCTATAAACCATTGATCCCTAACCAAGCTACTAATACTGTCACACTGAGTACACTATATACCACCAGTAGGGAGCCACTTAGAAGTTAAGTAACAAGTTGTATCCGTATCATATTCAGAAGGTATCACAAGATATATATATACATAACACAACAGAGTCTACACAAGAGAGGAAAGCATTAATACCTTTGCACAGTCAATCTCTCTTTATATATATATATACTGTATTTATATACGGATATCTCTGCTGAGTAATAACCCAGTAGCAGCAGCTCCCTCTGCAAACACATGTGCTCCAAAAACCCCTGTGCTAAACTCTTGGGTCTCTGCTGCCAACCAGCAGGGGAAGAAGCATGGGCCAATAATCAGCTATCCATAGGATGCTGGCCAGCCATATTATGTTTAGTTGCTATACCCTAGGAAAATAGCATCTCCCTATACAAATACTTTATTGTGATGTTTGATTTTAGGATTTTACTAACAAAGACACAGAAAACAATTTTATTTGCTGACAACAATGAAACAGATCACTTACCACTAGTGTATATATGTTATGGGTTAATTCATACCTGTTAGTCCTTATTACAGACCTATACATCCTCTGGGTACTGACCTCTGTACATACAGGATCCAGTGGAGCTTGCCACCGTTTTTGCAAGCTCATACAGAATCCATTAGAAGAAACCTCTGAAAGCTCCTGTATGAACTTGCAGACTGAGGTGGTGCCATATTCCTATGTCTTATTGCAACTCTTTACAGCTTGGTTGTAATATAGCCAAGTTATATAGAGAGTTATTACAGCGGATGGGGATCTGCTGTGCCTCAGAACTGATTTGATTTGGGGCTAGATCCGGGGGCAGAAACTGAGGTTCTCCAGTTTTTACCCGTTCACCCCATCAATGGGGATCTGGTCCTTGCTGCAGGAACCACAAGACCGTTACACTGGAAACAGTCTTAGTTTAGAGGCAACTGAGACACCCGGGCATGATGTTTCCTGTAATATGGTGTCAGACAGTGTGGACAGAGATGTGGCCGTAGAACAGAGCTGAAGTCAGGGCAGGTGATGCTTCACAATGGCACATCAGGCAGCAGACAAGGAAAGCATAGTCAAATAACAAGCCCATTTCAGGGTTAGAGTGGTTAGGAAAGCTGGGTGATTCAGGCACAGATCAAATACCTGGAGATCAGACAGAAACACGCTTGCACCTTCATACATTGTGGAGACTGATTGCTTAGGTATCTGCTGATGGGTCGAATAGCCCTAAATAACCCAGGACCTCTCAGAATTGGTTGGGGACTGGAAAGCTGGGTGCACGTATGGGTCCTTTAAGAGGGGGACTGGCCACATATTTGTACTCTATGGACCAGAAGAATGACAGGAGATGAGGCATCTACCACACAAGGGACATGGCACTGTCCATACCTAAGTGCAGGAGGAGATAGGGAACGCCACCAGCCATTATCAGCAGCCATAACAAATAGCCCTTATATGCAGCATACTGCTTCGCCCGACAAGAGGCATAGTGGAGTCACTGCCTGGCAGAATCTGCTGTATAGCCTGCCATAGATAAAACCAGCCATATGCATTTTGCCAGGCTTCTTCCCCAAACCTGAATGTTCAGAGTGCAGAGAAGGAAGCCACCGCCAGACACCTCTGGCAGTGGCTTATCTCCTGAGAACAAAATAATTGGGTGCTTGAAATCTTATATGCACGGCCATCTAAGGGGGGCTTTACATGGGACGACTGTTGGGCACATAAGAACTTGACAGTCTTCTCAATACTTATCACTCCTGGGCTTTCACACCGGAGCAACAGTTGTTCAAAAAAAGGAGACGGAGCGTGACAGAGATCTCTTCTGGCCACCTGCCTCCAATCATTGTGAACAGGCAGTCACTTAACGATGAATGACTGCCTGTTCACAGTAAGCTTGAGTTGCTCATTTTTTGCTTTGTTTTCAGTGAGCGACTAATGAGCAATTCCTTCCTCAGTGCTCTGTTGGGTCCCGTGCTTACACACAACAACTATCATTCAAAATCATGTTTGAGCCCCTTTTCGGCTTAGGTTGGCCCGCGTAAAAAGCCACCCTAAGCCGGCTGCACATGACCGGGTTGGATTCCGCATGCGGGGGCCAACAACAAAATCCGACCCTGTGCCCAGCTGGCATCTGCGCGTACCTGTCATCTCTTTCGTCTTTCTATACTGGGGATGGTCTGCACAGCTCGCCGTCGGACATGTGCAGTGCAGTTTTTAGTTTTCTTTTTAAATCCCTGCGATGCCCGTACCGCCGCTAGGCGATGACGTAGGTACCCGCGAACGTTCCACAATGTCATTGCAAATGGGCCACGGGTCGGACAGCTTCCAATAAGTTCAATGGAAGCCAACCATGCGGAATCTGCACTAAAATAGAACATGCGGCGATTTTTCCTCTGCAAGCGGAAAATCGTGATTGGTTTCCGCTTGTGTACAGGAAAAAACGCTTTTCCATAGCATGCTATGGACGGTATTTGCTGTAGAACTTGTGCCCTAACTCTGACCTGTCCAGTTGACTTTATGCTTTTTCCTTTTGTTGCATATCTACTTTTTTTTAACAGTTTTACAAGTAAATAAAACTTTGCAACAGTGTTTGATGGATGTCAGAACATTGGGTTTTCTCGGCCGTGTTATGCCTTATTAAGATCATTGTGCTGTAATTTAGTGCTATTTTAATGACTTCTCGCTATCTACAAGTAAAAGTAATCTCCAGAGGGAAGAAAACTGGAAACGTAAAGGAGGTTTCTGGGACGAAGATATTGTTGCCCTATCTTCAGGATGGATCATCGATATCAGATCATGGGGTCCTCTGCTCAGGACCCCCGCCGATCAGCTGTCTGAAGATGTCACAGCGCTCCCAGACAGCACTTTTTGGTGTTTCTTATGAACATAGAGGAGTTTCTTGGCTGTGTGAGAACATTATAGGGAACGTCTGTTTACAGACGGGTGCCTCTAGTTTAGCTGGTGCCCAAGCCATGTTCCCAGGATCAGACATTAGCTTATAGATCGATGTCCCTGGTTTTTGGTGGTACCCTGGTTGTGTTTCAAGGCTTTTTAAGGAGTCAGATAGAACTCCATCCAAGTGAACTTGTTCCTCCTTTATAATGGGGAACCTATGTTGTTGTCCCAGCCCGATGCAGTAAGGCACGCTATAGGCGCACAAGTGCTGACAATGCATATATTTAAGAGTGAGTCACTTAAAATGATGACCTTAATGTGCATAATGAAACTGAGCATGAGCTGAGATGGATAGTGTATCATGGCCGACCATAGAATACCGCTGACAGCCTAAATATTTATACCCACACATGTACAGCTCTGTCACTATAATCATTGATGTTAGCAGAATCCATCCAGGAATCCGTGTGACATAATCGTGTATAATGGTGGGGAGCATATTACTAATGCTGATATGAATAGATAAAGGTATTATGGTATATAGTAGGGGCGGCTATATGTCTGGAGATATTGTAAGATTTACATTGAAGCATACTGAACAGATACATCGCTAAAAAACAGCAAAAAAGCTACAGAAAATGCTGCGTGTCAAACATTCTTAAACTATTAATGGGAACTGGCATTCACTGCAATGGAGAAGGTAATGTTTTTAGTTATTAATTATATGGGTCTATGTCCGGCAACTACTTCTTGTTTGGTGACACCATGTTTAACCCTTTCCAATCCACTGTCTGACATCTAAAGACATTCTGATTGAAGGCTGTACAGCTCTGATGTCGGAAGACGTCCGGCAGGGTATTCTTACTGTAGATTACTGGCCGCTCTGTTGTCAAGGGCCTTTCCAGCATGTCACATACTGCAGTACTGGCTCTAGCCAGCAGATGGCGCCATTGTATAATGGCAGAAAGAGAAAGCCCCCTAGGAAACCCTGAATCCAAAATTGGATTGCAAAGGGTTAAGAGAAATGTATTTTTTATTTTCCTTAAACTATAAACCCCCCTATTTGTGGCCAATTTGTGGCCTTATACTCACACATTTTATCCAATTAAATAAACTGACCCACAAAAATTAAAACAACCAAATACATATAAAATAGAACTGCAGTAAAAGCATTTAAAATAATTATTTTCTGTAAATTTTACATATTTTACAGATTTTAGGTTTAGTTTTCATGATCTCTTAAAGTGACCCACCGGTTTCGGGAAAAATGTCTGTTCAGAGTGGGGTGGGGTATATTACCTGCTCTTGTTCTTCTTTGCTGATGTCCCTCCGACCCACTGGTTTGGAATCATATTCTCAGCTGTCTAAGATAGAAACTGTAATTTTCCAGCTACCTAATGCACACTGTGCACTGTTCTCCCATTGGCCAGCACTGATCATGTGAGCAGTGTTGACCAATCAGAGACCAGTTATAATGTATTGATAGTCTAAGGCCTCATGTCCACGGGCACGCATGGTTTCCAAGTGTGGAATCCTGCAGCAGTTTCCACCCGTGCCCGCATCCATGAGGCCAAAAATGACATTTACTCACCTGTCCGGACGCTGCGGGTCTCCCCTCTGGCTCCTCCTCTGGCTGGATCTTCTTTCTTCTGCCCGGCGGATGCGCTCGGCACGCATGCGCCGTGCTTTTTGCTTTAAAATCTCCTGCTCTCCCACGGATCCGCGGCACAGCCACAGTGACAGCCGTGGCTGTGCCATGGATATGACGGCTTCCATTGACTTCAATGGAAGCCGTCCCTGCGGGATCCACAGAAAAATGGAGCATGCTGCGATCTCATCCGCATGCATTAAATTGCTAATTGCTAATGGATCCCTATGGGCTTCTAGATCTGCGGATCTCCTGCACGGGAGACACACACAGATTTTATATTTTAAATCCGCCCGTGGACATTGGGCCTAACACTACTTATGCACTGTGGGGATTGCTAGTCTGAAGATTGCATCAGGCATCGGCACAGTAGACCAACAGCAGGTAGTATAATTATTCCCTTTAGTATCAGGGCAAAATTTTGTCCCGAAACCAGATGGTTGCTTTAGTGATAATTTTCCAAATGTTATTTTTTTTTATTGCTGGTGGTACCCAGTAAGAGAAATGAAGTTTGTTGTTTGTAGCCTTTTTTTGTTATTTGAGTGTGTTTTCCAGATCTCAAGAAATGTTATGACCTGCTGGTTCGTCATCTCCTGCCTTCTAACTTGTTGTTAGGACAATTACTATGTAACTGCTCCCACAACTGATCCATTGAAGTGGATCAGCTGACCTTACTGCTCAGCCAACCTCATTTGGCGACTAGTTTCTATTGACTAACCTTCCTTTAAGTATCCCTAGCTTCTGCAGTGTGGTGCTGGTTATAACAGTCACAATGTACTTCTAAATCAAGTACTTGTTTGTTTTGTTCTAATATCGTGTTCTATTGTAGTTTGTTCTTGTTAGTTTGGTCTTGGTCCTATGGTTGTGCCTAGTACAGTCTTGTTTCCTAGTCTCTGGTGTTGGCTGCCCATTCCTTATTTGTATCTGCCTAGCCTTAGTACTTTATTCCAGTTAAGCTTGTATGGATCCTAACAGTATTTCAGACAGGGTTGCCAGTAGGAATAACTGACGGCTCCTTAGGGACAGTAATGTCTTGCATTAGGGTCAGTGATTAAGAAAAGACACAGGTAGAGCTAGCATTAGGGATGGAATTTCACTAATTGTTATTTCTGTTCCATACCATTTGCTCCAGTCTCCACTGTCAGCTTCATCATGATCTCCATCCTCATCATCTGGTTGCCATTACCTTCTTGCCCTGTCATCTAATGGTGAACCTCTTGTTTTGCTTTGTGTTTTCTTTTCTAATGATACATGCTTCATATCAATTACAGTATTCTTGCAACAATGCGGTTGTTATACCGCTCAGCTCTACTGTAAGTACTGGGAGACATAGTTAATACCCAGGAAAGGTAACTACTAAAGATGACGTCCAGCTCCATTTGTATCCAGTTGGTGTTGCTTGAAGAAAATTGTCATTTTTGGACACTTTTTTGTATAATATTTTTGTGAAGGAGGCCTACTGGGGTTTTCTCCAAAGTTAACCTTTCTGACAGATCGGATATATCAGCTGGGTGGTGGTCCATCACCGGAGAGCTCTCCTAAGTACCCAGAAGACCGAATTCACACACGATAGAGTTGACGCTGAAACATTTACCGTATTTTTGCTAACAATAATGGAATCCGTGAACGCTGTGCTTTATTTGTCTATATCTATCCGAATTATCATTTAAGTGCTCCATTTAAGCTAAGGCTTCACGTAATTGAGTTTTAGATAGAGAATGACAGCTGTTGATGTGCTGGAACACCTAGATTATTCTCTGGACTATCTCACACCGAGTGTTAAGTGGGAGACCATGCATCGCTTCGAGCTTTTATTTCTCTATCATACTTTGTATGTTATGTTGTGTTAACAGAGCATCTAATGTGACTAAATAGGACAACCAGCTTTCCCATAACCATGAAAAATAAATGATTTGTTTCATTCACTCAAGTCAAACTCCCCTCCCCCTTTCCTAAAGATCACTCAGCCCTCCCCCGTCATAGACACACGCATACACAAACATCCTCTCTAGAGGGCGAATGCCCAAATTCACAAGGTGTAATTAATGCAAGCTTAAGTAAAATTTAGTGGATGAGGTTGAAACTTGCATTGAAGGGATAGAAGAGAGGAGGAGATCATTCATGTGCAGAAACTGACCAAGCGGCAGATTACTGTGTTAAATATTAATCATCCCTGCTTCTGCAATTTCGGCAATGCGTCTGGGTCCACCACTGTTAAATTTTTCATTAACACAATTCACTTCCAACTATACTTCACCTACTCTTCCTTCTTTATTCCACATTTCTTCTTCAGTTCCGTTCCCTTTTCTCTTCCTATATATCACCAAATGTCTACATGAAAACCACAAATTCTTTCTTTAAGTAACTAAGGCTTTTACCCCAGACCTCCCAAACCTGCATTACTTCAATAGGATAGGCACAACCCATGAACATTGGAAGTCCAGAAGAAGACATCACCTCAATGGTCTACACAAGGCGTGACCAAGGATAGGGAATGTTCTTCTATAAATAGAGCTTCCTTAGGACTCCTTTGGATACCCTGACAACACTATACTTTAAATGTTTTATAAACAAGCGATGTAAGCAAAAAGAAGGAAAATTAATCAGCATTCAAAGCTTTTCATTTCACGCCATAAACCGTGTCAGACCGGGGCTCCTTGGGCCCACCAGAGGAAATAATTCTGAGGGCGCACTCCTTATCTGTGCAGAACATATATGAGGATGAATCACAAAGTAACACCTGTACTGTCAGCACAACATTACTAGTGAGCAGATCAAAGCAAAAGGGACACAATACAGACTGAGGTCCCCTACGAATCTCCTCATATGTATGAAGTCCCCTACGAAACTCCTCATATGTATGAAGTCCCCTACGAAACTCCTCCTATGTATGAAACTACTGTTCAAGTAATCATCATTACATGTAATGCATCTACACCATTATTGAGCCAAAGTATGAAATGCAGTTTGGAAAAATTGAGGCGTTTGCTTCCTGACGCATGACTTTACAGCTGATTATACTTCATCCGATGAGAATAAGACCCTTTAGGTCCTAAAACACTGTTGTTATCACTTTATGTGTTGATTTGCAGACTTGAATTTTTTGGGACGTGAAGAACCATTATGGCGCCATTTCTTGGATTAAACCTTACTCTCCGGATCATAAAAGTATGTCTCGTTCCCAACGACCACATTTTCGAAGAAGTCCTGTTCCTCAGACTCAAAGGCATCCAGGAGCTCTTGACAGACCTCCACCTGCTTTCTCTGATTACCAACTATAAACTGCATTTAGCACAAACTTTGTGATACCCCAAGTCAATAATCATCACTTGTGCAGAAGTAAATGACACGTGTAATGCATCAGCAACATCCGGACCTGAGCTGCATCTGTCACCATGAATTAACTCATCGCCATATTGTCGGTTCTCGTTGGTGATGGAGTGATGTTTGACGGACGGCCACTCCTCAACAAATCTGAAAATATGTGTTATCCTGCTTGAAACTTCCTCACCAAACACTCCACATTACTAATGGCTATCACAGGGTCCCCATAAACATTATGTAGTCAACTATGGATTTCCTTAGGTGCACGTCCCCTTTTCACCACACATACAATGGCAGCTCTTTGTTTTAGCCTCATCCATGGTTCTTATCCCTCTTATCACTTATCGCATACACCAGAAGTATTATCAGTAAAATCTATTACGTTATTTGTGAATCATTCCATAAAAAATGAAACCCTAGAGGCACGTGACTAAATGGGAGCTGACTGTACGCAAGTCACATACTGCTGTGGGGCAGATTCAGCGATGATGTGCTTATCATATGGGATGGAGATAAGGCACTTTTTGAGGAATTCGTATCCATTTTGAATAACGATAACATTGGTCTGTTATTTGCCTGTGATATCCACGGGACGCATATTCACTTTTTAGATTTAGACATCCCACTGGACGAGAATAGATGCATTCAAACCAACATCTATAGAAAGCCCACAGCAACAAACCACCTGCTCCATGGGTATAGTTGGCACTCACTCCAGAGGGGCAATCCATGGGGTAATATTTAACAGCAACAAGTAACTGCTCAGATGAAGCATCCTTCCAAAGGGAATGCGGTCAACTGTTCATGAGGTTTCATAAGAGGGGCTATCTGGTTAAATGTTTAAGGGAAGCAAGTGAAATAGCTAAAACTGAGGGTCGTTCAAGGTTACTGATGACCAGGAGTAACTCAGCAATATATAGGAACCTACGATGGCTATACTCATCAGATCGTACATATCATCAGGAAATATTGGCCAATTGTAACATCAGATTCAGATCTAGAAGGGGCCATTACCCACTACCCAAGCATTATGTACAGGAGAGGTCAGAATTTAGGCGATCATCTAGTGCATAGCCAGTTTGTCAGTCCTCGTGCCCTAAATAGACAACTATCCCAGTCCAAACCCCCTGGCTCTCATCCCTGGGGCAGACGCTCTTTCTGTCCACATATCATGAACACCTCAATATTTCTCCATCCAGTAGACAGCAAAATTTATCAAATAAAGCAGGAAATAATATGCCGCAGCACAGGCATTATATACGGAGAAAGATCCCCTGCCCTAAGATATATATTAGTAAGATGGTTCAGGAACTTGGGAAGCGCATTTACAAATACTTAAAGGGGTTGTCCCGCGATAGCAAGTGGGGTTATGCACTTCTGTATGGCCATATTAATGCACTTTGTAATATACATCGTGCATTAAATATGAGCCATACAGAAGTTATTCACTTACCTGCTCCGTTGCTGGCGTCCCCGTCGCCATGGTGCCGTCTAATTTCAGCATCTAATCGCCCGATTAGACGCACTTGCACAGATGGGTCTTTTCCCTTCGGCTCGGTCCGGCACGAGCAGCGTTCTGGCTCCGCCCCCTTGTACGCATCATCGCGTAGCTCCGCCCTGTCACGTGTGCCGATTCCAGCCTCCTGATTGGCTGGAATGTTTAGCTTGCAGAAGAGAAGGCTGAGAGGAGACCTAATAGCTGTCTACAAATATCTGAAGGACTGTCACAGTGCAGAGGGATCAGCCCTATTCTCATCTGCACAAGGAAAGACTAGAAGCAATGGGATAAAACTGAAAGGGAGGAGACACAGATTAGATATTAGACAGTGAGAGTGATCAATGAGTGGAACAGGTTGCCACGGGTGGTGGGGAGTTCTCCTTCAATGGAAGTCTTCATTGATGAATAGCTGTGCGCGGCCTGTGATTGGCTGAGCGCTCATCCAATCAGCACAGCCCTTTCAGGATTTTTCAATCCCCACCTGCTGAAAGAGCTTCACAGCAGTGCTGGGGAGCCAGCCAGAGGACGCGCCTGAGCAGCGGAGAGGTGAGTATGTAATTTTTTTCTTCACCAGCTAGGGAAAAGCCCTTCCCCAAAAATCATCGCTGTGAGGGTTACCTACAACCGACTGCTTTCATTGGGGCTGCAGCAGCACTGACCCCTTTGAACGCAATGGGATATCCTCCTAGACTTCTGTCACAGCTGTGAAAGCTGTGACAGAAGTCCGAGATATACTCCTGCATTCAATGGGGCTGGTGCTGCTGCTGCCGGCCCTATTGAAAGCATTTAGCAGTATCGCAGCATTTTCTTTGCGCTGTGAGGCGTTGTTTCACTCGCTCTCGCAGAGCAAGACAACATAAACCCTTGTGGGTCAAAGCCCTTACTTTAATCATATTACCTGCAGAATGAAGGTAGGAGGTAATTTCTGCTGCACGGTGAGAACTGCGGTTCTTTGATACTCCCACCTCTCACAAAGCGGAATGATAAGCGATCAAAATGTCATCTGTAGCCCAAAATGGTACCAATGAAAACTACAACCTATCCTGCAAAAAATAAGTTTTTACAGCTCTGTCAATGAAATAGTAATAATGCTACCGGCCTTCTAATCTGGCAAAAAGGAAAAAACTTTTATTTTATTTTTAAGTGTTTTCCGTTTGCAAAAGTAGCAACACAAAAACCCTATATGCACAATATAATCGTGTCGATCCAGAAAATACATTTTTTGTTGTTGTTTTTTTTTTAAATGCCAATGAATGCCAATAAAACAAAACTCAAAAAATGGTGGAATTTCTGTGGTTTTTTTTATTTTACACCCCTCCCCTCCCCCCCCCCCTAAAAAAACAAAACATTTCTGACATTTCTTAAAACTATTTTTTAGGTTAACCACCAATTGGGATAAATAACTAAATATTTTGATTGACAAACTGGAGCAAGTTGTGAGAAGAGTTACCAAGATGGTGAGCGGTCTGCAAAACATAAGATGGTAGAGTTGGAAGGGATCTCCAGGGTCATCAGGTCCTCCGGGGTAATCGGGTCCAACCCCCTGCTCAGTGCAGGATTCACTAAATCATCCCAGACAGATGTCTGCCAAGCCTTTGTTTAAATACTTCCATTGAAGGAGATCCCCCACCCCCCGTGGCAACCTGTTCCACTCATTGATCCCCCTCACTGTCTAATATCTAATTTGTGTCTCCTCCCTTTCAGTTTCATCCCATTGCTTCTAGTCTTTCTTTGTGCAGATGAGAATAGGGCTGATCCCTCTACACTGTGACAGCCCTTCGGGTGCATATGGTCTGGCTGTGTGCAGCTAGCCACACCATGTGCCTTCATCCTTAACTTTAGCTATTCAACAAAAGTACAGCACCAGAAAAACCCTAGTACAAAAATACAGAACTAGAACCAAGTTCATAAATTACATACAGCACAAACTAAGCTCATGACATAAATGCAGAACCAGAACCAAGCTCATAAAGTAAATATACAACCAGAACCAAGCTCAGTACATAAAAACAACATCAAAACCAAACTCATAATATAAGTATATTACCAGAACCAAGCTCAGAACAGAAATACAATAGTAGAACTGATAGGCTGATAACATAAATACAGCAACAGAAACAAGCCAATAACATACGGAACGAAAACTAGACATAATATAAATACAGCAGCAGAGCCAAGCAAATGCTAGAAAGCCCACAACAAAACCAGGAACGGTATTTTTTCTTGCTTTGACCAATTTCAGATGAGTGTAATAAGAATGCTTTTCCCAGATGACTGTACCAGCCCATCCACAGGTCTACTGTCCAATCTCGTAGAGCTCTGTCATGGGGCCCCATAGCAAAGCACAGAATTTTGTGGTAAGATGATATGTACCAACTATGACAACAGAAACCCGGTAATGACCAACCAATTTTTCAGTTTTTGCATTGTCACAATCCAAGGGCCCTTGTCGGAGGGCTTGTCCTTCACATACCAACTTGTATTTTTGTAATGAATTTCGAGGTACTGTACATGGAAAGTATTGTAGAACGTTTAGACATTTTTTTCGGGGGTGGATAAGAAAACAGAAAGAAAATATTGTCCATCATGTGTTAAAAACAGGATAATGTTCCCTGAGTCAGCAGGATTTTAGCAAAACCAAATCTATATACTTTTTCATGTTTTACTACTTTTGCACAATAAAAACACTTAAAAAATATTATTTTGTGGTGCCGCATTCCAAAAGAGCTTCATAATCTAGAAACATAGTTTTTATGAAGAACTCTACACTGCTGTGTCTACAATAATATATATTTCTACATCGTTGCGTTCACAACAACACAAATACACGATTATTTTCTGGATCTACAGGACGATGTAGATACAACGTCCTATATATCTTTGACACACAAGCGGTGTCCTGTGTTCAAATTGATGTCTTTATCGATTTCCCTATCCAGTGAGATATTGGAAATCAACTAATTTTTGTTGCCCTATTAGTGTCCTGGTTTTAGAATTTTACAATAAAGTTTGCATGTTTTAATTAATCCTAACTATGAAGGGCTGCATTCCAAGACCCATAACATTTTTATTTTTTTCATCAGTGTAGCTGTTTTTTGCGGATGAGCCATAGTTTTCATTGACACCATTTTTGGGAACATTTGACAATTTGATCACTTTTTATTCTATTTTTTTAAAAACTGCAATTCCGGTGTCTTTTTTTTAGTTTTTATTGTCCACCATTCACCGTGAGTATAAATGACGTGTCAGCTGAATGCTGCAGATCAGTAGGATTACCGCGATGCCAAATTCACATATTTTTAATGATTTTAGGCACAATAGAAACACCTAAAAAAATAGAATTCTGTATCACCGCATTCTAAAATCCCCAACGCTTCTATTTCCATGGACGGAGCTGCGTGAGGGCTGTGCGGGTTTCATTATATAGTACATTCTGAGGATACTTACAACCAGCAGTCAGCTCTGTAGAGTGAATGAGCCTATTGCATGTGTATATGTTTTTGCTTATTTCTCTGTTTTTGCGGATATTATGTGATACAACGTCCAGTCTGTTTATTAGTCATCTTCGTTAATGAAACCATATAAATGAAAGGTTCCATGAGAGGAAGGCTGTATTTACCCGCCGCCCCTTCCTTCCCCATTCCGTTTTCGGTTAGGCTGGTGGTGAGTGTTCATGTAATGTGTAATTTATGTGACTCTAATGTAAAACACTGTGCGACTCCCTGTTATATATTATTTATTCATCAGTTAGAATGGGGAAAGGACCAATTAATAGAGAATTCTGCATTCTATTTCATTACGTGTCATAACTGCCTCAATGAATATATATAATGAATACATTGTCTGAGTGATTGCTGTAATTTGTGCGGCTCTGGTCCTGCTTTATCGTATCATTGTCTTCATACGGGGCAAAAAAAATGAAATTTGCTATTTATATAGAATTGTAAACTATTAGAAAGACAAATTCCCATAAGGATATTATTTTACTGGAAGAACTAAAAATCATACAGTAGGCAACGGAAGGAGTTAATAAAGGAGAAATGTAAAGGGAATACCAGTAACAGGAAGGGCCGGCATATCACTAGGATGTGCTGATCCATGAGGTTCCTACTACAGAGACTAGTGATGAGCGAGCATACTCGCTAAGGGCAATTGCTCGAGGGAGCATTGCCCTTAGTGAGTACCTGCCCGCTTGCGAGAAAAGATTCGGCTGCCGGCGGCGGGCAGGGAGCGGCGGGGGAGAGCGGGAAGGAATGGAGGGGAGATCTCTGTCTCTCCCTCTCTACCCCCAGCTCCCCCCTGCTCATGTCCACAACTCACCTCTCACCCGCGCCAGCAGCCGAACCTTTTCTCTTGAGCGGGCAGGTACTCGCTAAGGGCAATGCTCGCTCGAGCAACTGGTGGGGGTCCTGCCTGTGAGACCCCGCCCACTAGCATGTGATGTCATATCATAGTGATATGTCATCAATTACTATCACTCCAATACTAGTTGGATTCATTTTTATTGATTGTATGTGCAACATGTGAAGTTCAATGTCATCTTGTTATTCTTAAGCCCTTGAGGACCAGTTTTGGTCCTAAAGGACTAGAAACTTTTTAGCAATTTTTACGCATGCCGTGGTTTTATGACCCCATTTTTTTTTCTTGCCAAAATAATTTTTGCTGTGCTTTTTTGTGACGTACAGGGATATTTCAAAGTACTGTTTTTCACAGAATTGTTTTTAGCCGTAATCTGGGGAAAAGTTTTTAAAATTTTGATTTTTAGTTCTTTATTTTTAAAATCTGTATATTTGTGCTAAAATGAAGTACAGGAATGGGTTCCCTATTTTGTTTCAGAGGTTTTCATATAGAATTTGATTAGTTTGGGATTACAGGGGTGATATGGCAATGATTTAGGGTACCACGGGTGGTGGGTTGTTTCTTCTTTGTATATTTGTTGTTTATTCTGTAATTTTCTTTACCTAATTTTTGTAACAATATTTTTCAACATCTGCCCCCCCCCTCCTCCCCCCATGATATCATATAAGACCTCTCAGGGACATCCGCGCTGCCATTTTTTAAAATTTGCAGTTTTTCAATGTTACTGGCACATCTATATAAGCAGTATCCATAGTTACAGGGGAAAACATCCCCCTATAGTGACATTAGTCACTGCCAGAGCTGATATGGGTCTGCTAAGACCCAGCAGCTCTACCATGCCAGGGGGCACCCAGCAATCACCGGGTCCAGTAGAGGATATGGTACTGCCACTTCCTCTATTCTCTAGATTGCACTCATTAAACGCTATGTAGGCTGGAAAAGAGAGGGCAAAAGTGGTTTGAAACCACTTCTGTCTTCTCTTCCAAGTCCTTGACTGTTTCTGACAGCCAAAACATCTGACCTGGTCCTGCTAGATTACAGGAGCTTTACAGCCGTGCCATATCTTTTAATGTTGGCCAGGATTAAAGTCCTGTCTCCTTCACCCCTGGGCACCAAAGGAGAAACTTTTCCCTTCTGTCATCTGTTTGGCTGGCTGGGCTGCCCAAACCTCATAAAAATTGTTTCCCCCGTCCTCAGACCAATCATTGCCAGCAATAGTTCCCCGTTGGAGAGACTCTTCAGTAGGTTAGATGAACTACTGCAGCCCCTTGTCACACGTGTACCGGGGTATATAATGCACAACAAGTCCTTATTACAAACTATGGAGAAAACCAGATGGCCCAGAGAATTTTTTCTGGGTCCCATGTGATGTTCACCCAGTATATTCCATAATACCACATAACGAAGCACTTGTCTGCATGGACATACATTAAATAGGTACAGTAATTATTGATTTGAAGGAGTACCTTCTTTTGGTTACTTAATTTTTGCTCACTCATCATTTTTTTCATTCAACAATTGTTTTTGTTTGCAGCTCTGCGGCTCGTCCTATTCCTCCTCATTAGCCAACCTCTATATGCCTGTGGACAGGGGCGTAACTATAGAGGGTGCAGGGGATGCGGTTGCACCTGGGCCCAGGAGCCTTAGGGGCCCATAAGTCCTCTCTTCTCCATATAGGGAGCCCAGTACTATGAATAAAGTATTATAGTTGTGGGCCCTGTTACAGGTTTTGCATTGGGGCCCAGGAGCTTCAAGTTATGTCTCTGTGCAGCATGGTTTAGGTATGGGTACGGGTACAGATACAGATAGAGGGGGGGGGGGCCCAGCTCATGTTTTGCATCAGGGCCCCTGAGCCTTCAGTTACGCCCCTGCCTGTGGAAGGAGCTTCAGCTATCTCTCCCATAACCTATTTTTGACCCATGTTGGGTAGAATGTGAGGTATATGGATGATCTCCTAATCTGGGGATCACCATTTATGTCTATTTTGGATTTCTCTAAATATATTAATTATAATGATGACAATTTAATTTTCTCCCTGAAACACCATAAGAGATCCCCCTTTTTTAGATATTCTGGTTACTGGCAATATTAACAACGGCAAAGTCGAATCTGAGCTATATAGGAAACCCAGTGCTTGCAATACATTATTGTTTGCCAACAATTGCCAGCCTCGCCGTTCCATTATGAACCTTCCTGCGGGTGAGTTTGTTAGAGCTAGAGGGCTTGTTCCCTTACCCAGAGTTATAAAGCAGAATCACAACTTATTTCATTTAGGAAAGCGGGATATTCCAAGGAAAGCATAAATAGGGCCAAGTCCCTTATATATAGTAGATCCAGGAATCATTATCAGCCTGACAAATGCAACAGCAACAACTCTGGTGGTTCACTTGTTTGTTCCCCTCCTTATAGTGTCAACCTCTGTATTACAAACATTAGGCCAAAAGATCTGCTGATATTACACCCAGACGATCCTCTGGCGAATATACTTGAATCAGGAGTGAGATGTGCTGCTAGAAGGACTCGTGCGACTAGTAATAAAATCACCTGCAGTTTATGCACTTCTTCTTCTAACAAAAACTGTCTACGTTGCCAGGGCTGCTTTCGATGCGGCGGTAACAGATCTCACTTTGGTTCCAGGTTAATACAAACAAAAGATTTTTTTAATCTTTCAGTAATTCCACCCATGGCAATATAAAGTGATTTACTAATTGCTTTTCTTTATATGCTGCGTACTTCATGGATATTGACAAACTGGAGCAAGTTCAGAGAAGAGTTACCAAGATGGTGAGCGGTCTGCAAATCATCTGCTATGAGGAACGGGTAAAGGATCTGGGAATGTTTAGCAGAAGAGAAGAGAAGGCTGAGAGGAGACTTAATAGCGGTCTACAAATATCTGAAGGGTTGTCACAGTGCAGAGGGATCAGCCCTATTCTCATCTGTACAAGGAAAGACTAGAAGCAATGGGATGAAACTGAAAGGAAGGAAATAAGGGCGATGGAACAATACCTCTGCAGCGCCACCTATTGGAAGTCAGCTTTCCTGCAAGTCAACATTAGACTCTTTGTACAAGCCTTGTAACAATGACTGGGAATTAAAAGCCAGGTCACAATCCATACACAGACAGCTGTTTCAGGGTGTTTGCCCCTCCTCATTGGGTAGTAGGTTTCTGGCTTGGCTAGCAAGAGGCCTGTGACGTGGGTCAGGAACACTTTATAAAGAGTCTAACATTGACTTGTAGGAAAGCTGCCTTCCAATAGGTGGCACTGCAGAGGTATTGCTCCATCTGCTTTATTTGAATATTACCCAGAGGAGCATGAATGTCCTTACATGTCTCCTCACTCACTCAACTGAAAGGCAGGAGGCACAGATTAAATATTAGACAGTGATGGGATCAATGAGTGGAACAGGTTGCCACGGGAGGTGGGGAGTTCTCCTTCAATGGAAGTCTTCAAGCAGAGGCCGGACAGACATCTGTCTGGGATGATTTAGTGAATCCTGCACTGAGCAGGGGGTTGGACCAGATGTCCCTGGAGGTCCCTTCCAACTCTATGATACATCTGCATTATGTCAGCTGCACATCCCCGGAAGCTTAAAAAGTGCATAGAAGAACACATTTAATCTATTTGGGTATGCAACAAAAATGTAAACAAGCAAGCTCTATCTGGAGCTGCTCGCTAATTTCAGTTCATGCTGCAGATATTTCATCCCTGAGAGGTATTGGCACTGAGAAGTTGCTTTGACCTGTTTGGTGTGTTGATTGGTTCCATAAACATCTCACCAGGGAAGCCTTTTGGATTCTTCTTACACTAGATTCAAGATTTCCAAAAGGTCTCAATTCTAGATCTGACCTGATGAATTTTTACTGATTCGATTAGATGAACATGCAGGTATTTTGCTACTTGCATATTTTGGGGAGGTGCGCGCTTTATTCACTTACGACATATCCTTGTCTATTTATTGTCCCTGTCGGATACATAGGCGATGAGTAAGCCCTGTGCTAGCCCAAACCTGTTAGTGATATTTCTAGTCAGATGCTCATTTTTATGCGGTTTTCACTGAAGGATTGATTTTTTTTATTAAATATTCGTGGATTGCTGCTGGATTTCATTTACTATTACTCTGCTTCAATACCGGGACCCGGCTCTGTGCATGTGCTTCCGTACACCCATGGAATATGTCAGCGAGGATTTATTGCAGGGCCTCTTAGCAGAGGATGATAATAATATTCTTGTACACAGGTCTTGGCATTTCTTTAGTAATACATTTGTAATACAACTACGGTAGCTCAGTGGTTAGGTGTAACTTTGTATTTGAACTTTTAAGTACTTCTCTCTGCCTCTTGGTATTGGACATTGGAGTACTGCTGTCAGCCTCTGAAACTAATCGTTATTCCTCTCATCAGTACTCTCATACTCCAACCTTGGTTTTTCATTTAGATTTTCTGTCTCACCCTGTCCTTTATTTTCCCCTTCTTCCTTATTACATCTTGGGACGGTTAGGAAATCTGGTTAGATTCCAGCCGTGGGGTCGCCTATTTTGGGGCGGATGCCCGGCTCTATTGGCAGGTACAGTGAAGGCAGATGTAGGGGGGGTACATAGGTCTTATTTGTGATTCTATCACTGCCTGTTGCTTGTTCCACTTGTAGTGGCCCAGAGCTAGGGGCCCCACGCACTTTAATAGCTACCTCCTGTGTATGTGTTTGTCTCTTTGTACTGTTAAGTGTTGTAGACTATGTGATGTTATGTGTATTGGCCCATACAGGCTACAGAAGGGTCAATGTCTGGTGTTATTCCAGTCTAGACTGGTTATGTGTCTTGTCCTTTCTAACCCGCTGTGGGTGTGACGTCTGTTAAATGAGTCAGGTGCTAGGGGGAGGAGTTAAGAGTGAGTGGTATTCGGGAAGAGGGAGAGAGAAGAGGTGCGTGTGTGTGAGCTGTTCGAGAGGAGCTGAGCAATGAGTTGCTCCAGCATGCAAGAGAGGGTGGGATGGAGGAAGGAAACCATGTGAGGAGACGGGAGATCTGGAGCTTACCCATGATGAGTCCCGGGCTCACTCCTGCATTAATGGAGTGCCTTTCCCATGGAGAGTGTGTGGAACAGATCCTGTTTTCCTGGAGCAAGCAGTGATGAGTACATGGTTCCTCCTCCTTCATCTAGCCCAGTAACAAGTACACGTGAGAAAAACTAAGTAACTAGATCCTTAGATTGTGAATTGAGCGGAGAGGAGAAGCATTTGTGGAAAGTGCTTAGCAAGTAACGGGAACACCCAACTAAGTTTTCTGCTGGGCATCCAGAAAATGTCCAACAGATAACTTAGACTGCAGATTCACAATAAAGGGAAGAGTGACTTTTGGATACAAACTTGTAGAGGGGAGAATCAGAAGTACGAGTGCTTGGATACTAATGCCTAAGACTGTGAAATGCCGTGTAATGGAACCCTACAATTGAATTTTCAAGTAATGAGAAAACCATGAGCTTCCAGTTTTGAAATCTATTTCTTTGACTGTGGACTCTGTTATTTACTTTGATCACTTGAAAGGGGCACTGGCGTCACGAAGACAAACAGGTTCTAAAAGGTTCTCTACACTGCTGTTATTTACGGGTCCTGTATGCGGCTTGGCCAACTAAACTTTGGGTTTCGCAAAAGTGGATGGTAGAGCCACCCGTGAAAGAGTAAGCCTTCTATCCCGCCATCTTCCTTAGCCCGAGGTTGGTACTGGGGCGCCACATACTCTTCTAGCATCTCAGTTCTCCCCTGTGCTTTGTACGTCAATCAGCCTGTCCCTGCAATATGTTTTTAAATTTGTTTGTGAGTTATGTCAACAGGACTGAATGAGGCGATAGCTGTATCCTCAAATAAATGTGTTTATTTCACCCCCACTATAAATCCAGGAATTTCCTAATATAGATATTTATAAAGAAGCCCTGTCATTTTTCTTTTTTTAAAAAAGCCTATATCCAAGAAAAATAATGCTGAGATTTCCTTTGACAAGCATTTATTATGCCTCAATTTCCAAATTTTGTAAAAGGAGTAAAGTATAGTTGGAAAGTTCTAGTTACTCCTACCTTTACCTGATTTATAACTCAAAGCGCTGTTTTTCCAACTTGTAAAGGTTCTTATAAAATGATAGAGTTTGTTTAGAGTAACAGAACTTTCGGCACGTTACCCTTTGGTTATTACTATGTAGCCATTGTATAATATTAGATGGTGAATGCAGCGTTGGTGCTTCTATACTTAAAATACAATCAGACACAAGGGACCTAACTTATGTTTCCTTCAGATGCATCAATAATCTTGCCAATCATATTGAGTTTGGATGGCGGGTCACATGGGAAAGCTGGAGAGATGAAAATCTAGCATGTTCTCTTAAACAAAAATAAGAACCTCACATTGAAAATTCTTATTTGTCTGAAGGCTGAATACAGTTAAGGCTACACGACTGCTTAAAATGCTGCCCAGCAAGTTTTGGAGTACAGTCTTCTTTCAAGTCCCTGGCTTCTGCTGTACAGCCTTCAAATTTTGACATGCAGTAGAGTAAGCCTATTCCCTGACCAGAATTTGGAGCATTGAGGTTCTGACCTGACATCCATTTCAAATGTGTCTCTGATTCAGAGACTCTCATATGAGAAGGAGAGATAGGGAATGCCATAGATTTCTGGAATCTGTAGTATGAATTATCCACCCAATGTACCAAGCTGGCTATGGTCCTAACTGGGACTCCGGATGAACTTTCGAGAATTGTTTTGCTTTCAATCATAAATGTAACAATTAAAGAATGTTAATTTGAAATGTAAAAAAATAGTTAAATAGCAAAAAAAAGATTTTTTTTCTCCAAAAATAGAATTGGGTTGATTCAGATCCAATGGAACTGGTCTCAGATTGGGCATTTTGTGTGTGCTTGATATGGGCCATTTAAGATTTGGGGCCACCTAGAAACTGGCACTATTGTACCTGTGAAGTGTATATAGATTATAGCAAATGAAGGAATTGTTTTCACCTACTAATAGCCACCAGATGTAAAACAGTAGAGGTGAAAAAAGGATAAATCATTAATAATTCCAAAATTTCAAAACACTAAGTTTATACCAACAAAGAGGCGGGTTCTTTACTGTAAGAGCGGTGGGACTATGGAACTCTCTAAGTTATCATGGTGATTTCAGGGATTTATTCTGATTGCCAGATTTGGATCAGAAAGAAAATTTCCCCCTAAAATGAGAAACATTGGCTTCTGCTTCTCCAGAGGTTTTGCATTCTTCTGGATTAACATTCTAGGAGATTAAACTGAACTAGATGCACTAAATATAAAGCTACTTTATGAGAGGCAGCTAGCCTTTCACGATTGGAGCTTTCCAGTATGGAAAGTAACCCAGGATGTAGCATAAAG
The DNA here is from genome assembly GCF_035609145.1 of Eleutherodactylus coqui. NCBI lineage: Eukaryota > Metazoa > Chordata > Amphibia > Anura > Eleutherodactylidae > Eleutherodactylus > Eleutherodactylus coqui. The sequence continues at coordinate 136,651,425 of NC_089846.1, read as the reverse complement.
TCAGGTAAGCAAGTTTTTCATAGATTAGTTTCTATGTGAATCAACATTAAAAATTGGAAAATCAAGTAATTTGAATGACTTCCAACGAGGCTGGGTCATCAGTGCTAGACTAGCCAGGGCCGGCATTTCATTTGCAACCTTGTAAGACTTTCTTGTGCAATGGCATTGAGCATATACAGAGAATGGTGTGATCAAGGTAAAACATCCAGCAAAAGCGAATACTGTGGATGTAAACAACTCATTGGTGAAAGGGGTCAGAGGAGGATGTCAAGAATCGTTCTGACAAAAACACAGTGTACAGTCAAGCAAACTCCAACTAACGTGTTCAAATACACAACTCATGATTCCTTAGTACGGATAAGCTAAAACAGCAGATGATCAGTTTGTCGGTTTTCAACCTAATTAGTATGTTACTACGTATTTCAGATTATTATACTAAAGGTAGAGCGGTCGGGTCGTGACTTATTCCCCTCTTGACACTGAAAATACCCCCTTCACTGCAATACAAGCCACATGAGTGGTCATCGCTGTGTCAAGTACTGCAGTGAATCAGAACTCTTTTTGGCAATACGCTATACTCCTAACTCACAGAGATATTAGTACCGCTAGACGTCTAGCGTTATAAAACTTTCCTTATTAACCCTTTCCAATCCACTATCTGACGTCTAAAGACATTCTGATTGAAGGCTGTACAGCTTCCGATGTCGGAAGACATCCGGCAGGGTATTCTTACTGTAGATTACTGGCCGCTCTATTGTCAGGGGCCTCTCCAGCATCTCCAATACCATAGTACTGGCTCTAGCCAGCAGGTGGCGCCATTGTATAATAGCAGAAAGAGAAATCCTGAATCCAAAATTGGATTGCAAAGGGTTAAAATGTGACATGGATACCCAGGTATTGCAAACTTCAGATGTCTGGCAGCAGCATGGCCATTATTGGACATTTGGTCATGGTGGCGATAAGTAGAAATGATAGATTTTCATTCCTGATTAACTTGCAGTCAGTGCTAAGGGCAGATTGTACAGCCTGTATGCGGTGCAGTGAGATTCTGTGTTTGTCTTGACCAGGAAGCTGTATACTGTCACTGCTTTAGATATGGCCACCTATAAGGCCCAATTACAAATGATCCTGTCTTTCAATGCTTCGGGTACAGAATCCGCCCCTATGAGGTCAGCATGTATAGATATACTGTACATTATATTTAGTATTATGCCTCCAGTCACTCCTACGGTCCATTGTGTCTAATGGAGTGCGCTAGCTCCGTTATTCTTCAATAATGGAATTTGCTTCTTTTTTTTTTTCAAACTGGAATTCGCCCTCCGAAAGTAGATCTGACGGACCTTAGAAATGCAAATTGCTGAAGATGAAACCACAGATTCATTATTACTATTAAACATTTAGGTCTAGAAAATGATTTCTTGTTCTTCGAATTAATCTTTCCTTTCTTGATGTCTCGCCGTTTCTACACCTCTTGATTCGATCTCCAGAGAACGCATGGTCCAAGCTCATAAATACGGGTAGATGCCACTCACTCTGGTTCTTGTGCACATCATTAGATTAGCTGAACTCTGAACTGGAGGTTGATTCTGGTTTTGTGTTCAGCAGTGATGAGTAAGAAAGGGAGGAAGAAGGAAACATACAGGTGGAGCCGTGTGACATCTCCAGTGTATTCTCCACCGAGCCATTCTATCAGTAAACCTTAAATAGAACTCAATCTTTCAAGTTTTCCCTCCTTGTAGTTACTTATTCTCTTAATTAAGGTTTTCTCATATCTTTTCTATCTGAAAATAAATCATTCATTCATTTAATTAGCTTTTTTTTCCCTGAAAATAAGATACAAAACCACATGAATTTGCCCTCTTAATCTTCTGGCTCTTGTGCTGTCAACAAAGTAAGAGGGTTTATTTGCATATTTATGGCATAACTCTGAATTAAAGTGAGTGTCGCTGCTAGAACCCTATTTTTTTATCTAATGGAGTTCCTCCTCCTCCTCCCTCTCCTCTACATACGTAGACTTTTATGAGCAGCATATAATCTGTTCTGTCAATAAACTGTTAGTCTGTTTTGCCTGCCGAAATGGATTTTAGTAGTTTTTCCAGAGTGAGTGAACATTTTAGGAGGGAGGGCGGAGGAGGAAAAGAGCTTGATAAGTGGAGTGTCATATCTGTCCAAGAGTGCTGACGAAATTATGGTGTGCAAGGTAATGGAATAGTCTGGACAGGCATGTGTACACAAGACTAAAGGTAGCTAGATACAGGAGTGAACCAAAAAAGAGGTGCAGATCTGAGCGGAACACCTTGAATCTCTCCAACAGAACCTGCTTCGAAGAGGAGCACCCGTCCTGAAAGGGACAACCCCACTGCTTGAACAAGACAAGGTCCAAACTCAGAGAGGAACTGGAGAAATGAACTAGGGACTATGGAAGGACTGAACATAAAGTTTAAGGACTGAACTATGAGCTTAAGGTATAGTGGAGACAAATCTACAGCGGAAACAGAAATCAGATTAGTGAGCATCTCCATCTTCAAACTGGATTTCAGGGCAAACAAAAGATGAATCAAATTAATGATCGACCCACTTTCCTAACAAATATCAGCAGATATGATGTTGCAATTTGTAATTAATTCCACTGGGAAAGTTTGCCTGGGCTTGACCAACCACGCAACCTGTGGACCCTGCCAATTAACTGACTGCTTATCTTTGGGTCTTACAGGACAGCTGCAAATTAAGTGGCCATCTTGAGCACAATAAAAGGTAGCAGAGCAGTCTGAACATGCATGTATACACAAGACCAAAGGTAGCTAGATACAGGAGCTGACCAAACAAAGGGGAAGAGATCTGAGCAGAACACCTTGAACCTCTCCATCAGGACCTGCTTCGAAGCAGAGCACCCATCCCGAAAGGGACAATCCCACTGCTTGAACAAGACAAGATCCAAACTCAGAGAGGAACTGGACAACTGAACTAGGGACTACGGAAGGACTGGACATAGAACACAGAGTACCAACAAAACTGAAAAGCAAACTGCAGACAATAGACAAAAATGCAGGGAATATAAAAACAGACAGAAATGCAGAGTATGAGCCAGACAACAGCCATGTATACTGTGACTGCTGACAAGATCAAGATCTGAGAAGTATAATCAGCACTTCCCGCCAGGAAGAGACAGATGATATATCAAAAGGAAAGTTGCTGATTGGCTGATAGAGCTGTCAATCCCCACAGACAGCACAGTTGTCGACATAATAAATGAGGATACTGATTAGCTGATGATTGACAGCTCTGTCAGCTAGAACTTCAGCTAAGCAGCACGGAGATGTTTAACCCTAACTAGTCAGGACTAACATAGTATGTTAGGCTGAATGAAAACAATGTCCATCTAGTTCAGCCTTTTTCACCCCCCTTCCTTGTTGATCCAGAGGAAGGCAAAAAAAACCCCAACAAGGCAGAAGCCAATTTAGCTCATTTGGAGGAAAAAAATTCCTTCCCAACTCCATAATGGCAGCCAGAATAATCCCTAGATCAATGTTTGAGTTATACCTAACTCCAAGACCCGGATTAACAACCCCGCTGGTCGCCTAATGTCTATATCCTGTAATATCATAGTGCTCTAGAAGGGCATCTAGTCCCTCTTAAACTCCTCTACCGATTTTGTCATCACCACGTCCTCAGGCAGAGAGTTCCACAGTCTCACTACTTCTACAGTAAAGAACCCCTTTCAGTGTTGGTGATAAAACCTGCTTCCTTCTAGACGTGGCGGATACCTTCTTGTTATACCTGTGTATAAACAGATCATGGGAGAGATCCTTGTATTGTCCCCTCATGTATTTATACATAGTTATTTGGTCGCCCCTTAGCTGTCTTTTTTCCAGGGTGAATAATCCCAGTTTTGGTGCCTCTCTGGGTATTCCAGTCCCGTCATTCCATGTATTAGTTTAGTTGCCCTTCTTTGAACCCCCTCCAATACTGTAACATCTTTCCTGAGCCCCGGTGACCAGAACTGTGCGCAGTATTCCATGTGAGGCCTGACAAGTGCCTTATACAGTGGGAGGATAATGTTCTCATCCCTTGCACCAACAGAAGCTCATGCAAGACTGGATGTAAGAAGACCTTAATTGGTCCACCCAATCCCATGCTTTGATTTTCAATCATGTATTGCTTCCGGTATGCCCATAAAGGGCAGGTAACTCATAATGCTATAAAAGATGCTATACGCTTACTAATAAAGCAGAGTCCAGGAAGACTTTCTACACTGACAGTCTGTCTCTGTGGGATCTCTTCCATTGTGCGCACAATCTCTGAATGTGAATCAGGAAGGGTGCACACATTCCTATTGATTACGCCGTGGATCCAAAAAAAAATCCACGACAATACCTCATTTAATGCACCCCAAACCCTATTTGCCTTTGCATCAGCTGACTGGCATTGGTTACTCCAGTTTAGTCTACAGCCCACTAGTACCCCCAGGTCTTTTCCCTAGCAGTACCCCATTTAGTGTATATTGGTGACATCCGTTTCTCCTGCCCATGTGCATAACCTTACATTTATCCACATTGAACTTCATTTGCCATTTCCCCCCCCAAGCCCCCGGCTTATCTCGGTCCGTTTGTAGCCGCACATTGTCCTCCTTTGTATTAATTATCTTGTATAATTTGGTGTCATCTGCAAATATTGATATTTTACTGTGCAGCCCCTCTATCAGGTCGTTAATAAATATATTGAACAGAATGGGGCCTAATACTGACCCCTGTGGCACCTCCACTAGTGACGGTGGCCCAATCAGAGTACAAACCATTTATTACCACCCTCTGCTTTCTATCTCTGACCCAGTTCCTTACCCAGATACACACGTTGTCACCCAGTCCAAGCTTCTCATTTTATATATCAGCCTATTATGCGGCACGGTGTCAAATGCTTTAGAGAAGTCCAGATATACAAGATCAATAGACTCTCCCAGGTCCAGGCTAGAGCTTACTTCATTGTAGAAGCTGATCAAATTGGTCTGACATGATCTCCCCCTTATGAACCCGTGCTGATGAGGAGTTATACCATTGTTTTACTTGAGATATTCCAGGATGGCGTCTCAGAAACCCCTCAAATATTTTTCCAATTATTGAAGTGAGACTTACTGGTCTGTAGTTACCAGGTTCTCTTTTAGACCCTTTTCTGTACATTAGAACCACACTGGCAATGCGCCAATCTAGTGGGACAACCCTGGTCTCAATGGTGTCCCTAAATATAAGAAATAGCGGTCTATCTATCACATTACTCAGTTCCCTTAGAACCATTGGGTGTATTCCATCTGGGCCCCGCGATTTATCGATTTTAATCTATCTTAACTGGCTCTGCACTTCCTCCTGTGTCAGGCATGCAATATTTAGTGGGGGGTTTGCTTTATTCCCCTGCATCTTGTGTGACATTTCTTTTTCCTTCCTGAATACACTTGAGAAAAAGCTATTTAATAAATCTGCCTTCCCTCCATCATCTTCTATGGTTTCTTCTGCATTCAGGACTAACTGAAGTATGTGTACTCCGGCAGCGACATGATATTACACCCTCTCTGAGGAGGGTCCTCCGGACCCTTTGAAACAAAATATAAACTATAAAAAGTCTTTACAGAGTTCACAGTATTGCCCACGTATAATCAAAAATAGTAATTTTTAAAAGGATCAGGACGAGGGCTCCTACTCACTGCCGGGGTATTCACAGGAATACATTTAGTTAGACAATGAGTTCCCCAACCAGAAATATTACGAGAAGGCCAATCGACTATTGGGCTATGAATTTTCAGCCAGGGCCGTCCTAGGATAACATCAGTAGGCTGACCCGCACATACATACAAAGATATAGTTTCTTCATGAAACTGCCCGATTCCTAATTGTACCTCCAAAACTATGAGCTTAAGGTATAATGGGGACAAATCTATAATGGAGACAGAGATTGGATTAGTGAGCATCTCCATCTTCAAACTAGATTTCAGACCGAACTGAAGATTAATCAAATTAATGTCCAACCCACTATCCAAACAAACATCAGCAGATATGATGTTGCAATCTGTAATTAATTCCGCTGGGAAAGTTTGCCCAGACTTGACCAACCAAGCAACCTGTGGACCCTGCCGACTAACTGACTGCTATCTTTGGGTCTTAGAGGCCATCTTGACCACAATAAAAGCACAGACCTTTCTTCCGTCGTCTATCTCTACATTCTTTATTCATGGAAACTGCCCCTATTTCCAAAGGGCCCTTCAAAACTTCCTTGATGAATACAGGAGATGAGGGGGGAGACTCAAACACTGATTCACGTACCCTTTCACACAGACGGTGATCAACTCTAATCGCCAGGGCCATAGCATCATCCAGCATGAAGAGTGCTGCATACTGAACCATTACACTTTTCACTTTGCTAGACACTCCATAACAAAACTGGCTTCTCGGGCTGGATTGTCCATTGAGTTCCATTTACCCAGTGTTGGAATTCCATACAGTAGTCCTCAACCGGATGATTCCCTTGCCGAAGAACGCAGATTTTACTCTCAGCGAGGGCAACGTTGTCTGGATCTTCATAGAGTAGGTCAAGAAAGTTGCAAAAAAGTTGTCTATTGAGGACAAAGCAGGCAAAGTGATGAAAAGGAAGAACACCAATGCCTGTGGGTCACCCTGTAATTGGCAGATTACTATGCCCACTCTCCTCGGACCTCATTCCCTGATGAATTGAGCCTTAAATAGATATATAGCTTGTAGGCCTCTTGAAAAAGTCACAACATTTGCCAGAAAATTGGTCTGGTAAATCAAGCCTTGATTCAGTTTACGCTGAGGCATCAGGAGATGCTGGTAAAGACTTAATGGCAGAGAGCTGTTGCATAATGTCTGCCATCTGCTGCGACAACGCCAGTATCTGCTGAATCAAAGCTTGCATTGGATCCTGTATGGACACGGCTTTAATCTGCATAGTCAGAAACTGAACCAAATCCATACTGCGTCTTGCACAATTTTATAAGGCTGGTTATGTTACATCTGTCTGAGACTGCCAACGTAATTATGGTGAGCAAAGTAACAAAGCAGTCTGGACAGGCATGTTTACACAAAACTAAAGGTGGCTAGACGCAGGAGCGGACCAAAAAAAGGGGAACAGATCTCAGCAAGACACCTTTAACCTCTCCAACAGGACTTGCCTCGAAACAGAGCACCCGTCCTGAAAGGGACAACCCCACTGGTTGAACGAGGCAAGGTCCAAAGTCAGAAAGAGCCTGGAGAATGGAATTAGGGATTAAGGTAAGACTGAACATAAAACAGAGAAAACCAACAAAACTGATAACAAACGAGCTGCAGACAATATAGAAAATGCAGAGAATACAAAACAGACAAAAACACAGAGTCCGGGCCAGACAACAGCCATGTACACCGTGACTGCTGACAAGACCAGAATACAAGAAGTATAACCAGCCGGATTTTATAATGAAATGGAAGTAGCTGATTGGCCAACAGAGCTGACAATCTACACAGACAGCATGGTTGCTGACATAATAAATGAGGATACTGATTAGCTGACAGAGCTGGAAATCCCCAGCTAAACAGCAGCAAGGAGATATTTAAGCCTTACTAGTCAGGACTAACTGATGTGTTCGCTGGCAGCGAGATGACTTGGAGAAAGGAGCATTCTTTTCTGATATTATATACGGTATATACCGGCGTATAAGGCGACGGGGCGTATAAGACGACCCCCCAACTTTCACCTTATACGCCGGTAATATAGTGTAAAAAAAAAAAAATCATTACTCAGCTCCCCCGGCGTTCTGTCGCGCTCCGGCAGGATGTCGCTCGCTCCTCGTCCCCGGCGCAGCATTGCTTTCTGAATGCGGGGCTTGGAATACCCGCCTCCAGAAAGCTAATACACACGCCGTCAGCCAGTTACAGCCATTCAATGACAGCATTGAATGGCTGTGATTGGCTGAAGGCGCACGAATCAACCATGGGATTTAAAAGGTTAATCAGCGTCAATGTTGATTGTGGGTGTTGTGGCTGACAGCTTACACCAGCCATGTATGGAGTTGGCTCAGCTCCTGATCCTTCTCCACACAAACCCTATACCCACAAGATGTATATATATGTCCTGAGGCACTAAGGGGTTGGCATAAATATGGAAAACACCTTTAATAAAAATCATTCAAAAAGCAATCAAAGCTCACATAGTTCCATCTATTGTACGTTTTCTGCTGTTCATTTTGGCCCAAGAAAATTTCGAAGACCGTCCGGATGCCTGCAGCCACCACTAGGGGGAGCTTATGTGCATACCGTATCCCATTATACATGGAACTAAATATTAACACAGTATGCAGGAAGCTCCTGAGTCTGTCTAGTGGTAAGTATGTCATATTGAAGGGGGAGATGGCTCTTCGTTATTTTCAATGGGTCATACGGGAATAGCCAAGCGCTTGTATTTGGATATCTCTTGCTGTCCCATTGAAAATTAATAGAGTGGCGCCATGCATGTGTGGCAATCGCTCCATTTAATCTCCTCCTCCCTATGGGGGGTGCAGTAAGCCCGCGGTAAGAAGAAGAAGGAACATTGGATCTCTCTGGGGCTCAGCCTTCTAGCACCTATCCTGTAGATAGGTGCTTAAAGTTATTTCTGGTGCAACTCCTTATACCCCTTGAATACAATGGTGACAAGTCTAACATTACAATAAACAAGACAGCTTTGATTGTGTCAAAAAATAAGAATATCATTTTTTACTTCAAATTTTCCCTAGAACGGGATCATTAAATATGCAATTAGCTAATTAAATGTAATATGGGATCAGAAGGTTAACTGTTATTACTAGCCGGTCTTACCATCCAGCTAATGACGATGCATCTGGGGCTGCGCTACTTCCATCGCCCCCGACTGCAGCGCACACGGTTCTATACTTCACTGCAGTACTTGTATTAACTACAACTAAATGGACTTGGCCGCCATCCAAAGTGCATTAAAAAATACTACAATACCAACTTTTATGATTTCGTCTTGACGTCACTGCCTCATAAAGGAACGAGCAGCAGCATCTAATGGCCCGTTTTGTGCGCAGACGTCAAACAATGACAGGTGGTCGAGCGAAGGTAATTTGTTTCATTGTATCGGTTGTGTCTGCTATAATTGAAGGCTATGGAACATGTGCTGCAGGAGGAAGAATTATGTTCATGTTTGACAGATCATAAGAGCTCAAAGTTAATGTGTATTGTATCGATCCTCTCATCCCATTTCCTTTCTTGGCTTACTAATGAACACACAAGAAGGTGCTTGGGGGATAGTGTTCTCTGATACATCTGAAGGCTGGGTTGGTGGGTATTCTTTTAATCAAGTGGATTATGATGTAACAGTCTGGGGTATTTTAAGAATGGATTCTCATATTTTAGTCATGTCGGTTTATTAGATCTTATGCTTTCAAATAAAATCCTCGAAGTTCGGATGTATTATTTATTCTCCATATTATTAGTTCACTGATACGCTGTGTGTCGTTATCGTGGATTGTGCGATTGTTGTAATCATTCGCAGGATTCTTTATAACTCTTTATTAGTATCACTTATATGGATTATTAGACTTTTCATGGATTGTTTTAGAATTCTGAGTTCATTCTTTTGCCTGCATTGTATTATTTTCATCGATGTTCTTCGGATTATTACGGATTTCTGTATTGTTGTTGCAGTTATCATTATTATAGAGGTGTAAGTTGAAGTGCATGGGCTGCTGTGCAAAATCCATAATAGCCCCTTATATATTACTGGTGTCTGCCTATGACGAAGAGAAAATGTTTGGGCTTGGGTGGGACCTTTTACACGGGACGGAATAGACCACCTGACACACCTCAAGCCGCGGTAAGGCCTCATGTCCACGGGCAAAAGAAGAATTAAAATCCGCAGCGGATCACCCGTACGCGGATCCGTACCCCATAGGGATGCATTGACCACCCGTGGGCAGATAAATACCCGCGGATGGTCAATAAAAGTGAATTTAAAAAAAATCTGGAGCATGAAAAATATGGACATGCTCCATTTTAGTGCGGGTCTTCTGCGCGGACGGCTCCCGCAGGTTTCTATTGAAGCCTATAGAAGCCGTCCGGATCCGCAGGAGACCTAAAATCAGAATTAACTCACCTGCTCCGGGTGATGCAGGTCTTCCTTCCTTCGTGGCAGGATCTTCTTTCTTCGGGCCGGCGGATGTGCCCGGTGCATGCGTGCAGTACGCAGCCAGCGTGCCGAGCACATCCGCCCGGCCGCGAAGAAGGGAAGACACGCACGGCCCGCAGCAGGTGAGTTTATTCTTATTTATTCTTATTTTCAGCCCTCATGTGGGGCAGGAGGGACCCGCTGCGAATTCTCCATGTAGAATCTGTAGCGGGCCTGATTTTCCCTGTGGACACGAGGCCTAAATTTAGCACCAAAAGCTGCCGATTTTGATGCCGAATAGAAAATCGCTCTCAACCTGCCTGCAATTCCGCATCATAATCCGCCGTCAGAGCTGCAGATTTTGGTGTGGTATTCTGCAGCTGCAGATTTGGCTGCGTCCTGCAGCGTAAGCCTGATGACAATTCCGCCTGAATCTCTGCATCTAGACATGCGGGCTTCGCTGCGGATTCCCGCAGTGACAGATCCAGCGCATGTTGTGGTGTGCTGCAGCTAGATTCTTACAGTTTGTTACACCGTTGGTTATTACTGTTATCACTATTATTATGCCTTTGTGACATGCATCATGCATGTACTTCGCAGCTGCCAAGGCGGTAGTGCAAGCGATCATATATGTATGGCGGTTGCAGCTGCTGGGATTGGAGTCCTGGCAGTTTGTCTCCATAGATGCATCTGTCAATGCAGATAGTGGCACCTGAGGGATTTGAAGAGGGAGGGGTGTTCTTTCTTCACCCCACCAGCACATATGCAATCCAATCGCAGGGTGTTAAGAGCTGCCATGGCAGCCAGAGGCAGAGTTTAAAAGGCCTAACTGTCCGTGTGAAAAGTGATACTTAGACATAATACACTGCAGTACATAAGTAGTACAGAGTATTATGTGAATGATTGGACGATCGCAGTTCTAAATGCCCTTCTGCACATATAAATATTGTAAAATATTAGTAATAAAAAGTCTGTTCACATGTAAACTACTTCTTATTGGAAAAGTGCAAATAAAAAAAATCTGCTATTGATGTTCATAGCAACCCATACTGTTCAATTATTACGTTATTTATCATGTATGGTAAATACTGTAAAAGAAAAAAAAGAAAGCCAGAATTGATGTTTTTTACCATCTTACTTCCCAAAAAACGAAATAACAAGTGGACAAAAAAAAATCCTATGCACCTCAAAATAGATAAACCCTCATAAAGATAAACCCTCATACAGCGCTATAGATGGAAGAATAAAAAAGTTACGGCTCTCTGAATAAGGCGTTGCAAAAAAACACCTTTATTATATGCAAAATGGTAGTAGTGAATATAAATAAAATATTAATTTGGTATCACCGTAATTGTACCAAACCGTAGAACAAAGTTAATGTCATTCATTCCGCATGAGGAATGGCATAGGAGAAAATAGGAAAGTGTCAGTTGTATATTTTTTTGTACTCCCTCCTTCCCAAAAAAAGTAATAAAAACAACCATCCAAAGTCATCTGTATCCCAAATGGTGATCTCATATTTCAAAGAACAAGCCCCTACACAGCTCCACAGGCAGAAAAATAAAAAGTTACGGCTCTCTGAATACGACGCTGAAAAGTTTTTGTAGGAAAATAGTTTTATTGTGTAAAAGTATAAAAAACAATGTCAGAGTTGCAGAAGATTTTTTTGCAATAAACATGGCCGAACAATCATCTGCACCCCAAAATAGTACCAATGAAAATGTAATCTCATTGCACAAAAAATGAACCAACATACGGCTGTAAGATAAAAAATAATGCCAAAACTTTTGTTTTTCTCATAATGCCAAGCAACCAGCAATATAAAAAAGATCAAAAAGTTTGCACCCCAAAAAGACACTAACAAAAACGTCAACTCATCTCACAAAAACTCATCTCCCACAGCTCTGCAGACAAGTAAAAAACATATGGGTCCCTGAATATGGCAACGAAAAGAAATATCTGTGAAAAATGCCTTTATTGTGCAACAGTAAAAAAAAATATATTAAAAAAATTATAAATTTGGCATCTCAATTATCTTACTGACTGACGGAATTAAATTAACGTTAGTTACATCCCATGATGAATGGAGTAAGAAAAAGAATAACATACATTGTCAGAGCTGCACTCCTAGCCTTCCAAAAACATTGTAAAAAGTGATCAAAAAATCATCTGGGCACTAAAATGGCAGCTATGAAAATATGAGCCGCTACAACAAAAAAACCAACCTGCACAGAGCTCTGCAAGTGGGAAAATAACACGTTATGGGTCTCTGAGTACGGCAATGCAAAAATACATTCTATGAAACAAGCTTTAACTGTACAAAATGATTAAACATTGGAAAAATTAGGTAAATGTGGTATCACGATAATCGTCATTTATATCGCATGGGGAATGTCATAAAATTAAAACCCAGCTGTGATGCTCATGTACTTCACGTGGCTTTCATAGACTTTCTATACCTCTAGATGACTACCCGAAGGTTTGTAGTTTCCCAAGTGGTGTCATATCTTGGGGGTTTTCATTGTATTGGTACCTAAGAGCCTACATACAGTATATAGGATATGGTGCCTGAAAACCGTGCCAGCAAAATCAATGTGCCAAATTACATTCCCTCACTTCAGAGTTCTGCCATGTGCCTAAGCAGAAGTTTATGTCATATATGGGACATTTACATCATCAGAAGAAATTGCTTAACCCCCGACAATTTAGGATGGACTCAGTTCATTCTATGGGAAAAGGACAATACAGTTTTGGATGTACTGAGCTTCAAAAGGCAGTAGCTCTGGTTCTATCAAAGATATCAATATGGTTTTAAAGATGTTTGGCTTTAAAATATCACCGATGGAATGTCGATATCTCTTACAGAACCAGAAGTATGGCCATTTAAAATAAGGTCGGGAATACTGAATTTACTGCTGTTAATCAGATGGCATATTTGCTCTCTGATTGTCACATATAGGTTCTTTTCCCAGAGAAGGAGTGAAAAAAATAAGGACTTGCTCATTTAATCACTCCTCTTCAATATTTTACCCTGCAGATGTTGCAGTGATTGCTGACTGTGGCGTTTAAAACTTTTTAAAGGAAAAAAAATTATATGTTTTCCGTTACACAAGGCTTTAAATATTTAAAAAATAAAAATAACAGAGCTCCATTTTGGGCCCCGCCATATCTATAATGCCCTTATAGGACATTTCCGTATGCAAGAGAAATTGGATAGCAAATTATGGGCTGCTTATTGTTGCCCCAAGTGAAAATGAAAAATTTTGGCCTAAACCTGCATTTCATTGAAAAAATTGTAAATTTTTCATTTTCATGGCCCATTGTGAACAAAATTCACCAAACACCCGAGAGCTCAAAATGCTCACTACACCCTTTGATGAATTGCTTGAGGGGTTCAGTTTTCAAAACAGAGTAATTTTGGGGGAATCTCCATTATTTCTGATACCTCAGGACTCGGAGCTCTTCAAATGTGACATGGATACCAAATATTATTCCAGCAAAATCTGCACTCCAAAAGCAAAAAAAGCGCTGCTGCCCTTCTGAGCCCGGCCATGGGATCAAATGGCAGTTTCTGTTCACATTTCCATATTCAGGAGAAATTGAGTAGCAAATTATGAGGTGCTGTTTTGGAAAAATTTGGAGCAAAATCTGAGTTTTATTTGAAAAATTGTAACTTTTCTTTTTCATGCTCCAAATTCACAAAACCCGTCTGGAGTCATAATGCTCACTACACCCCTTGATGATTCCTTGAGTTTCCAAAATGTGGTATTTTGTCAGAATTGGCTGTATTCATAAGGCAAAAACTGGTTGAAGCCCTTAAGAGTTATTCTACTCGTACACCAATCAGCCATAGCACTAAAATAAAATGGTGTACAGCCCCCTATATGCCACTAAAAAAGCTCTGACCAACTAAATCATAGACTCCACAACGCTTCTGAGGTTGTCCTGTAGTATCTGGCACCAAGACGTTAACAGCAGATCCTTCAAGTCATGTAAACCTTGTAATATTGAGTGTAAGCTCTCACTCACAACCTGAAGGTTGTAAGTTCATTTTTCTGCTTGGTTCAGGTAGCCAGCTCAAGGTTAATAAATAAATTACTTGAGAGCGCTACGGAGTGAGTTGGCGCTATACAAATAACAAGATTGTTTTATTTTAATATGGGGTCTTCATGGATCGAACTTCATTTTTGCAGCACCAATCCTAAGTATTTTTGCTGTGTGGCAGGGCACATTATCTTGCTGAAAGAAGCCATTAGGGAATACTGTTACCATGAAGGAGTGTACAATAATTAGGTAGGTGGTACATATCAAAGTAACATCCACATGAATGTCAGGACCATAGGTTTCCCAGCAGAACATTGCCCAGAGCATCACACCGCCTCTGCTGACTTGCCTTCTTCCCATAGAGAATCCTAGCCCCATCTCATACAGTTTAGCAACACTCTACATGCATTTGACCGTCCACATGATGTCAAAGAAAATCTGATTCATGAAACCAGGACCCCTTCTTCCATTGCTACATGGTTCAGTTCTGATGCTCACGTGCCCATTGTAAGCACTTCCAGCAGTGGACAGATGTCTTGGGCCCTTACACAACAAGCCAGGATGCCGTGTGTGTTCTGACGCCTTTCTATCATAGCCAGCATTAAAGGGGTTCTGTCATTAGAAAACAAAAATTCTATACTTACCTATTCCTTCCCAGGCAGCCTTCTTACCAGACCTTCTCCCCGCCGATCTTCTCCTGTCTCCTGCAGTTCCCCTGGGTCACCTCACCTACAGCCGACGATTCTTCATCTTCCGGTGACGAAGCGTCCATTGCTGGTATTCTCCTTCCTGCAGGGCAATGTACGTTACATCAGGGAGTGCTGAGCTACTGCCGAGACTGCGTATGTGCGCTGTGTCTCTACAATAGTGTATGAACTCTCGCGGTGAGACAGCGTGCATGCACAGTCTCAGCAATAGATTGGCATTCCTTCCTAGGCAGTGAACGCTAAATCACTAGTGGCTACATTGACCTGCCGGAAGAAAAATGTAGAGAATCGATGGATCATAACTAGAGATGAGCGAACGTACTCGTCCGAGCTTGATATTCGTGCGAATATTAGGGTGTTCGGGATGCTCGTTACTCGTAACGAGCACCACGCAGTGTTCGGGTTACTTTCACTTTCCTCTCTGAGACGTTAGCGCGCTTTTCTGGCCAATTGAAAGACAGGGAAGGCATTACAACTTCCCCCTGCAACGTTTAAGCCCTATACCACCCCCCTTCTTCAGACGATCTGCGGCGCTCCTGCAGGCTGTCACTCCTTCCTGGTGTTCTGCGGTGCTCCTGCAGGCTGTCGCTCCCTCCTGGTTCCCGGCAGAGCATTGCTTTCTCTACGAAAGGCTTTAAATCCACACCTCCAGAAACACACGTGCCTTCAGCCAATCACAGCCAATGACAGTGATGTCATTGAATTGCTGTGATTGGCTGTGTTTCTGGAGGCGGGGATTTCAAGCCTTTCATAGAGAAAGCTTTAGTCCGTGGACCAGGAAGGAGTGACAGCCTGCAGGAGCGGCGCAGATCGTCTGAAGAAGTAAGTAATGCTTTTTATTCTTTGCTCCACTGTATTGCCGGCGTATAAGGTGACAGTTGGGGGGTCGTCTTATACGCCCCGTCGCCTTATACGCCGGTATATATTTTTAGTGTATCACATTTCTGGATGAATTGCAGGGAAGGGGTTATATATTTAACCCCTTCCCGACCATTCATCCTGCGATCGCTGGCAGCCCATTGCATTCAGTGGAACCTGCTGTATTGCTGGTTCCATTGAATTCAATGGGCTAACATCGTTCTTCTCTACAGCTGTTACAGCTGTGCCAGAGGAGAACGATCTTTATGCTGACAGTGCGGGGGGGGGGGGGGCCCACTCTTGCCGCTATTGTGGCTTAATAGTGGGACCTGTGAACTTGAGATGCAGCCCAACATGTAGCCCCTCGCCTGCCCTATCCGTTGCTGTGTCGTTCCCATCACTTTCTTGAATTGCCCAGATTTTCACACATGAAAACCTTAGCGAGCATCGGCGAAATACAAAAATGCTCCGGTCGCCCATTGACTTCAATGGGGTTCGTTACTCGAAACGAACCCTCGAGCATTGCGAAAATTTCGTGCCGAGTAACGAGCACCCGAGCATTTTGGTGTTCGCTCATCTCTAATCATAATAAGAAGAAAAGGATCTGGCCGGCTAGAGGTGAGGTGATCGGGGGGCTGAAGAAGTTCAGTGAGGAGAAGATGCTGTAAGAAGACTGACGGGGAGGAATAGGTAAGTATCGATTCTTTATTTTTTTTATATGACAAAACCCTTTAACTTTTTCAGCAGTTTATGGCTACTCTACTGTAGAACTGGAGAAATCGAGGTTCACACATTGTCCTTCCTTGGACTAAGTCTGGTAGGTATTATCCCCTACATACCGGGAACACCCCACAAGAGCTGCCATCTTAAGATGATCTGACACAGTTGTCTTGCCATTACAATTTATTCCTTGTAATTCACTAAGATCCTTACACTTGCCTGTTTTTCCTGTATCCAACACATCAGTTACAAGAACTAATATATCCGACCCCTGACAAGCTTGAGGAAGGCCACTACGGCCGAAACGTCGCTGTCTTTGTGATGGGGCAATAAAAGTCTTTGTGCTATTCACATCCATGCATGCTGCCGGCTATTTCTTTTATTGGATTATCACGTGGAGTCTGTCTGGTTTGGACTCCGGCCGGGCTTTGCATCTTACCAGCCTGACCCTGAAGTGGGATTATCTGAAGTGTTGCTAGTGGAACTTTTGCGTATTCAAGGGCCACTATAACAAGATAATCAATGTCACTCATTTCACCTGTCAATCCTTGTAATGTTATCGTTGATTGTACAAATAAGTAAATTGATGATATTATTATGCCATTAACTACTGTTTAGGGAAACAAAACAGTTTCGGGTTAAACTTTGCTAAAACTCAGTGCGAACCCTAACCTCGGGGGGTTCATCATGGCCAAACTCACTGAAATGTCTTCAGCTCCATAAATGTATGCACTATATAGATAAAGGGGGTTATTATGAAGAATAAACCCACAAAAACACAGGGAGAACATACAAACTTTATGCAGGTGGTCGGAGTGATCAGATTTGTACTGTGGACACCTACACTGCAAGGCAGCAGTGCTAACCACTTAGCCACCATGCTTCTTCTTTCTGCCTCAACAAATGTATGTGCTTCATAAATAAGGGTGATTATTATTTTAAGGGACTAAACCCACATAAACACAGGGAGTGCATGCAAACTTCATGTACATGTTCTCCTTGGTCAGATTAAAACCTAGGACCCCAGTGTTGCAAGACAACGTTACTAACCATTGAGCCACCATGATTCTTCTTCCATCCTCCTGCTCTGGTGGAAGAAGTGGCTTAGTGGCTAGCCCTCCTGTCCAAGGAGACCATCTGCATGAAGTTCGTACGTTTGTATGTTCTCTCTATGTTTCTGTGGGTTTGTTCCTCATAATAACCACACTTGTTTATATAGTGCACATATTTATTGAGGAAGCAGAAGCATGGAGGCTCAATGATTTAGCATTGTTGTCTGGCAGCACTGGAGTCCTGGGTTCAAATCTGACCAAGGATAACATTGGAATGGAGTTTGTGTGGGTTTATGCTTGATAATTATATAACGCACACAAAGGAGGAGGAGTTTTATGAATCTTAACCCTTTCCAATCCAATTTGTACCCTGGTTTTCCTAGGGGGCTTACTCTTTTTCTGCCATTATACAACGGCTCTATCTGCTGGCTAAAGCCAGCACTGCATGCGGTGACACATTGGATAGGCTCCGACAACAGAGAGGCTGGCAATATACAGTAAGAGAACCCCGACGGACGTCTTCCTACATCGGAGCTGTACAGCCTTAAATCATAATGTCTTCAGACGTCAGACAGTGGATTGGAAAGGGTTAAAAGTGTGAGAGCTCACACCCACTTGCGTTTTTTTCACGCGATATCGCTGCATTTTTTTAACACGATTTTCAGTGGGACTTTCTAATATTAAAAACGCATCACAAGTTGGTGCTTTGGAATTTTTGTGCAATGCGTTTTTAACATTAGAAAATCCAATTGACAATCGTGTGAAAACAACGCACAAGAAAAACGTACGTGCGCCAGAGCCCTTATACATCAGACTTAGCAGTATTGGTGGAGTGCCGTCTGGATCAGACTAATTCAGAACCAAACGTTTTGCTGAAATTCGGCAAATCGGCGAAACTAAACTTTGCTCATCACTACACAACATGAATAGATGTTTTACGTGTTTATTGCTTAATCTGATAACAAGTTTATGTGATAGTGTACTATGTACAACTGGCTTAAAATATTGTATTCCTGAATTTTGGATCGCCAGGGCCAGGTATAGCTGTCTTCCTTGAATGAAAAAAAATTGGGATTTTGAGTGAAGATGTGCTGTTGTAATACTGAATACTGAGAAATTGAGTTAAGGCCCATCTACACGCAAAGATGATCACTCAAAATTTGTTCAAAAGATAGGATGATTGACAGTTTTAGCAATCGTTTGCATAAGATGCTGATGGGCACTAATGTCCATTAGCAGCTTATTACCTTCATTTGCATGTAAATGAACCTCCAGGAGCTGGTATACAGAGAACAGCAGGTGGTCTGTTCTTTGCATACAGCTCCTTTGTTCTGCTGCGGGGCTGCAAGCTGAATACAATGTAATCAGCGCTCCCGTGGAGAACACAGCATGCGGAGCCTACCTCACATCCATGCATGTTCACAAGCGCAATATTGGGCCAAGTTTCACAGCCCGATAGCGCGTTCAGTTGAGTGTAGGAAGCATAAAGAAGAAAGACCATTTGGAGAATTAGGGCAATGCAAAAGGGTCCATGAACAGAGGGAACATACAGCCCCTTGGTCAGTTAGAACACTCATTGAAGTGTAAGCCCAAAGCCCATAAAAGTAAAAGAAATTCAAGTCACGAGTGGTTCTCCTATGTAATGCATCACCCTGAATTAGGTTTATCATGATTATAGGGGTTGGTAAGGGATATGTGACCTTCAATGCCTCAGGGCCCAGTTTACTACTAATCTACTCCTGCCAAACCATTCTGACGATGACATGAGGCATTGAGGTTATCTGTAGTCACACGTGAATTTTTACATTTTGAGTTGAGCAAAGTTGTAAATGTCTTATTAACCCCTTCATAGATACAAATAATGACCCTCTATTTTGGCCCCAGTTTGTATCCCCTGACAGCATCCATAAGATCCAGCAGAAGGAACTGCAGTACAAGAAGACAATAAAGAGTAGAATTAAACCGAGACGATCAGTCTGAGTTATGTCTACAGTTCTTGTATTCTCCAACGGTGCTGAACATATCGGGGGCTCTAATTATTTTGAAGGTCTGTATGTCTACAAATCTCCCTTATGAATTCTGTTTTTCAAATGAAATAATTGAATTAAATCTCATTGGTAAAAGTCTAGATTTTTGGCTGAAGAGGGCTTCCCTCCGTAGGATTTATCAGGCTTAGGAAGATGTGCTCTATAGATGGAGAAACCCCTTGGAGAAAACTTCAGATCAACAGTTACTGTGGACTTATCGGCATAATTATAGGTGGTTACTCGAGGGAAGTCTTCCGGGACTACACCTTTTGACCTAGCAGTGGATCAAAGACTACTTTGTGAATCGAAGGAATGAGAAGTCTGTAGGATTTTAATTAACTATTGCAATACAGGAATATATTTACATGAACCCACCTCAAAGTGGAATTAATACTTTCTTGCAGCGTAGGTGGACTTTCCCTTTAATAATGGTACTATGGAAATGAAAAGTCGTTTTTACAGGAAATCCCCTCTAGTCAGAAGCTACTAGTCCAATCTGCTAGTTTAGAACCCAATTTGTCCTGAAGATGCTGCATTATCAAAGTTTGAGGGTGCAGAATCTTCTCATCATCCCTCATAGTCCCGGCAATTGTAGTCTGGCTGCTTCATTGCTGCTAGTAATGTGTTTTATGTCAGGCTCTTCGCATCCTAGTAGCTCCACTAAAACTCTTGTTGTTGCATTATGTAAAACACTGGTGGAAAAAATGTGTCATTGCTTCAGATTATATATGATCCATCAGCAAATCTGCAGAATGATGTGGAAATTCCAGTATTGCATTACACACAGTTAGCTGATGGATTAAATACATTATGAAAGGATTCAATATTGATACAACACTGACACAATCTGATACTATGAAGCTCGTACATGACGTCATGTATCACCAACATCAAACAATAGCAAACACTTTATAGATGGAATATTAGTCCGGAGTAGAGATGAGCGAGCACGCTCGGTTAGGGCAGATACTCCAGTGAGATCTCTCTCACTCTTCCCCCCGCCTCCCCCCACCGTCCCCCATATTTTCTCGAACGAGTATGCAGTTACTCGAGAAGAGCGACGCTCACTCGAGTATCTGCCTTAACCGAGCGTGCTCGCTCATCTCTAGTCCGGAGGCATTTATAGGAAAGAGCACTGAAAGATACAGTGACTGAATAATACTATCGGAGAGTGACTAAATAATTCCGCCATACAGTGGTCAATTAACAGTGCCGTACTTTGACTATATGGAAGGGTAATATAGATAAATAACTACACCGCTATAGAGTAAAGCGATAATACCATTATAAAATGACTGAATAATACAACTAAACTAAACAGTTAATAACATCAGATACCAAATAATACCGCTATATTGTGTCTGCATAAAGCTACCAAGTAATAGCCAAATAATAAAGTAATTCAATGCATGAACAATATAAACATTTGGGGACCATATAATATCACCCTACTGCTCCGTTCTGCTCCTGGGCCCTGTAGTTCTACGGGTTTCCAGGAGCGCACTGCTGCAGGTGTGGGGATTTGGCTGGCTGATGGTGTAGACTTCTCCAGCCAGCCACTCGCCATCTGTCTAATGCACATATATACCAGCCCTTCTTACAAGAGGGTGCTGGTCATTTTGTCATTTATCTCACAGCACTCTGGTGCTTGGAGTCATGTATGTTCTGTTTGGGTCTAAGTTGCATGCATGAGGCTCTGGATGGGATCTCCTTCTGTCTGTATGTTGAACAGTGATGTGTTCTGTGTCTGTTTACGGGTAATCAGATATTAGGTGTGAACAATGACTTGTTCTGTGTCTGCATGCATAGCTGATCTTCTGTGTGGCGATGTCTGTGTCTGTAGGTATATAGAGCTATACAATGATACCAAATAATACTACCCCAAGCAGTGGTTAAATAATTCCACTATAGAGTAACCAACTAATACCACCCAATAGTCACAACTAATGCCAGCAAAGTAAATACCAGACATGTCAAATTTAACTAAGAATTTTGGCCTAAATTGAGCTGCAAAGTAACAAGAAGAAAAGATCCAGTCTCTGCAGAAACTTTCAGATTGTGGCCCCAATATTATTGACAAACTTTACTGTATAAGACCAATTTTGGCTTAATTTCCGACACCTAAAAACTTAAAGGGGTTGTCCCGCGGCAGCAAGTGGGTCTATACACTTCTGTATGGCCATATTAATGCACTTTGTAATGTACATTGTGCATTAATTATGAGCCATACAGAAGTTATAAGAAGTTTTTCACTTACCTGTTCCGTTGCTGGCGTCCTCGTCTCCATGGTGCCGACTAATTTTCGGCGTCTAATGGCCAAATTAGACGCGCTTGCGCAGTCCGGGTCTTCTTCTTTTCTCAATGGGGCTCCGTGTAGCTCCGTGTAGCTCCGCCCCGTCACGTGCCGATTCCAGCCAATCAGGAGGCTGGAATCGGCAATGGACCGCACAGAAGCCCTGCGGTCCACCGAGGGAGAAGATGCCGGCGGCCATCTTCACCGGATAAGTAAGAAGTTACCGGAGCACGGGGATTCAGGTAAGCGCTGTCCGGTGTTCTTTTTTAACCCCTGCATCGGGGTTGTCTCGCGCCGAACGGGGGGGGGGGGGTTGAAAAAGAAAAAAAAAACCCGTTTCGGCGCGGGACAACCCCTTTAACTTTCAAGTCATGCTGGAGATTCCCTGTGGCTGTCTACAGCATAATATGCAGGGGCCTGTATGAAGTTATGGTATGCTTAAATTCTCCCTCTGCTGGATCCAGTAACTTCTTCTCACTACTTCATAGGCTATTGATTGTAATTAGAGATGAGCGAACATGTCCGTTACGGACACATCCGCACCCGGACACCGGCTTTGCCGAACACTGCAGTGTTCGCACGTAAAGGTCCGGGTGCCGCCGGGGGGCGGGGAGATGCGCGGCGGCGCGGGCGGCAGTAGCGGGGAACAGGGGGGAGCCCTCTCTCTCTCCCTCTCCCCCCCACTCCCCGCCGCACCCCCCCGCGCTGCCATGGCGGCCCCCGAACTTTTTCGCCCGAACACTGAAGTGTTCGCAAAGTTCGGTGTTCGGGCGAAAAAGGGGCGGGGCCGAACGTGTTCGCTCATCTCTAATTGTAATGATCTACAGAAAGTACCCTGTTTCCCTGAAAATAAGACATATCATGATTTTCCAGAATTTTTGAGGATGCAAAATGATTTTTCAGGCTTTTTGAGGATGCTTGAAATATAAGCCCTACTCCAAAATTAAGCCCTGCTAACAGTTAATTTAAAAAGTCAATTTAAACAGTGTCCAGGCAGCTATACATGTAAAAAAGGTAAACCTTTTTTGAACAAAAATTAATATAAGACATTGTTTTATTTTCGGGGAAACACGGTAGTAGTTACCAATACAGCTATCCATCCCTTTATAGGGCCTGTTGACTCCTGCAGCTCGTCTCCTGCCATTATTCCCCATCTTTTACATATTTTAGGGTTTTTTTAATTCATACGCTGTCATCCCACACTCCAACTGCCACCCAAAAGTCAGCAGCCTACTTCTAACAATGAGCTACTGCCTAATTCTGTCAGTACCGCCTCCCAGCAGTAGTAGTGGGACAAGCTGTTGGTACAGGTCGGCATATAGTAGGGTGCACAACAGTTTCTAGTTCACTCTCAAAGGCTTCAATACCACTTGGAGGGTTATTCCCATTTGAAATCTCTATGGCATATGGCTAGTTGAGGCTTTGAATGTCTGATATGTGGGGGGGTTCTACATTTGGGACTCCGAGGTATCATGAGCCAAGGGTTTCACAACTGCTCCTTAATGGCGTTCTCCAACAAAGCAAATTGTAAAATGGTTTAGCATGATGTAAAAATATTTTAAAAAGCTTACTTACCTCACCTGACCCACTACTGATCTTAGTTCTATGATGTCCAATCTCCAACGCTCCCTAGTTCTTGCTGCAGTGATGATGTCCAGACATAGGAACATGTGGCTACTGTAGTTAATCACTGGCCAAAGCAATGACCAATGGATTTCTTGCAGTGGCAACATAACCCCTATGTAAGGACATCATCACTGACTTAGGAAGTAGGGAGCAGTGTAGGTCCAGACATCACCGAAACAGGAATGGTGGGGAAATTGCGTGAGGTGAATAAGCTTTTTTAAATGTTTTCTGATTATGCTGAGCAGCTTTAAAAACAAACCTTTAGCTGAGTAACCCCTTTAGGCCTCGTTCAGACAAGCATGGTTTACACGCTGCTACAGCAACGTGTAAACCACGCTGCTGACAAGCAGGAATTCTGCGAGCAGAGTGCTGCTGCAGCTCCCATAGGAGCCTATCGTCAGCACCATGGACACCGTCTCAGCACGGAGATGACAGGCGAATCAGCACTCGCTATCCTATCATTTTACCAGTGCAGATTCTGTGCTGGTAAAAAAGCTCAATGTGAGCACTTCCATAACAACCTATTGGTTGCTATAGAAGTGTGATTCACACGCTGCTGCAGCAGTGTGTATACCACGCTCGTCTGAACGAGGCCTTATGGTCAGTTTTGCGTGGATTTCTCCTTTAAATTTCTTAAAATTTATATTACCCACACAAGATTTTAGATTTTTTGTGGGGGAGGGGGAGAGTATTCTTGTTTTGATGGTGTACCAGCTGTGGGAAAATGACATTATAACTTTATTTTGGGGGTTCATATGATTATGGAACTACCATAGCTATTGTATTTTTCCATCGATCGGGTTGCATGAAGGCTTGATTTTTGCAGGACAACCTAAAACAACCACTCTGAGGTACATATGACTTCTTGATTGACTTTTTACAATTTTTTTTTTTTTTTGAGAAAAGTGACAAAAAAAAACAAAAAACGCAATTTTAGGGTTGTGCATTTTTTTTTTATTCTTTATTTATTCGTTTTTCAAATTAGAGAAACAATGTAAGATGGTCCAATTTTAACTACAAAATGCAAATTACAAATTTTCATAGGCTTGGCCCTATCTACGCCCGTAGAACAGGACAGGTTCAAGAACACTTTGTTACAAAAATTTGGACCGGTTTGAAAACTGTAACCCGAAATATAGGTCAACTTAAGTATTACCTTATGGTTGGAATAGTCTGCTAGCTCCCCGAAGCCCACAGTGTAGGAGTTAGCAGGTGGTAAGAGGATAGGTATAAGGGAAGAGGAGGACGGGAAGCACATGAGGGGGAAAAAGAGAAGAAAAAAAGAGAGGGGAAGAGGTCTGAAGAGCTGTGGAGATCCTTATATTCCTGCGAGTTTAGACACTCCAACCAATAGTGCCCCGTTTTTGAGAACCTATCCTGAGAATCTATTACAGAGGCTGTAAGGTCCTCCATCTCTATCATCTCGCGGATCTGTTGCAACCACAGTGAAACAGAGGGGGGTGACTTTGTCTCCAAAGTTTCGGTATGCAAGCCTTTGCTGCATCAACCAGATGTCTGACCACAGAGCGCCTATAGGAATACATGAGGATGTCGCTGAGATGTAAGAGGAAGAATGCCGGTCATTTTGGTAGAACAAAATCTGTAAATTTCGAGGAAATGCGCCAAACCTCAGACCAAAAGTTTGCCAACACCGGGCAATCCCAAAAAACATGTAGAAGCGTTCCCGGGCCCCCACCGCACCGCCAACACATGGGGTATCATTTTATATAATCAGGAGGGCACGCTATACAATCACGAGAGAAGTTTGAGTCCCGTTTACTGAACCTTGCTTGAGATGGATGATTTATGTGTAAAGGTGAAAACTCTTAACTGTTCAGGTGTAAACGATATTGACCAATCTCTTTCCCAGGCGCGTACATGTGATGGTGGAGGGGCCACTGTGTGGGCGGTTAGAATGCTGCATATACCGGAAACAGTGTGACCAGAAGAACTTGTCCCACTGCAGAGCTGTTCAAAAGGAGTCTTCCCTCTCGAGAATACCAGTGCAGGTGGTAAGGAATGGAGGAAAGGTCTGATTTGTAGGATTTGCCAGTAAGTCAGTGGCAAAGGTTCTGTGATATTTGCCAGCTGTCCCTCTGATATCAAGTGAAATGCTCTGAACCTACCACTGCGGAGCCATAATTGGAGCAACCCACCTTCAAGGCTATGTGGGAAAACTGGATTCCCCAAAATGGGAAATAAGGGTGAGGGCATGGTCGAGATGCCAGGTTTGGGGAAAGCACGGGAGAGGACCCTGAGGGTGGCACGCATTGTGGGGTGAGAACTGGCCTCTGGAGGTAGGTCACTCTGTACCTAAGGTAGAGCAGACAGGGGCATGACCTGTCAAAACTTTATTCAAGTAATTTTTTTTTGTTTTTTAGACCCCATTGGGGACTTGAACTAGCGATCATCTGATTGCTTACACAATATGCAGTATGTTATATTTCTGTAGGCATGCGATCTAAATATTTAACAGTTGTGATCAAAGTTATCTTGGATTGCAGCTGTTGCAGGTGGGTGTCAACTGTCAATAACAGCCAGCACCCACCATGTATGGAGCAGACTCAGCCCCAGACCCGCTCCATACAAACCCTGACACAGGAGGGCATACATGTACACCCTTTAGGCCTCCTGTCCACGGGCAGTCCGGACGCAGCATGTGTGATTACCGCAGTGCAGTTCGAGCCAGTGCCCAGCTGGTGACCCCTGCGTGGCCGCCAGCACATGGGTAGGTTGGACCCCGCATGTGAAATTCCCACAGTGGTGTTCGACCCAGTGCCAGGCCTCCTTACCTGTCTGGCATCTTCTCCAACTTCTCCTGTGCTGCCAATGTGCCAAGTGGCACATGTGCAGTACAGGGGACGGTGCGCCGTCACTATGGTGATGACGTAGCCTCGTCTGCTGCGAATGTGCCGGCCGGCGCCTATGCAGTTCAGAGGACGCTGCGCTTTCATCATAGCGATAACACGGCTCCTGCAGCCATTCCGCAATGATGATTGCATAATGGCCAAGGCACGGACGGCTTCCATTGACTTCAATGGAATCCAGCCATGTGTAGCCTGCGGCAAATCGCAGCATGCTGTGATTTCTTTCCCGCAAGCGTAAAATTGCAATCGATTTCCGCTCATGGGCAGAAAATCACTTTTTACCATAGCATGCTATGGGCTGGATTTTGCAATGCAAATCTGCCCGTGGACAGGAGGCCTTAGTGATAACGGGTTAAATGGGCTTCACACCGCCAATTCAAATTGTATGGGGATGGACGGTCATTCATCTGATCGTCCATCCTGAGTACATTTTTACCATTACTGGCAGTAAATCCTCTGTTTATATGGGGAAATGTACTAAGTAAATGAGCATTTGTGCGTTTGTTGGGTGATTGCTGCCCTGTTTGCACGGGTAATGCTCAACAACAATCAGATGAATGAGCATTCTAAGGAACGTTCCTTCACGATCTTCGGCCCGTGTTGAAGGACCTTTAATTACTACCTTGGGTGAAGCAAAGAAGACACCAAACTCTGGGTACAAAAAGTTTGTAGATTGTTTTCAGAAACTAGGAAAATTTTGGAAGTCGTATTTCTAATTAGACTTTATTAAAGGACTCGACTCAAATAAAGACTCAGGACAGCAATTACCTATTCTAGAAAGGTGCTCACGTGTCAGCTAGCTTTTAGGAGCCAACTAGGAAGCACGTATTAATGGTTAGACCTCCGCCACTTCAATTGTATGACATCACAGTCCATAAGCTGATTAAGTGCTCAATGGAATTCCTCGCAAGCAATGAATGAGATTTTCTATCCTCAGGGGGCAAAATCTACTTTAACTCAGCCACCACAAAGGGAAAACATAGATGCCATTAAATATGGCAGAAAGTAACTGCTGATATGGAGAAAACCAAATTCTAAACAGAGAAATGTGAAACAGCTTTGCCTTCTGTCTCCCATGGTAAAGTTCAGGATACGCCGGTGACATCACACATGGAAGTCTCAGGGCTACTAATGTTAATCATGTAGTCATTCGGACCACAGGGCGATTATTACATTGATAAAGGAAAATCACATTGGTAGTTAGGGATGGAGGGAATTATTAGACTCAACTCCAGAGTATTGATTTTGGACTTTCCTTTCATACTCGTTAGTACAAGGATAAGGTTAAGGCCATCTAATCTTGATCGATCTCAGATCATGCATGGAAGGATTTAGAAGATATCTGCTGCGTTGAACACATAATGCGCCCTCTAATAGACCATCTGTAGATCACTGGGGACTTAAATGATTAGGGTTTCGGGACAGGAGAATACAGGCGCTCACAGATCTGCAGCTCTTCAGATTGGCACAATGTACTCTCTGGCTGGAAGGTGAGACAAATAGAGTATATGGTACTCAAGAATATAAGGGAGGGAAATTATGAAAAATGCAACTTTTTTAACAATGACTTTATAAAACTAAAGATACTGCATAAAAATGGAAGCTACATTCTAATAATAAACTATATACCAACAACAGAAAATGAAAAGAAATAACCTTAACCGTTTTTGGTGTTATATATATATAATATTCTAGTAAATTGGTGGTAGCCTGCAGCCTGGAATACCACCAATCAGCTGTTCTAAGGGCTGCTACATGCATGTACTGAGCTGATTTCTGCAGGAAGCAGATAACTCTATTTCCACTGTAGTTGCCAGGTTTGGTACTACAGGCATTCACTTCAATGGGAACTTGGGCTGCAATACCAAGTCTGACCACTGCAGCGTGAATGGAGCTGTCTGCTTCCTGCAGAAATCAACTCAGTGCATAAGCACAATTAGCCGGCGAACAGTTGATCAGCAGGGGTGCTTGCTTGCTTGCTTGCAGGCCACCGATAATCTACTGTTGATGGCAATCCTAAATATAGGCTGGACAACCCATTTTAGATTGAGCAGTCCTTAAGAGCTGGCACTGAAAAAGAACTTGAACTAGAACTGTATCTGCCATCATTTGGCTTTGGGGTGTACTCCTGGTGTTGCACAGAGGAGTACAGCCATGCAATATGCACTTTTGCAGCAAAGGGGAGTTGGGATCTGGGAAAGGTAGGAGTGTAGTTGCCACATGGTGCCATGGCAAAGCAAACTGATTCCTCTGCTAAGTGACTGATACAACCTCGAGCCAGACATGTGAGTGGTGCAAACTGTGGCAACGTGTAGCCTCTCAATACCCATTGCAACATGGTAGGTTGGTTTGCGAAATGATGGTCACTTTGGTGAAGCCCAATGTATTGGGATAGAGATAGATAGATAGATAGATAGATAGATAGATAGATAGATAGATAGGAGATAGATAGATAGGAGATAGATAGATAGGAGATAGATAGATAGATAGATAGATAGATAGATAGATAGATAGGAGATAGATAGATATGAGATAGATAGAAGATAGATAGATAGATAGATAGATAGATAGATAGATAGATAGATAGATAGATAGGAGATAGATAGACATGAGATAGATATGAAATAGATAGATAGATAGATAAATAGATATGAAATAGATAGATAGATAGATTGATAGATAGATAGGAGATAGATAGATAGATAGATAGGAGATAGATAGATAGATAGATAGATAGATAGATAGATAGATAGATAGATAGATAGATAGATAGATAGGAGATAGATGATAGATAGATAGATATGAAATAGATATATAGGTAGATAGATAGATAGATAGATATGAGAGATATGAGATAGATAGATAGATAGATAGATATGATAGATATGAAATAGATGGATAGATAGGAGATAGATAGATAGATAGATAGATAGATAGATAGATAGGAGATAGAAAGATAAATAGAGATATGAGATAGATAGATAGATAGATAGATAGATAGATAGGAGAGAGATAGGAGATAGATAGATAGGAGATAGATAGATATGAGATAGATAGGAGATAGATAGATAGATAGATAGATAGGAGATAGATAGATAGATATGATAGATATGAAATAGATGGATAGATAGGAGATAGATAGATAGATAGATAGATAGATAGATAGATAGATAGGAGATAGAAAGATAAATAGAGATATGAGATAGATAGATAGATAGATAGGAGATAGATAGAGATACAAGATAGATAGATAGATGGATAGGAGATAGATATGAGATAGATAGGAGATAGATAGGAGATAGATATGAGATAGATAGGAGATAGATAGATATGAGATAGATAGATAGATAGATAGATAGATAGATAGATAGATAGATAGATAGATAGATAGATATGAGATAGATAGATAGATAGATATGAGATAGATAGATATGAGATAGATAGATAGATAGATAGATAGATAGATAGATAGATAGATAGATAGATAGATGTGAGATAGATATGAGATAGATAGATAGGAGATAGATAGATAGATATGAAATAGATAGATAGATAGGAGATAGATATGAGATAGATAGATAGATAGATAGATAGGAGATAGATATGAGATAGATAGGAGATAGATAGATAGATATGAGATAGATAGATAGATAGATAGATAGATAGATAGATAGATAGATAGATAGATAGATAGATATGAGATAGATAGATAGATAGATATGAGATAGATAGATATGAGATAGATAGATAGATAGATAGATAGATAGATGTGAGATAGATATGAGATAGATAGATAGGAGATAGATAGATAGATATGAAATAGATAGATAGATAGGAGATAGATATGAGATAGATATAGATGAAGATATTTTTATATTTTAGAAATTCACATCACAAAAAAATGGTGGTATCATTGTATTATGAGTTAATACTCCTGTCGCTGCAAGTGTTCAAAGAAGCAACTAAAATGAGCAGGGTAATATCTAGGAAGCCCTTGGAGCCGGATTACTGACACTTTTGCTGCCTTCTGGTGGCCAATGAGCACAACTAGCAATTTCTCGGTCCAATGTTGTGTGATCATTAGCAGGGTAAGTCAGGCCAGCGTTGTATCCACGGCTCCTCTACAGACCGTCATTATGGCTGCGCACATCTGAGGCTCCTCTACAGACCGTCATTATGGCTGCGCACATCTGAGGCTCCGCTGCAGACCCTGGGATAAAAGCTGGGAGAGCCAACTGATCCCGTTAGTCAATGAGGTCTGGCAGACGCTGTTGGTGGGGTTCGTCATTTGCCATAATTTTTGTTTTTCTGTTCCGATGGTGGAATGTGAATGCAGATGTGACCGTTATGTGTCCCGTTCTGCAGAATTGTAGATTGACAATAGAAATGCATGTGCTGATAGGAGAGAAGCCTAACCTCCCACCTCAATAGGAATTCTTTCCATGATCCCATTTTCCAGGAAATCCCAATCAGTATAACTTTTCTCTGTCATCACTGGTGAGCCAAATCTCGTGTATTCAAAAGCATGCATATAAAAACATTGCCTGGGGCCGCTCTTACAGCCATGAAACTCCAGTGGGATTTGTGCGTTGCGAGGATGAACCCTATTCTTTTGAATGGAGTCATAAACACGAGCGATGTATGTCCTACCTCTTCGCGTTCCTCTGAACGCGTCACCCATTGATTTCAATGGGACCTTTAACACTTTGCAATCCAATTTTGGATTCAGGGTTTCCTAGGGGGCTTTCTCTTTCTGCTATTATACAATGGCTCCATCTGCTGGCTAGAGCCAGTACTGCGCTATGGGACATGCTGGAGAGGCCCCTGACAACAGAGTGGCCAGTACTCTACAGGAAGAATACCCTGCTGGACATCTTCCGACATCGGAGCTGTACAGCCTTCAATCGGAATGTCTTTAGACGTCAGACAGTGGATTGGAAAGGGTTAATGCATTGCATGGCTCCCATATGCCTTCCGATGCGCATGGGAGTGCGATGCGAGGTTTCCCAAGCAATCTTAATAAAGCAGGGAATCTACGGGGGATAGAAATATTGTGCAGTTGTTGAGATTGTTTTTTATAGCCTGTATCCCCCAAAAGGCTGCGGACTACTTTCTTTGGGGGCAACATTTTTCTTCACTTAAAGGGTACATGCAAATGGGTGATTAAAAAGTTGCACCAAAGATGATTGTGTGCAACTCGCATCAGACAGCAGTCAAACATCCCGCTTGCTGTCCAATGACCTGAACACCGCACATTGACGTGCGCTATTGTCATCCAAAAATCGGACAAGAATGGGACATGCTGCAATTCTTTTTACTTGAACTATCAGTCCGAGTAAATAAAAGCCTATTCAAGTGAATGGGCGCTATTTCTGTCCGATTTTCATACCAAAAAAGTCAGTGAAGCTTGACTGATGGTTTATGCCCCATTTACACGAGACGAACCGTGAGGCAAATGATGCCCAATAGTTCGCCCCAGTGATGCTTGCTTACACAGTAGCAAGTACCACTGGCAATGCTGAAAGCGCTGCCAGTATGGAGGTGGAGCGATCGGGGAGCACTCCCCCCCCCCCCCCCCTCACCCCGGGGAGCACTCCCCCCCCCTCACCCCCTCCGCCTCCATGCATTGTAAGCAGACAGTTGTTCAATCTCAGCCTGAATTTAAACGAGACGGGATAATCATTCCCTGTAAACGGCCCTTTAGTTTTCAGCCCTTATCTCTTCTATTCTGAACTTTTTATCAGATACCGCGTTTCCCCGAAAATAAGACAGTGTCTTATATTATTTTTTGTTCAAAAAGGTTTAACTTTTTTACATGTATAGCTGCCTGGACACTATTTAAATTGACTTTTTTAATTAACTGTTAGCAGGGCTTAATTTTGGAGTAGGGCTTATATTTCAAGCATCCTCAAAAAGCCTGAAAAATAATTTTGCATCCTCAAAAATTCTGGAAAATCATGATATGTCTTATTTTCAGGGAAACAGGGTAATTAAAGAGCAAATATAAACTTTGCTGTGGTTATAAATTAGCTGATGAGAACGTGCAAGAGAGGAGAGAGAGCGAAGGAAAACTAAGCCATCTGTCTGGCCTCACTGACAGACCTTCTATTAAGATTTAGGGCTTAAACAGATGGGCGCATGCACAACTACTCTCGCCGCTACGGAGCATAGTTGTGCATGAACCGGGGTTTGTTTGGGTTTTTTAGACCATTCAAGCTCTATGCTAGTGTTAGCTGGTGATAGCTCCTGCCTTATCTGTCTCGCACCTAGTTAATACTACAGCAAGTCTTGGCTTTTCTCGCATGTACTATTTACCGGCGAAAATACCGCTAGTGATTTTCACTGCCGCATAACGGGACGAAATGACACCCGTCTGTTTACGCCCTAGACTGCAATGTCTTTATACAGAGAAATACAGCAGCTGCAGAAGACAAATTGTGCAAAATGTTTATTAAACTTTATTGCAATAATGATTGTCAGCCCAAAATACATATATTTAAAATTTAAAAAAAACTGCCCCCCAAAGTCTGATGACAGATAAACAGGAAAACTACCAGATTGGGAGTTCTCTAAACCTGCACTTAGGATGCAACTCAATGGTGATACATTGCGAACCTGAGTGTTTGTGACAAGTCACAGCTGAGTCACATGCTAGAAGTCTGTGAGGGTCTGTGAGCTGGAAGGCATGCCAGCAGAGATAATGAAGGAGCCCAATGCATTTCTCAGAGGAGAAAGAAAATAATCTTGCAGATACAATGCCTTTTAGCGGCTAACACAAAGCGATGATGTTACAGCAAGCTTTCAAGGCTACTTAGTCCCTTTCATCAGGCTTATAACAGGACATAGGTAGTCTCCAAAGCTCGCTATAACATCATTTATTTTTGTTAGCCATTAAAAGGTATTGTATCCGCAAGATTATTCTATTTGTTTCACTGAGAACAATCACACATTGTTGTACTAACACGGCGCCAAACATTATTTCTCAGAGGAGCATACTCTTTTGATTTGGGCTTAGCTATTTCGGGATCTCTGAGATAAGATTGACAAACTGGTTACAGAATTTAATTGGGCTTTAAAATGCATGCCCTTAAAGGGGTTTTATCATTAAAAAAATTATCTAAACTTACCTATTCCTTCCCTGTCTGTCTCCTTATCACATCTTCCCCTGTTTTAGCTTCTCCACTGCCCCAGATCAGCTCACTGCAGGCTGGGCCCAGCTTGTTATGAAGGCTGCTCATCACAAACTCCTTCCTGCTGGGTCAGTGAAGGTCCGATCCCTGTGCTGTAGCTTCACTGCCTAGGAAGGAATTGTAATCTATTTCAGAGACAGATCGCATGAGCAATCTCTGAAGAAGATAGGCAGTCCTCCTGCTGGCCTGTGAGCTGTGACTTAATGTACATTGGAAGACTGCCAACCAAATGTACGTAACCTCACAGGAAGGAGCAGAATCAGGCAGCTGGAGGTGAAGTGAGCCCCTAGACTGCAGGAGACAGGAGAAGATAAGGGAGGTGAAGATCTGTTAAGTAGACTTATGGGGGAGGAATAGATAAGTAGAGCATTTTTCTTTTTTAGTGACAGAACCCCTTTAATTCTAAAAAATGGTGTTGGTGACAGGATGTGCATCTCCACTAAAGTAATATGCTGATGCTACTATGTAGCAAACCCAGCCGGGCAGCTAGCTACATGCCGGTCCCAAGCTTGGATAAATGGGGAGGGGTGGAGAAAGCAAAGGCAAACTATTCCACTATCTCTGCCAAAATACTTTATGGATCACAGCCGGACGAGGATCGGAATGCATGGAGCATGATGATCCGTAGAGTCACCGAAAGTCGTCCTCGACTGAACGGATAATAATCACCACTATGTAGCAACTTAGAAGTTTGTTAAAAAGGGAAAAACTTTAATCATGAGACTGTATTGTCGAGAAATGCCTATTTCTTAAGATTACGTCTTCGGGGAAATAAAAGAGAACTGCAAGAAAAGCAATTCCATACAATGTTTTTTGGGGAAATTTTATTATTGCAATGAGGTTTCCCTGCAGATTTGCATGCAAGCAGCTTTTTATGGGAGCCTGTACTCTGTTAATGTCCACAGTGTGTTCTACATCAGCTTGTACGCTGATGAATCTGTAAGGCAACGTCACAAAATGCAGTTTGACGTTCAATGGACTCACTGGGCATCACAAACGGGACAACCTTATCACTCCCCGTTACAGTATCAATATAAATGGGTACGCTATCTGCATCACACATGGTCACTGTCCTTCTAGTTTTGGCAACGGAGTTGTTGATGTCTATTCTCCTACAGACTAGGGTCATCATCTCATACATGGTATCTTTCCATAACAGCTTTACAATAAGTTCTAAACTAGGACCGCCTCTGGTGTATATATGGCTACAGTAGATCCCCTGTCTACACCGCCAATGGCTCAACAAGCAAAAAAGCACACTTACCCCGATTATTTCTCCAAGCCCAGTGGGTTCCGGTATCTGACAATCTTACATAGTTTTCCTTGTTTAACAATTAAGAATATCTGGACTCCATAAAATAAGTTCTCCCTAACTCTGTCATACATTTTCTATAATCCACCTTGTACCCCTTTGTATAGATTTGGTGGAAATTATGCCTCTTCCCATGTAGAGCGGCCCACAATTGTTTGTACAGGATCTGTGAGCTACTCTGGCCGAAGTAGAAGAGGAAACAATATCCTCTTTATTAACCCTTTCAGATCATATTAACTGGCCTAATATTTGCACGTTATTGCCTACTAAGGGAATTAGAGGTGTAACTGTGTTGGCGGCACACAGCGACTTAGAAAATTGGGTCGCAGTTGACAAGTGAACACAGACCCGTTTTCCAACGTGTGCAGCCCTGGTGGCGGCCTAGCTTGTACTGATGCCATCCAAATAAATCCTAAAGATATGGGCATTTGTAATTAGGTTACAGAGTGATTGAACTTTCTTTTTTCAATCTTTTGACATGTCAACAGATTTGATTAGTGGGGGTCCCACTGCTGAGACGCTGATCACTGAAACCCCTGTGCCCCTTCAGTTGTCTGTGTTGCTTGGATGCTACTCTCGGTAGCTAAAGAGAGACTCATAGAGGTCTATAGACATCTTCTATAGACCTCTATGCATCCGTCGTCAGATGACAAGAGGAGCTGACAGGCGGCCAAGACAGCTGAAGGGGCACAGTACTCCAGTGAGTGCTGCAGCCCCCTTGTTCTAGCAATCAGCGGAAGTCTCAGCAGTGGGACCCCCACTGATCAAAACTTTTGACATGTTGCTCCAAGCGACATGTCAACAGCTATTGCAGACTAATAGAGACTTACAGGTCCTTCTATACAGTTTTGGTGAAAGTAGAGGACATCATGATAGGCAAGATAAATTAATTAAGTGGTAAGTGTCCTAGGACCCCGCAGCTGAATGGGCCTAGAGGCTTTCCTTCCACCCCATGCTGATATTGGGTATTACTATTTCATACTAGCCTCAAGATATCATACCTTCCGTCCTCATAGCTGTTGACCCAAAGTCAGTTGATTACCTAATTAGCTCCTTTTAAGTGACATCCCTATGGAGTCCCTGGTGGTACATGTAGTCCCATCCCAGGTACTCTATCTGCCATGAATTCCAAATGGCCAGTCCAGAATATGTCATTCTTATAGAGGATTTTTAATGTCATAATTTAGGCAGATTAAGTTTTCATCCCTTTTATTAAGAATCTGCTTTCTGTAAATCCATCTTAAGATGTTCCACCATGAATGTTTCATCTTCCTCATCGTCCTCCTTGATATTAAACAACACATCTTCTTGTGGCTGTCAATAGCTTATATTGTCTGCAGCTCTGTCACTTTGCTCAGTGCCTCTAATAGAGATTTCTAAATCATTAGATAAAGGACCTTTCAGACCTTCCTTGAGCGAAGGGGTTGGAGAATAATGAGATCTGCTGGGATTTTAGCCATTTTTTCTCATGCAACCAATGTAAAATGTGCCAGAAATATAATCATGTCCTTACTTAGTTGGAGTCATTAGACCAAATCTTATCTTATTATCTTGTGGTAGGAGGCAATGCAGTATATATGAGGACTTCATGTTAGGGGCCTCAACTCTAGACTGATATCATATATATTCACTGACAGCAGTCTTTCTATCTCATATTTGTGTTTGCAGTTCTGATTGAGGGCTTAGTTAGGAGAGCTCATTTGCACATTTTGGGGCACCATCTTGGGGGTCTGGTAGGTGTATGCGCACCCACTAACTGTTGATATTGTTGCTGTTAGGGCATCTTATAGCTGTCCTAACATGAAAGGGTCAGTCCAATGACAGAAAGCTGTTAATAAAACATAGTGACTGCCTCGGAATACAACATGTGCCATACAAGTAAGTCCCTTGGTATTGCCTTCTGCTTCACACATTTGTACATCATTCACAAATCACTGATTTTCTGTGTGAACATAAGAAAATCAAGTCCCTGTTAGACAGGTGACACTTTTGTTACAACTGGATACATATACTCCAATGACCACTTTATTAGAGACATTGGCCACTTCATCATTGGAGCTTCCCTGAATGGATATCAGACATGTGAACTCGGCATACAACTTAGGCCTCATGTCCACGGGGAAAATCAGGCCCGCTACGGATTCTCCATGGAGAATCCGTAGCGGGTCCCTCCTGCCCCGCGGACATAAGTGCTGAAAATAAGAATAAACTTACCCGCAGCGGACCGGGCAGATCTTCTCTTCTTTATGGCCGGATCTTCTTTCTTCGGCCAGCGGATGTACTCGGCATGCCGGCAGCATGCCGTGCGCATGCGCCGGGCACATCCGCCGGGGCGAAGAAAGAAGATCCGGCCGTGAAGAAGAGAAGACCTGCCCAGTCCGCTGCGGGTAAGTTATTCTTATTTTGGGTCTCCTAAATCCGGACGGCTTCCATAGGCTTCAATAGAAGCCTGCGGGATACCCGCACGAAAATAGAGCATGTCACGTTTTTTTTCATGCTACATTTTTTTTTTATTCACTTTTATTGACCATCCGCGGGTATTTTTCTACCCGCGGGTGGTCAATGCATCCCTATGGGATGCGGATCCGCGTGCGGGTGATCCGCTGCAGATTTAAAATCATATTTTGCACGTGGACATGAGCCCTTAATATCAAGTGAGAAAGTTTTTGTGTGAATCCACATTAGAATGGGAAAATTGAGTGATCTGAGCAACTTCGAGCAAAGCCTGGTCATTGGTGCTAGATAGCCGATGCCAGTATTTCACTGCCAACCTTGTGGGGTTTTCGCATGCAGTGGAATGGAGAGTATACAGAGAATGGTGTGATCGAGGAAAAACATCCAGAAGAAAGGGATCCGGTGGAAGTAAACAATGTATCAATAAAAGAGGTCAGAGGAGGATGTCAAGAATCGTTCTGACGAACAGGCATTGCACATTTATACAAATTGCAGCTGAATACAAAATGACTGCTCCAACTAATGTGTCCGGATGCAAGTACAAAACTCATCATCCCTAACACGGATGGGTTATAATAGGGGACGACCAACTCCTGTACCATTACTATCTAAGGGAAATAGAAAGGCAAGACTCCAGTGGGAAAAAGAGCACAAAAATGGGATCACTGAGCAGCGGAAAAACATCACCTGGTTAGATGAACTCCGATTTGTGTTGCACCATGCGGATGGTTCACCTCTTCATGTATTAGGTGCACTATGCACAAGGAAAAATTATACTAAGACCGGTGTTGAAAATGAGTCTTAGTAAATTTCCTATTAATCAGAAGTTCTGCAATAAGTGAGCATTGGTCATGAGGCCATGTCGTCTAAAGATGGTTGCAGAATCTTTCTACTCGTCCGCTGATCTGTACCACAGCTCAACCCCATGCCAACTACTGCCAGACTCTTCTTCCTATGCAGAAATGATACGTGTGGCCCTGGGCACAGCAGTAAGGATAATGGAAGACTGGTTGAGATATGAGAAGTTGGACAATCTGATATTGTTGGACAATTCTGAAGAATAATCTATCAATCACAAAGTCCCAGAAAAGCTTTTTAAGTAATGAGTTAGGAAAGTACAAAATCAACAGCGGTCCAAAAACAACCCAAAAGGGCTTCCAAGAAGCTACAATTTCTGTGGATAGCACTTCATTGAATTGAATGAATGGTCGAGTGCTGCCTGTGATTGGCTGAGCTCTCAGCCAATTAGATACAGTTCTTTCAGAAGACACGGCTACATGCAGCTGAGTTCCGGCAGCAGCGGACAGGTGAGTATATATTTTTTGTATTTTTTACACAAACTATGGATGATTTTTCAAGGAAGGGCTTATATTTAAAGCCCTTCCCCGAAAATCATTGTGGGGTTGCTGGCAGCCCCATGCAGTCAATGGGGCCACCAGCAGCAGCGGCAGCCCAGTTGAAAGGAATGGCAGAATGGATTTATGCCGTTTCCATTCATTTCATTGCGGAAACTGGCTTTGCCACACGAGTGTTTTAGGTTTAAGAGTTTCGTCACAGAACGAAGTAAACTGTTAACCCAAGGCACTACTGTATATATATACATACACACACATATATATATATATATATATATATATATATACTTCTTTGAATCTATTCCATTTAAGCCTGAGGAATAACTCTGACTAGTTTCAAAAGCTCGCTATAACATCATGTATTTTTGTTACTTATTAAAAGGTATCACATCTACAAGATTACTTGGCTTCTCTTGCTGGGAACAATCACATATTGCTATACTGGCTAACATGGTACTAAACTGTGTTTTGATTTCTCTTCCTGTGCAAGGGCAGGTTGGTTGGCTGGAAGGTGGCACACCCCAGCCAACTAATCAATCAGCATTAGTCTATGTATATTTACTCTGGCCCCTCCTCTCAAAGGACGCCGGTTATTCTCAGGTCTGACTTGGTCTGAAGGTGTTTCTGACATGTTATGGCTCCTGGTTCTGACCTGCATCTCAGTTAAAGATAAGTCTGTTGGTTTTTCGTTTATTTATCTGGGGCGTTAAACATCTTGTTCCCTGCACTAGTAGTTGTATATATTTTTGTTTTATCTTTCATTTGTTACTACTCCCTGTCCCCATACAGAGAAAGTCAGGGTCGCTCTAGGTTCCTGATATAGGGCCGTCCTCATCAGTGCAATCACCCTGCTTAGGTAGGGTCTTTTAGTTTCTGAGAGGACAGGGTCAGTTTCCCTTTATTCCCCGCTTTGTATTACCTTATCATGGTGTAAGTGTATTTTGTGTTGCATGCATTTACTAGAGTGTATATATTCACGTCCGGATAGGACGCTAAGGTTCCGATCTTCGCAGATTAGCAAATACTAATTACTATTATTACTACACATTACCAGTAATTACTATTATTATTGCACATTACTGCAAATTCCTATTAAGCTTTTATAGTACTAATAACAATAAAAAAGTTTTTAGATTTTTTTTACCTATTTGAGAAACTGACAAACTAATAATATTAAATAAGGAGAAGAGAACAGCCGATAAAACCCATAAGACAGAATCACACTTTTCCAGACAGTTTATCTACAAAATGAATAGTTTTAATATTTTATCAATTTTTAATAGCTTTGTGAGGTCCCAGGGGCGCTGGTTTTAGTTTACGGTGTCCACAACTTCCTGTCACCCTCTGGAAGAGATTTCCGAATTAATTATTACTGTATCTTCACCACAGACTGTGTGTTACCATCTCAGCCATGCATGCTGTATAATATGGTATAACCAGGGCCTAGAAGTGACCCGGAGCGCTCAGCACAGGCTGCCAGGCCAAGGAGGCCGGAATTGGGTTTAGTCTTGAAGTATGACTATAGGAGTGTTATAGCAATCATGAAGTCTATGAGATATATTGTACAAATAAGGGAAACATTTGGCTGTGGCTCTATAGTCACTAGTGTTATATATGACCCACAACATTTTCCTTATATGACCGTGCTGAACAATTACCTGAAGGACATGTGACATTCTGGCAACAGACCTACAATTTTTTTCACTAATTGAATTTTCCAACATAGCTGTTCTAACAAGTAGCTGGATGTTTTGTATCTTTCCAGCTGGGTAACACAGTGACACGGCTGTAGGGGGTGCAGGGGCCGAATTGTGATGGCTAAATAATGGGGTCAAAGCATCTCTAAATGACAGGTCTCATGGGGGGTTCCAGCTATGCAGTGGTTAGTACCTACCAAAGGTTGTTCAAGGAAGGACAACCAGTGAACTTCCAACAGAGGCATGGGCAGAGGCGTAACTCGAAGCTCCTGGGCCCCAATACAAAACCTGCAACAGGGCCCCCAACTATAATGCTTTATTCATAGTACTGGGCTCCCTATATGGAGAAGAGAGGCCTTATGGACCCCCTAAGGATCCTAGGCTCAGGAGCAGCCGCATCCCCTGCACCCTCTATAGTTACACCAGTGGGCATGGGTGTCAAAGACTTACTGATGTCATGGAGACTGAAGATTAATCTTTGTGGTCTGATCCCACAGATGAACTACTATAGCTTAAATTACTAGAAAAGTTACTGCAGGTTAATATTGTGCCCGTCCACTACTCCATGGTACTATCTCATGCTACCCAGTGGTACTATCACATCCCACTCCGTGGTACTATCTCATGCTACCCCGTGGTACTATCACATCCGACTCCGTGGTACTATCTCATCCCACTCCGTGGTACTATCTCATCCCACTCCGTGGTACTATCTCATTCCACTCCGTGGTACTATCTCATCCTACCCCGTGGTACTATCTCATCCTACCCCGTGGTACTATCTCATCCTACCCCGTGGTACTATCTCATCCTACCCTGTGGTACTATCTCATCCTACCCCGTGGTACTATCTCATCCTACCCCGTGGTACTATCACATCCTACTCCGTGGTACTATCTCTTCCTACTCTGTGGTACTATCTCTTCCTACTCCGTGGTACTATCTCTTCCTACTCCGTGGTACTATCTCTTCCTACTCCGTGGTACTATCTCATCCTACCCCGTGGTACTATCTCATCCTACCCCGTGGTACTATCTCATCCTACCCCGTGGTACTATCTCATCCTACCCCGTGGTACTATCACATCCTACTCCGTGGTACTATCTCTTCCTACTCCGTGGTACTATCACATCCTACTCCATGGTACTATCGCCTCCTACTCCGTGGTACTATCTCTTCCTACTCCGTGGTACTATCACATCCCACTCCGTGGTACTATCACATCCCACTCCGTAGTACTATCACATCCTTTGGGAGGACCTGTATTCTACCTTGTGGAGTTGTTTGTCTACGTTTCATCTTCGCATCAGGGGGGTCTTTAAGGAGAAGGACCCTCCAAAAGAGTTAGTTTACCTTCCAAATATATAGTTCACTTGTTGTTCACCCTTTTAAGGAGTTTTTTATTTTTATTTTCGTTTTTTATTGTTTCACCCCGGGAGCCCTTGTGGTGTCTGGCATCAGATCCTGCAGCTCTATCTCCATAAAAGGGATCTGGTTGACGAAAACAGTTTCCTCTTGGAGTCTGAGGGACATCCTCTTGGTGGAGAGGTCAGCCATTCTATATGGTGAGTTCCCTCTTTATATAAAAAACTTTTTTGCTACTGTTATCAATGTAAAGTCCAAGTGCTGTTCTCGTATTACTACCTTTCTTTTTGCTTCATTGAATGGATGAACATTGAAGTGTCAGATAAGAAACATCAGAGAACAATCACTCTGCAACCATTGTGGGAAGAACAGGCTGGTGGCAGCATTCTGGTCTGGGGGAGTTTGTGGCATTCTCCAGGCCACTCATCCATGTGGAAGGCGCTCTGACCAGATTTGGTTATGAATCCATCCTTGCAGATCACCTCCGCCCATACACGCCATTTGTCTTCCTTGGGGCAGATGGGATCTTCCAGCAAGACAATGTGACATGTCACAGGGCTACAGATGTCCGACAGTGGTTGGGAGAGCATGACCAAGGCTTCCTACACTTCCCTGGCCCCCTGATTCCCCAGACTTGAACCCAATTGAGCATCTGGGGGACCACCTAGGTTGTAGTATTTGCTTTATGGATCCTCCCCCACACAATGGGATGCATTGAGAGTCACTGCCAACACCTCATGGAGTCAGTCCATCCCATCTAGCTGCTATCTGTGCGGCACACGGCGGTTACTCTGGATATCAATCACATAATAATACCGAAGTGATAAATAACGGCAGTCTTGCCAGTCCAAGCGCCCCTTCAGTGATTCTAATAATTCCATACATTCGTTACTAATTCCTTCTCACTATTCTCACTGTTCTTTGTATCAATGCAAATATCAGTGTTCAAGGAAATACATTTCCTGATACCACCTAGTGGACAACAATGTAACTGACCGGTGCAGAACTTACAATACATTCTCCTGCAGCAATGTGAATATTTTTGTATTTCAGTCATTTTTATGCACAAGAGCCCATCTTATCATGCATATTTCATTATATATTACACATACACTAAGTATTTCCTGCACAGTATTGTGCAAAAGTTTTAGGCAAGTGTGGAAAAAATGTGCAAAGTAAGAATGCTTTAAAAAATAGAAACTACATTAACCTGCAACTATTTTCTTTTCTTTCGTAAGAAGGAACATTAGTTTCATTACTATTGAACAACACATTGTATGTTTAACCCGTTTAGGACCAAGCACTGTAAATTTACGGCGCTTGGTCCTGGGCTTAAAGCCCAGCCGTATGTACAATTATGGCGGGGATTTAAACCTCCTGCCACTGCAATCATTTAGATGCAGGAGAGGTTGTCAGCTGATAACCCGGAGGAGAAGGCAGGAGGGGGTTTTAACTCTTTCTATCCACTTCTTCCCCTAGTACACAGAGCTCAATGAGCGCTATATACTAAAAAGTGTAACTTCCATTATAGGAGCCTGGGGGTCACATTACTGTTGGAATTCCCTGCTACAGCAGAGCTACAGGGTCCCAGAAGACCCCAATCACCTCTGCCAGTGACTAATGTCACTACAAGGGATGTTTTCCCTGTAACTGGCGCTCCTATGGATGCGGCTCCTATGGATGCCCCAGCTACAGTGGAAAAATGCCAAATGAAAAAAAAAACATGTGAATGTCCGCCAGAGGTTTTGTAGGACGTCATGGGGGACATAGATAGTAAAAAACATAATTACATACATCAGTAAAACAAAATTACAGAATAAAACAACAATACATACATAAAAAAGAAAATAACTAGGGATGAGCGAACGTGTCCGTTACGGACACATCCGCACCCGGACACCGGCTTTGCCGAACACTGCAGTGTTCGCGCGTAAGTGTCCGGGTGCCGCCGGGGGGCGGGGAGATGCGCGGCGGCGCGGGCGGCAGTAGCGGGGAACAGGGGGGAGCCCTCTCTCTCTCCCTCTCCCCCCCACTCCCCGCCGCACCCCCCCCGCGCTGCCACGGCGGCCCCCGAACTTTTTCGCCCGAACACTGAAGTGTTCGCAAAGTTCGGTGTTCGGGCGAAAAAGGGGCGGAGCCGAACGTGTTCGCTCATCTCTAAAAATAACCCAAAGCCGTCGCCGTATGCGCCCTGTAAACCAAAACCATACATATTATATATAGAAATGTACGAAACACAATGAGGAACCCGTTCCTATACTTAGCGTAAATATAGTAATAAGAAAAAATAACCCTACATGTTAAAAAATATCTTTTTTTTAGGTTTTTACTCCAATAAAACTAAAAAGCAGGGGGCAAAAGGCAGTGAAAAAAATATTTAAAAAACAGCCCTATATGTCGCGGGAATAAAAACCCCAGCAGAAATAATTTTGGTGGCTGAAGGAAAAAAAATAAGGCAGTAAAACTGGCAAATGGGTAAAATCCCTGTACAGTGTCCGGTCCTTAAGGTACAAAACAGCCCGGTCCTTAAGGGGTTAAATATTTATGTTGCGGTGCAGAAATTGTATTCTAACACAATAAATGTGTCAACTTTCTTTTATTCTTTGATTATAAAACCCAATAAAAATTATTGAAAAGAAAAATACAAGTGTTAATAGTTTATTTTTGTCCAAAACGCAAAGTGACTGAAAAAAACGGACATTTTAATCAAATCAATATTTGTGTGACCAACTTTTTCCTTCAAAACAGCATCAATTCTTCTAAGTACACTTGGAACCCCCGCCCCCGCCCCCACCCCCACCCCTCCTGCATTCCTTGGTCCAGTAAAAAAAAAAAAATAGAAAAAAATTAAACTGAAGCGAACTGCGAGTATTCCGTTTTTTTGAAAACCCTTGAAATCAATGGGCAGAGGTTATCTCAGTTTTAGGGCTCCTTCCTCTATGCGTTTTTGCAGTCGCCATTAAATCGCGTGAATGAACAAATGATGCAATTAAGTCCCGAGCTGGATTATTGTCCGTTCACACGGCCGGGTAAAACGTATTAGCGAAACAATACGCCGCAGCCCGGAAATCCGTCGCTCAGCATAAATCCTCGGAATGTCTTCCAATGCCGACATAGAGGCATCAGTAAG
This sequence comes from Eleutherodactylus coqui, assembly GCF_035609145.1. NCBI lineage: Eukaryota > Metazoa > Chordata > Amphibia > Anura > Eleutherodactylidae > Eleutherodactylus > Eleutherodactylus coqui. Next base: position 136,606,582 of record NC_089846.1, on the reverse strand, counting down.
CCTTTCCCTGCGTTGGACGCTGCTAAACTGCCTCCCCCTTCCTATTTTTCCAGCTGCCATGGGAGTCTATGGGAGCCGCCAGCGTATATCGGTCGAAAGATAGAACTAGAAGTATCTTTTCCGTCCGCGTGTAAAAGTGCCCACTGGAGTCAGCGGCGTATGTTCTATTTTTCCCTGCCAGGCGATTGTTCGCGCCGCAAAGTATCCGATGTGAACGAATGCATTGGAATCCAATGCCTCAAATGGTTGCGATATTCAGCCAGGTGCGAAAACGCGCCTAAATAGCCGTATAAAAACGCTCGTATGAGTAAAGCCTGGCTGAATATCGCAACCATTTGAGGCATTGGATTCCAACGCATTCGTTCACATAGGCGAATTTGTGGCGTGGGAAAATTAGAACATACGCGACCGAAATCGGCAACTGCAATTATATGTTGCGTGAAAAGATAGTTCCGGTTCTATCTTTCAACCAATATACACTGGCGGCTCCCATAGACTCCTATGGGAGCTGGAAAGAGGGAGGGGGAAGCAGTTTAGCAGCGTCCAACGCAGGGAAAAGCTTACAGGTGCCTCTGTTTAGGTGTCTGGAGTCATTCCGAGGATTTATGCGACTGACGGATTTCCGGGCTGCGGCGTATTTTTTCCCTAATACGTCGCACCCGGCCGTGTGAATGGACGAGAAAACGCTAAGTAAGCTCTGGATCTGATTTCATCATTTCTTCATTCACGCTATTTAATGTTGTGTGCGACGACCGCAAAAACACGTACGCTTGTGCGAAAAAGCCCTTTAGTTTCTCAGCTCCAATAAAGGAACAGAGAGACGGAAACCCTGAATGGAGGCGAAACACTAGAGCGAATGGAAGACTTCATTCCAATGTGCTCATATGGAAACTATGGAACGAACCAAAGAGCTTGCAGAGGGCTCCATCTAGAGGAAGAACTCAGAACTGCAACCCAGGATTGAGGCATAAACACGTCTTAAGCAAGAAGCCCCTAAAGGACTGATGTCACACAAGTTACTAACGTGCCCCAATGTCACTTTAGTACATGACCTCATGAAATAAAATCGTGAAGCGGTGAACGGGACTGATAGCAGGGACTACATCCTCTACAACGCTGCAGAAGATATTGGTGCTAGAAACAGAAAAAAATGACAAAAAATACTTTATTTTCTATCACTTGTATTCTGACCCGCGAAATAAAACAAGAAGTGACCCTTACTCAGAGGCTGCTTGCTGAAGGGGTTTTCAGGGTCTAAACTATTGATTACTTATCCTCGGGATGGGTCATTAATAGTTAATCAGCGAGGGTCCGCCGCTCAGAGTCCCCACCGATCAGCTGACTAAAGTGACAGTGACGCTCGGGTGGCGGCCGGAGCCACGTCAGTCCACGCCAGGCGCAGCGCGGTGCATTGTATAGCGGTTTATCCTATCGCTGGTCTCGGGCCGTGTGAACGTGACGCCACATGCCAGAAAGCTGGGACCTCTCCAATCAGCTGATCATTAACTATTGATGGCCCGTCCTGAGGATAGCTCATCAATACTGAAGTCCTGGGAAAAAAAACCTTTAAAGGGACAATCAGTAAATGACACAAAATCTCCGAGGAATTGTTGTGGATTTCCAGTGATTCTGCCCCAATGGTCCCTGTGATACATAAAACCATCTCAGCATTATAAATGGCATATGGTAGGCGAGGAGGCCTGCTACAGAATACACAGAGGGGCCCGGAAGATTCAGGTTAAGCCTTTGTATTGCAATGCAGACTAATTATGTCATCTCTGTATATATGGGCTGCGGCATTAACCCCAGTATACAGCGGTAACGCAGCATTTACAATAATGTGTGCCGTCTGTCCCATCAGCCTCATACACCGCATTATGGCCCGGTATTAGGATTACAGGAGCAGCCGCACAATACTATTCTTACACACTCTGATGCCATTAGTTCACATTTCACTAATCCCCAGCACATCCAATGTGAGAGGGGTTAACCCGCTCTGCATAAGGGTTAAAAATTAAAAACCGTGTGAGCCGTAATCCCCCAATAATTCAGCATCTGATCCTTCCCTTCAGTTGTTACTTACAAATACGGAGTCAGACCTCTTTGTTCCATCAGGCCTCATGTCCACGGGCATAATTGAATGGCGGAATCCACGTGGGTCACCCGCGCAAATGATCCACAGTTCAATCTGCCCATAGACTATCATTGGGCGTTCGCGGGTATTTAAATACCTACGGATGTCATTTTTTTCTTGGTGTGCGGATCGCATGCGCGGGAAAAAAACGCAGCATGCTCCATTTTTCAGCAGGTCCTGCAGGGACGGCTTCCATTGACTTCAGTGCGGACGTGCCGCAGATCCACGGGAAAGCAGGAGATTTTAAAAAAGGGCATGTGCAGGGCAGGCTGGCTGGCGTGCTGAGAGCATCCGCCGTGCAGAAGAAAGAAGATCCGGACGCGACGGAGGAAAACCACACCGCATCCGGACAGACGAATATTTGTCTTTTTTGCCTCATGTCTGCAGGTACGGCTGGAATCCGCTGCGGGATTCCACACTCAGAATCCGTGCGTGCCCGTGGGCATGAGGCCTTAGAATCTGTGCGTGCCCGTGGGCATGAGGCCTTAGAATCTGTGCGCGCCCATGGGCATGAAGTCTTAGCTTAAAGGGGATATCTGAGTCTTTGAAGCCTCTTCTGCATGCACTAAAATAACGACTAGTGATATACTCCCCTCCCTCCACTCCCGTTGTGTCCTGCGCCGCGGCTCCGGGTCTACCTTCTGACATCACATTTACAGGCTGCCCCAGCCTGTTTACGGATCATCCCAGGTGCTGCAGCCAATGACAGAGCTCAGTGCCTGATCGCTAAGCTCTGTCATTGGCTGCAGCGCCTATGACGTCTCATAAATAGGGCGGAACTGCAGGCTGTAAACAAACAGAGGGCACAGCGGGGGCGGGGAGAGGTGAGTATATAACTATTAGTTATGTTAGAGCATGCAAAAGGGGTTTTACTGACAAGCGACAACTCGTCCAACCCATTAATAAGGCCGTGAGTAGACTTCAAGGGTAACAATTAAAATATCATTTTCAGGGCTCTTTCACACAGCCATAAGAGTTTTTAAGCTTTCTCGGCTGTGCTGTAAAATTGTATGAGCAGCTGTTGTTCTGCGCTCATGGACAGTGTTTTCTCGCCCGTTCACACAACCGGTAGCAGCGTTTTCTTGCGAAAAAATACATCACACCCTGGAAAACCCTTGCTCTGTAAAAATCCTCGGGGTGCCTTCCAATGCCTACATAGAGGCACCGGTCAGCTTTTCGCAGCGTTGGGCGCTGCTAAAATGCCTCCACCTCCCTTTCTTTGTCCAGCTCCCATAGGAGTCTATGGGAGCCGCCAGCGTATATTGGGCAAAAGATAGTTCCAGAACTATCCGTTTGCCCGCCGTTTATGTGTCGGTGCATATTTCGGTCACATATGTTCCAATTTTCACGCTCCAACATATTTACATGCTGCACATTCGCCCGTGTGAATTGATATATTGGAAGCCAATGCCTCAGATGGTCGCGTATATAGATCAGTCGTAAAAACGCCCCGTTTATGCGCTCGTGTGAAGGAGTCCTCTGAATGTCTAATTATGTATAGAGGTGTTTGTGGGGAAAGAGATCACCAGGATAATTACATAGTTGGGGCCTCAAAGCATGAAATTGCAATGAACATCATTGAACCCCTCCCGGCCCCACCGCAAATTAGGTTTATTTGCCAAATTTACAAACTTTAGGCTGTTTGTTCTTGTTTGATTTTTTTTTGCAGATCTAAATAGTCCAACACAACTAATATAACAAGCGTTTCTCCAGATTCAACACCAAATACGGACGGCCAGCAGATGGACATGGATGTTTGCATGTCCTAATTCTCCTCCCTGATACGGACAAGAATAGACGCGCAATGAGTTTTTTTCACGCAGTCCGTGTCTGTGTGCCGCCAACATGGGTCCCCGTGCTTTCCGTGTATCGGGGGAAAAAATCACGTCCGAGAAGCAGATAATTAAGAAGCGCTAGTTTATCAGATGCCTTAATGACTCCTGCAGTCTCAGAATTATTTAACCTCTTCATTACAAGCATTGTTAGTAGACCATCTTTGGCTGTAATGACCTGCTGTAAACTTGATGCCTAGCCAGACTCCAGCTTCTGACAGCGTTCCTTTGGAATCTTAGCCCGTCCTCCGTGGACAATGGCCTCTGGTTCACTAATATTCTTGCTTTTTGTACTACGTTTTTCACATTCCACCAAAGATTTTTTATGGGGCTCAAGCCAAACGCCTGGGATGGCCATTCCAGTGTAGTGGCCCAGAGTTAACGGGCCCCTTCATGAGTGTGAATGCATTTGTCTTGTGCCTACGTGTTGTCCATGTCTATGCTGCATGAATATGATGTGTATTACACCTCTGCAGCACTGAGTGGATTAACTGGGTTATGTCTGAAAAATGTATCATGTTGTATGTCATGTGATCGTGCTTCATATATATGTTTGTGCAAGGTGTCTGGAAGAGAGTCTTCTGTTCTGGACTTGCAAGAGAGGACAGGAGAGTGCTGTTCTGCGAGTGAGCCACACAACTACCATGGTTCACTGTGCGGTCCGGAATAGAAGAGGCTGCAAGGTATCCACCAGCGTACCCTGGGCCTGTTTTACCCAGGAGATGCCAGTGTTACCCCTAAACACTGTGAGAGAGAGAGGAGCGGCCATGCAGCGTAGAGTGCCTGTCTTCCAAATGTGAGTGTTGACCGGTGGAGAGCTGGAGAGAGTGAAGGAGATTGGCAGGAGAACTCTGAGGATAAGGTGGCCTGTTAACTCGTCTGTTATCCAGTGAATCTTCCCTATCACAACACTTATTTTTCATCACCATTTTGCTATATTTTTGCACCATTTTTCCTGCTTGTGTGTATATTACTGTTGGACTGTTGAACCTTTATGTTCAAGTAAAGGAGAACTGCCAACCGTGCCCAGCTTTGCTTTAAATGTTTCCCTGTGTGTGGACTACTTATTTTTCTATCATCTGGATTCACCGCAGAGGAGAGAACGATGGCGTCACGAGTGACAAAGGATTCTTCAGGTGATCCACATCTTGGGTTATTCCCGTCAAACTCCCCTAGCATGGGTTCGATGCTACCCCCAGTGGAGTAGATGGTAGACCCCCGTGACAAGGCCTCAATCTACCTCGCTATCTCCTCGGCTGTGGGCCCGCTCTTTAAGACGCTGCACCAGAATTTCAGCCTGGGGAAGGGACCAGTAGAAGTGGTGGAGCCAGGGAGCCGAGGAAGAACAAACATGCTGGGGCTGCCAAGCTGAGGTGCCAAGAGAAGCGCAGAAGGTGCAGGGAGCTGGAAGAGGCTTATGTTGCAAGTGGGTAAATGATGGCCCTGTTCTGGATGCAAATTATGTAGCTGAGACTCCAGGGGACAGGGAGTTGAATGAGGTGATCAGGAGGATGCAGAGTGAAGAGGCTGCCACCTTTTCAGATTTCTCCCACTACTAATGTGTGGGTGAGAATAGCAAGGTGTGGTGAGAGAAAAAGCGAAAGCATGGTGCTGAAATATAAGCGCTATCCCGAAAATAAGCCCCATTGAAAAAAAACAAAGCAATACATTAATTAACAAACGCTGTCCGCTCCGCCACACTTCTCATCCCGAAGCTCCACCGCACTTGTTTGCAGCTGGCTCTGATTGGTTCTCAAGCGCCGCAGCTCAGCCAATCAATGCAGCGCTTGATGAACCAATCACAGCCAATGCATTGACAGCGCCTGTTAGGTAATCTATTGTTTTGGTTTTTGTTGAAATGCAGCTAGGGCTTATTTTAGGGGCAGCAGTGGGACTTCCTAGTGTTAAAGTTGCATAACATGGCAGAATGTTGTGCAATGTGATGCAACACAAAGGAAAGCTCCATAGGGAAACATGGGCTACAAAAAAAATAAAAATAAAAATCGCAAATCACAGCTGTATAGAGCGTGCCACCATTTTTTCCCCTGCTGTTTAGCATTAGACAAAACTTCGCTAATGGGAAGGAACCAATGGGAAAGCTTGGGCTTCACATACATGCAATTTGTAGTGCTGTTGCATCGCGATAAAGTCAGCCCAAGTCAGATATGGCTAGATCTGAGGCCTTTGATTTTCTTTGTCATGTTGAAGCCGACATTTTGTTTTTGCAAGCGACCAGGCTGCCAAATTTGGCAGCTGTGCGTAAGGCAAAGAGAAAGTAGAGGTCTGGTCCATCCAACTGTTCTCTTGAGGCCAAGCCATATAACACAGTGGCGATCCTTTTTACCACAATGGTTAAATGCCCACAGGTTCTTGAGTTAAAAATATGGAGGTGCCAGATCCTGGATGCTCTCATAAAGGGACAAGAGCTTTGGCTAGTTAACATCAACAGTTGTTTCTGGAGTGCTGCTCAGCCAAGCAATACAACGTTCAATGAATGAATGCGATGGCTGTGATTGGTTCAACAAGTGCTGCATTGATTGGCTGAGCAACAGTCAAGGAACCAATCACAGCCATCACGTTGTGGAGGCAAGATGTATGAATTGGACAATCAATGCCGCGGCTCAGCCAATTGGTTCATTGAGAGCTGCATTGATTAGTTCTTGAGCGCTGAATTACTGCAGTGAATAGATGGTTTAGCCTGGCATGGGGTAACTAGGAACAAAAATGATGCTTGAAAATAGGAGTCTTTTCTGAACTTAGTTTTGCGTGAACTTCAGTTAATCAAATGACTAAATCCGCTAACTAAAATATGAAGTCACTATTCCCTGAACAAATGATTAGCACAGGACCTTTTGGGGAGGCCGTACAGCGATGAAGTCAAAGTAATCCATTTTACTGGTGATGAGCCTGGGTGACGGATTAGCCACTATGTAAACTTGAGTATTCGAATACTGGCTATTGGTCTATCTGCTCTTACTGATGGTGTCTCTTACAGTGATGGCTCAGCATTTGTAGTCAGTAATTGCAGCTGACGTTTGCTTGGATGATTGGCAGACCTCCCTATGGCACTTGCTTGGCAACAGCTGGGGAGCGACATTCCAGGAATCTGAGTGGCGCTCGCTCTCTCTTCTATACAGGAAAACCCAGCTGCTTCACAGTAGCACTGGGGCAGCTCACTCTTCACAAGGCTCTCTGCTCTCTGTAAAAACATCTAACGCACCAAGGACCTGCCTTTTATACCTAGCCCATCAGCCAATCAACAGGCAGCTCACTTCTTGTTCATTCACAGCAGCAAAGTTACAGTAAAAAAATACAGGCATGTGAATGTTCGAGTAAGTCCAATAATATACATAGATATATATGCATGGGTCTTTAACCTCTTACAGGTACAATACCTTTGCAGTGCCACCTATTGAAAGGCAGCTTCTATATAATTCAATATATATTGACTAATAGAGAAGCTTCCTTCCAATAGGTGGCGCTGCAGAGGCATTGTACCATATCCCATTTGTATGTAGGACCCGTGTGCTGCACAGGAACACTTCAGATTTGTTTCCAAAAGAACTACAAATGAAAACATTTTGATAACTGCTTGATGACAATAAACTCAAAGATCTTGACTCCCACCAGTTTGTACATCTTGATCATTGATTCATGTCTTGGTAAGTTTATATAAAGCTTATGTAAATACTCATAACCTTGGGGGGAGTTCAAAAAACGCAATGCTAGGGGCTTTGATATCTGACCGTAAATCATCCTCCTCCACATCACATAACTTACAGAAATCCCTGTCCCTTCCCTCTTTGAAGCCATTGATCTGCAATGATCACATCACTTCAAGCCAGAAGCCAAACCAGCTATGGTTGTGTCCATTTAATGTGCAGGACGGTCCTGGTATAAAATTACAAACCACTACAGAAAACAATGGCAAACAGTTACATAATGCTGTTCTAGCTGTGGATATACGCTTTTTGACATCGATGTATCTATGGCATCACACACAGAATCATCTTAGCATTTCGTAAAACACCCAGGACCACTTGAACCTTAAGACCGAAGACCTCACAAGCCATTTTCCAAAGTCCCAGTATGAAAATGTCTAGAAGTTGTGTCTGTGCTGTAGGTTTGGGCACTTTAGTTCATTGGAGTCAATGTGTGTTTCTGGTTAGGAATACATTAAAATAAAATCCATTACTTTTCTTGTCGATCTCCTTTAGCAACATCAAGCATTCCCCACTACCGGCAGCATGAGCACAGCAGGAGTCCACGCTGAGGGCGCAGTGAGTATATGTGCTATTAGCTTCAAACGCAAATAATATTTCATCCTACGACATCCCCGGAGGACATGTTGATCTTTCTGACTTTCACCATTTCTTCTCCCTGTCTTAACTGTAGGGGATTCCGCATCATTTACATCTCCAGTTGCTTCCTAATATACTTACTCCCATATGCTTCAGCCCAAAGAAAAATGTTTTGCTTGAAGGTCAAAGAATATGGTTAAAAGGGGTCATTCTCTGTGGCTCCGATAAGCCCGCACCCCAAAGGTGATTTGAATCTAAGCCTACATGCACATTTTGGTCTACCCTATGCCTTCCAGTCTTTGGGTTCTGTTTCAGAAACTGAAAAATGGTATTAAAATGGCACCCATATGTCCATTTGACATGGTTTCCAGTCATTTCTGTCATTTTTAGAGGACAGAATAACATAAACCTCTAATACCACTGGTAGCCCCTGAACCTGTCCACGGGCAAAAGAACAATTAAAATCCACAGCGGATCACCCGCACACGGATCCGCACCCCATAGGGATGCATTGACCACCCGCGGGTAGATAAATACCCGCGGATGGTCAATAAAAGTGAATTTTTAAACAAAATGGAGCATGAAAAAAAATGGACATGCTCCATTTTCGTGCGGGTCTCCCGCAGGTTTCTATTGAAGCCTATGGAAGCCGTCCGGATCCGCAGGAGACCTAAAATCAGAATAAACTCACCTGCTGCGGGCCGTGCAGGTCTTCCTTCCTTCGCAGCAGGATCTTCTTTCTTCGGGCCGGCGCATGCGCGTGGCACGCAGCCGGCGTGCCGAGCACATCCGCCCGGCCAAAGAAAGAAGATCCGGCCGCGAAGAAGGGAAGACCTGCACGGCCCGCAGCAGGTGAGTTTATTCTTATTTTCAGCCCTCATGTCTGCGGGAAAGAAGGGACCCGCTGCGGATTCTCCATGTAGAATCCATAGCGGGCCTGATTTTCCCTGTGGACACGAGGCCTAAGACTGTGAGAGTGTAGGAAGCCCCAAAATGTATTCACAAGTGATCGTATTAGTGAGAGACTGATTCATCTGTTAAATTCACTCCTGCAAGTAAGAAAGGAGTAGGAGGCACCAAGAGGAAAGTGTGTACTTTGTTCTAAGATTAAGAGTTGAATGGGTTGTCCCAACTTTTAAACTTATTGGTTATATGGGTCGGAGTCTGATCACTCAGGCCCTCACCAATCACACAAACAGTTGCTTCGTTACTCCCCTTTTTGAATGGAGCTGTGGTCATACATGTTCACTGATCCTTACTTTTTCTCTTCGGGGTTGTCAGAAATTAACGAGTACCACACTCAGGTATTTCCAGCAGTCCAAGAACGTTGAATGGAGCGGCAGTGGATGTGTGAATATTAAAGCTAAAGTGGTACTCTGTAAGAGGCAATAATCCTGTGATGAACTGAGTGGACTGTACACTGAAATTGTGTAAAAGGGACCCCACTTTAAAACCAAATGTTATTGGCGTGTATACTATTTGCATGGCGTGGAAGCTGATCAAGATTATTATGGAAACGGGTAGTAATGTAGCCATTACACACATCAACATACAAGAGCCTGATGCAACCCTGCTGTGGTGGTGGGTAGCCTCCCTTAGATCCATGGCATGAAGATGAGTTTTAGAGGGGCCTGGACGCCTTTTTTGAGCAATAAAATATTATATGTTACGAGGGGGTGCTGATAAGTCTTTGGCTTTGTGTTCTTTTGTTGTTTCTATGGTAAGGAATGTTACATCACATGAAAGTCTTATGTGTCTAATATATGTGTTTGTAGCTTATGGCAACGGGGATCATGGCACGCGGGAAAACAAAATGGCGGAGTCTAAGGCGATATTAACAGCAAATGAGAGCAGAGGAGTGATAAAATTCTGGTTTCTGCAAGGAAAGTCCGCGAAGAATATTCATGGTGATATGTAGCAGACATCGGGGGATCAATGCCCTTCATCTTCTACAGTTAAGAACTGGGTGCCACTTCAGCCCCAATGATGAGGAACGTCCTGGACGACCGAGAGAGGTGGTTGTTCCAGAGATCATTGATGCTGCGCACAATCTCATACTGGAGAATCGGCCAATTTCAGCTGAAGAAATAGCCGACATCATGGGGGTTTCTCATGAACGTGTTTGTGTCATTATCCATGAAGAAGCCATCAGCAAAGTGGGTCCCCAAATGTGTGACAACAGATCAGAAAAACATGCCAGTGGCAACTTGCCGGTCCATTTGTCAGCGTCTCCGGACTAAGAACTTCCTGGATCGACTGTTCACCATGGATGAGACCTGGATTTATTTGTATGACCCTGAAACCAAGGAGCAGTCAAAAGAGTGGAGGCCCAGTGGTTCTCCTCACTCAAAGAAGTTCAGGGTGCAAAAATCAGTCACTAAGGTGATGGTGTCTGTGTTCTGGGATAAGGAGGGCGCACTGCTACTGGACTACCTTCAAAATGGTTCCACCATCAATGCAAGGTATTACATTGAACTTTTGGACCAATTGAAGGCAGCTCTGAAGGCCAAAAGGCGCAGCAAGCCGTCCAAAGGAATCTTGTTTCTGCAAGACAACGGCTCCGCTCACACTGCACAAGTGACCACGGCAAAACTGGTGGAGCTAGGCTTCCATCTGGTCGACCACCCACCTTATTCACCAGATCTAGCTCCTTCCGACTATCATCTGTTTCCAAACCTGAAGAAACACCTCAAGTGTACCAAACTTCACACCATTTCTGATGCCATGGCTGCAACGGATGACTGGTTTGAGGCACAACAGAAATCCTTCTTTTTGCAAGGCTTACAGAACTTGGAATCCCGATGTAAGAAGTGTGTTGGCATCAGTGGAGAGGATGTGGAATAAATGTAAAGTTTCATTTTCCTATCTGGTTTCTTTCTGGATAAAGCCAAAGACTTATCAGCAGCCCTTCATATTATCACAGAGAAAGAGTCTTTCTCTGTGATAGTGACTTACCCAAGAGAGTTTCTTTGCCCATCTATGAAATCTAATATTATATGTTATAATCGTTAATAACTTCAGAAGGGTCAGTGTTCCGAGGATTATTACGATTAGAGTCAAAAAGGATTTTTTTTTCCTTAAATGAGGAAAATTGGCTTCTACCTCATTGTTTTTTTTGCCTTCCTCTGGATCAACATTGGAGGGGTAACATAATATGTTATCTGGAATCCAATTGTCAAACATCTGCAGGTGCAGACAGTCAATAATAGGTAGATGCATCTTATTGGCACCTTATTGAAATCCACTAAAAGCTATTTCTGAGCTATTTGTACCCCTTTGTAAAACCACGTCGAGTTGGTTTGTATATATTGGGATTCCTAAGGGAGCATTTAATTTCTGTCAATACGTTTTATATTTGTTATGGTTTAATAATTATTCATTTTGACTAAAGACTAATCATGTTTTACATTTGCCTGCCTCTAAAAAGGGCTGGTCAGGAGTAAATGCTGGTCTCACAGATCCGGCTGTAGATACCGGGAGCAAAAGCACTGCAATGCTGGGACAGCGGTTACCTGTATAGCAGTGTAGTGGACTTGAGAAGTTGTCACTTGTGACGCCACCGTTCCTTCACACTGTTGGATGTCTGGAAGGAAAATAATAGAGTCCACACACAGTTATATTTGAATACCTCAATCACTAGGAACGGGCAGTGACTGGAACTTTACTTCTCCAATGCAAACTTCTCACATCGGTGCAGGAAGAACAGTTCAGAAAGGTCAGGGAGGAGAACACAGGATGACTCCGGGCCTACAGTCCTAGTTATCTGTATGACTCCGCTTCTGGACAAACACACATTCTGGGACACAGGATGACTCTGGACCTACAGTCCTAGTTATTTGTATGACTCTGCTCCTGGACAAACACACACTCCGGGACACAGGATGACTCCGGGCCTACAGTCCTAGTTATCTGTATGACTCCACTCCTGGACAAACACACAGTCCGGGACACAGCATGACTCCGGGCCTACAGTCCTAGTTATCTGTATGACTCTGCTCCTGGACAAACACACCGGAGGAGGACGTAACACTCCACTGACACTCACTTGCGGTTAGTAGCTTGAACACTGCATGGTGGCTCCTTCTTTCACTCCTCTCAAGGTAAGGGTCCTGGCATGGGAATGTCAGGATACCTCTCCTCAGCTTCCATTCTTCACACAATTGAGAGTTGAAGGTACCCCCATGTGGCCGGCACTCTCCCTGCACACTCTACCGTTGAAGAATTGGAACTCCCTTCTGACTTATTGCAGACACATATATCATGCAACATCACATGGCAAGACAATCGGTTACAATTTCCAGAAATATCCCAGACATTCATAGACATTGTGGACGAGGAGGAAAGAGAGGGGTGGAGCAAAACCTGTACAGTCATGTTTGTTGTGAACAATGATACTACATACGTGGTGAAGAGAGTGAAGCGGTGACTTCAATGGTGGAGATGCTGCCTGACCAGATGACGCACCACCTGGGGGGGTGTGACAGAGCAAGAGAACAGGACTAAAAACTGGCAGTGGAGAAGGCGCAACACTCCAGATTACAGCAAGTAGGAAGTGACCAAAGGTGGGGAAATCTTTTCTTTCTATTTAATAAAGTACATGATCAGCTTACGAAAACGCGTTTCGGGGAGAACCTCTTCATCAGTTTGGCTGGTATTTAAAATATACAAATAGTTGTTGGGCCCCAAAAAGGGTTAATAATGAGATCCTGTTTGCCTGTGTAGCGAGGGACAGCCAGGGCAGGAGCAAGTGAACTTGTCCTGTTCCTGCCCTGGCTGACCCTCACTACACAGGCAAACAGGATCTCATTATTAATACTTTTTGGGACCCAACAACTGCTTGTATATTTTATATACCAGCCAAACTGATGAAGAGGTTCTCCCCGAAATGCGTTTTCGTAAGCTGATCATGTACTTTATTAAATAAAAGGAGAAGTTTTCCTCACCTTTGGTCACTTCCTACTTGCTATAATCTTCGGTGTTGCGCATTCTCCACTGCCAGTTTTTAGTCCTATTCTCTTATTCATAGACAATAACCCTTTCCAATCCACGGTCTGACGTCTGAAGACATTATGATTGAAGGCTGTACAGCTCCGATGTCGGAAGACATCCGTCGGGGTTCTCTTACTGTATATTGCCAGCCTCTCTGCTGTCGGAGCCTATCCAACATGTCACCTCATGCACTACTGGCTTTAGCCAGCAGATAGCGCTGTTGTATAACAGCAGAAAAAGAGTAAACCCCCTAGGAAAACCAGAATACAAATTGGATTGGAAAAGGTTAACCTCTTACATGCTGCAGCTGTGCAATACACATAACTAGAGACAAGACAATTTTCTTAGTGCATCCACACTGAAGACATGACATGTATGACAATTATGGAGGGGCCAGATTTATAGACTTCGGGCCTCTACAATAGCAATTATTAAACTTCTCATAGGGCCCTTTCACACAGGACAGAATTTTTTCGCAGCATGCCGCGCAGATGCGGATTTTGTCAAATAGCATAGATTTTGTTGCGTTAACTGCAGAATGCATTCTGACAAATGTCTGGCATTTGTTTCTGCAGAATTTAATTGTGGAATTCCATCTTCTGTATGTTAGAAATCCGTAACAACAATTCTGCAAGAAGTCCTTTTTCCCAAGAAGTCGCAGGTTTTAACAGGTGTGAAATTCCAGCCCCATAAAGATAACATTGTGACACAGACATTCCATCCCCTGTGAAGGGTCCCATACAAGAAAGAAATTATATCCTTCTAATTCCTAATAATGACTCCCGGATGCTCCTCCACCAGTTGGATTGGCCACACATCCTAATGAACATATTTCCCCTTAATGTTTAGGAACGCTCTGCTTTTGACATGATTGTTGGCTGAGCGACAGAAGAAGGTCAGGATTAATCTTCCGCTAGTGTCGTTTGAGCATCATGGGAAGATACTTTGGAATCCTCTGAAATGTGTTACCATAAAAGCACAGGATCTAGTAGTCATTGCAGTCTGAGGTTGGAAGATAACGTGCCAAGTCTTTTGTTCTCACTGGCTCCAATAGGGGCAGGAGGTTAATTGGGAGTGGGGCTCGCAGTGATAAGCGATGCTTGTCCATTCCATTAGTACAATACTCAGAGTTTCCTACCACTTTGTCTTTATTTTTTTTTCATCTTACTTGTATCAGCCTTGATCTGCGTACAGTAGCTTGGGGAAGTAGTTGTACCTGGAATTACCTGCAGAACAGAAGTAGCAACTCCTATAAATGAACCAAAGTGGAAATGCTATACTCTACAAATAAATGCCACTATAGGGCACAGAAATACCCTTCACAGATCTGGACTACCATCAGCTGTAAGCGAGCAGCACGCACCTCAGATATACGTTGTGTATCAGCTGCAGGATACAACGCCATTCATGGAAAGGCTTTAGAAAAGTTCAGTTAGGCCCAATGTCTACAGACCGGTCGCCTGCCCGTGGCCAGTGAGCCCTGAGTACCTGTATTTGCCCGGCAGAAGTGTCCGCACGGACCTCTCCACTTCCGGGTTTGCTGTTCTGTGCATGGTCCTCATGGCTCGCCGTCAGATATGTGCAGTACAATTTGTTTTTTAAATGTCCTGCTTTCCCGCGGGATCCGCGGCACGTGCGCAGTTTCAGCTGTGGGTGTGCCACAGATTGGACAGCTTCCATTGACTTCAATGGAAGCCGTCAGTGTGAGATCCGCACAAAAATGGGGCATGCTGCGATTTGTTTTCCGAACCGAAAGGTCCACAAAACAAATCCACATGCTTTAATTAATTTGCGGGCGCCCATGCTTTCCTATGGGTGGCATGATTTGCGGATCTCCCACACGGATTCTGTCAGTGCCGGGCTATATCAGGTTCGGAGTAGAAGATGCCGACCCCTATGTAGAGGTCGGTGCTCGCAATTGCAGGCACAACTCTGGAAAACCCCTTTCATGTTATGTGCGCACATTTGAAATATCCCAGTTAATTTACGCTTCCCCCTGGCCAGAGGTAAGTAGCTCTACAGATTCTATTTGGAGGGGAGAGCAGTTGGGGCCACTAAGGGCCCTTTTACACTGAAGGACTATCGATCCGATTCTCGTTGGGTCTCAGGAATCTCATCGATAATCGTTCAGTGTAAATGTCTGCAGGATCTAAACGATGAACAATAATTTGTGCAGGGATCAAAATCAAACGACGAATGATCTGTGAAAACAGGCAGTGGTTCATCTATGAACGACAACTACCTGTTTACTGTGAATTTACAATCTCCATTTATTGACCTTGCTCTCATGTAAAAGCACAGCGGCATTTAACGCTGGGGTGCCTGATAGTTGTCCCATGTAAAAGGGCCCTCAGTCCTTCAGAAACTTTGCTTAACCAAATAACAAAATCCAGCTGAGTAGAATATACATTCAGTGTCCACCTGACCACCAATTAGCACAGTACCTTTAGGGGAGGGGGGGCTGTACACACTGAAGAGTCCAACATGATCCAATCTATCAAAGATGACGTGGGCCGAATGTACTTACAATTGCGCATACTTATTGGTACCTCCGTCCACTGGTGCCAAGTAACACTGTTAGAGGCTGCAGTCACCGCACACAGCGGCCCGGCAGTCATAATGTGCACAAAGTAAAACACCATTCAAGCTTAAAGGAAACCTGCCATCAACCATAAGCACCATAAAGAAAGAATTGAAGTTGAAGTTAGCTTCCTGTGACAAAAGGACATGTTGTATTTAGTGCTTAGTGCCAAAAAACATCAGCGCTAAGGACGCGTTTCAACCCAACGTGGGTCTTCATCACCTTGGGTTGAAACGCGTCCTTTTCGCTGATGTTTTTTGGCACTAAGCACTAAATAAGGCATGTTCTTTTGTCACTGGAAGCCAACTTCAACTTCAACTATTCCTTGTTCGTTATACTGCTGGGACTGAGCGGTGAAGCCAGAGCTCCGTGCACACATGCCTTTTCAAAACTCACACCACTTGGATGCGGTGAAGGTGAGAACCCTTTCTTCTTTACCCATAAGCACCATACACTAAGTTATAGTTTAGGTGACATGGAGTCCAGGGAGCCTTTTTTCATTCTCACCCGATCCCCCATTCCTGCGGTGTCCCCCAGTGAAATCAGTCCATGCACCAGCCTCACTCTTTTCAGAAGGCTGTGCACCCCCTCCCATTCATTTCCATGGGAGGTACTTACCCCAGGGGACACCACATCACCTAAAAACCATAAGCACCATAACTTAGTTTATGTTTAGTGTTTATGGTTGATGACGGGTTGCCGTTGCCTTTAACACTTGTTTATGTTTTTTATGGCTCCTCCAATTTTTACATTGAAATAAGTCAAAAAGTAGATTACATACTTCATAGAAAGTGTCCAACTCCCTTAATCTCCCGCCTTCCTTTTTACAAACTACAAAACCTTGTGTATCCCATCATTGAGACCTTAGAACAACTATATATGTCATTCACTGCCATCTTGATACCAGCTGGTACAAAAAAAAAAAAATAGGGTGGGGTACACCTAAGAAAATCAGAGTGTGTCTTTAGGGATGGGATCCAGTGGAGAAGAGTAGACTGTTGTGAAGGTGATGCCAACTCAGAGATAACACTTACAACTGTGAAGAATAGGTGAGATATGGACGCAGAGTTAAAAAAAAAGGTGAACACTGGTGTGCAGCACGACCTTTCCACCATGAAGGAGTGCTCAGGCCAAGAATGAACATGACTTCTCTTTATCAATCACAGAACATGGACATATACTTACTGATAACTGCATCCTCTCAGCATGCAGGTAGCAGACTAGCAATTGAGGGAGCCAATTGCATCTGTGAGGGACACCGATGAGACAGCCACTCACACTGCCTCTTGTTATAGAGGGGGGTGGCTGCTTGGTGTACACTCCCACACATAGTAGATACAAAGTGGCAGACCTTCTGATACATGTCATGCACCATGCAGACCAGCAACCTATTAATGACGCCATAATAGTTTGGCAGGTTGCCCTGCACTTCAAAAAGTGAACCGCATTTGCACTGCCACCCTGGGCTCCCCCAGCGTTTTAAAGCCCCACCGCATGTGAATAATAGATAATAAATGCAAGGTATTAGTTGGATTTTGGCCAAGATACGTCATCTCACCCACCTCGTCAAGGTTCCTTGCTTATAGTGAGTCCCTACACTAATATAAATCCGTCACAGAAGGGGAAATATAAAAACAATCACAGAACATGGCCATATACTTACTGAAAGAATTATAAAAACCTTGAGATTTGAAAAACCTCAAAGTCGAAAGAAAGTCCAAAGCATGTGATCATCGCATAATTCGGATTCACATTGAGATTAGTTCCAAAAGCGTCGTTATAACTTTATGGGCACATTTATACAAATAATGTATTCTGGAATTTCCTTTTTTTTTCTAGAGCCTTCACCAAGGAAACGTAGAATTAAATGCATGGCTCCTTGACGTCATTGATTAAAAACAGTCAATAAAGCTGTCTAACAACAAGAGTGCCGCTTGGACCGCTGCCACCATAGGAGCCCCGTAGTTCTGGTGAATTGGATACAGGGGGATCCTCTATTGAAATAGTTGGAGTTCTTCTTTAAACATTTCTCATAGAACAGAAATCAATTAACGCTGCAGATTGATTTAGAGCCAAGCTCAGTAAATTAAAGGACTGAATAACTCATGGTGGGGCCTTTATCTTGGAGCCTTGGACTAGCGGTTTACTAATGTTAGCTGTACTATTATTGCTGTTACATGCTTTGCTTTTCTAAGGTCATCCAGTGCCCTGGAATTCTGGTCAAGTTCAATGGTAAGACTTGTGCAATTAATTGCAAGCACAGCCGAGTTGTGATCCCAAAAGAATGCTTACAAGCACCGACATAGCCTGTCTGAAATATTAAACATGTCCCTATTGTGATCCCACCTAACAAGCTGGGAAAAGCGCTTCGTATAGACAGAGCCGCATTGTGGGTTCGTATTCATGGCCCTCAGATTAGAGTTAAAAAGATAAAGAAGCAGAATGCTCAAGTCTCGTTAGATTTTGGCCAATGTACAAAAATTCCGTAGTAAATCACGGGAGAATTAACTCCATATTCTTGTTTATTTCAATGGGGATCAAACTTTTGTAAAACTCCAAATTAAGGATTTTGTTTACATGCCATCTAATTAATTATCCTTTTTCAAGCATGCCGGGACATTTCCTTGCCTATTTAGTACAGATACTAGACGCCGGCTTGGTCAGAGCAGCAGAATTTACACCAAATGATATTTAATCGAATAAAAAAAATTCTTAAAAACATTTATTTTGGCCATATTAGATCTCTTTTGCATCTAGAAGACCTGTTATACATGGGGTGGGCAAAACTATGGAAACACCGTATGAAATGCATGGGATTTTAATCATTAGCATTGAGCTGCCCTTTTGACTCCTGCTTGGCTGAGAGCTTTCCCAACAAATTTGTGTTTACTTCACCTCTTGCCCTGCTCTGGGTGGTTTTGGGAACCAGTTGGTAACAGCAGCTGAGTGGCTCAAACCCCTGACCAATGGGACCTTGTTGCTTGGGAAGATGTTCACTCCTTCTTAGCAGCATCTGTAGCATAGTACGTCCATTTAATTAATGGTATTATAAATTCTATTTTAATAGGACATGTAGAGACTGATTTTAAGGCATGCATTTCATACAGTGTTTCCATATTTTTGTCCACCTCCTGTATAGTAATCACAGAAACCGGGGTCAAATCTACTTAAAATCACAGAAAAGGGTCTTAATTACTGATACAAGGGTATACAGGCAGGTACAAGCCCCAATTCCCAGTACAGCAGCAATACAGAAAGTGAATCTGTTAAATAGTGAGCCAGATCTCCAAATGGCCAGTGTTGGTATTTTGCAGACTGGACCTATACAAATTCTAGAAGGTAGGTTGCCATGCAAGGTTTTATTCTACAGATCATTGGGCTTTGTCCCCATTGGCGCTCACAATCTAAATTCCATCTATTAGTATGTTTTTGGAGTGTAGGAGAAAAACCCATGCAAAACAAAGAGAGAACATCCAAACTCCATGCAGATGTTGTCCTTAGACTTGGACCCCGTACCCCAGCACTGCAAGGCAACAGTGCTAACCACTGAGCCACCATGCTGCTCCTTTTTACAAAGCATTTCCAGCCTCCCAAAAAGGGGGAGATAGACTGGTGTCAGTCCAAGTAAAGATTGTGCTAGAGGGGCTGGCGGATATATCTGAGCACTGGTCATGCAGCTTTCTCCGCAGTCTCATTGAAAATGTATGGAGTGACAACACGAATGCATGATCAGCGCTCCATTAAGTCTACTCTTCTCTGCAGGGGTTGCAGAAACCTGCAGTGAGGACAACGGGGGATACGGGATTACAGTTATCAGGATCAATGGGTGTTTCTGCAATGAGACCCCCAGCGATCAGCAAGTTATCCCCGATCCTGTGAATAGGCGATAACTTGTAATTCTAGTACAACCCCATTAACCCTTTCCAATCCACTGTCTGACCTCTGAAGACATTATGATTTAAGGCTGTACAGCTCTGATGTTAGAAGACGTCCGTTGGGGTTCTCTTACTGTATATTGCCAGCCTCTCTGCTGTTGGAGTCTATCCAACTCGTCACCTCATGCAGTACTGGCTTTAGCCAGCAGATAGCGCCGTGGTATGACAGGAGAAAAAGAGTAATCCCCCTAGGAAAACCAGGATAGAAAATGGATTGGAAAGGGTTAATCCATATGGTGCAATGTAGTGGCCCAGAGCCGGCGTGTCTTTGAGGTGCGTATGTCTGTGTCTCTTGTGAATTGTCTTTTGTGTATCTGTGTGTACTCATGTTAGTTTATGTTCTATGTCGTTGCTAAAAAGCTTTGTAGTGACAAGTCTGTCTTTTATAACTTTGTATGTGTGGCATTGTGGGAGTTTTAGAGAAGTTGGGAGGCGGAGTCTAGAGTAGAAGAGGGAGTTTAGAGATGTGGTCTGTGGAGGATGACGTGTCAGCGGGAGGCTGAAGCCCGTTTTGCTTCTGCCATGGGCCTATCTCACTTTGCCGTGGGATGTATCCCCTCCGGGGACTGCGACTCAGAGTTGAGGGTTCCTGCTATGACAGTCAGAGGTAGTAACTAACAAGTAAGGAAAAGCAGAGTTGTGTGTTTCCCACCATGTCAGGAGCATACCCCAGGGATCGTCTATCAGATAACTGAGACTGAGGACATTTAGATGTTGGGAAGGAAAGTGACTCCTGAGAAGATGCGTGTAACAGAGTCGAATTGTAAGGAAATGATCAGAAGTTTTATGCCTGAGATTGTCAACGTACTTTATGCTTGGAAAATCAAAGCTGGATTATGTGAGTAAAGAACTATCTTGAAAACTATCTTTCTGGCTGTGGACTCTTTTCTTTAAACCAAGTGACCGATCGCTCGAGAAGAGGTACTGGTGTCACGTGACATATTAGTTGGGAACTATTACCACCATTGACTTTTGCTGTGTTTTTGTACTGCACGCGACCGAACTGGGTCATGTTCCACCATTGTCAGGAAAAATCGCAGAGTCACCCGTGACAACCATCTTAGTTCCCCCTGGTCTCCCTTGTGATGGCAAGCCTCTGCTCGGATGCCGCAGCAACTTCAGCCAGTCTGTGCACCACAATCCAGCAGCACTATGCGCCACCCATTTTTTTTAAACATGGCGGGGATAGCAGAAAACTCAAAAAAAGATTTTGCCAAAAATTATCCATATGCAAAATTATGACTTTTTTTTCAGCAGAAACCTGTTGGAAGTCTCTTGATAAATCTCTGCTATCTAAAGTATGTATTGGAAAACTGGGGAAGACCTTTTACCCCGTATTCCAGTGTCCTGAATGGAAAAATGTCAACTTGTGCAATAGAGACATGGAGAATATATAGCTGCATAGCTAGCATATTTGTGAATTGTAACTCTGGGACAATTTGGAGACTAGGGGCTTAGCTAAACTGAGGTGGAACAAATGCCCCTCTGTTACAAAATTATGAAGGTAGATGGGCAAATGTTGACTGAACATCTGGGCAGTGCCATAGGTCTGGTAATCAAACGGGCCAACAACTTTTAGTTACCACACAATGATAGGTGCTATGCAAATTTATTTACCCAAACCAAGTATATTTTGGCTATAGTGGTTAATAAGAGACCCTTAACCTTTAGGCTAGGGCTACAGAGCAACTTTGGTCACAACACACATTGCGTGGCCAAAGATTAGGCTATGGCCCTGCTACAGTGCATCCTAATGTAAGAGAAAGCAGGCACTTTACGACATGCAAGTTGCTGAGACTTCAACCCTACAATTACAAGAAAGCTATCAGATTTGGATTTATTGCAAGTGTCAGATCATGGTTGTGGCAACTTGCAAGTGATAAGGCAACTGCATTCACCATCATTACTACAAGTCGCCATGTAGCTATAGCCTTAAAGGGGTTGTCCCGCGCCGAAACGGTTTTTTTTTTTTTTTTTTTAACCCCCCCCCCCCGTTCGGCGCGAGACAACCCCAATGCAGGGGTTAAAAAAACAACCCGCACAGCGCTTACCTGAATCCCGGCGGTCCGGCGTCTTCATACTTACCTGCTGAAGATGGCCGCCGGGATCCTCTGTCTCCGTGGACCGCAGGGCTTCTGTGCGGTCCATTGCCGATTCCAGCCTCCTGATTGGCACGTGATGGGGCGGAGCTACACGGAGCCGGCATTCTACACGAGCGGCCCCATAGAAGACTGCAGAAGACCCGGACTGCGCAAGCGCGGCTAATTTGGCCATCGGAGGGCGAAAATTAGTCGGCTCCATGGGAACGAGGACACCAGCAACGGAGCAGGTAAGTATAAAACTTTTTATAACTTCTGTATGGCTCATAATTAATGCACAATGTACATTACAAAGTGCATTATTATGGCCATACAGAAGTGTATAGACCCACTTGCTGCCGCGGGACAACCCCTTTAATGCTCAGTCAGCCCCAGTCAGTCTCAGTTGACTGGTATACATCAATGGCCCTGCTACACATTTTGAATTGGAGCCCATGAGGTATAAATAAGGCTGCCTTCCGGTTGGAGGTTCCAATGCAGATCCGGCACAAAATACTGGGAGAAATAGCGCAGACCCGTTTGGACAGGGAATTACCCCTTTCCTGCTTCCCGAACGGAGCAGGAAAAAAGAATCGCCGCAGCAGATGTGAAAGCAGCCTTATCAAGCTTTACCAAAACCTAACATAATGAATACATGCAATTTTTAACAATTTGACAGAAGAAGACATTGTGAGTAAAGATGGCCATAGAGCTATTCCTCCAGACTAGAGATGAGCGAACGTACTCGTTTAGGGCGATTTCGCACTCGAGCACCACTTTTTCCAAGTAACTGACTACTCTGGTGAAAAGATTCGGGGAGCGCCGGGGGTGAGCGGGGGATTGCAGAGGGGAGTGGGGGAGGAAGAGAGAGAGAGCTCCCCCCTGTTCCCCACTGCTACCCCCCCGCTCCACCACGCCGCCCCCCGGCGCCCACTGAATCTTTTCGTCCGAGTAGTCAGTTACTCGGAAAAAGTGGTGCTTGAGTGCAAAAACGCCCTAAACGAGTACGTTCGCTCATCTCTACTCCAGACCCCTTCCTCATACACATGCATGTTGGTCTCAAAATAAATCGCTTTCAGACACCTCTATCTTCCGTGAGAACACAGGATGGGACGTGTTGAAATCCAACATCCCTGATCCTTCTTTTCCCAACATCTTCCATTGGGGGAGGGTCACTTTTATATTTATTGGTGATTTTTGCTACTTACTCCACTGTCCATTTACTACTTAGTTCTGCTTACTTCTTCAGTGAGAGCTGTAGGTCCCTACTATATACCCATACTGTTATGATACATAAACTGTGAGATTACCTAACTAACAACCCCATGATAGTAAAATAATTGGCAGAGTCACATGCTACAACTTGTGACCCAGAAAGAGATCATTGGACATGCTGAGATACAAAGCTTCTACTGTCTCTGCTCCACAGAGCAGCCATTGAGCCAACTCACATGGACCCCACCAAGCTCACTTCCATGAATAGCTTGTGGCAGAAGTAATCGCCGCTTTTCAATATTTTTCTATTTGACATTTATTTTTTTAGTGTTTCAGACGTGCACATGATAAGGCGCCAATGGAGGCGCCAATCATTGCCCGTCATTTGACTAACCTTGTGTCAAAGAAATGATTTTATGCTCTTGTTAACTCTTTTTATAGGAGAGCCAAAGCAAACAGAGGATGAAAAAAGCTAATTGGAAATGCTAACAGTATAGAAAATTCAAATGATATCATATTCCAGCATCTCGCAGATCTGAAGGAGTGTAATTACTAGAGACATCCTCTTCTATCAAGGAATTGCCATTATGTTTACAATTACTAACGAGCACCAGAACATGTTCTCACCAACTTTCCTACGTTACTTCATATGGAGGCGAACTTGTTGTTCAAACGTTTAGTGTCACATCCGACAAGGACATTACACAGACCACCAGGACTAAGAGGGGACAAGGAGATTGGAAACACTGGGGCAAATAACATGAAAGGAATCCATCCCTCCCTAACAGGCAGAGTACCCGCCCCGAAAGAGGCGACCCCCACAACAGGAACCTGGGGCTTGGCCAAAATGACACTAGATGAAGCAAGAGCAAGTGGGAGCAATCCATGAGAACAACAAACATCAGACGGGATGGACCCAGATGGAGCAGAACTGAACAAGATGGGCAAGGAATCTAAAATTGATACTGCACAAATAGCTGCACAAAATGTGATAGAGTTCCAGGCTGCGGCTTATTTTTACGCTGATACGCCGCCGGTGTGAATGGACAAGAAAACGCTAATTTAGATCGGGACTTGACTGCTGCTACTTTCATTCACATGATTTTTGCCCGTGATGGAGAGAGCGTAAAAATGCATATAGTCATGTGAATAAGGCCTAAGGGTTCATTCACATTGGTGTCAAAATCACGCAGAAATTAGTCGCGCAAAGAAATAACAGCTAACTCGACGGAAAATCATGTGAATGGACATTTTTATGCAATTAGGTCCTGAGCTTAATTAGCATTGAAATCACCTATTCACTCGATCAGGACCTGTGTATTGCTGCTCTGGGAGGAGAGAGATGAAGGGAAGCCCCGCGGGACTCTCTTTATCTCAGTGGAGATGGAGGGATTCCCCCACAGGGGAGTTGGAGGGATTCCCCTGCAGCGGGGATGGAGGGATTCCCCAGCAGCAGATGGAACAATACCTCTGCAGCATCACCTATTGGATGGCAGCATTTCTGCAAATCAATGTCCAACCTTTTATACAGGCCTTTGCAACAATGATTAGTAATTGCAAACCAAGCTGGAATCCATACTGCTGTTTTGGGGTGTTTGCCCCTCATCAGTGTGCAGTCAGATACCCCTCCCGACGCACGCCATAGACCTCTCACTAGCCAAAAAAAAATCGTAAGAAAGGTTAGCCATTGATTTGCAGGAATGCTGCCATCCAATAGGTGGCGCTGCAGAAGTATTGTTCCATCTTCCTTATTTGCATATATTTTCAGGAGGAGCATAAATGGCCTTATAAGTCTCCTCACTCACCTTCTAGGTGCTCTCCTTAGGGGGCCTTCACAGTGGTGTGAAAATCGTGCGAGATTTGTGCGTTGGGAGACGCACAAATCTTGCACAGATATAAAACCCAAGTCACACTTGCGATGTTTTCCTGCATGGCTCCGCATTATGATGCTATGCAAGAAAAAAAAAATCGCAACATGTTCTATCTTTTTGCTATATCGCCCCTTGGTTCCAATGGGGCCGGCGACAGCAGCGCCGTTCCCACTGAAAACAATGGGAGAACTCCGCGATCCTCTGCAGCGGCTGTGACAGCCTCAGGGGGGGATTCCCTTCATCCCTGCAGTGATGCAAAGCTGCTTCCATGTGAAAACGCCTCGCATCCACGGGTTTCACATGAATGATGAGGACGATATCTGACTGGGATTCACACCCCAATATCACCCTCGCCAGTGTGAAGGCCCCC
Organism: Eleutherodactylus coqui; assembly: GCF_035609145.1. NCBI lineage: Eukaryota > Metazoa > Chordata > Amphibia > Anura > Eleutherodactylidae > Eleutherodactylus > Eleutherodactylus coqui. The sequence continues at coordinate 136,581,276 of NC_089846.1, read as the reverse complement.
TTAAGGAGTCATGATACCCCTGACTCATATTGATTGTAACTAACAGCTGTTGAAAAAGATATTGGCCATGTATCCGATACGCATCCAGCTTTAGAAGTTGTATTTTTTGCATATTTTTCTTACAAAAGTATTTAGTAAAATATTCTATTAAAAAAAAAAAACCCTCTGAAACATAAGAAGCAAAACCTCCCAATGAGCCAAAAGGAACAGATTTATTTAGGTACATGGATACTTAAAGGGGCCTTCCAGAATCACAGAATTACCGGTAAATAAAGGAGTTTGCTTTTTGGATGAGTTACATTTGCGCACGTGTCTACACACAGCATTTACTTCTTGCACACGCACGTGAGACACACCCTTTACGTAAATTAAAAGGCTAATTAGCCTAATGCGGTCCAGATGTGTTCTTTTCTAGAGATGAGCGAACGTACTCGGTAAGGGCTATTTCGCAATCGAGCACCGCGATTTTCGAGTACTTCACTACTCGGGTGAAAAGTACTCGGGTGCGCTGTGGGGCGGGGGGTTGCAGAGGGGAGTGGGGGGAAGCAGCAGGGAACAGGGGGGGAGTCCTCTCTCTCTCTCTCTCTCCCCCCCACTCCCCTCTGCAACCCCCCGCTCACCCACAGCGCACCCGAGTATTTTTTACCCGAGTAGTGAGATACTCGAAAATCGCGGTGCTCGATTGCGAAATCGCCCTTACCGAGTACGTTCGCTCATCTCTATTCTTTTCCTCTCCTTTTGCACAGAGTTTCATGCTTCCCCTTTCGTATTTGCGCACCCCCCACAGACTTCTATGGGACCCTTTGCTGCGCAAAACCCAGAAAGATAGAGCAGGTCCTGCTTTTTTACGCGCATGTGAAATGTGTGACAAGCGTCGTCCTGAGGGTGAACCCATTGGAATTGTGTGTTAAATTAGTGTGCACAGATTTTGTGCGTGCAAATACCAGTGCAAACACAGTTGTGTGAAGAAGCCCTAAAGCCGCATTTCTCACTGAATGTGTTTGTGCATTCTTGGTGTATGTATGCATTTTTAACGTTTGTGTTGCATCCATATTCGCTGTGTTGTTCATGCACTCCAAAAAAAGCGCATGGCGGCCTAATTAGTGCTCAATCAGATGACCGTGTGCGCAAATACACTCATGGAGGGCCGATGACATCATAGAGGGAGTGTACTCCCTCTGTGAACCCTTTACATGCTACAATCTACATAGATCTATCGAAGCCAACAGTTTCTGAGCCTGCACCATCCACAGGTCTAAAGGCTTACGTCCTGATTGCAGGGCACCTAACGCTTCAGAAGCTGAGCCCACGCCATCCTGCAGTAGGAGCCGGCTGTGACCAATAGCCAACCTCCCACTGCAACAGCGGGGATCGATAAGAACAGCAAGGATCTGTTACAGGATAAAGTCATCAGGGCCGGCTGCGTGGCTCTGTAGCCATGGCCCTGCTGACCCCATCCTTGTTTTCTTTTTTCATACTCATCTCTCTTCGGCTGGACAGGCCCTCCTAAGGTCCAGCTCCTAGTGCTGTTAGTATCAATTGGGCAGTCCCCACTACACACTCTCAATGGCTGACATTGGAATTGATGGATAGTCTGATGTCACTCATTAAGAGTGAGCTGTGGGGTCCACCCACTTGACACATTGGCAGTGTATTGGCTAAGACTGGGCGAAGACAACTTGGCAGAGAGCCACACCGATGATTCCTCTCCATTCCCAAATCCTTTTAAACCATGTTGTCTCTGGAATGCCACAGCTGCCTGTAATGTGGGTGCCTGTAAGAATTACACGCTTCATGGCTCGGACAGCAGAAATCTCCTGCAGGTTCCCTTTAAGTAAATTGACACAACACACCAACAATGAATAATATACAAATGCTGTGAAGGCTGTGTTAGATTAACTGTGATCACACAACCATGGGCCGTTTGTCTGTCTTCATTTTCAATTAAAGTGCCTATTAAAGCATTAAATTGGGAATAGTAGTCCCTTAAGTCCCACACAATGAACTCTTTGCATGTTCCGAGGCCCCATGTCAATATTTTGGCACTATCTACTTACTATTGGAATAATCTGTATATTTCATGCACTCGGAATATAACAAGCATTGTCTGAAACTCCCTTTAGAACATGAGGCTGATCCACATTCTTGTTGCACGGATTTGACACTATGTTTTAAAAACCATGGCAAAAACATGAATGACTTGTGGGCTGGATTCACACGAACGTATATCGGCTTGGTTTTCACGCCGAGCCGATATACGTCGTCCTCATCTGCAGGGGGGGGGGGAGGATGGAAGAGCCAGGAGCAGGAACTGAGCTCCCGCCCCATCTCTGCCTCCTCTCCGCCCCTCTGCACTATTTGCAATGAAAGGAGGCGGGGCGAGGGCAGGGCTAAGTTCAGAGAATTCGCCCCGCCCCTCCCCATTGCAAATAGTGCAGAGGGGCGGGGACTCAGTTCCTGCTCCTGGCTCTTCCATCCACCCCCTCCTGCAGATGAGGACGACGTATATCGGCTCGGCGTGAAAACCAAGCCGATATACGTTTGTGTGAATCCAGCCTTAGCGTTAGTCTATATTATGCAATACTTACTGATATTAATTAATGCTTTTTATGGTGCACGCAGAAAAATATTTGCAAAAAATCATCATGTATAATCGGAAAATGACATATTGGTTACATTAGGTTTTCTTCTAAAACATATTATTAAAAATGGTGTTTTTATGTTACTATATGCTTAAATAATACTGAAGGGTTCCAGATTTCACACGGGCCACCGGAGCACACACCATAAGCTGACATTTTCTGTTTTCTGAAGCTCAGTTTTCAACTTAGCTGTGTAGACTGAGGTAGGGTCAGCAGAGTTATCTCATGATCATTTGAGGGTGAAGCGTTTACTGACAGACAACAACTCTAATGTACTACTGGAACGCTAAGTACAGCAGAATGGTAAAAAATGACAAACATTGCTTTTCTTCTACAGATGTGCATCTAATTAATGGAATTAAAATGAATTATACTTAAAAATACTCATTGATGCGATAAAAGGAAGTCTTCAAGAAACAGAGTGGGTTGTAGCATGCATACTCCCATGAGGAATAACCATAATTTGGAAGAATCCCATTCTTTGGCGGGATTCAAAAAGTGGAAATAAATGGGCATGATGTTTGTACATCAGTTATTGGTAGCCGGTACCTTCAGGTTGTAAGAGCAACTGCAGTTAGAGCTTGCCTCGCCACATGTAAGAGCAGTGAGACTGTGGAACTCTTTGCCTGAGGACGTGGTGATGGCAAAATCGATACAGGAGTTTAAGAGGGACTAGATGCCTTTCTAGAGCGGAAGGATATTACAGGATATAGAAATTAGGTGACCAGCAGGGTTGTTGATCCAGGTCTTGTAGTCAGCTAGGAACTTTCAAAACGTGGATCCCGGGAGTATTCTGACTGCCATTATGGAGTCGGGAAGGATTTTTTTGCCCTACATGGGTTAAATTGGCTTCTGCATCATTGGTTTTTTTTTGCCTTCCTCTGGATCAACCAGTGGGGGTTGTAAACGGGCTGCACTAGATGGACATTGTCTCCTTTCAGCCTAACATACTATGTTACTATGTTTTACATAAAGAGTTCCATCAACATCTTCAACTATGCCATGCCTATGCTGCCCAAAGAAAGAAAACTGATGCAAGGGAACAGGAAGATATGGTTCTTGTCCTGCTAGTTACGGAAGGGTCTACCTCAGGAGGCATTTCGACTTTATAGAAATAGTTGCTTCAGCGCTATATGATTAGACATTCCCTAAATGCCAAAGAAAAGTGGGAGTCCAATATTGACCCAATTGGGTAGGATCACTGGAAGAATGTTTTGGAAGCTGTTTCTCAGATCTCTTTAACCCTTTCCAATCCACTGTCTGACCTGTGAAGACATTATGATTTAGTGCTGTACAGCTCCGATGTTGGTAGACATCCGTCAGGGTTCTCTTACTTTATATTGCCAGCCTCTCTGCTGTCGGAGCCTATCCAACGTGTCACCTCATGCAGTACTGACTTTAGCCAGGATATGGGTCGTGATGGGATCACTGCAAATTGTAAAACAAACTGAGTGAGGCGTTGGGTTTCTCTATATGCCATTGACCATGTACTTAGTTTTGGACTCTATGTAGAACCTGCACTATTGTATACTTGCTTTATGCTCTGGAGTTCTGAGGGGGTAGAGGGAGGGAGGGGATTTCCTATTGTTTTGTTCCTAAAATGTTTTTAAAAATTACATTATTGAAAAAAAATACCCAGTAATGACAGCGCTGGAAAATCGCAGCCACAAGGATTGTTTTATCTGGATTACTGTTAATTCCAACAATCTATACAATTGGCAGCTCCGCACCTGTGCAGTGTGAATACGGAATGGTTGGCAATGTCACTGCAGAGTACTTACACCTATTTAAGGGCGGTTTTAGATTACCGTATTTATGCACGTTAATGCACACAAAAAATACGCTGAGAATAGAAACCATTGATGTCAATGTTCTCATGAACATTTTGTGCATACGCAAAAAAATAGGTCCTGCTCTATCCTTCCACATATTGCATAGCAAAGGCCCCCATAGAAGTCTACAGGAGGTGCGTGAATGCACACTCAATATGCATGGAAGTGCGCAGTATGCTGCGCAATTGCGTGAAAAAAGAACTGCATGTAGCAGAATGTCTAATGCAGCTGCAAGGGACTGGAGGGCAGGGAACAAAAGTTAAGTGGAAGCGAGCATAGTGGGAACGGGTGGAGTTAGAAGAGGAAGTGGGAGGAGAATCAGACAAGAGGAAGAAGAAGGAAGAGAAAGGACAGCAGTAAAGGAGCACCGCATGGAAGACGGAGGAAGAAGGACTTGGAAGACACCCACCCACCCTTGAGGGTTACTGGCAAGGTTTTGGTTATGCAGACATATGGAGGTGTTGAGTTTTTTCGGATGTCGTCACAGCTGGGTTAGAGGTGAAGATCTTTCCATGCTAGCTGCGGTTTAGGATGAGGAAGGTTAGCAAGCCTGAAGGAGATCGGGGCTTTCGAACGCCCGTGGTGTTTTTATGGATTCAAGAAATCGGGATGTATCATAGCATGGAAAGGGTTTATAGTTTTTGAAAAGTTTTAAAAGAGTTAATATGTTAAAAAAGTTTGTTAATAAAGCTGTGGCCGACCCCACGTTTAACACCAAGAAGTATTATGAGTATTTGTTATAAGTAAGGGAGCGAGACGGTAGGGGATCTACCTCCAGTCCACATCTGGACCTCATTAGGCTAAATTGCCTATTAATCCATGAAAAGGGTGTGTTGTGCGCATGTGTGAACTGGCCCTGCGTGTATAAAAGGCGCAGCACTAGGCACAGACATGAGCAGAAATCAGCCTCGTTCACAGCGCTAATACGTTGCGCTGAGGTAAGCGAATTTGCGGATACGGTCGCCTGAAACTGTCCTAAAGGTCAAGAACTGCTTTGATTTCTGGCTGAGTCTACTTGTACAAGCACTGAGAAAAGTTGTGCCCAAAATTCTCAGGCGCATCTCCAATCTCACAGCACATGGGCACCCCATCTGTGTGCTGCCTGATGTACGGAGCCCCGCACATGTACATGTGCTATCATCATCCGAGAATCAGACAAGAAGAGAACGCTCTTTTAAATAAAAGCCCGTGTGCGTACAGATGAATGGCTGCCATTTCTGCCCAATTTTCTGCCCAATTTTCGGGAAAAAAAAATCATTCATGTGAATATAAGCTAAGAGAAGACTTCACACGGCGGGGGAGAACGCACAATGCTGTCTTGTCCTATGGTGGGTAGATGCTGCTTCCAGATGAATGCCAGTGGTATTACTGGGCAGCGCCTGCAGCCACAGACTTCCTAACAGACCGCAGTCTCTCCAACTTTCACGGCTATTGTTTAGGACGTCGATGTGGAATGAAGATAGTTCTGACGACTGCAAGAAACCACTGAGAGTAATGAGGGGATCTACATAGGGGGATTCCATCTTAAGAGCTCCTAATGTAAGGCTCCTATCTTGACATGGAGATGACGCGCACCATTGGTACATTTGAAAGGTAATCAATAGTGACACAATGCCGTTGCGATGAGGGAAGCAGCCTGAGGCCAGTTTCAGACGAGCGTGTTGTGATACGAGCAGAGAGGTGATTATCCATTTATTTGTAGTATTATTTCATCCCCTCCCCCACCAGCAATGCTTTTTGTAAATTCTAAAAACCAATTTAAATGGGTCTATGGCTGCTTTCATTCACAAACAGCGCCATGCCTGTCCACAGGTTGTGTCTGGTATTGCAGCTCAGCCCCCTTCACTTTCATAGAGCAGCACCAGACACAATGCATGGACGGGTGTTGCACTATTTTTGAAATAAAGCAGCCATCTCTTTCGGCACCCCTTGTAAGAATCAGAGATCTGGTTGCCTCAGCAATCATACAATGTCAGAATCTCGGGCTGCAAGGTTCCGAACCAATAATTGTCTTTCTTACCATAAATAATCCAATATATTTATGTGTATTTTAGGGCGGCTTCACACAGGCGTATTTGCACATTTTTCTACACGCGTGCGCAATGTGCAGGTAATAGACCCCTTTGACTTCATTGGGTGCGCTCACGTCCCTTTTTTTTTTTGCGCAAGCTTTTCTTGTGCTGAAAAAATAGAACACGCTCTATTTTGTGCGAATTTGGGCACCACAGGGCCCCATAGAAGTCTATTGGGGGGGGGGGGTCACAAATGCGCACTCAATGCCATATACGCTGTGCAACTCTGTGCAAAAAGGAACACATCTGGGCCTCATTAGACTAAATAGCCATTTAAATCGGGGTCTTGCATATAAAAAAAACCTGCCCCACATGTGAAAAAGTGCATTAAAATGCGCCGATACGTGTGCAAATCTAGCTTGTTGATTGTGCCCGTATGTTGTGCTGAAGTGCCCATGCCCGTGTAAAGCTGCCCGTAGTGTGAACTGCAATGTATTGTGAGAACAGAAGCATATTCTCAGCCGCAGACGTCGCTTCCATATTAATATCTAATCACCCAGCTTTTAAATAAAAAATAAAACATGCAATAATAAAATGTTTTACAGCAAACATCAAACTTTGAAGAGAGTCGGGAAGTGATAGTTTTAGTGAGGAGAACACAGAAAGCAAGAGAGACAATACAAGGAGCAATATACTTTAATCAGTACAACCTACCTCCAGCCACCCATTGTGATGCCTGACGTCCTCTGCTGTGTGAGTCCATCGTGCCCACGGGCATGAAGAGCATTGCCCGGCTGTGCAGCACATTAACATGTGACATAATGACTCGACTCCGCAGGCCACAGAGATAGACAGCCATGAATAAAATAACACCGAGGCGAGGCTGTGATCCCCAAAAGAAAGAGAAAACACAACATAGTTCTACTGCTTCTTATCCACAAGACCTCATTGGTCAACAGTTGGTAAAAGCAAAGGAAACATTAAACTAGCGCTAACGCTGACCACACAAGTAATCTGCTCGAAGGAAATGATACAATAAAATCCCAGACGTTATAGTCGTATTAACCCTTTCCAATCCACTGTCTGACGTCTGAAGACATTCTGATTTAAGGCTGTACAGCTCCGATGTTGGAAGACGTCCGTCAGGGTTCTCTTACTGTATATTGCCAGCCTCTCTGCTGTCGGAGCCTATCCAACGTGTCACCTCATGCAGTACTGGCTTTAGCCAGCAGATAGCGCCGTTGTATAACGTCAGAAAAAGAGTAAGCCCCCTAGGAAAACCAGGGTACAAATTGTATTGGAAAGGGTTAATGGATCAAATAAGCAGAATCTCATAAATCGCACTGGAAGACCCGTCCTGTTCCACATGACTCAGACAATCCATTGACTTGAATGGGCTGATAAATAAAACATTCCCTACCACACTTCCCCATAAATGTTATCTCGGCCACTAGACACCAAGTTCACATGACAACAGGCAGTGGACAGCAGTTTAGAAAGAGGGGAGACCCCTAGTGGCCAGCACTTTAGAGGAATTTTCCAGCACAAAAAATGTTATTTTATGTAATAAAGTGATTTGCACTTTTGATAATTATTATATTGGCTATCACAAAAGCAAAATTGTTTCAAAGCGCAGTGACCATTTAAAGGGGTATTCTCAATATTGACTTTTATCACCTGCCCACAAGATAGCTGATAAAAATCTGATTAGTAGGGGCTGAGACCCCCACTGATCCCAAGAATGGGGGCCCTGTGTTGCCCTCTCCTCCTCACTGTGGGATAACTGCACCCCCCACAGTGAGGAGGGGCTTGAATGGAGCGGCAGTTGAACATACGCGGTGCCACTGCATTCATCTTCAATGGGACTGCCAGAGATAGCTGAGTACTTATACCCGGTTATTTCTGTCAGCCCCATTGCAATGAATGGAGTGGCATCACACGTTTCATCGCCACTCCACGCAATCTCAACATCACTGCCAGGGGTGCAGTGAGGCCGCACTGAAGAGAAAATTGGCACATGGGACGCCCATTTTCTGAATCGGTGAATAAGGTGATAAAAGTCAATCTTGGGGATACCCTTGTAAAGTAGAATATAACAGGAGCAGAGAAGAAAGGAGGCATGATGGTAGATGGTGCAGGGATCTTGCATTTTTATGAAGCCCATTACCAACTTCTAGCTCCAGAAGTACTAAAAATGGCTGTTGTGTTTTTTATTTATTTTAGGTTCATGTAATTCTGGAATTATGCTGCTGTTGTTGGTGTTACGAGGGTTAATGCACCTTTATTATAGACAGAAATAGAAAATCTGGCATAATATATTTTGTTAGCTATGTTGTTACATTCACTTTAAAATTTGGTTGTGCCTCCAGGTGCTGGACTACGGGTATGTGACGGCAGGGAGGAGCTTTCTGTGGTGGGGATGTAGCTTGGAAATGATGTTGTGTACGTTGGAGGGAAATGACTCGGCAAGGAATAGCAGTGAGACGCTAGAATATGCCGCGGAGAAGAGAGGACTGCAGTCGCTGCTGGGAAAACTTAACTTTGCTTACAGAATAATGCCCATGGGCCGTGTCTTCTGTAGGAGAATGGGTAAGGGTCACAAAGGTGTCGTGGCTGTGTGGGCCTCCTTCTTGGAGAAATACAATGACAGATCGGTAATAGTGGAGGGTGTAAGTAAAAATGCAGATCGGGAGGTGTATACGGGCGCGGCGGGCAGCGCTGGGTTCGATGCATACCTCCAGAGACAATGGTGTGTGGGGAGTGGCCTAAGGCTTGCAAACAGGCGGGCTTGGAATCTGGTGTTATTGGAACTTTTTCCAATAGTGGTGGCCATTGTGCTTTGGGGTGCTCACTTCTGGGATGGGAAGGTGAGGTTTCACTGTGATAACATGGGAGTGGTTCAGGTGATTAACACACTGACGGCCTCATCTCCCCAAGTGGTGAATTTGCTGTACCATCTGGTTCTGGAAGCACTGTCATTGTATGTGTGGATAGTGGCAGTGCACGCTCTGGGGGTAGAGAACTCACTTGTGGATGCTCTCTTATTTTCAATGGAAACGGTTCAGGATGCTGGCTTCGCAAGCAGACAAAGAGGGGAAGACCTGTCCAGCTCAGCTCTGGAACGTGGTAAGCGCGCAGTGGAACACCTGAATGAGGGGTCACTAGCACAGTGTTCGAGCGGGGTGGCATTCGATGCAGCGTGGTGCGAGTGGGAGGCATGGATATTGCAGTGTGGGGGTACATACTCTGAGGGTGGGGGCATTATTGAGTTGGCCTGTTCGGGTTCAGAGGGGGAGTGGTCGGTAGCACGGGTGAATCGCTTTATGGCGCGGTGGCGTTTGGGTGTAAGTTGAGAGGGTGGAGGGATGTTACAAAGCCTTTTTTGGTTAAGCAGGCATTAATAGGATTTAGGAGGGGGAAGGTGTGGCGTGATTTGAGGAGACCGGTATCGTTTAGCCTGTTGGAGAGGATGGGGACGTCTTTGGTTACCATTTGTGTGGATGCATTTGAGAGAACGTTATTTAGGGCAGCGTTCTCATTGGCTTTTTGGGGGGCATTAAGGATAAGGGAGTTAGTTTTGCCTACTAAAACGATGGGGGGTAGTTTACAGGCGGCGGATGTTAGATTGGTGGAAGGGAGGCTAGGACTTTTTATTCGTCGGTCAAAGACAGATCAGGGGGGCGATGGACAGAGGGTTTGTTTTGGAAGGGTTAGAGGGGCGTAAATGTGCCCAGTATGGGTGTAGGAAGACTATAGGTGGATTGCAGGGTTGGTGTCTGGCCCTCTTCTGAGACATGTGGATGGGCAAATTTTATCTAAATTCCAATTCACATCAGTTTTTTAAGAGGGTGGTGGAGAGTTTGGGTTTGGACAGTGGGCAGTTTGGGTCACATTCATTTAGAGTGGGGGCAGCCACAGAGGTGTCATGCAGGGCATGAAGGAAGAGGAAGTTAAAAGAATAGGGCGTTGGGAGTCGGAGCGTTATAAGTTGTACATGCGTCCTCATTTTATTTAGAAAAGGGGGGGGGAATACAGGTGGAGGTCGCTGCAGGTTTATTAATTCTGTGGTTTTGTTTTGGTGCAGGTTATTGTCCTGCGTTAGTGTAGATTTTGGGACACTGCTATTTTTGGGGGGGTAGAAAGAGCAGTAGTTAGACCAGAAGGGGGGCAGTTGAGGTTTGGGAGGAGTAAGGCGGACATTTGGTGGATGGTTTTGAGAGGGATGTCATGGTGTAGGGTGTTGAAGGAAGTGGAGAGGATGGTGAGTCTGGATAGAGTATTGGATATACTAGTTTTGCATGCGGGGGGGGGAACAATTTAGGCAGGGGACTGTTTAGGGACCTCTCAAGAGAAAACAGGTATGATATGCTGCGGCTGTCAGCGTCATACCGGGGCCTGGTGATTGTATGGTGTGAGATAGTCCCTAGAAAGGGGTTGGAGTGGGGTACAGTTGGTAAAGTGTATGAATAAGGCCAGGATAAAGCTGAACAGGGAGGTTTCTCGTTTTGTGGGTCGCCATGGCGGTGTGGCAGTTAGGCATGTAGATTTGGAGGCAGGTACAGGGAATTATTGGAGATCAGACGGGGTTCACTTGAATGACATAGGGCAGAGGGCGTTCAGGAGGGCATTGAATGAGCTATAGTGTTGGGCGGCGGAGGGCGGCGCAGGCTGCAGGGGGTCAAGCCATGCTGGCTGTGGCAGTGAGAGGTCCTTGAAGTCAGCATAAACGTTTGGTAGGGGGGGGGGACAGGGGCTGGATAGCTACCTTCCCCTTTGATTGATTAATTGGTGGGTCTGTCGCATCTTTGCTTTGCCAGGGCGGTGCCCTGCAAAGTTCATGGGAGTGGCTAGCCAGGGTCTGGCTAGTCGGGAGGTCGGCAACTAAAGGCAAGTTAGTGAGTGGTGGGCCTCCTGAGTCGGTTGGCTTGTGGTGGGAGGCAGGTACAGCTATTTCCTGGGTTGGTGACGCAACAGAGTTTCTACAGGGCTCCAAGGATCTCTCCTTAGGTTTTCCAGAGAATTATAAAATGTTGTGTTATGTTAATGTCTTGTTTGTTAATAAATATGGCTGCTGTGGCCAAATTAATCCAAAGAATTGGTGTCAGTGGTTACTTTAGTTAAACTGGGATTGGGGGAGATTATTTGAAGAGGGTATGGCTGCAGCGAAGACGACTCCGTTATACCTGAGTCAAGTTTTTGTGTGAACAAGTGGCAGATGTCATCATTTCGGCCATGGATGCACCCATTCTGTAAGGTACATGGCAGGCCCTGGGATTAGCCTTTCACCCAACGGTTTCCTGTAGTGGTCCAACTGAAAGTAAAGCTTCTGGTGGGTCAAGTGGTCTTCCCTACGGTAAGCTGATCTGCATTCTTGCAAGAAGCCTCTCCAGCTACACTACTATACACCAATTAACTTAAGTGGTTCCTAGAAACCCATTTCCCTGCTTTCCCATAAGGCAGTCAAGCCACAAACCTCCCTAAACTCTAAATTGGAATGGGATGACCTTAGCTATTTCCTTTTAATTACCCATGTTTTTTTTATTAACATGGGAAGAACTGAATGTATGTCATCTACCCTGTTGTGCATAAAGCAGACTTTAAAGGATGTGGATCCTTCAAACAGCAAGTAGAGGTTTGACGATCTCATAACATCAACATAAGGACACACTACTTGGCAATTAATAAAGCATTTATGTCAGGAAGTGGAACCAGATAAGACTGTAATATGATGTCATCTGCTACAAAAATGTCATTCCCTCATTACTCCCCATGCAGAATAAAAACACTTGAAAGAAGACCCGGGTTAAGCCATCAGATAATGGTAACTGAGTGATGTTTACACACCACATGACGATGACAGTTGCGGCCAACACTCTCTGTGTTAATCCAGCTATCTCGCTGTTTTGTTGTTACAACATGTCAGTGACAGAACATTACATTCTGGGTTCATGATCTATTTATCTGAGCTCTCGGCGAGAAATTTAGCTTTTTTTTTACTTACAAGAAGAAAAATGTAATCTGATGGAACTCTTGTGAAATGTACTCTGCAGACATGTCAACTGACTGCGGTGGTGGAGATCTGTACGTCTGTCTTTGTTATAGATTACCTATTGATGTAACTTATACAGAGTGTTCAACAACTTATCTATCAAGGGGCCAAAGAGAGCTTTCCGGCATTGCACGAGGGTCTGTGTATGGGTCTTGATGGCACAATGTCAATGGGTTTGGTTCCAGCATGATGGCGCTCCACCCAACTTCCAGAGAGACTTGCATTAGTGGCTCGCAGATTGGTTTAGAACCTGCTGGATTGGACAACACGGCCCTGTTCCTTTGGCCACTATGTTCCATAGACTTAATCCTTCTGACCCTGTAGGGTCAGTTTAAGGCAGCTGTCTATGATGGATACCCAGCGGCACCTCTGATGTTGTGAACTGAAGAGACGAATGAGAGCAGCCTTTCGAAATAGTAACTTCAAAAATTCTACGCGCTGTCCATTCCACAACGCTCAACACTGTATAACTTTACATAGCTGCTGACGACGGCTGTCTGAGAGTTAATAAAGTTCACTTTTTAGTTTCAGGTCCTGCATTTGTCTTCATCCTTTACTGTCAATCAGAAATTATTTGGTTTTTTATGCTAATTCATCTTAAATTGATTTCCTTCAGTTATTTTAGTGCTGGAATAAGCAGCGGACGGGTCAGATTCCACATGCGGGAGCCCACAGAGGGATACGGCTCTGACCGCGGTCCACAACCCACGTGTACCTGAATTATCTTTACTGTGGATGACCGTGGACGCTCGCCGTCAGTTATGTGCAGTAAAGATTTTTTTCAAATATTTGTATTTCCCATGCCGTCGCTATGCAATGATGCGGGTAACCACAGCCTATCCACAACGTCAATTGCAGATGGGCCGCGGGTCGGACGGCTTCCATTGAAGTCAATGCAGAGTCCGCACAGAAGCAGAACATGCTGTGATTTTATTTCCACTAGCAGAAATGGCAAACACTATCCGTTCTACTGAGCAGATATGCAAATGTTCTATTTTGTCAATCGATGCGGAATACTGGGGGTGATGAAGGCGGATTCACACTTGAAATCCGGTTGTGTGAGACCAGCCTAACTCAGCTTATAATTCTCATTATAATAATGCCAAAACTCTTTACCAAAACTAATTTTCATTCTTTTTAGATGAGTAGACCCCCTTTCCTGCTCTGTGCGTTTCTGCCCCGTGGACCCTCTTGCATCTCCCTCTCCCAGGAGTAAATTCTAATAAAACAAGCAAAACAGGACACAGTTTAATCTCACCAGCGTCAAACACAGTAGTAAATGGCTACGAGAGCCAGCAGTGCTTCCCCAGCGTTCCCTTCGCTACACTCAGCGTCCTCCTTTAGAGCATATCCACCATTATAGATGTTCCAAGGCCCCGTGGTATTGTGGAAGTCCAATAGATAGTCCCACTGACTAGTGACCTCGGCAGAGGATCTGCAACTTCTACTTCTCTTGTCTGCTACAAACTTCCCTCAAGCTCCTTCTACTACCACTGCAACACTGGCCGACTCCCTATTTTGTACTTTTTAAAAACTTTTAACATGTCAAAAGTTTTGATCAGTGGGGATGAAGGTCATCTGAGCACTGTGCCCCTTCGGCTATCTTCGCTGCCTGTTGGCTCATCTCGACAACTAAAAACGGATGCATAGACTTCTACAGACATCTATGTGTTTGTCTTCAGCTGCCGAGAGGAGCCGACAGGCATCGAAAAAAGCCAAAGGGGCACAGCAGCTACTTCATTTAAGCAGTGAGGGAGCTCTCAGGAGTGGAACCCCCACTGATCAAAACTTTTTGGAATGTCACTCTGACATGTTAAAAGTTTTTAAAAAGTGTTGTAACCCTTTAAATAAGACATTATATACAGATTGTATCAAATGCAATGCGCTTTCTTTCTTGCAGAAGCATCTTATACAGAATTATGCTGTGAATTTACTTCTAAACATTCTAAATTTGAGCTGCATTTTTTGTCTTTTTGTGCTTTGCAATGTTAAGGCATTAATTCTGACCATGTTTTTCACAGTTTGCTTGCAAAAATGCTGAATTTAACTTATTTCTACAGTGTACTTTCTACTCCTTATCTCTCATCCCAGAAAATCGACATGGCAAAAGAAATCCAGGGTTGTATTAAGTGGAGGTTATAACAAAACACCCTTTTCTCTTCAGTTCACTTGTAATTATGTCTCTTTGCAAAGGGGTGAAGAAAGACAGACTAAGCCCAATAAAGGGGCTTTACAGTCCTGGTTGAATAGAGCCTCTGTGCCCAATTCTTCTATTGATTCTCAAATATATAGAAACCTTTTTGAAAACAGATATTGTCAAGGAAGAGAGTATCATTCTGTCTGCCTGAATATCCCGAGGCTGCAGGAGCGCTGCAGTTACATGTATGGAGCAATCACTGCATTGTGTGCAGGCTGTGGAAGAGTGTAGGCTCAGCTGGGGCTGACCAGATCACCAGCCAGAGTCTATAGGGAACAAGGCTAGCATACCCATCTGTTCTAGCTGTCCTCAGTTTGACCTAAACTTGTAAATTATTATCCATTGCATTAGACTGTGAACTTATGTTCACTTCTTAATTCTATAATTTTATAGAAAGACTTGGATGGGGAGACAATATGGCCCCTTCCTCTGGGGGGACACAATGTACAAGAATTCTTTGTTTGTGACACTTCTGCAATAGTGTTCTTCTGGCAATAGCCTAACTATGGACTAATGAGCACTCACTGAAACCAACTGCATAAGATTTAAAGGGAACCTGTCACCGTGAAAACGCAGTGCGTTCTGCGGCATCATGTTGTAGAGCAGGAGGAGCTGAGCAGATTGATATATAGATGTATAGGGAAAGATTCAGTAGAACTTGTATTATATTCATTTATATCTCTGCTCATTCTGATCTTAGAGGTCCAGTGGGCGGTCCTATCAGTGATTGACAGCTAGCTGTGTATGACTGTACATACAGAAATAGCCGATAGGACCGCCCACTGGACCTCTAAGCTCAGAATGAGCAGAGATATAAATGAATATACCAGTAGTACAAGGTGTACTGAATCTTTCCCCATAAAACTATATATCAATCTGCTCAGCTCCTCCCGCTCTACAACATGACAGTATGGGCAGCTGACAGGTTCCCTTTAAAGGGTTTCTCTGCTTTAGACAATGCCTTTTTGTAAGAAGGGATCCTCTAAAGATAAACTGATCACAAAATGCTTCCATAATGCATGGGCACATGCACATGTTTCCCTTTGTTGCCTCTCTCTGCTCTGGCTACTAAGTGAAGGTTCTACGTGGGAGATCACTCTCTACCCATAGGGTATTTGAAAATGACTTTTTGTAAGCCACACACTACCAATCAGGTCTGTATTCATCAAATCAGTGATTTGATCTGTTTAAACTAGATTCAGGCTCCAGAAATGTATTCGGATCTCCATATTTGGCCTCATTTCCCCCTTAAATGAGGAAAATTGTCTTCTATCTCATAAGTGTTACTCATCTCTCCACGAACCAGCCGGATGGTGACCACAGCTACCCAGCTCTCAGTTGCCGGCTGTGACGATTTGCTGTGGCATCCATCGCACACTTAATATGTTGGTCTGGTGGCCACTTAAAGAAGAGTCAGGTCTGAAATGCCTGCCTGTGAATCAAGGTACTTTCTTTGGCTAACATGTTGACTCTGATGCTGACCTTGAGGTTTGCTTGTAATTCGATTCTGCTCTCATCTCGCTCCTTCAGGTTTCTCGCTTGGTACCCATGTTAAATCTCCTGGTTTTGTGTTTTGGCCTGTTTTCTGATTTCATTTTCTCTCCTCCTTTGACTTTTGCACCCTGACTGCTCTCTTAGTAACTACCTTTGGTTTAATTCGTGCCTCTGATCCAAACATCCCTAGTAGCTTGTCCATTGTCGATCAGTGACTAGTCTGTAACAGTGACCTAGGAATTCAACTGGGAAAGTCCATACCTAATGTTGCAAGGGTTAATGGTGAAGAATGGGTCGATGCTAAACTGATTGTGGCTTAAGGGTCTACATTTTGATCGATATCGTAACAATAGGGTTCTTTAGCCTTCCTCTTGAACAACCCTGCATCAAGGTGATCAATCTAGATTGTCTTTTTCCAAACTTACAATATAAGGCTGGATTCAGACGAACATATATCGGCTCAGTTTTCACGCCGAGCCGATATACGTCATCTCTCTCTGCAGGGGGGGAGCCTGGAAGAGCCAGGAGCAGTGCTCTGAGCTCCCGCCCCCTCTCTGCCTCCTCTCCGCCCCTCTGCACTATTTGCAATGGGCAAAGGTGGGATGGGGGCGGGGCTAATTGCCAGAACTTAGCCCCGCCCCCATCCCTCCTCCTTTCATTCCAAATAGTGCAAAGGGGCGGAGAGGGGGTGGAGAGGAGGCAGAGAGGGGCGGGAGCTCAGTTCCTGCTCCTGGCTCTTCCATTCTACCCCCCCCTGCAGATGAGGACACCGTATATCGGCTTGGCGTGAAAACCGAGCCGATATACGGTCGTCTGAATCCACCCTTATGATGTAAATTGGCAGGAACTATAGATCCCTATGCTAATCTGTCAACCCATCCACCTTCTTAAGTTTTGCAAGACAGTCCTATAATCTCTGTTTTCCTAACATGTTGCTATTGTAGAGGGAGGTCCCTGGGGAATTAATAAGTCTATTGCAAAGAGAGATGAGGTAAAGACTGATTTAGATACAACGAGAATTGCTCAAAATTCGCTTAAAAGAAAGGAGACTTTAAAAGAGACCTCGGAACTATTGAGTTTATAACAATAGAACTTCTTGCAGAATTTCTTGAGTTTTTTTTAAGCAGGCCTATTTTGGCGTTGAGGACCAAATGATTTTTGGTATTTTTTCATCTCAATTTTTCAAAAGCCATAACTTTTTTATTTTTCCGTCGACGCGGCCGTATAAGGGCTTGTTTTTTGTGTGGCGAACTGTAGTTTTTATTGGTACAATTTTTGGATACATAGACTACATTGTAAAACTTTTATTATTTTTTTTATGATAGCAGGGAGAGAAAACGCATCAATTCTGCCATAGATATTTTTTTGGGGGGGGGGGGGGTTTCAGCATAAATGACACACTACATTTTTTCTGAGCGGCGGTACGGTTACAACGATACCAAAATTCTTTTTCCACTTTTCCACAATAAAAACCCTTTTTTTGGAAATTATTATTTTTTTCTAAACTCACTGCATTCAAAGTGCTATAACTTTTAAATTTTTCCATTAACGAAGCTCTGTGAGGGCTTATTTTTTGCGAGACGAGCTGTACCATTTTGGGGTACACACGTTTTTTTAAATGACTTTTATTGCGTTTTGTGGCTCAGTTTTTTAGCATTTTTTTTTACACTTTTTGCCGTGCAGGATAAAAAGCATGTTCAATTTATTGTACGTGTCATTACGGACGCGCCGATACCAAATATGTGGGATTTTTGAATTTTTTTTTTATGCTAATATTAGAAAAAGCATTAAAAATGTTTTTTTTTAAACTTTTTTTACATTTTTATTTTTTGTACTTTATTTTTCTCTTTTTTTTTTACACAGTCTGTGTCCCTCTGAGAAACTTACACTGCAGGACTGAAGATCGCTAAGATAAGGCATGGCAAGACTTCTCTCCTGCCATGCCTTATCGCTTACTATAGCGATCACAGGCTATGGCAATACAGGACGCCAGTATCTGGCGTTCTGTTGCCATAGCAACCAGCCGGGCTCTCACGATGTTATCGCGAGAGCCGGCTGAAGTTACAGAGAGAGCGCAATCCACTTAGATCGCGGCAGGAAGGGGTTAACAGCGGGGGGCGGAGGGGCACATCTCTGATGCCCCCCGCTGTCGCAGCGGGACGCTGGCTACTAGTGACAGCCGGCTCCCGCTGCAGGATAGCGCGAGATCTGCTATGATCTCGCGCTATCCCTATGACGTAAGGGTACGTCATTTTGCGGGAAGTACCCTGCTCCCATGACGTACCCTTAAGTCATGGGGCGGGAAGGGGTTAATGGCGGAATCACATCTCCTATATGTTAGAAATCTGTAACAGCAGTCCCACAAGACGTCCTGAACCCCCCAGCAGAAAGCTTTTCCGTTGCGAAATGTAATCTTGCGGTTTTGAAGACGCACAAATATTAACATGCAGAATTCATGTACCAACGAGATAATATTGTGAGGCAGACACGTCCGCACGGACTCACTCCGTCCCGTGTGAAAGGTCCATTAAACGCTCTCTATAGTCGTATCTAACAGCTATTAGCCTTTTTCCATGGGACATCAATTAGCAGACGCAGTAGAACAGATGAGAACTGTCAGACGGCTGCAGATTAAGAAACAGCTTCCATGTGACAGATATTTGTTCGCTACCAGAGCAAACCTGACCAATTGGATACATTTGCCAAGAACTAGAAGAGTCAATAAACCAGCTAGAACCAACCTTGTCTAGAAACAGGAATAAGAGATGTGTAAAGCGACAATTAGACCATGATTATATCACGCGGTTATCGTCATGACTTCCACGCAGTCCATTGAATTTGTTTTTGTACATCTGTTGTATGTCTATTATATGTGACTAGTATTTTTCGCATGATATGACATGTTGTAATGATAAGGTACCTGCATAAATGAAGTACTTCAGTCCATAACATAATGTGCTGTACATTGAATATTGTGCCAGAACCAAGAGTTAGCTGCCTTCAGAGAGACATTATAATAGCTAGTCGCTGTTTAGGAGCCTCAATCAACAGATGCTTCCAGGTACCTATCCCCTCCTGTGATCAGAATCATAGAGCATCGGGCACTAAAAGCAGCACTTACTGTAAAGAGGCTATAGGAGGCACAAAAAGGGGGATACCATTGCTATGTGGGGCACCATGGGTGGTATTATTACCATCTTGAATACTATGGATGAAGAAATTGTCTAAGTCTCTAGAAAAAAGTCAGGTAGCTTAAACATTGATGCACCAAAGACATCTGTGTATCATTCTACAGGGAACAGAAGTCATCGTAGCAGTCTGGACCAGATGGAGAAGAAAAGGTGAAGTGAATGACTCCAGTCACAGGGGACATCACCTGTAATCACTAGAGATAAATCTTCAATAATCATTTATACAGTCTGCAGAACACCAGTTTAGAGCTGATATCTACTACCATGTGGTCACTCTTTTGGGGTAATGTTGGTATTTGAATAGTGTTTTTAATTTAATAGTGTGGTGGTATTGTGTGGTCGTGTTCTAAGGGTATTATATGACCCTCATATGGTATTATTATTGATAATGTTGATCTTTGTAGTGGTCTTTATGCAGTATCAGTATGGCGGTATTAGTTAGTCACTATGTGATGGTGATATGTGATGATGGTGTGATGGTATTATGTGGTCATATAGTTTTATTATTGATAATGTTGGTGTAGTGGGTTTTGTTCAGTAACAGTATGGAGGTAATATGAGTAGTAATATTGTTTGCACCTTGTATAGAAGGTATGTAATATAATTTGGGGTTTTGTTCTGGGGTCTGAATGAATTTAGGGGTCTGGTCGGTATTATTGTATCTTGTCACCACCGGAAGTGTGGGTGGAGACAAGATGCAGGCTGCTTGACAGGCTGGGTACGCACCCAGTTTTTAATTGGCTGTGGGGAAGGCTAGAGGGGAGCGGGGACACTGCAGTAACACTGCACAGGACAGCGCTGGGTGACAGTGAGGGAGAGTGAGGGTGTGGTGGGGGGAAGGCTGGAGGGGAGTTGATGTTAGCAGAGTCAAGAAGCCGCTGTGCTGCCGTGAGTGCCAGGACCTGAGAGCCCAAGCAAGGGGGGCAGCCCTGCAGCCAATTAAAACTGGGGGCATGCCCAAGATACAATAATACCGGTCTGGTCTGGGGAAACATCAAGAGTTACCTTTCTGTTACACTATTCCTAAGGGCACACGTAGTGGACTAATTTTTTATTTTATTTTAAGCATAACTCGGTAAGAAAGTGTCTCAATGCTTGAACTTTTACATGGGGCTGGTAAATGTAAGGGATGGGCACAGTTTTTGCACAGGAAGCCTCCGCACTCTTTGTCCTCCTCTATACAGGCAGAGGTTATTTATGACCTAACATTTCCAAGAGGACAGCTACGTGCCTTTATGAGGTATAACCTGGCCCCTACCGGATTATGGCAGGGAATTCTGGGCACTATTTGTCATGTCATGGGGTTGGGGAGTCAGGAGTAGTGATGAGAGAACTTTTGAAAAGTTTGGTTCGGCCAGTTAGCCAAAATTTAGCAAAAAGTTCCGTTTGATCCAAATTAGTTTGAACCAATCCAGAAGTTCACCAAAACCCCTAATCCGTGCATATAGCCCTGTCTAAGGCTGCAATCGCAGGAATGCCTGAGATGTAGGACTAAGAAAATCTGACCTACATGGCATTCCTTTACCTGCGATTTCACACACAATATTCAAGAGTAAACAATCCATTTTGGGTTAAAACTGTACAAAATGCATTACATTTACTTGTGGTTTTCACAACTGGTTCCAATAGTTAAAATGATTTAAAAAAAGTTTCATACTCGCATGAACATTGCATGGCAAGTGAGTGCAATGCATTTTTTTCAGACTCCTATAGGAAATAACGGGCAATTATTGAACAAGAATTCGCCCAAAAATAGAACATGCTGTAATTTTTAAAGAAAAATCGCCACTGTGAATAAACTGGTTGAAGTTAATGGGATCTTTTCCGGTGCGAGTTCCATGCATATCGCTATCATGCATAACTCACGCATGACAATTGCCTAAGTGAATACAAGCTAAGGGATTATTCAGACGACCGTATATCGGCTCGGTTTTCATGCCGAGCCGATATATGGTGTCCTTGTCTGCAGGGGGAGGAAGATGGAAGAGCCAGGATCAGGAACTGAGCTCCCGCCCCCTCTCCGCCCCTTGCCCCTATTTGCAATAGGAGGGGGTGAGATGGTGGTGGAGCTAAGTGTCACCGCTTAGCTCCGCCCCCATCCCATCCCTTCCATTGCAAATAGTGGCAAGGGGCGGGGAAGGGGCGGGAGCTCAGTTCCTACTCCTGGCTCTTCCATCCTCCCCCCCTGCAGACAAGGACACCGTATATCGGCTCGGCGTGAAAACCGAGCCGATATACGGTCGTCTGAATAAGCCCTAAGAGCCATTAGGTGTTACAGAAGGCTTTTATTGGTCTTGGGCAGTGTAAGGGCTCTTTCACATGAACATTGCTTTAACACTCAGATAACCGCACGTGGCTATCTGAGCGTTACATCGGGTGAACGAATAGCAGCTGTGAGCATGCCGTGGCTGTAATTAGCGAGTATGCCGCTCCCCATCCTTCCCTCCCCCCCCCCCCCTCCCTTTGACGTTCGGCTATCATAGGAGTCTATGGGACCCGCCGGCACATCAAAAGGTAAATCTAAAATCTGGTGGAAAAAAAAAAGGCCTAAAATCCACAACAACTGGGTTTTATTGCGAATTTTGAATTGCTATATGAACAGCAAATCCACAACTAATCGGCGGCAGAAATTGACACGCCCTTGATTTAAATAAATCCACACTGAGGCGAGCTTCACAGCCCGAGCCATGAAATCTGGCCCAATACCGGGCTCCAGAACGTGCCATGTACCCGCGGACGCGAGGTACAATTGCGGTCCTTACAACTGGAGATCTCACATCGCACTCGCATGCACAAGCATGCTGTGTGTTTTCACCCCCATGTCAATGGCTTTGTTCAGTCAAACGTGTTTTTTTCGGTGCAAAACATTTGCGCGAGAAAAAATAGGACCTGCTCTATCTTTATTTTTTTCATGCGGGGCGTGAATAGACAGGTCTTGCACTATCTTTCACCGTGTTACGTAGCAAGCTTCCCATAGACTTCTATGGCAGCTGTAAAAAAGAGAATGGGAGGGAGTCCCCCTGCGCACAACGCTGGGAACAAAGGACGGCTCGCCCTAATTAGGCATTTTATTGACATTCCGGGCCTTTCTTCCGATCATTGCTTGCCATCGCTTCAGCGTGTTTTTTCACATACTTGGTCGCGATCTGCGGGCGACTTTTTTACGTGCAGAAATGCCGGCGCAAAGATGGTTGTCTGAATAAGCCCTGAAGATTACTGTCCCGCACAGATCATTTCTGCAGTGTATGAATGGGACTTGGAACATTTCATCCACTTTGTTTCTACTTCATATATAAATAAATACCCAGTGTTGCCACTGTAGGCTGAAGCATAGGGCACATGGCCTCACCTAGATGAAGCTTTAACTTGGTTGGAGGAATAAGTATTTGCTAGCACGATATTCAGCGGATGAAAGCTGCACCACGGGGTAATGTCTAAAGGAATTTTTACACATCTGAAGTGATGCACTATGGGATATAATCTAGGCAGTGGGCAGCGAACCTTTGGATGATCAGTCATGTGATAATGCTCTGAATGGACAATGCTGATTCTGCTAGGTCAGTCATCCTGTGTTTAGTACAGTGAAAGATGAAATATGGGGCATGAAAGGACAAAAATAATGGTGCCCTTCAGTGTATGAATAAACACAGCGGCATGTGGTGCGTGGAGGGAATCAAACCCAGTAATAAGAGTCAGAGCCGCAGTGCTGCGATACAACTTATAATCCAGCTGATATGTCTGCTTGGCAGATACAGTAACTGAGGTTGGCGCTGATATCGGTAACCAAAGAACAGGCAGTGAGGAGTGAGTTATGCCTGTTCACCATGTGAAAGAACTTTTACCTCTCCATGCTGTGTAAGCCTGCGATAGGTATAAGTCATGAAAAACAACAAAAAATTTGTGAACTTCAAGGTAAAAACCTAAAAAATATCTGATGTCTGGAAGCTGACCCACATATTGAAGTACATGATCAAAAGTAGCATTTATTTCCATATGAAAACGAAGGCTCGGTCCGGTGTCGCCAGGAGAGCAAAATGTGATTGTTCTCAGCAAGAGAAACCAAGTAATCTTGTAGATATGAGACCTTTTACTGGCTGACATACATGATGTTCAGAAGCTCGCATTAACATCAGATATTTTTGTATCACATCTACAAGATTACGTTATTTCCATATCTTAATACTTAGTGCGGCCTCCGTGGCCCTAATGACGTCGGATACTCTCCCTGGATACTTTCTACCACCGTCTGATACACTTCAGCTGGTATTTCCTCTCAATTATCCTGCAAGGGTCTGGCGAGCTCTTTCAAAGAAGATGGACGCTGTTCACATTTCTTGACCCGGCGTTCCAGTTCATTCCAAAGATGTTCAGTAGGGTTCAGGTTGGAACTCTGTTCAGCCGGTCCAATCATGGAGCATCCATATCCTCAAACCAACATAAAACAGCGTTGGATAAGTGACAAGGTGCGTTGTCTTGTTGGAAGTATGGCCGACCATTCCCAGAGTATTGTCATATTGTTGGCAGCACATTATTGTCTACAATGTCAGGGTCCACCTCCGTGGTTCTTGCCGCTACAACCAACGAATGGAGACCATGCCACGTAAAAGCAGATCATAACAGAACCTCTACTGTACTTAACTGTTGGCACAACACACAATACAAGGCGTTCCCCAGGCCTCCTCCACACCCGGGTACCTCCATCTGATCTGAAGAAGGAGTAGTGTGATTCGTCACTCTATAGAAAGTTCTTCTATTGTTCAACTGTCCAATGATGACGCTCCTTGCACCAAGGTAGATAGCTGATGCTTGTGCTTCATGATGGAGGGCTTGTGTGCAGCGGCACAACCCATATGTCCAATAGCGTATAGTTCCCATTACAAGCTGTGCCTGACACCTCTGAGGGTCGGCATCGTATGTAGCATGGTTTAGGACATGTGACATGCTAACTAATAGTGGTGTTGAAATACTTTTTAGTAGATAGTGTTTACTAGAGTACAAACATCACCCTTGGTGGGGATGAGAAACAACTGATGTGGCCTAATTTATCCTGAAACTCCAGCCAAAAACAGAAATGACAGTAATATGTGGTAATATGTTAGTCCATCTCCCCATGCATCTGATGAACTAACAGAATTAATGGTGCCTGTAGGGGGCAGCGTCTGTTTGCGTGAACTCAAGTATTTACCAGGAACCACCAAATAAATGAAATAGAAGTAGATAATCTTGTTACTGTAAATACATCATTTAGTCTTGCCTAAGGTGACCAGATTTTCCCAGGGTGAAAGCGGGACAGAGGGGTGTGGTCAAAGGCGGGGCTTATCACATTGTACGATTTTTACCACCTTTGTTATAAAAAGTACAAGGCCGTTTCAAAAAAGATAGGGAGTAAATTCCGCAGCATTTTTGCATCCAACCTTTATTTGGTCTTCAGAGCGCCGCTGCTCTTTTTCTCGGCTCTGCTGTGGGTGGAAGTGTGTGCCCCGGTAGCAACGCCTCCTCCCCTCTTCTTCTACATAACCAAGGAGGAGAGGTCAGGGGAGGAAGATCCCAGATGCACACAGTGCCGTCAGTGTGTGTATCCAGCAGTGGTGCTGCTAAGTGATTACCAGCCGGGAGCTGTGGCACCCCGGCTGGTAATCACGGTCATGGTGACAAGACATCCCTAAAGCGGGGCAAACATCCCGAAAGTGGGAAAAATGTCTGTCCTGCTTCAGACCCAAGGGAAAGCGGGACACAGGATCCCAAAGCAGGATTGTCCCGCCTAAATTGTGACGTCTGGTCACCTTATTTTGCAGAGTCTCAGAAACAAAGATAAATTAAACCGTGTACACCAGAGGATTCTGTAGCTGCCAAGGGTGCCCAACATTCAGGCATCTGTTTCTGCAGGAAGTGGTGCCAGTACAAGCTGCTCATATGAGCCTTATAAGTACTACTTTTTAGGCTCCGTTCACATCTATTTTAAAGACTCAGTTAGTTGTTCTGTTACTTTCGATAGAGAGAAAAGCCCAGCATGCAGTATAAATCAATGGGTGCTGCTGGTATCCATCGTACAACAAATCCAGCATAACACAGATGTCAACAGAGCCGAATTCTAAGGCCGCTTCCACATGGGCGACACGATATGGATTTGAGAAAAGCGCAGCGATATGGCTTCGGCGGTGCATGCAATATCGCTGTATTCTCACGCCAATAACACAATTATGGGGCACTACAAAGTTGGACATGGTGCTACAAAGTCACTGCAACTCTGTAGCGCCACGTGCAAGGATTTTCAGGGGAAAGCGGGCTTGAAATATAAGCCCTATTCCAAAAATAAGCCCTAGCTGCATCAAAAAATGCAAATAAAACCCCACATACATCACCTAAGAAGCACTATCAGCTCCGGCGCGTCTTCTTCCCGGTCCTTGGCAGTGGTCTTCAGGCATTTCTCCTTGGTCAGGGATTTGTAAATCCCCGCCTTCAGGAAGCCCCACGATCTCATTGCAAAGGGCCGTTCTGGACTCTCGAACTCCGATCGGGGCATTTCTGGTTAAAAAATATTTTATTGGTATTATTATAACAAATGCCAAAAATCACTGGATCGCTCATACAATGTCACAAACACAATGCAATACAAATCCTCATAAAGGGAAGTGAGATATAACAGCTAAGAGATCTAGTTTTCATCTAGTCAGTAGCGTGTGCACAGGATGGGGTGATGGTGTTAAGCTCTAGCTCTCCGCGTGAGAAACAAGAACCAAATAAAGGAAGCCCCTACCTAAAAGGGTGGGAGTAATTCAAAAAGGAAAGTGAAAGCTTCAGGCGAGAACAAAACCAAAACAGAAGATAGCAGATGAACGATCGGGGTATTTAAAGGTTTAACAGCTACGACCTGCAGGAGTGCTGATCGAAACTGTTGTGGCGGGTGTCAGCTGTGAGAAACAGCCAGCACCCGCATTGTATGGAGAGGGATTGACTCCTTATCTCCTTCCATACAAACCCCGAACTCCCAGGACGTAAATGTACACCCTGGAGCGTTAAGGGGTTAATGCCTGCATGAGAATACAAAGGGCTGCCCCAAATGGTTTACAGGTTGCTATGACAATATGCAAAGATGCACCAAAAACCGTGCCAAGATTCCGTTAAAACCAGAAAGAGAGAGAGAGTGCCTGGAGGTCAGTGGGTGCTGCATTGAGAGACTTGAGCCTAGCTACTGCCCGGAGACAGAGGGAGTGTAGGACTGCACTACAGTACACACAGATCAGCACCAAAAATGGATATCGAGAAGTTCATTGACATTGGGTTGTAAGTGAGTTCAGCCTCATTAAAGCTGCTAAGTGTGCACACCACTGGATTTGTAAGTGAGTCCAGCCTCACTAAAGTTAGAAAGTTTGCACACCACCGCAAACCAAATAATTAGCCAGCAGGCCTGTTGTATGCAGAGATAGAGATATTAGTGAGCATCCAAAGCGTGATTTCAGTTTCTGGATTTGAACTCTTAGGACTGAGCTAAAGATAGTTGCATTGACCAGATTTGGGACGGCCCCCTCAGAGACATTAACACTGGGGAATATTTCAATTGTGTTCTTCACTCGCCATTGTGCAGCCAGTGACTTGTTAACCCATTTATAGAGAAACTCGGTATTACGTTATATGATTTCTCTTCTATTTCGCAGGGCTGATCCTCGCAGGATATTGTTGATAATGTTCTTCTGGTATTATTCTGTCTCGTGTATAATGTATTTAGAATTCCAGAATCTAGTTAGCCGCAGTTAGTGATTTGCAAATATGGTACAAGTTAAACAGTTTGCTTGCTACAATAGTAGTATCCACTCTTTATATCTTTGTTCATACATACATATTTTAGTAACTTCACCTGCTGCGTCGTATCCTGCATCTGCATTGCGATGCCGCCACCGGCGATAAAAGTTCTAAGTGGCTGAGAAATTATCACAGGCATATTACAGAAGGCAATGAGCAAACATTGGCCCATGTGAAAGTGACTTTAGTTGCAAAAGAATATCTATAATATTTGTCCCATAATCCATCATGTGCATTAACATCATTACAGGGATTGTCCCATGAAACAATCCCATTAGCATAAGTACATGACAAGCTCTCTTTAAAGGGCTTTTCGATAGGTCATCAATAGTTGACTAGCTGGGGTCTTCCGCTCTGGATCCCTGACAATCAGCTGTTTGAAGAGGATGTCTCTACTCAGGCATATGACATCACGCTCATCAGTCACATGGCCTGAGAGCTCAGTCACTATGAAATAAATGGGGCTGAGCTGCAATACCTGGCACAGCCACTATAGAATGTACAGCGCTGTGCTTGGTATGGAATGAGGTGACATCCAAGCGCCTCTGTCACTTCAATCAGCTGATCGGTGGGGATCTTGAGCGGCAGATACCTGCTGATCAGCTATGGATGATCTATCCTGAAGATAAGTCATCAATACTTTAGTCAGAGAAACCCCCTACTGTTTATGGCAACTGTGGTAACATAAAGAAAAACATCACAAGGTTCAGAGCAAAAAAATCTCACAAACAGAGGCAATGTTGCCTTTCAAACACAATCCAATGTGCCGCCATCATGTGCCGCTGATGAATGACGCTATCACTTTAATTCTGTACATTTTTGTATCCATAAGAGTTGTTGAGCAAAACATATCTGAAGCTTTCCATAATAGATGGGGACAGTCCCTATAGAAACATCAAGCACTGAGTCCAGGACAGCCTCCGGTTCTCACTGCACTAATCACTCCGCTCCCTTCTGACAGGCACTTTGTTTTTTTCTAGACCTCAGTGCTTATTATAGTATTGGGACTGTCCTACAGCCCCCTGTTAGACCTCATTGGCTGTGGCCACACACATCAGAAGACAGCCTGCAGATCAGTATAAAGTCACTGGTCATAGTCCCAGTCATATAGAGCAGCAGTCCTTACACAGACACCCATGAAGAGGATTAATCATTCGGTGGATCTCTTTCTGTAACTTTTGGTTTATTTATACACTTCCAGTATCCATGAGGCCTGAGGACATCACTGGGCGATCAGGTATGAGATGGGATTACAGAATATCAGAGACCTGCAGCTTCTTTTATTATACGTTATCTCAATATTTACAGATATATATATATATATATATATATAAAATATATTATATATATATATATATATATATATATATATATATATATACAGTATATATATATCTCACAGCTCCACATCAATCACACTTGCAAAAGTTTCCATCCCAGTGTATATATACACAAGTGCGATGCGGCGCCGGGCCGGTCGCCCCTTTATACCGCACATTTTTAACTATGATGTAATAAGTAAAGCTCAGCACAAGGCGTTACATTATTAGACTCCAAATTGGATATTTTAGAGGATTCTGTACAGTATTAGAAGTTAGTTTACTGCAAATCGTCAACTTCGAAGTAAGCGACAAGTTTACAGACATGAAGTTCTTTATGTTAATTGGGGAAGATAGCAAGAACGTGATAAATGTTAGAAGACTCCACAACAATGTGTCGCTACAATAATCTGGATTGGCTATAAAACTGTATTTTCTGTAAGATTCGTTCTGCACAGTTTGGACCGGCAGGCTTTTTTCCAACAGCGATGGATAGGTGGGCAGCTGCTTATCTTTGGCACCGCTTATCTGCAGGATAGCAATGAGATTGGACAGATCAAATCCAACTTGTCAGACACAAATGTCCCTGGTAGGAGACATGACAGGACTGTTCAGCTGCCCCCATGGCAATCTGAGGACACACTAGTGCCTCCCTCTACGTGCCACCCACTTGACATAGTAGGTATGGATGGCATCAGACACCAGGGTGCAATACTGAGCTATCAGTCTG
Organism: Eleutherodactylus coqui; assembly: GCF_035609145.1. NCBI lineage: Eukaryota > Metazoa > Chordata > Amphibia > Anura > Eleutherodactylidae > Eleutherodactylus > Eleutherodactylus coqui. Next base: position 136,552,010 of record NC_089846.1, on the reverse strand, counting down.
TAGGTGAAATCAATACTAAATCACGACGCCTCCTCCTGCCCTCCTGTATCATCGTTACCTGTTCAGCTAAGACTAATTCCACATGATGCGAAGATACTGTGTGTGCCGGCATTATGCCCATATGGAATGGACCTTGGGGCTCATTCACATGGTCATGAAAATACACATCAAATACGGAGGCACAATACGGAACTTTTTAACAATGTGTTTCATTTACTGGGTATTGTATTCTGCGTTCTCCACTTTTCATCCTTGTTCGTTTGTTTCTTTTTTTGTTAAAGTCTTAACTTTGTTTTGCAGTTTTTGTTATATTGTAGCAATACAGATGATAAACAAAATAGTGAACAAATGCGGACGGGTCAACAATGCAAATGTGGAAGAGGCGTATTTAAATCCAATCCATCATATTATATGGGCTGGAGACATTATGTGTCTGTTCACATGACCGTATCTTTAAGGGCTGCACTCCTTTTACCCATTTTTGCCTCCATATTTGCAATCATCTGTATTCTTTTCTATCAGGTAAATATGGATCCGTATTTATCCAGTAGAAAATAAAATCGATAACCGTAAATATAGATGAAATACTGATATGGATCCCTACGGACGTGTTACAGAACGCTTGTATTAAACTGGCCGTATAGTGTGCTTTACAGATCAGTCAGAGCAAGAGCCAATCTATGCATCTGCTCTGCTCTAACTAATAGGGAGGTGACCCGGCGGAGGCACCCGCCCCTCTGTGGCGTCTAAATGTCTTATAGATGATTGTCAATACAGATTGTTTGTTTTTTTTTAATTAAGAGAATTTTAATCTTAATATTGCATCCGCTTCTATAATATACAGATGTATCAGAACGGTCTCGCTGCACAAAGAAATTAATCATTGTCCCCTTTTTAAATTTCTACAGAGTAGCTTTGAAAATTAAAGCTAAACTTTGATTGGTTGGCAATAGTATCCCATATCCACAGGATAGTAGATAACTAACTGATCGTGGGGATCCAACCGTTGGGACCCCCAGTAATAGCTAGACATACGCCAAGAGATAACTGGGTGCTTGAGTATTTTTGGCACTCCCAATAAAATGAATGGAGTGGTGGCTGAGGATGCACATTTTTCCAGCCTCCCAGGGGACATGGGACTCTCATTGTGGGGATCAGTGGGGGTCCCAGCAGACGGACCGTCACCAAACAGCTGGTTATCACTTACTCATCACAACCAATGTATGAGCTTGGTGTTGTAAGATAGCACGCACCGTGTAGCCTTGCCGCATTGTTTATTTCAAGTATTGGTAAATTTGCCCCAGTGGGCTCATGTATTGCTACTCATTGGTCCTGTGGACAGAGGGCCCCAATGTAATATTTGTATCACGGGTCTTCATCTATCATGTAATACTGGGCTCCTTTCAGCTGGAAAGGGACCTTTGGGCACCCTCACAAGCCCAAGTGCCGAGGTGCAACTGCGACCGCTAATGCCCTATAGCTACACTCCTGCTCAAATATATATATACGGGGTTATTACAAATGATCTTCCTGATGTGAAAGCCTCATTAATTCTGTTTAAAGGGGTTTTCCAGGGAAATACTATTAATGACCTATCATCAGGATAGGTCATCAATAGTTGATCGGCTGGGGTCCATCCCTTAGGACCCTGACCAATCAGCTGAGCGGGTGCATGCTGTCAGCACTGCAAATACAGAGTTCGGAGCAGAAGCCTCCGCGCTGACCTCTGCATAGTGGCTGGAGCTTGTAACTGCAGGCACGACTCTCATTGAAATCACTGGAGCCATGCCTGCAGTTACAAGCACCGGCCACTACACAGAGGTCGGCGCAGAGGCTTCCGCTGCTTCAGCGCCGACCTCTGTGTATTTGCAGCGTTGACAGCCCGCTCAGCTGATCGGTCGGAATCCCCAGTGACGGACCCCGGCCGATCAACTATGGATGACCTATCCTGAGGATAGGTCATCAATAGTATTTCTCTGGAAAACCCCTTTAATGACGCTCAGATACATACATTTGGTATCAATGAATGCAGAAACTCAAAAATTTTGTTGCACAACATCAAAAATGTTTCCCACCTCAGAGGCGTTGAGTGTGACCCCCTCTGTCACGGGGCACACATGGAGCCCGTAGGCAAGTTCCTGTCATACATGTTGTAGTATATCACGACTGACTAATGCAGTGCCTACTGTGGTGTGACCTCGGGGATAAAACTTTTTGGGCCTCATTTAGCAAAACTGTCTAACAGTAAAACCTTGTTGCCCGTAACAATTTGCATTGTAAATGCAACGTAAAACCGCCTTTTCCTGCCCACGAGCAAAAATCAATTACCATTTTCTACTTGCTCTATTTTAAAGCGGATTCCGCGTGGACGGCATCCATTGAAGTTAATGGAAGTCGTCCAACCCTTGGCCTTTCCGCAATCATCATTGTGGAATGGTCGCGTGATCTGCGTCATCGCCTAGCAACAGCGCAGCATCATCTCTACTGCACATGTGCGGCCAGCGCATCCCCAGTACAGAAAAGGGGAATGCGGACAGGTACGCAGAGGTCACCGGCCGGGGGCATACGGAATCCGACCTGGTAGTGTGCAGGCGGCATCAGGCTCAGGCAGCATACAGCCCCATATTATGCAATGTGGCACGACGCACCTCATTGGTTTTGCATGCAGACACTGAGGTGTGGATGACCTTCACCCATTCAAGTCAATGATGATACAAAAAAAGGACAACTCTCAGATGCCATCCGTGTGCAGACCTTGTACTGTCCGTTTTTCTTAAGGGGGTATTCCAGTTATGGCATCTATTTTCAAGTTTCCACCCGTACTTTCTCTGTCTGAGGCATCGCTTCATTCATTTCAATGGGGCTGACGGAAGTAGCTGAGCGCAACGCTCAGCTATGTTTCTGCACCATTGAGAGGAATTAAGCTGCTGCTGCGCATGTGGGACCGACGGTTCCATTCCCGCACTAGGCTACAGAAATGGCTTATTCCATTTTCAACTGTAAAATAGGGGGACACGGGTCCCCCATTCTTGAGATCAGTGGGGGTCCCAGCTATCGGACCACCACCATTCTATCAGTTTTCAGCCATCCAGTGGATTGGAGAAAACTTGAAAAAATGACCTGTAACTGGAATACCCCTTCTTAGAGATGCAGAAAAAAAGAATTGGCCTTTTTCCGCCATTTTTTAGGGGGCATGAAAAACGGATGACATACTGAAGGAAGAAGATGGACACATGGATTGTATATGGACTGTATATGGACTGTATACGGACGGCATACAGACCTGTACACAAACGAAAAAAATGCAGTTTTTTCGGTTGCAACACGGAAACGTTTTTTATGCTAGCGTGCACCGAACGTAAATAAGATACAATCAATTCAGTAACAATCTTATAATAATGAACATTAAAGTGGTTTTTGAGGACTAAAATACTGATAACCTATGCACAGGATAGGTAATCAATATCAGATCGCGGGGGTCCGCTGCCCAGGAACATAGCCAATCAGCTGTCTGAAAAGGATATGGAGTTGATGAGAGCACCACAGCCTCTTCTCATGCCAGCGATATCACGTTCATTTGTTCCATGGCCTAAGTGCAGCTTGTGGCCTACAGGCTGCTATACCAGGCATCACCACTGTAAAACCTACAGCGCTGTGCCTGGTACGCATTGAAGAGGACACACCATTTGCTGGAGTACCACAGCCCTTCAAACAGCTGATTGGTGGGAGTCTAGATGGTATACTACGGGTAATTTGTGAAGAGGATAGACACTTTGGAAACTGTGAGTGAGATTTGTGTTCTCTACAGTTTCCTCCTTGCTCTAAACCCGCTGATCTTGTTAGATCCAAGTCCTGAATCAGAATATAACCATGGACTGTGACATATTACAGCCAAGGACATACATACCACAGAAGCAGACCATGTGGCTAATATAGGCCTATGGAGAGAGGGGGCCTAGCGGTTTGGTCCCACCCCCTTCTCTAATGGGTGGCTGGAACTACCCTAGTGCAGGACCCCCTCCACCATGGGAACTGAACTATTCAAAAACAAGGGGGTTCAAAAATGTCTGAAGGGTCATGGAAAAGAACTGGAGGGAAAATAAACACCAGACCCTTCTGCCAAAATCTAGCATCTTAGTAAGGGGCCCATTTCTATCTTTGCTATGGGGCCCTCTCTCTTCTATGTAAGCCACTGACTACACACATGGGATCCACGCTAGATATGTAATTGTGATACAAATTCCAACCACATTGTAGGACACTGCGAGACTAAAGGGCCCTTTGTACCCAGCAGAAAGCATTTCATTTTCATTCCAACATCTCCTCGCAGTTTGTGGCGCTCCTGAACAATCTGATGGCCCACTGACATCAACAGTTAGAGGGGCTTACGGGCAAACGCTATTGGTGACCTATCCTCAGGACAGATCTTCATTACAGTTTGCCCACAAAACCCCTTTAAGACATCTGTCCTTCCTTGGACCTTCTACTTGTCATGGTCATTTTTACCTTTGCAAGAAGAATAATAGAAGGTGGTCGACAAAAATAGAGGATTTCCAGTAAAGTGGGGAAATTCTGACAGAAATAATCCTAAAACATAAGTTAAAATCTTTCTACAGGTGGTAGGGGCCATATTCACTTATCCCACCCTTACATGAAGGTAGGTGTCTGCATCTATCACCTACATCATAAGTGTTGAAGACCCTATTGCTCCATCCTAAATATCACAAGTCGATCATTTGGACCTTAAAGGGGTTGTCCTGCGCCGAGACGTTTTTTGTTTTTTTTTGCATAGGCCCCCCGTTCAGCGCAGGAAAAACCCAAGGGATGTGTTGAAATTTAAAAAAAAAATTTTACTTACCCGAACCCCCTCTCTGCAACTTCTTCCTTCTTTTCCTCCAAGATGGCCGCCGGGATCTTCACCCAGGATGCACCGCCGGTCTTCTCCCATGGTGCACCGTGGGCTCTGTCCTGTCCATTGCCGATTCCAGCCTCCTGATTGGCTGGAATCGGCACACGTGATGGGGCGGTGCTACGCGATGACGCGTAGAAGGGGGTGGAGCCAGAACGTCGCTCGTGCCCGGACCGACCAGAAGGGAGAAGACCCTTCTGCGCAAGCGCATCTAATCGGGCGATTAGCCGCTGAAATTAGACGGAGCCATGGAGACGGGGACGCCAGTGCAGGGAAGGTGAGTATATAACTTCTGTATGGCTCATATTTAATGCACGATGTATATTACAAAGTGCATTAATATGGCCATACAGAAGTGTATAACCCCAACTTGATTTCGCGAGACAACCCCTTTAACCTTGATGACCCCACTCAATCATGGAGAGAACCATGTGGGGCGTTGGGAATAGGGCCTCATGCACCCAGGCATATTTCTTACAGACGTACTACAGACAGCAAGCAATACCATTGATTTCATTGGTCTATTCAGATGTGCGTCTTTTTACGAGCATAAAAAATGGCAGCATGTACTATATTGGTTTGTGGGTCAGAAACGCTATCTTATCTCCTTAGGGAGAGCAACTATACTATAAACTAAGTGAGGAGACTCAAATAGCCATGCACGCTCCTCTGGGTAATATGCAAATAAGAGAGATGGAATAATACCTCCACAGTGCCACCTATTGGAAGGCAGCGTTCCTTCAAGTCAATGTCAGACTCTTTATACAAGCCTTGTAACAATGACCGGGAATTAAAAGCAAAGCCAGACTCCATGTACAGACAGCTGTTTCAGGGTTTTTGCCGTTCATCAGTGTACAGTAGGAGTCTGGATTTGCTAGTGAGAGGCTTTGCTATTAATTCCCGATCTTTGTAACAAGGCTTGTATAAAAAGTCTGACTATGACTTAAAGGAATGCTGCCTTTCAATAGGTGGCGCTGTGGAGGTATTATTCCATCTCCCTTATTTTGGTTTGTATCACAGACCAAAATCACCCATTAAAGTCCATGGGATTGCGTAAAAATGCAGTAAATATGCATTGCATACGTATTCATTGTGTTTTTTATGCCATGCATGTTGGCAAAAAAGTGGCATCAGTTGGACCTTCTTTTATTTTGTTTTGTGAGCGTGAAAAACAGAAAATAGAATAAATATGGATGCAACATGGACGTAAAAAACACGCACCAAGAATGAACAGACCAGCATACGCCCTTGTGCATCCGGCCTAATGTGGCCGACTTACTGATACTATCCAGTAATTAGGCAGTGTAAACTTAGACTAAAAACTCTAAGGCTGGGTTCACACAGAGCGGATTTGCCGCGGTTTTGCCGCAGCAGATCCGCCCGCGGCCGCTAATCTCGTGATTTGCCAGCCATGAACCTCGTCCACACGGGACGGCTAATCTGCTGCGGTAAACCCGGCTGAAACCGCGGCTGCGGCCACCGCAGCCGCTGTTCCAAAAGAAGCAGCATGTCCATTCTTTTTTTCATTCCGCTGCGGCCACGCTCTCCTCTATGGGAGCGCCGGCCGCAGCGAAAGAGCGAGCGGCCGGGCCGCTTCAAAGCCGCCGCGGTTCACCCGGCGGAAATCTCGCGGTTTTTGCTGCGGCCAAAACGCGAGATTTCCGACGGGAATACGCCCCGTGTGAACCCAGGCTTAAAATGCACCACATTTATTGCAGCAGTTCTGCTGAATGAACAGTCTGTCTGATCTTCGGAGAGTCTGGTATAACTTCGCACCACCCATTATTTGGCTTAGTGTATGCTAAACATTGCGCCACAATTTGGCAGAGTTTTTAGCAGAATGTTTCATTTAGACCACACCTAATTGTTAGAGAGCCACACCCCTTTGCCAGGAAAATCATAAAAACTATCTAAAAGTGTCTAAAAACATAGAATGTGGTGCAAACGATGTCAACTATCTTTTGGTGCAATTTACACCTGAAAACTAGCGGATCTCTAATAGTAGATCTACCAGAATGTATATTGGTTACACGTAGGAGATTTATATTCCGCGGGTCTGAGTGGAGTATAGGGATGCATCTGTTAGGGTGGCCTTAAGGACAGCGCCATTTTTTGTTTTTTTTTTCATTTTAGTTTTGCCCTCCTCACATACAAAAAAATCATCACTTCTTTATTTTTCCGTTGACACCCTTGACAGGACTTGTGTTTTGAGGGTTGTTTTTTTGAATTATACCATTTAATGGCTCATATGATGTACTGACATTTTTTTAAAAATAGGATGAAATAGAAAAAAAACTCAAACTTTCGCCCTTTTTGGGGGAGTGGGTTGTCTTTACAGTGTATAACATGCGGCAAACAATGACATATCAACTTATTCTGTAGGTCAGCAGGATTGCCATACCAAATGGATATAGTTTTTTTTTTGTTTGTTTTAAATATTGCTTTCTTTCACCTCTGACAATCATATTTTTTTATTTTTCTCTTAAAAAGCCTCTGTGGAGGCTTATTTTTTGCAGGACAACCTACGGCTTGTATTAACATCATTTTGGGGTTTTGTTTTTTTTTTGTTGTAATTCAAAGAAACTTTGTTCAACTTGTATTTTTTTTTTAAGTCCCTATTCGGTCCCTCAACTGTTCATAATCTGTTTACTTGTATAGTATACTGCAATAGTTTGGTATTGCAGTTTATTTTATTTCTGCAGGCATTTTATTAAGACATGCCACAACACATATTAATAGGCATAAATACATGGCAGCCTTCACAAGAAACCGGCCTGCCAAGATATTCGAACATAGATAGAGCTCACTTCCTCTGTCAGCCAATTACATGTCACCGTCAGAGTCGACAGTGGCGTCTACATGGTTAAGAGCTCGAACATACTGGCAATAGACTTTCCTGTGTTATTGAATGACAGCTGAGTGTTGCTTGTGATTCGTCATAGTGCTCATCCAATCAGAGGCAGCGTTTTCTAGAGGGGGGGATTTTTCAATCCCTGGCCATCAGAAGACAGATGAAGACTGACAGGGGCAGAGAGAAGAGCCGGACTGCTCTTCTAGGTGAGTTAATTTTTTTTTAACTTTTTTTTACAGCTAAGGATGATTTTAGGGGTAGGGCTTATATTTCAAGGCTCCCCCCCCAACCAAAAAAAAGAATAAAAATTATTGCTGCATTGGATGCCTTTATCCCATTGCTCTCAATAGGGCGGCAGCAGCGCTGGCAATGGGATAGTATCATGGACCAGGGATGTGAGCGGAGCGCGATGTGCTCCCTATGTTTTCAATGGGGCCAACGCTGCTGCCGCCGGCCCCGCTGAAAACAATGGACGATAGTGCAGATTTTTCTTAGCGTTGTGAGCCTTGAGTGAAGACATCACAAATGGGAATGCAACCATTGAAAATCATTGGTTTCATAATCATGCGTTTTCACTCACTTTCGCATCGCAGGAAAGTCTATCGCCATTGGGTGTGAGTCCTAAGAGTTGTGATCAGAGTTATCTCTGATCGTGGCTGTTGTAGGCAGGTGTCAGCAATCAAAGACTATTAGCACCTGCCATGTATGAAGTGGGCTCTGCTCCCGGGCAGCTTCATATAAACCTCGCCACTGGAGGGCATACATGTATGTCAAGGGGATAAGGTTTGTGCCAACGTTAGGGCAAACTGAGGTTCAGTAGAGGCCTCCTGCAACTCTACGGCTGCCCAATTATTGTTCTGTACAAAACTGAGGCCTAATCCATGTCCATGGGCCCCTACAGAGGGCCCTCCTAAAGTGTGTCTGTCTCAACCACCGGGCAGTCCATAACGGAGACTATTTATCGTAGAATTCTGAATTCTTACCCTAGAATAGTTTTATTTTTGGACATGTTCCCACGGTCCAAGTGTGTTTATGAAATGATGGCTGAGATAGAAAGACAACTTTGTATGCTGATTTAATCAGAAAAAAAACAAATTAAACGTTAATTCTCCTTCTGAAGATAAAAAATATTGGATTTAGATACATTTGTAACAAACCTCCTAATGTGACGGTATCGGCTCCTGTGAAGGGGCCTTCTTCCGTAATCCAATAACAGGAAAATTTACTACCAAACTTTAATAACCAAAAGTCTGGGGAGGCCAAAAACTAAAAGTGACATAATCAGAGCTTTGTACTGCGGGAGAAAAGGCCATCATTCATGGACAAGTGGAGTGATGCTTCCTGTGATGTGGCCACAGTGAGACTCCACCGCCTGCAGCCATGAAGGGTTATGTGCCGCCGTCACACAAAATAGAGAACTTCTAATAAACTAAGCTAGAAATGATTCCAGCAAACAGTTCTGCCTTTGGTTGAAGAAAGCCAAAATAAACCTGGGTCATATCTTTTTTTAATCCCACTATGAATGGATGCTGGATTAGATATTTCTAAATGTAGATTTGCTATTTTTGACTGGATTTAAAAAAAAGTAAATTCTGTTGCTAAAATGTTGCAAATATTGTATACCGTCTTTCCCCAAAAATAAGACCCTGTCTTATTTTAAAATGTTGCCCCAAAAGAGGCGCTAGGTCTTATTTTCAGGGGGTGTCCTATTATACTTACCGGCTCGGTCCGGGTCCTCCCGCTGCTCTCTGGAGCTCTGACGCGCTTCTGGTAGCCCTCGGCCACCAACAGGGAATCTTTTCCTGGTTACGTGATTCCTAAATCCTGCCTCTAGGAAGTGATGGCTCTGATTGGCTTAGCAGCGCTCGATTAACCAATGCGATGGCTATGATTGGTTCATACTGCTCCGAAGAGCAGCGGGAGGGACCTGGACTGAGCCTACTAGGTAATGTATTCCTTTTTAAAAAAATATATAATGCAGCCAGGGCTTATTTTTGGGGTAGGGCTTACATTTTATTTCCGGATTTGGTGCATGAAAACAAACCTATATTAATATGTGTGTACGACCATGTGGCATCCATGTCTATTTGTGTGTCATCTTTTTTTTCATTGGTTTGTATGGGTGACTGTTGTCTGAGAAGTTGGACTAGAATGGGTTATGCTGTAATTTTTTTTGTAGTCCATGTAAAAAAAACACGTCTGTATAGACCCTCTGTGGTGGACGAGAATGTGCACTTCTACTACATACATCTTGGTACTTGGCAATTCTAAAGAGATGGAGGAAGCATCACCTTGCATGCACGATCAGTGCGCCATTCATGTGGCAGAAGAGGGAGGACATAGGACCGGACCACTTTCTGATGATCAGTGGGGGTCTCAAGTGAATGGACACCCATCACCTATTCTATGGATGGAAGATAAGCTTAAAACTTGCAACAACCCCTTTAAAGAAGCACTCCAGAAAAAACTGTTTATTATGCCTAGCACTCCAGTAGTAGATAGTGTTTTGCCAGGTCAACGCTATGGCTTGACTTTGCACCCTACATTCCCGACAGTGCATAAGGACAACAAAGGAGGCCACATGGGTTATGGATGAACTGGGGGTTAGTTCTTGCATCTGAAAACCAGGATTACAAAAAAAGCAGGATCATTGGACAGGATGCTTACGCGTTTCAGACCAAGCATAAGGGGAGCAGTACATGATTTGGATAACACCACAGACAGTAGTCATGCACCGCCTATTCAGGTTCTGCACTAGACATAACACAGTGTAGCAGTTTTTCCTGGAGTGTTCATTTAAACAAATGGTGAGAATTTTGGTTTTCAGTCATGTCTATCCAAATGTTTAGGATTTCAGGTACTCTGTAGAGCCCTGCACTTCTTCAATAAAGGAACTGGTAGAGGTCCAAGCTTACATAGCAGCGATGATTGCAGTTCTGACAAGTCTTTGTGGAATCTCCCAAGATGCTTCAGTGCTGGATTTCCCCTTTATATAAGAGGTCAAAGTCAAATTGTTTATATATGTAGATAAGGACAGTAATATAATGAGCCCTGAATGTGGCATCAGAGGGCTGAGGACACTGGAACCAGCAGCCAGCTATGTAGTATATAAACTCACAATGTCCAGAAGGACCTCGTCATGTAAAGAGCAGGCCTAATTATATCCCTTGCATAATTGGACATTTTTCCTGATTTGCAAAACCAGCTGAGACGAGCGGCTCGTCAACGAGAGTAATTATCTGCAGAAAGTTGGGCGGTAACAAACACTACTTAGAGGACAAGTTCGGCTAAACACAAATACTAAGCCTGTGAATTCCATCTTTTAGTTCTGATATCGGAGCAGCAGCCACAATTCAAGGATCGGTCACATGACGGCTTTGTATTAGCAAAATCTGCAGTTCTGGCCTGCTTTTATTTTAATGGCGCTGACGGGGCGGTGTAATATGTCACATTAATTCTGCCGGCCGGCGCAATTATGTGAACACAAATGTAGATATTTTTTTCAACTTGCATTTAACCCATTAGGACACGGTCTATTTTGGCGTTAAGGACGCAATGATTTTTAGGGGATTTTCATCTCCACTTTTCAAAAGCCATAACTTTTTTATTTTTCCGTCGGCACGGCCGTATTAGTACTTGTTTTTTGCGTGGCAAACTTTCGTTTTTATTGGTGCCATTTTTGGGTGCATAGACTACATTGTAAAACTTTTATTAATTTTTTTATGATCGCAGGGAGAGAAATTGCATCAATTCTGCCATAGATTTGGTGTTTTTTCTACAGCTGTAATCATGCAGCATGAATGACACAATCCATCTTTTCTGCGGCTCGGTACGATTACCACAATACCAAAATTCTTTTTTTTAGGTTTCTCCACTTTTCTGCAATAAAAACACTTTTTAAAAATCATTTGTTTTTCTAAATCGCTGCATTCAAGGTCCTATAACCTTTTTATTTCTCCATGGGCGGAGCTCTGTGAGGGCTTGTTTTTTGCGTAACGAGCTGCAGTTTTTATTGGTGCCATTTTAGGGTACATACAGCTTTTTTGTTCACTTGTATTGCTTTTTTGGAAAGCAAAATAAAAACATAAGCATTTTGCGTCAGCTTTTTAACGCTTTTTGACGTGCAGTATAAAAAGTGTTTTCAATTTGTTGTGCAAGTCATTACAGATACGATGATACCAAATACGTGGGATTTAATTTTTGTATATTAATAGGGGAAAAAGCACAAAGAAAGGTTTTTTTTTACTTCTTTTAACATTTTTTTTTCTATTTTGACACTGTTTTGATTTTTTTTTTACACTATTTGTGTCCCTGTGGGGGACTTGCACCACAGCACCTATGATAGCTACTATAAGGCATTGCAGGACTTCTGTCCTGCAATGCCTTATCGCTTGTTATAGTGAACATAGATACTGGCAGTTCAGGACGCCAGTATCTGGCGTCTTTTTGCCATAGCAACCCGTCGGGCTCTTCGTGATTACATCGCGAGAGTCCGATGACATCACAGAGGGAGCGCACTCCCTATGTGAACCTTTTACATGCCGTGATCTACATAGATCGCGGCGTGTAAGGGGTTAACAGCGGGGTCACTGTCCCGATGCACCCTCGCTGTTGCAGCGGGAGGCCGGCTATCGGTGACAGACGGCTCCCGCTGCTGGATAGCGCAGGATCGCTTCTGATCTTGCGCTATCCTCAGGGCGTAACTGTACGTCCTGTTGCGTTAAGTACCACCCTGCCAGGACATACACTTACGCCCTGTGGCATTAAGGGGTTAAAGACTTTTAACACCCCTAACGGTGCTGTGCAAGGCCACTCTCACACTGGCACTTTTTACTGCGATTAGTGTAGTGTTCCGCACGCCACGTTAATCGCGGTACAACACTCCCATTGATTTTAATAGGGCCTCGCATCATTTTTAACACTTCGATTTTTGAGCACTGCTTGCTCTATTTTCTTGGGTTTTCACATTTTTTGACGCACCCTATCACCCATCACAATAATGGGGGGCATTAAAAGTGCTGTTGAACGCAGTAACCTGTATTCAAAAACGCAGACCGAAATCGCGGTAAAATGCAGCGTATGAAACACTGTGTGTGAGCGTGGCCTAAGGGGTTTTCTTTTTTTGGGATGAGTTGTACTTTTAACCATTTGTTGATTCATATGATGTTTGATTGCTTTCTATTCCGTTTTTTGTAAGACGAAGCAGGCAAAATTAAGTATTTTCACCATGGTTTTTGCATTTTTTTTTCATGGTTTGTCCCTCTGAAGAAACTAAATAGCACCATCTTTTATTATTTTTATAATACACTGCTATACTTTAGTATATCAGTGTACCATAAAGCCTATGAAGGTCAGAAAGAGACTGAGCCTTCTAGGCGCCATAGCTGGCAGACTCAGAGACTATATTCAAGCCTCTAGATGTCATAGCAACCCATTGGCACCCCCGTTAGCCCTCTTCACGCCGCAATCACATTGACCCATTGTAATGGGTTAAACAGCAGGGATCTGAGGTTTCTCCACTCCCTGCTGTTTGATCAAATGCCAGGCTTTTATCTAACAGCCAAGCATCTGCACCCCCCGGCATGAGAGACCCGTGACAGGTTTCTGATGCATTCCCATAAAAAGGCGATTGCATCAGAATAAAGCCCCTTAACGGCCACCATAAAAAAAGCGCACAGGCGGTCATTAAGGGATTGAGGGTCTCAAAGGTGAGGGAATGGGGAGTCTGGGAAGCTGCTTTTTATACTCAACAGGTCCCCTGTTTCAGCACTGTGCCCCTAAGAAACATGATGCCTAATGACTCATTTCAGAACGCTGTGCACATGCGCACTCTCATTGATCTGTATGAGAGCATGCGCACACAGTTGTCTGAAAAAAGTAACACTGTGGGCGCACACTGATTTCCTGGGGGCACAGCGTTGAAAATGGGAACCCAGTGAGTATGAGACACAGCTCCCTGGACTCCCCGGTCCCTCACCTTTGAGCCTGATAACGTAGTTTATGGGGCTCAAACATGTTGACAGGTTCCCTTTAATAACACTAAAGATATTTGTGATATATTGGAAGTTCTGTCCTGTTGTGCTGATTGGTATAAAATATATATAGAACTCCATAAATTGTGAAAATAGCAATTTCAATAGGTTATGAATAGGGATGAGCGAACGTGCTCGTTAAGGACAATTACTCGATCGAGCATTGCTTTTTTCGAGTAACTGCCTACTCGGGCGAAAAAAATCGGGGGGCACCGAGGTGGAGCGGGGGATAACAGGGGGGAGCGCTCTCTCTCTCCCCCCCCACTCCACCCCGCAACCCCTGCAACCCCCAGCTCACCCCCGCCCCCCGGCACCCGCTGAATATTTTCACCCGATTAGGCAGTTACTCGAAAGAAGTGATGCTCGATCGAGTAATTGCTCTAAACGAGCACGTTCACTCATCTCTAGTTATGAACTGAGACCCAATTGTCCAATGTCTTAGTAACGAATACAAGTGGAAGATCTTTTACTTTGTACTCCATAAATATAATAATTAAAGACATTCTCTATCTATAAAGGTTATATTCCTTTTTTAACTCTCTCAATGCATATAAAATGAATAATTAAACAACTGGGCAATAGGTCTCGAGTGAAAATTAATTTTGTTTCTACAGCTCCAATGCAGTTTTATGTGTCTCCATGGTAACAGACAACAAACAAGGTCTGTGTAGTCTGATCCTGTAGTCAGTGCATATTCCTTTCTATCTACCTTCTACTTTTACCCAAATATACCTGAAGCGCAGATTTAGCTAACACTGCCGACTGTATGTTAGCACACAGTAAGGGACAAATGGAAGAAAATATGAGCATGCAGGACTGCAGGATTATACTACATGGAGTTTGTTTGCTTTCTATTACCAATAAGTCTGCATAGGAACTGTACAAACATCGATAGGAAATTTTTAATTACAATCTATTGTGAACTTTCTTGAATTTTCATTTTAGAGTTTTTGGAATGAACATGGACTTTAAGTAATAAAAATGATTTCTGAATAGATCTTTTTGCCTCCCTGGGTGGCTTCTGACTTGATATCCTTCGAGATCTATACTACCACAGTTCTGTATGGCTAAGAACTTACAATCTCTTAATCCTAGCAGACCTTAAAATGAATTCTCACCTCTAACCAGTTTTTTGGTTCAATATTGTGAGCTGATAAATCATCCATCACTAGAGGGAGCTTAGCTGCTGACCGCATACACTTTTATCACTGAGGGCTCAGTCACATGGGCGTTTCTTCACACGATTTACAGCTGCGCTTGCGATCCGCAGCTATATAGACCCAATGCTTTGCAATGGGAGCGGTCACATGTGCGACTTTTTCATCCGCACAAACGCATGCGGCGAAAATTATAGGACACAGCAATTCGCATGAATTCATGAATGGGTGAGTGAGTGCTGCCTCTGATTGGCAGAGTGCTGTGACCAATCAGAGGCAACTCTCAGCTGTCATTCATTAGCTGAGAGCGGCCTCTGATTGGTCACAGTGCAGAGTCAATCAGAGGCAGCCCATTCAGCAGGCAGGGATTTTAAATCCCCGACTGTTAAATACTACTGAAAGCAGTTCTGGAAAGAGCCGACTGGACGCGGCTGGTCCCCGGCAGCTGCAGAGAGGTGAGTATAGAATTTTTTTTTTTTTTTACACTTTTTTAGGATTGTTTTCAGGGAAGGGCTTATATTTGAAGCCCTTCCCCGAAAATTAATACAGCGCTTGCCGGCAACCCATTGCTTTCAATGGAGCTGGCTGTATTGCCGGCTCCATTGACTTCAATGGGAGAACATTGTTCTCCTCTGCCACAGCTGGTGCACAGCTCTGGCAGAGGATAGTGGGCAGCGCTCTTTTTGAGCATACAGACGCCTGTGTGACCGAGCCCTTTGGGCGGATAAACGCTGCTAGCAGCCTTTTTTATTCCGCCGTGCCGCTGGCTTCGGTCACGCGATTTTTTTAATGCATCAGTTATGCGCACAAAAAATCGTGCGAAAAAACATCCATGTGATTGAGCCCTGAGTTTAATGTATAACCAGTAGGCAGTAAGCTCCCCTGGTGGTGGTTGCATGCAGCCATATTGCTTGATTTAAAGGGGCTAACCAACTCTCCAAAAATGTTTTTAAAAACAGGTGAAAAGGTTTTGAAAAAATAAAGGAAACGCTACTCATCTGTTCTTTTCCCTAGTGATCCAGCTCTGAAACTCCCACGTTTCTCCCGGTCTTTGTATACAAACGGTAAGCACCTGACTTGCTGCAGCCAATCAGTGGCCACAGCAGTCATGCGCCATACTCCCAGCATCATTGCTCCCCTCTCTGGGCAGTGATGCCACTAGTATAACACACGACCACTGAGTAGCTGCAGCTGTCACGTGCCAGGCATTTGTAAGCAAAGATCGGGAGGACTGCTGAAGTTTCCATGCTGGATCACCAGGGAAAAGAGCAGGTAAGTAGTGTTGCTTTCATTATTTTACAGCATTTGTAGGAGTTGGATAACCCCTTCAATATCTATGCAAAAGATTTGGAGCTATGTATCAAGAGAGAGATCTACAGAAAAACAAAAAGGGACAGAGAGAACTTCATCAACTTCATTTAATAGCTGATCATGCCCTATTACTGCACTGGTGGTACAGCTTGAAATAAAGTCTACATCAGAGGCGTAACGTGAAGCTCACGGGCCCCAATGCAAAACCTGTAACGGGGCCCCCAACTATAATGCTTTATTCATAGTACTGGGCTCCCTATATGGAGAAGAGAGGCCTTATGGGCCCCCTAAGGCTCCTGGGCCTGGGTCCCCTGCATCCTCTATAGTTACACCCCTGGTCTACATATCAAAATGTCAAACAAAAAATGTTATAATTAAAGGTTTTGTGGTGTCCCAGCAGCCACCAAAACACGGTGCCCACGCTGAGGAGCTGGGAGGGTAGAGTTGGCACTTGTCACGGTAACTCTAACCAGACTCCTCCCTGGAGGGACGCACGCAAGCTCGACCCAAGTACCGCTAAGCCTCTTCCAGACAATGCTGGGCAGCGATTACCTATATACGTGTGTATGACTGTAGACTTGTCACACGTGACGCCACTGTTCCTTACACACCTGTATGATCTTCAGTGGAGAAATGGAGGAAGTCCACACACACAATTGAATTTAGTACCTCAGTCCCTGGGAACAGACAGGGGCTGGAAAAGCTTTACTTGAAGCTTGACAGTGTACAACTTAATACACACCAATGCAGGCAGGACAGTAGACTGTGAGGTCAGGGAGGAGACACAGGATGACACCGGTCCTACAGTCCACGTTATCTGTAAGGTACCGCTCCTGGAAGGAAAACACTCCAGAGGAGGAGGATGGGGGTAGGATCACTCCACAGACACTCACTTGATTCAGCACTGAGATCAGTGCACAACAGACTCTTCCCTCCACTCACCTCTCACTCATAGATGAAGGTACCTGGGAAAGGGACATCAGGATACCTCTCCTCAGCCTCCTTTCTCTTCACCACATGAGGTTTAAAGGTACCCCCATGTGGCTGGCACTCCCACTCCTCTCACTACCCTTGAAGATCATGGACCCCTGCACCACACCCCAATTACTCACATTTATAGGGTACAGCCATCACGTGACTAGACAGATATTGATACTTTTCCAGTCATATCCCAGCCACTTTCAGACATTAACCCCTCATATGCTGCGGCTATGCAATACACATAACAGCAGACAAGACACTTTGCACAGTGCATCTACATTGAAGACATGACATCTATGACAATTATGGAGGGGACAGAAATAATAGACTTTGGAGCCACTACTGTTTCATTGCTATAAATGCCAATCATCACATAGAGATTTTCTGAAAACTCCATAGAGAAATTTACTTAAGTTTCAAATACTTCACTGAAGCCCTGGGAAAACTTTATGTAACTACTTGCCAACAGCTCCGAACATCTGCAGGAACTCTGGTCTTTTTGTTTTCCCTTCTGTGCACCCATCACACTAAACATCATGATCATTTATTTTCAGGCCTACGCCCATGTTTGTTGGAAACAATGAGCAGTCTACTAAATTCACTCCATTATACTGCCCCAATCTGATTTACACTTGGTAATAAAGTGCAGCCACCTTAGGGCATGGTTTGCTGATGTCTCAAATCTAAACTGCACTCAATGCTCTTCTTGTGCTGTTGTTCAGAAAGGCCCATTCATATCCCGCTTTACTGGCTGCTTACTATGGGTCATCAAAGCTTGGATTCACTAGTCACTACATGAGAAAAGCCTCAGGAGAAGCACGGCACTCATGACCTTGGACAATAAAACAATGCGCATTCAAGGACAAACGTTTACTTGTATGCCGACTGTCACAAACACTTCATGGCCTGAAGACAGGGGAACTGTATGGTTCATGTGATCCTGAGTGGTTTACCTTATACCTCTGTAAGCTTTATATTTGGAAAGCAAGCTTCTGTTTCGTACCCGAGTAACTGAAAAGACTACAAAAATTAGTCATACTGTGAAGTTGACTTGTGTAGAAACCCTTTTGCAAATACCCTATTAGTTAATTCTGATTTTAAAAGGTTGTCTAGTTGTAAATTGTTGATGATCTATACTTAGGATAGGCCATCAATGGTAATGCCCAGGTTCCCCCACCAATCAGCTGTCCTCTGGGCCAATGCAGTCATGCACTGAGATAATTTCCGCAGGAAGTAGACAGCTATGTTCCCACTGCATTGGCCTGGCTGGGTATTACACCTATTCAATGCAAAGAGAACTTTGTGCGTAATACCAAGCCTCACCACTGCAGTAAGAATGGAGCTATCTGCTTCCTGCAGAAATCAGCTCAGTGCACAACAATCAAACTGAACAAGTGAACAGCTGACTGGCGGGCTCTAGGGCACAGACCCGTGCTGATCTAGTATTGAGGGTCGCTTGTGTGGATAGAGTGTAAAGAAAAAGTAGAGCTTCCTCTGAGTTGGACATATATAGAGCTACACAAATTGTAAAATAGGGGTATCAAAGAAGTGCTGCCAATTCAGAAAATGTGCATATGCCCTAAGGGAGGGCGTATTCATAGTACAGGGAAAAGTGAAAACAAAATCTGGTAACAGCACAAACAAGAAGAAGTATGAACAGCACAATTAGGAGCAATGATAAAAGTTTACATGGAGGTCACTTTATTTTTCATTGGCATAAAAAACAGGCGACGTTTCAACTGCACAGCCGCAGTCTTTGTCTGGTAACAACACAAACCTCCAACTCACACAATGTGAGGCAAAAGGAGTCCAACTTCCCCTTAAATAAATTAATGGTATGGCCGGCCGACTCAGAAGGGACCACTGTTGATTCATCCATCTTCATAAGAACAGTGTGACCCCAGCTAGGCAGAGGAAGGGGGTTTCACCCCAGAATGTATCTTTGTTGCTAAACAATAATAATATTCATAAAAAAAATTTACTCCCTTTGCCTCAAATGGCATGAAATGAAAGTTACCATATTTATTTTAATTTTTCCCATACTGTCGTGTGGATAGGCCATCAATAGTTTACAACTGGACAACCCCTTTAATAGTAGAGTTCCCTATTCTGGACCCTCATCAATTATTCAGAGAGGAGGGCAACTTCAAAAAATATGCCTTGCTCTGGACGCCCTGGATTACATGTACAGACCATAGATTTTAGGAAATGTCAGGAGGGGTAACATCACTCCTTAGGGAGAACACCAGGAAGGTGAATGAGGAGACTTATAAGGCCATCCATGCTCCTCTGGGTAATATGCAAATAAGGGAGATGGAACAATACTTCTGCAGTGCCACCTATTGGATGGCAGCATTCCTTCAAATCAATGATTGACCCTTTATATAGGGCTGTAGAGCAATGATTGGGAATTGAAAACCAAGCAAGAATCCATGCACAGACAGCTGTTTCGGGGTCTTTGCCCCTCATCAGTGAGCAGTAGGTTCCTCGCTTGGCTAGTGAGAGGCCTATGATGTGGGTCAGGAAGAGTAACATGACTCCTTAGGGAGAGCACCAAGAAGGTGAGTGAGGAGACTTATAAGGCCATCCATGCTTCTCTGAGTAATATGCAAATAAGGGAGATGGAACAATACCTCTGCAGAGCCACCTATTGGATGGCAGTATTCCTTCAAATCTTGGTTTTCAATTTCACTCATTGCTCTTCAGACCTGTATAGATGGACAAGCGTTGATTTGAAGGAATGGTGCCATCTAGAGATGAGCGAGCGTACTCGGTAAGGACAGATACTCGAGCGAGTATCATCCTTACCAAGTACCTGCCTGCTCGCCCGCAAAGATTTTGGTGACGGCGGGGGTGAGCGCTGTGTTGTGGGAGTGAACAGTAGGGATCGGGGGGAGAGAGAGATCTCCCCTCCGTTCCTCCCCGATCTCCCCCGCCGCCCCCCGCCGGCACCCTTTGCGGGCGAGCAGGCAGGTATTCTGTAAGGACGATAATCGCTCAAGTATCTGTCCTTACCGAGTACGCTCGCTCATCTCTACTGCCATCCAGTAGGTGGCACTGCAGAGGTATGGTTCAATCTTCCTTATTTGCATATTACCCAGAGTAGAATGGGTAACCCTTCCAAAATAGACAAATCCTTTAAGTTGGATCACTTTCGCTAAACATTCATTTATTCTGCTTCCCACATAAATACTGTTTTTCGTAATTAATGGGATTATTTTCATGTCAGGGTCTTTCTCTTCTCTACAGATAATTAAATGTAAAAGAGACGTCAACAGGAAACTCCCGATCCATCTAACGGCACAGCTACCTATATACACCATGCCTCCTGGTATAGTTGCCATTTGGATCCTATGCCTACTTGTGGGTGTTTCCAGTCAGTATTCACCAACAGCGTCGTCTCTTGAAGAAATTTCTGAGCTGTCACAGACAATAGACCAAGAGCCAGCCTCCCACATTGTGCAGATGGATACAAATCTACCGAATGATACCGGCAATGTCTCCAAAGAAAACTATGGAAGAATGCCCCCTCGTCAACCACCTCCTTGTCTATCCCGCTTCAAGATCAAGTATGCCTTTAAATATGTCACAACAATACTGTCCTGCGTCATTTTCCTGGTGGGAATTATAGGAAATTCCACACTTTTAAGAATCATATACAAAAATAAGTGTATGAGGAATGGACCCAACGTTCTCATCGCCAGCCTGGCACTGGGTGACCTGTTCTACATCCTCATTGCTATTCCCATCAATATTTACAAGGTTGGTTTATATGCTTCCATTGCTATTGTTAAATCTGAAAACGGTACTTATGATTAATGAAGAACAACTGTTTTTACATGTATGCCTATTTTGCATATTCATGCCATGATGAATACTAAACGGGTTCAATATGGAAGCCATAGTTGAGAGACCTTCTGTACAGGCAGCATAAGTGAGAAGTGTCTATAGATGCAGCTATGAATGTGTCTGACCCATAGAGCCAACCGATGAGTGCCAATCATGGCCTCCACGAGCGGACAAACTAAAGGGTCCAATTGTGGTCAGCTGAAAGGAACATTCAAAATGACATGAGTCTGTACATACCATAGATCTGAGTCTGGAGCCAATGATAGGAAGTCTGTTTAATTTTCTCAGCTGGCACAGTCTGTCCTCCCGAGAGCTGGGCTAGATGTTTGTCCAAACAACAGAATGCCTATCTTGACCCCCAACCATGTGGACTCTTCTAGAATGTGCTGAAAAATTACCTTGTTTTCAGTTGCTTTGTTTTTAGGCGTTTAATCCAGATTCAAACAGATGCATTTAGTTCAGAGTGTAAACGGATGTTTCATTTGACACAAGGCCGGGCTCACACGAGTGAGTCGGATTGCACATGCATAAATCCGCAGCGAAAGACCAGCGAATGATTGCGGAAGCAAATTGCATATGGTCGCGTATGCGTGCGGCTTTCTGCGCGGATGTAGTGTGTATGACAGCATATTGTCCGTACCACAAAGTTGCCCAAGCCCCTGGAAATGCCCTTCTATCGCTAAGGCAACGGGACAGATGACATTCTTCTGTGTTGTTGTGGTGAGATGTTCTGAGAACTTTCAGAAAAGGATACCGCTCTCTGGGCTCGGCTGGTTTTCTACTACTTTTTTAAAAGTAGTACAAAGCACTTTTAAAAAAAACAAAAAACACTTCTTGTGCAGGAAGAGCCCGGAAGACTGAGCGGAGGTTATAGACAGCAGTCTGGATGGTTGTGTTGCCCCCCCCAGACGTTTTCCTGCATTGTTTGCCCACAAATTTCTGCTTTTTTTATACCATTGGTTATCTGGCCTCCTAGTAACTTGTGTATGAATCTGCATCCATAAGCAATGTATTGCGGATCAAACGCATCCATATAGATCAATGGAGTTCATATGCACAGAATCCACAATAAAATACAGTATGCTGCGATTTTTATCTGCAATTCCTATCTGCAAGAGTGAGCGACACTTCGAAAGTCAATTCCTGCGTATCATACACATGGATGGCGGTCGCGGATTCTGTAAGTCAAATCCACTCATGTGAGACTAGCCTAAAACAGGGACCAGAGGCTATAACAGATGTATAGACCTACCTTACTACTGGTATAGAAGTGCAGAGGCCTTACTAATATTCTGCAAACTGATACTTTGTTTTCTAATTGCCGTAATTAGTAATAAACTTGTTAAGGTTAATTATTTTATTATTTAGCTGACACAAACACTTTTGATCCTCTGTGTTCTTGCAGCTGCTAGCAGAGAACTGGCCCTTCGGAGTTTATATGTGCAAGCTGTTCCCCTTCATCCAGAAGGCATCAGTTGGGGTCACAGTGCTCAGCCTTTGTGCGCTCAGCATAGACAGGTAACACCAAAGATTCCCACAATCTGAATTTTCATATGTATTACGATGTCCCTGTGGGAATTCCAAATAACTTCTACATGTGATATACTGCTATAATATGTCACATATAGTATACTGTGATTTAAAGTAATGACTCTTTAATTTAGCGGCAAGGAGACTCATTCATCATACTTCTCCTATACTGGACCAGTCTTCTGTCAGGGCTCGAGAGATGTTATTTTTTATATGGACTGTGTGGTCAAAGGGAGGGAAAACTACCCTAGGATTTTTAACATGGTCTTCACATTGATGATAGTCCATCCTAGACTCCATAACGATCTGACCATCTCATAATCAAGACTGACAAGTTTCAATTTTGAGATTGGCGCAAAGAAGCAAAAAAATGGGTGGATGCTTAGCAGTTAACATGAGCAATGGAAGCGGAAAGATATGGCATAGCAATATGAAGGTGCTGCCCGACCAAGAGGATACTGATATGTAGAGAGTAGAGATGAGCGAGTATACTCGCTAAGGCACATTACTTGAGTGAGTAGTGCCTTAGCTGAGTATCTCCCTGCTCGTCTCTAAATATTCGGGGGCCCGCAGCGGGCGGGGAGCGGCGAAGGAGAGCGGGGAGGAACGGAGGGGAGATCTCTCTCTCCCCCCCCCCCCCCCCCCCCTGCTCCAACTCACCTGTCACCTGCGCCGGCCCATAATCTTTAGAGACGAGCGGGGAGATACTCGGCTAAGGCACTACTCGCTCGAGTAATGTGCCTTAGCGAGTATACTCGCTCATCTCTAGTAGAGATTTGTGAGAACAAAAAGTCGGTAGCTTAAAAAAAGGCTGATGGATGGGATGGCACAAGCTTCCAACGATACAAATATAGAAATGAGGAGGAGTAGCCGACTTCACTTTTATTCTGTTTAGATTAGCAGGAAAATGCATTTCAAGGCAAATAAGCCTCGTCTTCAGTAATTCTTGGATAAGGTACTAATAAAGTAATATGTAAGGTAAGGCGAGTACAGAAGAAAAAGGGGGGCACAAATGGAAAGGAAGTAAAAACAAAAACACAAGAAAAGAGATCAGATACAGAAAAACTGTGGTTTCAATTAAACACACAAAGAATAAAATAATGGAACACGTCAAATAGATGCAAATGTACAACATTCAGAGACGCCTGAAAAACACAAAACATTAAGTTACAAAAACTTTACATCACATCTCAAAACTAAAATGAAAATGAGAAGCGGCCGACCTGAGCAGACAACAAGGAAGATGATTAGTGTCTGTTCATGAATGTACGCTTTACTGATACAGTTTTTTCTGTATTTCACCTTTTTATTTCTGTTTTGCTCCCTTTCCATTTCTACCCTCTTCTCCTTTTCTATGCTCACCTTATCTTTCGTATTTCCTCCATCAGTAATGTTGGGACAATGTGCTAAAGAAGAGGCTCATTTGCCTCAAAACGCACGACTCGAGTATAACGGAGTCGTTCCCAGCTGTAGCCTTCCACCTTCAACCGCACCAAGTCTCCAACCCCGATGTCCAAATGAAGACAGACGCTTTCTCTCTTCGGATAATTTGGCCACAGCAGTCATTTATTAAACAAATTTTTATAATATTAATAATTAACATTGCCGCACAGAACAGGGTAGATCCTTGGAGCCCCCCAAAATTTGTCGCTTCACTATTAAAGGGAAATATCCAAAATACCTCCCGCCGCACACCAACTGACTCAGGAGACCCAATTTCCCAATTGCCTTGAGCCACGCACATCCCGACTCAGAGACCCACCAGCCTTTATAAGACTAAACACTCCACCATCTCTGCAAAGACGACAGATCCACCAGTAGGCGAGAGACCCACCAGTTACCATATATCACAGGGGAAGGGTGGAGAAGTGGCCATCCACCCCCCCCCCTCCCCCCGCCTTCCACCCCTAACCATTTTTCATGCCGATTCCAAGTACCCCCCTATGCGGCGCTGCCATGACAATTCAACACATCCCTTCCCCTTTTTCTGAACCCTAAAATTCACCCCTTAACTTATATCCCTGTGCGGGAGCGTGGAACCTTCCTCTTCTCCTTGCTGTGTCCTTTCTTCTTTTCTCCTGTCTTCAGACTGTCACTTCCCGCACTTCTCTCCAACTCCACCCCAGCTTTCCCGTACTTTGTAGCTCCTCCCCCTTCACTGTCTCCCACTCTTCTATCCCTTGTTAACCCCTTCCTTTCCACCTTACCTGTTAACCCTGTCATGGTGGCCTCCAGCTACGGCCTTGCAGGCCTATGCTACACCTATACAGGTATCACATCCACCAGCCTTTTGTAAGCTGCTGACTCCAAGTTTCAGTTTTGGAAATAGATGGAATGTACTTTTCCGTTAAATCATATATTCACTTAGAACATCATAGATCTTTTATGTATAGACATCTACAACTAGGTAAACAGTTGAGTACATTTTTAAATACATTGCATTACTTATCTTGTACTGATCCTGAGTTACAGGCTCTATTATGGCCCAGAGCAGTATTCACAATTCTGCACCCTGTAAGTGAAAACAGATAGTGACACAGCAATCGGCATAAATCCCAACCTGCCAGATTTCAGTGCAACCAGATCCACTATCATTAGCTGTGTTTGCAGCAGTACATTACGATCTTCTGTTTAATGGTCAAAACAGTATAATAAACTCCATATACAAATGTTACTTATCTAATATTGATCCTAACTGTACAAAAACAGCTCTTACATCATTTCTGATCTTTTTGCAGATATAGAGCAGTGGCCTCCTGGAACCGAATTCAGGGCATTGGGATTCCAGTGTGGAAGGCCATAGAGCTGACGCTGATCTGGGCGGTAGCCATCACTTTGGCAGTTCCAGAAGCCATTGCCTTTGACTTGGTCAAGTTGGAGTTTAAGGAGCAAACCATTCTGGTGTGCATGTTGCCACTGGAGCAGTCGTCAAGGTTCATGGTGGTAAATAGCCCAAATATTTCAAGTGCATTTTAATGTGTGTGCTTCCACATCTTTCCATGTTTCCTCCTCAGAAGTATAGAAAAACAATCCATAGAATACCAATGTGGCTACCCAAAGACTTAAAGGGGTATTCCAGTTTTATGCAAATAAAGCTTATTTCCTGCATAATGAAAAGTTCTGTAACTTTCTATAATTGGGGTTTAAATCTTTGTTATAGCACCAGCTTCCGTGACCTCCTACTTATTGACTCAGTTCAACAATATATAGGAGGAGACTACATAAATAGACAAACATTCACAACTTAAAGCCTATGGATGTTATAACTCCTATAGACAAGTCGGCTCGCCGCTTGGCCTACTGATTAGGTGTGGTGAGTTGGACGTGGACAGGACAGGTTTTTTTTATATTTCTGGTAAGCGGAGATCATTAAAATGTTGAAGAACTGAAACACAAAGTTTGTTAGAAAGTTGTATAACTTTGCATACAGATAAAAAACTTTATTTGCCTAGAGCTAGAAGACCCCTTTAAGTCATAAACCACCCACGATGGTATAAAGTGCAAGGAGAGACACTTTTTTATTGAATGGATTAAAATCTTATAAATTTTCTATACCCTCAATGGACAAAAACTTGCATTAAAGGGCCACTTCAGGAAAAACACATTTTTCCATCTTTGATCCCCTCACCTGATTGCTTGTCTCACTCTGGAGGTCTTCTCTGTATAGTGCAGCCACTTCCATGTAGTGCCGCCCCCTGTCTGATGCTTATCAGGCACCATCTTGACAGTGAGATTTTTTACTTTCATTTTCAAATCTATGCTTATGTGCATCAGCACATCATTAGCTAGAGGTTGTACTATTTGTACCTGCTGGGGGGACAGCTTAATTATCATTACTTTCTATAGTCACCTAAATGACCTACAGACCATAAGTATATAGTCATGAGGATAAGCTGTGATCTCCTCTATTGTAACTGTGTAACAGGAGCTGTATGATCATCGTCAGTAGCTGTGATAGGAGTGTCTGTGTCCCCTTCTAGGCACTTTCTGTGGTAGGATTCATGAAGCCGCATAACACAGGTTCAGAAATATACTATTTTCAGGCAGCATAAACCCAAGTTGATCTGAGCAAGAAATAACTAACCAATGTAACACTAGCTTACTTATATATACCGGAGGGATAGCTACACAATGAACGAAAATCACTCCTTAAAGTGGCCCTTTAAAGGAAGTTGCACACTTACCCTACAAGTAGTATAAATGACCCTGTAAGTCCACAAAACTTGTACTAACATAATATGTCTCTATGCTCTAGTTCTATCAAGAAGTGAAGGTCTGGTGGTTGTTTGGTTTCTACTTTTGCTTACCCTTGGCCTGTACTGGAATCTTCTACACCTTGATGTCCTGTGAGATGCTAAGCATGAAAAACGGGATGAGGATTGCACTTAATGATCACATGAAGCAGGTAAGCCAAAGTGTTATGCTAAAACGCTGTCCATTTTCCAACATGTTGAAGGGGCAAAGCTTATTTAAAGTGACAATAACTTTTAAGACAACTTATGCTCATCTGTATGTGTCTCATTAATCTTGTTTTATACTTTTATTATTTTTTACCACTATAAATCAAGTTTAAGTGCAGCCCCTTTGCAATCCACTGCTTGTTGTTAGGCATTCAGCTTCTCTAGTAACTAGGACATTTGAATGTCATCTTCTTAGCTGTGGGTAGCGCTTATTTTGCAGGCTCAGCCCCCTTCACTCGCACAGCTCTCAGATCCGCAGTCAGTGTGTACAAAATCTCTGCCTAATGTTATATTCCTAACCTGGTATGTGTACTTATCTTTATGTTGTAGGCAAAGTAGTATCACTCTTATTGAACTGATCTTTATTAGCTGCTTTACTAGGTCTTGTGTGTTTGCATGATCACAGCAATTATTATCTTGCTTTATCTAGCTTTACTTATCTGCTGGATTTATTTGTTATATTCGAAAAGAAAGAGGATATGCATACATATAGGAAGCATGTCTTTGCTGGTTCACTTTGTGTGAGTGCAGAGGAGGGGCCTGTGAATATAGCTCTCACCTCACAGATACGAAAACATTCAAACATCCCAGTTAATAGGGAAGCTGAATGCCTGACAATAGGCAGTGGATTGCACGGGGGCTGGAAGGGAGACCTCTAGTGGCAGCTCCTTCAAACTTGATTTACAGTGGTAAAATGAAAGAAAATTAATGAAAGTATATTACAAGATTGATGAGACACATACAGGCTATTAGATGAACATAAGTTGTCTGAAAATTTAGTTTCCCCTTTAAAGGTAGAGTTCTCTTTTAAAGGGGTTGTCTCATGAAGACCACTCCACTGTAATATTACATGTTGGCCTTTCAAATGAATGGCTGCCCATATAATATATGGATAGGTCTTGTTTATCAGAGAGAGAGTTTCTCTTTGTTATCTGCGGGGGACCAAGACATACAGGAAAAAGTTTGTCTTGATGGGACAACCCCTTTAACGCTTAAGGGCAATTTTAATCCCAACAAGAAAATTAGGGGTTTTTACTACTAACTGCTGAATGTGAATTAGATATTGTGTCTTTAGAAAAAGGGTACTTGCTTGACTATATTTTTTATTGTTTCAGAGGAGGGAAGTGGCTAAGACCGTGTTCTGTCTGGTGGTGATTTTTGCTCTGTGTTGGTTGCCTCTTCATGTAAGCAGCATACTGAAGAAAACTGTATATGACGGAACTGATCCCCATAGGTGTGAGCTGCTCAGGTAAGATACCAACTATTTCTGATTGTTCTATGGACACAATGAGTTCTATACTAGACTGGCAAATGAGTTTGTATGGTATACTGACCTCACAAATGGAAAAAACACACATCTTCTTAATTCATGGATGTTGCCCCATCACTCTCTAAGGTTCTTATGCATGAACTTTAACTTCAATCATCCATCAAACCATGGATAAATATTAATAACGTAAGCTAAACTTTACTATGAGATTCTAACCAGAGTCCAAGTTTTTTCCAACATGTCATTCTTTACTTGGAAAATAAGTGGGCATAAGAAGATGGGTCATGTTGGGCTTCGACTTGGGTTGGGATGCTACAGTCCTCCTTGTTGAGACTACCTAGTAGGTGTGAGGAGACTCAAAAGGCCATGCAATGCTCTTCTGGGAAATTTGGCATGCAAATGTGAGATGGTGCAATGCCTCAACAGCACCACATATTAGAAAGTAGCTTTTCTATAAGTCAAAGTCTGACCTTTTAACAGGTCTTGCAACATGACCAGGAATAAAAGCCAAAATCAGAGTCTTCTCCAGAAGGAAAAGATATCCATGACAGGCTGTTTTGGGGGTTTTCCCCCTTTATGAGTGTATAGTAGGTTTTTGGCTGGGCGAGAGGCCTAGGATGTGTGTTGGGAGGGGTATAGTTTCTCCTTGTGAAGACCACTTAGGTGTGATGAGACTTAAAAGATCATGCAATGCACCTCTGGGAAATTTGGTATGCAAATGGTATACAATGCAGCTCCACCTGTTAGAAAGCAGCTTACCTACAAGTCAAAGTCTGACCTTTAAGAGTCCATGACTGGGAATAAAACTCAAAATCAAAGTCATATCCAGAAGGAAAAGATAACCATGAACAGACAGACTGTTTTGGGGGGTTTGTCCCTCATCAGTGACTGGGCAAGAGACCTATGATGTGGGTTGGGAGTGGTACAGTTTCTTTTTGTGGAGACCATTTAGTAGGCATGAGGAGACTTTGAAGGACCATGCTCCTCTAGGGAATTTGGTATGCAAATGGGAGATGTTACAATGCCTCAGCAGGATAATTAGGTTAATTTAGTTTTTTTTACTATTACAATTTAGTAAGTTATTAAAATGTTCACTATTAATGAAATATGTCAGGTAGGAGATATAACCTGTGAAACCATAAAATGTATACGTTTTTTAATATTACAGCCTTATGACATTGGACCTGTAGGTTGTAATATGGTTACAGCATTATGTTTTATCCAGGTGCTCATGTTTAAAAACCATGTGGGTAGATCAATCATCTAAGGCCTCCATCACACAGGCGCTTTTGTACAGCGTTTAGCGATGCATCTTTCCTGCACTTGTCCACGCCGACAAAGCATCTCTTAGTGGTAATGGGGATTGAAATCCCCACCTCCAGCAAGAGATTACTCTGATTGGTTCATCAGCTGCTGGCTCAACCAATCAGAGCTAGTGCTTGATGAACCAATCACAGCCAATGGCTATGATTGGTGCATCGAGTGCTGGCTCTGATTAGCTGAGCCAACGCTTGATGAACCAATCAGAGCAATTTCTTGCTGTAGATGGGGTCTTCAAACCCCATTACCAGCAAGATATGCTATGTTGGCGCTGACAAGTGCAGGTAAGCCTGCCTGAAGCTCCGGGGAGCAGCGGGAGGGAATCGGACGGCGCCTACTAGGTAAGTATTGCTTTTTTTTCAGCTTCCTTGGCCAAAACGCTGCTGAAACAGCAGTAAACGCAAAGTTGAAAAACGCTGTGTTTCTGCAAACGCCTGTGTGAGGGAGGCCTTACTGTAAAATAGTCTATGGGATTCGGGTGGCACTCGGGCCCTGGCGCCCAAAGGCTCCTCAGCCAATTATAATACAATACTACTACCAGAGGCGTAACTATAGGGGGTGCAGGGGATGCGGTTGCACCCGGGCCCAGGAGCCTTTGGGGGCCCATAAGGTCTCTTTTCTCCATATAGGGAACCCAGTACTATGAATAAAGCATTATAGTTGGGGGCCCCGTTCCATTTTTTGCATTGGGGCCCAGGAGCTTCACGTTACGCCTCTGACTACTACTACTATTATTATAGTATTATAAATGGCATATGGTGGGTGGAGAGGCCCTGTTACAGGATTTGCATTGAAACCAAGAAGCTTTGAAGGGGTTATGCAGACAAAATATTTTTTTTCAAATCTGCTTTGTCTACTGGAAAAAAACTAAAACCAAGCCATACTCACCTCACCCAATCTCCCACTGCTCCCGTTCTGCTGGTGCCTGATCCTCCACTGCTCTCTACTTCCCGCTATGACATCATTGACAACAGGACATGTGACTGCTGCTGCCAATTTTCCGCCACGGTCAGTGATTAGCTGCAGTGGTCACATGGGACATGATTGCAGGTAGAGAACAGCAGGAGTTCAGGCACAGGTGGTACAGGAGCGGTGAGAACTCAGGTGAGCTGAGTAAGGGTGCCTTCAGCCTTAGGGTGCCTTCACACTTCCGATCGCGATATCGCTGAGTCTTTTAAACGCGAATGTCAGTAGGACTTTCTAATGTTAATAATGCATTGCACAAAAATCGCAATGTGTTTGTAACATTAGATAGTTCTATTGACATTTGCGTTTAAAAAAACGTAGCGATATCGCGATCGCAAGTGTGAAGGCACCCTAAGGCTTTTCTTCCAGCAAGCTGTGCAGGTTTCCAAGAATTTCTTGTGCCTGCATAATCTCTTTAAGTGAAGAACCATTAACCCTTTCCAATCCAATTTGTATCCCAGTTTTCCTAGGGGTCTTAGTCTTTTACTGCTGTTATACAACGGCGCTATCTGCTGGCTAAAGCCAGTACTGCATGAGGTGACACGTTGGATAGGCTACGACAGCAGAGAGGCTGGCAATATACAGTAAGAGAACCCCGACGGACGTCTTCCAACATCGGAGCTGTACAGCCTTAAATTATAGTGTCTTCAGACGTCAGACAGTGGATTGGAAAGGGTTGAATGAAGAAAGCTAAAGAATATGTTTATGCTTAGATGTAACATTGTTGCATCTCTACAGCTTTTGCTCACATTTGTCACACTTCTCTCTTTCCTTATTCAGCTTTTTCTTGGTCGTAAATTACATTGGGATCAATATGGCCTCCCTGAATTCCTGCATTAACCCCGTCGCACTCTACTTTGTCAGCCGAAAATTCAAAAACTGTTTCCGGGTAAGATTACCGTGTTATCATGAAGCCTTTAACGCCCCAACCAGGAAGGACGTTTTATTCTCCAATTAAAAGAAACTTCTGAACTTACAGGAATTTTCATAAAAGGGTCATTCTAGAATGTTACCCACCAAGGAGACATTAGTAGCACTTCCCTTGTGTCTCTCCAAATTGGAAGTAATACCAGAGTAGAGCCAGCCCTAAATACATACATATAAATAATAGTTTTATTCGATCAATTATTGAAGAAACCAGATAGTTTCTCTATTTTTATTTTTCATCCCAACCTTTGAAGTACTATAACTTTTCTATTTTTCGGTTGACATACCTATATGAGGGTCTGTTTGTTTATTTTAATGGTACCATTTAATATACTGTTTAATGTACTTAAAAATGTTCACAAATTTTTAAGATGAATTAATGAAATAATGTCACAATTTTTTGGTGGATTTAATTTTTACAATGTGTTCACAATTTTTTAGCCCCCACAGGAGATATGAACTTGTGATCACGTGATCTATATACTGCAATACCTCAATACTGCAACATATAGTACGTTTCAATGTTGCCTATTAAGCCCAGCCACCGGCAGGGCTTAATAGACATATAGGAACCCATGCATGGCAGCCCTAAGAGCCTTCACTACGTCTGGGGTGTCATACTAACACATTGACCCCCCCCCCCCCCCCCCGCGCGCAATTAAGTTGTAGGGTGGCTTCCCCCTCCAGCTAGGTGCTTAGATTGCAGCATCTAAATAGTTAACCAGTGTGATCGGAGCTAAGTCCAATAGTGGACTTTGCCTGCATCTGTCAGCTGTTGAAAACAACTGACACCCACCAGTTATGGAGCGCTCCCGAGCCCGCTCCATACACCCTCCATGACCATGTGATGTATATTTATATTATGCGATTGGGAAAGAGTTAAATAAGTTGTCTCATGGGGTCAATTTTTTTCCATACGCTCCTCTAGGGTATATGGATGTCACAGGAGCCTCGTACCCCACATATTAGCCATGATGAAGAGTCACTAATAGAGAGTTGGTCTCAGTCTAGTAGACCATTCTTGTCCATATAATATCTGATTAGCTATTCATTAAAAAAACTGCAGATAATCCTATATTTCTCCTGAAGCGGCCACAGCTCTCTCCAGTGAAAACAGCTGAACTCTGGGGCTTTCTGAAGTTGGACCTGCGGTAATCAGCTGATTGTCAGGCCAACTTGATGAGGCAACCCATTTAGATCTACAAAATGTGAAAAACCACTTCAAACAGCTGATCTTGAGGATAGTTCATCAATAGATAAGTCAAGTCCCTGAAAACCCCTTTAATTATGTATTATCTTAATGTCTTTGTTTCTTTAGTCGTGCCTTTGCTGCTGGTGCCACAGGCCAAGTCTAGCAATCACACCTATGGATGAGAAAGGTTCAGGAGGAAAGTGGAAAGCCAATGGCCATGACCTGGTCCTGGATCGAAGTAGTTCTCGCCTTACAAACAAATACAGCTCTTCTTGAAGACAACTTAAGATCAAATACCTATATGTAATGGACATAGACCCCAATTTTCTACCTTATTGCTCACGGAAATTCAAAAAGTTCCTTAGGCCCTAAGAGCACTCTGAAGGTTCCCATTTCTTCTGGGCCACCGTGTTGGACTGTACACTTACAAACATTTGTCAATGAATCAATGCTTTAATGTGGCAACAAACTTGTATTAGGCCGAGTTCCTATTTGCGCTGGAACCTCGGTTTGGAGGTTCCATCGCAGGTCCGACGCAAAACACTGCAAGAAATAGCGCTGCGTGCAAACTGAGTGGAAACCGAATGGACCCTATTATAGTCAATGGGGTCCATTCGGCGTTGTTTGGTTCTGTCATAAGACAGACCCGTTTGGCGAGGGGATTCCTCTTTCCTGCTCCCCAAATGGAGCAGTAAAACGGAACCCCGATACAGATGTAAGGGCAGGCTTAATCAGGCATAAATCCCAAGGCTAAGCCTGAAATTGGAAATGTTCACAGTACATGGATACCAAATGCATTGCCATATTTTACCATTTTGAGAAGTGCAGCTAGAAACCTGGTAAATCTTACAGCGGGATGTCAGGAGGCCATAAAAATAAATATAAGCAGGTTTCTTCATCTACAGGAGTGGGATTAGTTTATACAAATACGAAGTACAGAAGAAAGTTTCTATTGTTACAGAGGGGGGATTTTTGTGCTTACTGGCCCTTTAAATAAAGGTCGCTGGTAGGACTTTTCTAACACTGCCATTTACATGTATTTTTTAATATTGCCTATTTTTCTTCTAGACAACAGCCACCATAAAGGAACACGACTGAGTCACACAAACCACATCTTGTTTGTATATATGTAATCAATCAGTTATTGCTAGGTTTAACAAACTTAAAGGGGTATTCCAGGTATAGCAAATAACTCAAAGCAACCAATCACAGTGCAGCTTTAAAGGTTTTTTCCTGGCTATGTTCAATGACCTGTCCTCAGGTTAGGTTATCAATGACTGATCAGCTAGGGTCCGCCGCTCGGGACCCCAACTGATTAGCTGTTAGGGTGCTAACTAACACTAGCAAAACACAGGGTACAGTGCGGAAGCAGATAGCTCCCACGTGTAGTGGCTGCTGTTAGTAACTGTAGGCACAGCTCCCATTAAAATCAATGAAAGCTGTGCCTGCAATTACCAGCGCTGGCCACTACACTGGGGTCGGAGCAATCTGCTTGCTAAGAGGCAAACCCCAACTGATCAGCTATAGCCTGGAAAACCCCTTTAATCCTTCTCGGGGCTCTCCTGACAAGTCTGTTTTAGTAAATACCTTTAGTCACCATAATATAACAAGTCTAGATCGTAATTTCTTAGAACTCTGCATTGCGCCGTTCCTCTGTTATTCCTCCTAGACATTTTTGAATAAATTGAGAGATGGGTGTTATCAATTGTGGGATCCCAGCACACAGTCACAGTTTGCCATCAGTGCTGACAGTTACAGACCGTGTAAGGACATGGCTCAACAAGAGGCAGCATCAAGAAACACCCAGTTGTCAATTTATTCCTAAATTTCTAGGAGGAATAACAGAGGAACGACACAACACAGACTTCTAAGTAAAGATCCTCCAGAATTGTTATTGTATGGAGAATACAAGTATTTACTAAAATAGACAAGTCAGGAGAGGTGACAGGGCCCCTTTAAGAAATGGAAGCTGGACTTTGATTGGCTGTGCTGGGCAAAAAAAAAAACACATTTTCTGTTTGACTGTTTTGGCAAATGAAAGTATAATATTCCTTAATAGTCCTTAAGGGTACAGCCACATGTTGCGTAAACACTGCAGCATTAATTGACCTGCGAAGAGGATTTTAATTGGACACTTTTTCTAACAACTTCTGCTCATCCAACAGCCTACGTGTATTATCAATCTTATAATATACTTGCATTACATTTTTTTTGTTTTACCACTGAAAATCAAGTTGAAGTGCCGGCCACTAGGGGTCTCCCTTCCAGCAGCTTTGCAAATCCACTGCCTGTCCTTAGGCATTTGGCTTCTCTAGTAACAGGAATATGGGGACACTTTTAATTACTGAATGCAAAAGAGTGGCGGGCATTTAGATGCTGGATTGGAGCTGATTGAAGCAGGGCAATGCAAGGCAGCATAGAAAGTGTGGGAGAGGAAATCCCGGCCAGTAGAGTACTGGCAGAATGACTGTCTTATAACTGCCCCTACTTGTAAGTGGATTACAAATAGTAGGAGAGCAGAAAAATAGGAAGACCTATAGGGTAAATGAAGCAATGCAGCTCAAACTTGTTACACACCGCAGCAAGACTTGGGCTACTTTTCAAAAAGTTTTCAAAAACTCACGTATGCCTTAAATATGCAACATGTCAATCTATGCTGCAGATTGTCACCCTGGATTTCAACCTTTTTGAACTCTCAAATGAGGGGGTGAAAGGTGAACCAAAATCCATATTGAACACCTGAGTTTTCTGCTGCAGAATTTACGTCCCGCGTGGAAGTACCCTTAACACCAACCTGGCCAAGCGGTTCAGTCAGTCATAGGGAACAAGCAGTGGCCTACTGATGTGTACAATAAATCTACAGGACCTTTCCTTTTTCTTTTTTTACTAGTGTAGCATAACGACCTGCAGGAGGCACTATAATATCATCATGTTGCTGATGTAATTTGCGGCCGGTCATGGATGTGTGTTTTGACTTAATATTATTGAATTAAAGATTTTTTTTAAATAAAAGTAAAGATTTTTTAACATGAAAGTTTTTCGTTTTCTTTTTTTCCCAGCTGAGTCGGGTGTCTTAAAGGGGATGTGCAGAATTAGAAAAACATACCTGCTTCTAATCAGTAAATTAGCGCACCTGTCTACAGGTCGTGCGTGGTACTGCAGCTTAACCCTATTCACTTTAATATTGTCAATAGAGATACAAATGAAGCACTCAGGGGGATGCCCAAATTATAGGATGAAAAATTAAAGCAATTGGCCAATTTCTCCCACATAGGGGTAGTGGACCCGCTGCCTAACCCCTTCCAGACTTGCTCTCAGTCTTCCAGACGTTTTGTAATTGGTTTTCATTAAAAACTTCTGATTGCTTAATTTCTATGCTTGTGTAGCTTTCCAGGGCACTGCAGACTGGACAATTGAAATCCTGACAGCTCCTGCCCCAGCCTGCTCCCCTGTTGTGAATGTGCATTCACTACCTTTCCATTGAGCTATGACAGCACAGGGAGATGGTGGAGGACATCAGAGCAGCGAAAGTTACTATTACAGAGGGCTGTATCAGCAGCTATTCAGAGAGGGTGAGATAGGCGAAAAGATACCTGTGTAGTATTGAGTGGGTGTGATTATATTACACAGCCTCTGAAGGAGGAGGAGCTAAGTTCATGCACTTTCCTGAGGGAGACCAGCTGATCAGTGCTGGGAATGCTCCTAAGCTAGAAACTTGAATGTAGGAGGGCCTGAAAATCAAGTATAAGGCTTTCTAAATGCATGAAAAGGAAAACTCAATGCAAAAAAAAATGATAAGTGTAACATTTTTTTCTGAAGTGATGACTTAGTAAGATATGGGTGTATTGATTTTTCCTCTACAAAGGTTTCCATAGCCATTCTCATCCTGCATGTTTTGCAGGTAATTATGTTTATCCTCCTTTGTGCTTGAGAAATGATGATATATGTTACCTCCTAAATGCATTCCATATTAGAGTAAGTGGCCACGGACAATTGATTTCATTTTCCCTCCATATGATTTGTTTATACCATTTCTGCATTATTTTTTATGTTTATTAACAACACTGTGGCCTCTTGGGTATAACACCAGCACTCTCCAGGCTGATGACCTGAACACTGAAGGATGGTAACACATATCCACTGTATATCATCGAAGGCTTACAGGTGTGGCAGTGTGTCCGGCCCATACATTGCCCTCAGTCCAGGTGATTTTAATTAATGGGAATTTAATGTTTTAGTTCCTAGCCAGAGCAATACAAGACAGCCCATGGACCAGCGTGGCGATGTATGTGAATGGTGAAGGGTACGGGTGTGCTGGAGGGGGGAGGGGTGGTACTATATATCTGTATACAGTATAATAGGTGAAATTCTTTTATGTGAAGAAACACATGAAGGAGCAGCTCCGGTAATGGTGAAGGGCAGTAGAGTGCGGGCACAGAGTCCTGTAGGGCGGGCATGAAGAGAGACTGTGAAGACAACCACCAGCTACTCATAGACCACTGGCTGCATGTTTACTGCTGATGGTTGACGAATAGATGCTCTAGAGAAGTTGTTGTCTCATAGTGCACTGCAGTATCCCGCTGCGGTGGAACATGTACGTTCTGCTCTTCCTCGCTCTCCCACTGGAATCGACTCTACATTGTCACGGGGATGGCGACAGTCTTACAAAACAGAATAGTATCAACACAACCAGAAATTGGATCGCTACTAAATTCTACATCCAGAAACACCACATGAGGAGAATGCGCAATACCTGTGATATACAGATTGCAGGGATTATCATTTAGCATGATTCAAAAACCGACACAAGCAAGAGTTAATATCCTCGTGGTCAGGGGCCACATCGCAACTCCAAACAAGCGGGAGAGCATCGGCGTAGCCCCCGTACCATATGTGTGTCTTCTAAGGCAGTATATGAGCCATGCTTCAGTCATCCATTACTTCGAGGTCGGCTTCATCAACCGGAACGTGGAAATCATTAGGATATTGATAAAGTGCAGGTTAAAGTACAAGATCCGTCCCCTCATCCACTCCAGACGGGGGTCTCTATACCTAGTAGAAGGAGATATAGAATCTGTGTATGGGCATATACCCTCCTCCGCTGGTAGATATCACGCAATTCAAGCAAAAACAATTTGTTGCGATTTATTGACGTAAAAATAACAATGTGCTATTAAAAAGTGCTGATAACAGAGAGTCTCCCTGATGCCGGACGGCGCAGCATTCTGTTTTCTGTCATTGCATGCGTACACGGGGCGATTATCAGTCAGATTCCCATGGGGGGAGGCGTGGCAGAGCGGGGGGTAGCAGCGGGGAACAGGGGAGAGCCCTCTCTCTCTCCCTCTCCCCACCACTCCCCGCTGCAACCCCCCGCTCACCCACGGCGCCCCCCCGAATCTTTTCGCCCAAGTACGGAAGTATTCGAAAATCGCGGCGCTCGGGCGAAAAAGGGGCGTGGCTGAGTAGGTTCGCTCATCTCTAATTCTGACCAATTATCATGTAACAGGGCCATTCTGCAGGAAGCTCTGGAGCAGAACGGCCTGTTGTTGCAGAGGCACTGAAAGAGTTACAGCATCAAGACCAGGTAATTCGAGGAGACAAGTTTTCAGTAGGGAGAAATTTTGGATCCTCAATTTAAGCGCTACTTCACACAGGCGCTGTGATTTTACGGCGGGCCACGTGGCCGAAAACTGCATGAGCGAGAGGCAGCCGTGACCAAGTCATGGCTGCATCTCCGTGTAAGCGCCCGTTCAGATGGCCCGGGTGCGGCGAGTATACGCTGCAGCCCAATATACCATCAGGCGGGGGAGGACGGCAATAGGAGTGGGCGGGACAGGGTGGGAGCTAGTGTGCTAATCTCCCGCCCCCTCCCTTTTCCCGACAGCCAGTAAGGGGTGGAGAGGGGGAGGGAGTGTAGCAGAGCCGCTGCTAAACTCCCTCCTTCCTTTTCAGACAGCTCTCATAGGAGTCTATGGGACCTGCCGACATATTCCAGGCGAAAAGATAGGTCCAGAACTATCTTTTCCAGACAGCTTAAAAACGGCTGGCCAGTATGTGCACCGTATGCTCTATCTCTTCTAGCCCGCTGTTTTTGCACACCGGAAAATCGCCCATCTGAACTGATGCTTCGGAATCCACTGCATCCGACGGTCGCGATTTTCAGAGAGCGTTGTATTGCAGCAAAATTGCCACAATAAAATGCTCATGTAAATAAAGCAGAAGATTCCCATTAGGAGCGAAGCAGGAAGATCGTCTATTATATATTTAGTAGGTATATCCTAGTCTCATGTGGGGCAGCAGTCTTAAAGGGGTTGTCCCGAGGCAGCAAGTGGGTCTGTACACTTCTGCATGGCCATAATAATGCACTTTGTAATGTACATTGTGCATTAATTATGAGCCATGCAGAAGTTATAAAAAGTTTTATACTTACCTGCTCCGTTGCTGGCGTCCTCGTCTCCATGGTGCCGACTAATTTTCGCCCTCCGATGGCCAAATTAGCCGCGCTTGCGCAGTCCGGGTCTTCTGCAGTCTTCTATGGGGCTCCGTGTAGCTCCGTGTAGCTCCGCCCCGTCACGTGCCGATTCCAGCCAATCAGGAGGCTGGAATCGGCAGTGGACCGCACAGAAGAGCTGCGGTCCACGGAGGAAGAGGCCATCTTCAGCGGTGAGTAGAGAAGTCACCGGAGCGCGGGGATTCAGGTAAGCGCTCCGGTGAGCTTTCTTTACCTCCCTGCATCGGGGTTGTCTCGCGCCGAACGGGGGGGGGGTTGAAAAAAAAAAAAACCCGTTTCGGCGCGGGACAACCCCTTTAAGCTCTTGCTCACAACCTGAAGGTTGTGAGTTCAATCTGCACCTGGTTCAGGTAGCTCAAGGTTGACTCATCCCTTCAGTGGTCGGTAATCTGAGCATCCAGCTTGCTGGGGGGGTAAAAAAAAAAACCTGAAAGCGCTGTGGAATAAATTGGCGCTATACAAATAACAAGTCCCTCCCCCTTAACTAGTATGCTAATTTCTTTGCTATTGTTGGTCAGCTTTGTTTTTAAACATTGTGCTGCCTTTATGGCCATTTATGCTGTAACCAAGGAAGCCGTTAGTCCGAACCCCGTAACCATCGATTATGTGCCAAGCCGCTTCTCTTCTACAGATTGTACCATGGTATAATAAAGCAAGAAGCTCTTATGGAGTTTTGGACGAGCCGGACTTTCTCCATTCTCCCCCATCATATTGTGGATCTGAGGAGACAAACGCGGGTGGAGCTGAATTTCCATTTTTGTATCTTTACTCTCATGGCTGCCCAAACAATAAGCCGCAACCCCCCATTTCGTACGTTTTGTTAGAAGGGTCTCCTAGTGATAAGCTGATCACAGGACGTCCCCCAGCGGGGGCTTCCAACAAGCAACTGTAATCGGTGGCAAAACTAAGTGTTTAATGTTCCCTGCAGCGCCACCACTGGGGGAAGGAAGCATTACACAACTTCCAGAACAAACAGCTGTCTGTGTACTGCATGGATACGCTTGGTCCTCTATGGTAAGAAGCAGGTCCACTTGTGGCCCAGTTCCGAAACTAGGTCCCATGCTGTAGAGCGCCCTCCATCATCACCGCAGGGTACGGTAGTGCGTTGCCTTTTAATAGCTAAGCCAGCTCTCTCTTCTGTCTTGGCATCGGTTGCTACAAAGAAGGGACCAGCTTAGTTATTAACATGAACAAAACGGTTAGCCCCCTAGAAGACATGAAGGACCACCGGACCCGTGTACGAAGCGGGCCCAAAGTGCCGGTACCGCTGCACCACTTCTTTTCCTCCCTGGATAACCCCTTTAACCCCTCCAGGACCAGAGACCTTTTTTATTTTTTCGGACCACCCCCCAGGAGGCATAACTTTTTTTATTTTTCAATTAACATCGTGCTTAATGTGAAGAGCTTGTGTTCCCGTATTCCGAGCAGCTCAGCCTCCTTCTCCCGGCGCGGCGCACGAGCTGCTGACTCACTCCAGCCATGTGCACAGTCTTTAATCTATTACCTGGGAGGAAATGCTCTACAGAATGAAAGCATAAGCATCTTCAGAGCTCTGCGTAAGACCTTTCAAAAGCAGATTTGTGGCACGGACACAAGTTCAAATCCAAGATTATCGGCTCTCCGAGCTTCAGACTGCATCTTAATGAAACATTCAGTAACCGAAACGCAAAGCAAGACTCTTCGATACCAGAATGAAAGAGGCCGGTGCAACAGTAACTGCCTTAAAGGGGTCGTCTTCTCACGCCCGTTCAGTTGGGTATATCAAGGGCGGCCCACTATTAACCAGACATGGCAACAATCTACATACGATGAATAGCGAACAGGAAAAGGTTGTTCAAATATTCCAGACTCATACTTACCAATATTTACAATTCCAAAAAGTGGGGCATTTAACCCATTAACGCAACAGGGCGAAAGTTTACATCCTGGCTGCAAGGTACGTAACGCAACAGGACATAAACGTACGCCCTGTGGATGGTGTGGGATCAGAAGCTGAGCCCGTGTCATCCCGTAGCCGGAGCCAGCTGTTACCGGTAGCCGGCCTCCTGCTATGGAAGACAGCGACCCCCACGGTTAATCCCTACATGCTGCAAACTATGTAGATCACAGCATGTAAAGGGTTCACAGAGGAAGGGCGCTCCCTCTGTGACGTCATCGGACCCCTACAATGTAACCATGGAGGGCAGATGGGTCGCCATGGCAACAGGACGCCAGATACTGGGGTGCTGGCTTGCCATTGTCTATGATTGCTATTACAAGTCCTGCAATACTTTATCATAGTTGCTACGGTTCAGGGACATAAAGAGTGTAAAATAAAAAAAAGGTGAAAAAAAAAAACCAAACCCTTTTTTGCTCATTTTTCACATTTGTATAAAAAAAAATGTAAGAAAACCCCCACATTTGATATCATCGTGTCTGTAATGATCAGTACTATAAAATTGATCAGACTATTTATTAAACACAGCAAAAACTGTAAGGAAATTCGGAGGTGAAACGCTCATTCTTTTTTTACCTCACAAAAATTGCAATAGAAGTGATCAAAAAAGCCGTAAGTAACCCAAAATGGTACAAATAAAAATGCTGTACGTTTAAAGCTGTAAAAAAAAAAAAAAAGTTACAAAAATTAATGTTTTCTCTCCCTGCTCTCAAAAATAAATAAATACAACATTTACAGTATATTGTACGAGCACAAAAATGGTACCAACTAAATCTACAGTTCGCCGCGCACTAAACAAGCCCTCATACGGCGCGGACCACGGACAAATAAAAAAGCTATAGCTTTTGAAAAGTGGAGTTGAAAATCCCCCCCAAAATCTTTGGGTCCCGATGGGCAAAATAGGCCGTGTCCTTAAAGGGTTAAGCCCTATGCAGTTCAACATGGGAGACCGCCAAAATAGCAGACTCCGCCCCCTGCGGTGCTTTACACATGCCAGTCCCGTAAAAATCAGACCGAACAGTTACAAAGTGCGCTGGACTACAATCCAGTAGACTTCTGCCACCGCTGTGACAGCTATGACAGAAGTCAGCGATAATATACCATTGCTTTCAATGGGGTCGGCGCTGCTGCTGCCAACCCCATTATAAAAGCAGTGGGTTGTAGGCAACCCCCCCAGCATGATTTTTTTTTCTTTATGTAGTGTAGCTAGGGCTTATTTTCGGGGTATGGCTTATATTTCAAGCCCCTCCTGAAAATAATGGAAGGACTTACTTTCAGGGTAGGTCTTTTTCTTCGGGGGAAACAGGGTAGCAGCAATCCCCCCCCCCCCCCCCCCCACCTAATCACCTGCCCTGCCATTTTGGAGCTGGAGTGGTCTAGTCATTATAATTTGCTTTCTACCACAGTTGCTCAGATCCTTGCGCTCTCACATGACCGTATGTAAAAACACCGCGTTTTACTGCATGCAGAGCTGTTTTTGTGTGCTTTAGTGTTTTTTTCTGCAGTAAAAACGCAACAAGCTGATGATGTCACTACATTTCCCCCACTGCCACCGGCATAGCAACCAGCATAAAACACAGGATTATGGGTAGAATTGTGTATTTAAAGGGGTTGTCCCGCGCCGAAACGGGTTTTTTTTTTTTTTTCAACAGCCCCCCCGTTCGGCGCGAGACAAACCCGATGCAGGGACCTAAAAAAAAATCCGCACAGCGCTTACCTGAATCCCCGCGCTCCGGTGACTTCTTACTTACCGGTTGAAGATGGCCGCCGGAATCTTCTCCCTCGGTGGACCGCAGCTCTTCTGTGTAGTCCATTGCCGATTCCAGCCTCCTGATTGGCTGGAATCGGCACGTGACAGGGCGGAGCTACACGGAGCCGCTCTCCGGCACGAGCGGCCCCATTGAGAAAAGAAGAAGACCC
The DNA here is from genome assembly GCF_035609145.1 of Eleutherodactylus coqui. NCBI lineage: Eukaryota > Metazoa > Chordata > Amphibia > Anura > Eleutherodactylidae > Eleutherodactylus > Eleutherodactylus coqui. The sequence continues at coordinate 136,508,888 of NC_089846.1, read as the reverse complement.
GGACTGCGCAAGCGCGTCTAATCTGGCGATTAGACGCTGAAAATTAGACGGCTCCATGGAAACGAGGACGCTAGCAACGGAACAGGTAAGTGAAAAATTTCTGATAACTTCTGTATGGCTCATAATTAATGCACAATGTACATTACAAAGTGCATTAATATGGCCATACAGAAGTGTATAGACCCACTTGCTGCCGCGGGACAACCCCTTTAATGCATTTTTACACATTCCAGTCATTTCAATAGGAAATAAGCTGAAAGCAGAACATGTAAAATATGTGGCGCAAAAACCGCTGGTGTGAGCGGCCAATGAAATACATGGAGGGTTAGTGCTACGTATCTCACGCTCAGGCAATATGCAGAACCCCCATCACCTGAGAGCGGCCGGACGCAGCCACGGCAGGAACGGACTATTCACTTGTTGCCTCCCACCTCCTATATGAACAACTAGAAGCCCTTATAGACATGAAACAAACCCTGGGTTTGGTATAAATGGTTCAAAATGTATTTTATTCATGTATCATCAGGGGCCACGTTACAACGTCATAGCAAGTCTTATATTATTTGTATTGTATAAATGTAACAAATGTAAAAATAAGAATAAACACAGAACAACAATATTGATAAAGAGACATTATAAAGCTCAGGTCTGTACACAGCGCTATCTACAGGCGGCTCCGGGAACGTCACTCCATCGCAGTCTCCTTTTCGTCATTATATCGTTTCATACTGGCCTGTGAAAGACAAATGCAAAATGTGCGAGGTTATGTCAGAAGGGTAAAAATTACAGGCGGGTCCCCCCCCCCCCCACAGAGTGAGCCCTTTATAAAGGCGATGTAAGAGATGAAAACATGGCTGTTTACAGTCCCAAACCTAAATATCAGAGGGGGTTGTGTCACATTTTAAAGCATATCCCTTGTGCACAGAATAAAGGAAAAGTGCCAGATCAGTGGAGGGGTCCAACTGCCAGGAACCCCCATCTACCCGTAAGGATGACGCCAACACCCCAGTCATCTCTAAGGAACCCCCGTAGAGAAGCCAATCACTGTATTCTCCAGCCCTCCCATAGAGATGAATAGAGCAGCATGCATGCTCAACTACTGAGTCATGGTAGTAATCAGAGGGGCTGACAATGGTCGGACCCCACAGATCCGACACTTATCACCTCTGGTTTGGGGTACACTGGGTTATGCAATAGGCGATATCATTAATTTGGAAATCATCAAAATAACGTTCACTTGTTTTAAAACTTTTCTCCTGTGTCACATTGTCATCCTCGTCAAATGCAAAACACGGGTGATAAGGACATGGCGTTAGTCATGAAATATAGGAAGACAGAAATGCCAAAAGCCAGACTCCGCAGACAGAAGTAGGAGCCCCGTAACGCACCGGCTGGTTCTATAGGCGGATCACACTTCAGTCGGCTGGCAAAGCAAAATACTGATTGATTGGTTCTATACTAAATAGAGAAATCCTGTAAACTACATTGTGTAAAGAACGTTGTGATAGTGAAGAGGGAAATGTAGTCTTCTGGCATGGAAGTTCTCCTCTACACATACCTCACTCATGAGGAGCACGATTAAAAGGGGGTTGTCACATGGATCATTTACATTCCATAGCCCAAAACTGCTAGTAGCTTTTTTAAAAAACGTAATTTCTAGCATTGAAAAAAAAAAAATACATTTTCATAAACATTCTTGCTTCCATGTGTTCCCCTTACTGCTGATAATCTGTGCTGCTGGGGGTGGGCTCTGAACAGAATCAGTCTCCTTGCCCCTCTGGCAGCTGACAATATAGTCCTTTCTTGCTGCTCTGCAGAAAGAGTCTTCCCAGCAATTCTGTTATACGGCAGATGCTTAGCTCTTTCCCTCGAAAAGGAGGAAACTATTTAACCAATTACAGCGCAGGGTAGCGGCTCCAAACATTGTTTTCAAACATATCTTTTTGGATAATGTCTAATTACAGAGAGAACAGATTTATTAGAAATGCAAATGAGCTTGAATGTTCCCAGCGGCTGGTCCCGAACTTGCTACATGAACCTGAACACGCTCCCCCCCCCCCTTTGTCTTGATTGCGGACTACAGCGCCAATTTTAGTGCATGATAGAATGATGGCAGGCAGTGCCACTAGGTTTGCAAATGTGTTTCAGACAACCCCCTGGCACTGTTCAATGGTGAGGAAGGCGCAGACAGGCTCCCTTTAAAACCTAAAGAACTCCCACTAATTCTCTGTAGGCCATGTGCAGATCCCAAAGTCTATCTAAAGCCCAGCTGAATGTATATGGACGATTCAGAGGTCCGCAGCGCAGGGGAAGGAGGACATCCGGGCTCCAACAGAAAACTGGGCACAAGCGCGGCCCCCGGTACATACAGCTCAATGGGAAAAGCAGCCTTTGGACTTGCTGAATGAAGCCCAGCGTTCTCCCAGTTGGGAATGTATGGGATGTCAATATACCGTAAATACCCAAGATGATAATACTCTTAAAGGGGTTGTTAAAGGGGTTGTTTCAGATAGAGCCACCTCATAAAAGTGGGAACCCTGGGTGCAAAACATAAGACCACTTTTAGAAAGAAGCTGTATCTTGGACAATCCCTTTAATCTGTATCTCCCAACCAGGTCACTCTACCTCAAATGTGTTGAGGACATGCTGGCAGACGTCAATCAGCTCATTAAGGCCTTTTCGGAAAGGCTCTACTGCTGGCAATCCATCTGAAACAAGAGAAATTAAGAAGAGTTAATCAGGAATGAAAAGCGGTTGTCCTTCTAAAGAGGCAGAGCTGCAGTGTAAAGCATTGGGTAGAGATAGCGGCAGAGAAAGAGCAGAAGCCAGGGCCTCAAGTAATAGCCGAAAAAAAAGGTGATTCATTTCTGACTAGCATTTAAGTAGATGATACATCCCAGCCGGGCCTAATAGGGAAGGAAACATCCCCACACCAATAAGACGCTTACAAGGGACCATCTGGTTTAGACGACCCCTTCTTTGGGGACCTCCAACAATCATTTTTAAACTGTGCATTAACCAACGTGTTGACATTCCCTGCAGCGCCACCAGCTCCTACAGGCCTAGAGGGGTACTGTTCCTCCTTGCAGACGGTTTAACCCTTTAATGACATGGTCTATTTTGGTACTAAGGAGGAGACAATGTTTTTGGCCCGGCGAGCTGTCGTTTTCATAGGTAGTATTGTTTGATACATATAATATAATGTGTAACTTCTATTACATTTTTTTGGAGGGCAGGGAGAAAAAAAAAAAACAATTCTGCCGTTGTTCTTGGGGCGTTTTCCTTTCTTGATCATGCAGCATAAATGTCACGCTACGGTTTTTTTCCGTGGGTCGGTACGATTCCAATAATACCAAAAATAATATACACTTTTTTTTTTTTTTTTTTTTTAATAGCCAATAAAGGACAGTCCTAAACAGAGCGATTTCAGGGCCCGGAGCCTTGGGTTCCGCCCCGGATCTCTCGCAGGACTAGTGAAAACTGAACCTCGTACAGAACTCACTAATCTTACGGCCTTGTATACGTACTTCGTGCCTGGATGCGGAAATTGATTTTGCTTTCAGACGGATGCGTGATGCTGTATCCACAGAAATCGACCTCCGGGCTGCAAACAAAAGGAGGAGCGTGTGAGAAAGCTCGAGCATATAATGTTATTATCTATCTGTCCATATATACACACATATATACATACACGCAAGCATCCCAGACTAAGGGCTCGTTCACACGGGCGCATTGTCACCGTGTATTACGCATGCGCATTTCCCATGTGCAACACGCGGTGAATGGAGGCAATGACATTCTATGGACTTTTATTCTTCCATTCACACCTGCATTGGAGCTGCGAGGGGGACGCCCATATAAATCGCAGCATGCTCCATGTCTCCCCATTTTATACGGAGCCTTTGACGCAATGCAGTACATTTTATACGGAGCTCTGCCTGCGACGGGGCAGGATTTAATACGCAGTCTCTGAACTCAAAAAAGCCACGCTGCGCACGTCCGTGACGCCATAATCCGGGGCGTGCGCAGCCGCATGTGATCTCTGCTGCTCCTCTGCCTGCGCTGAGTACAATGCTGTGACACTCGCGGCGTTGTACTTATACGGCCGTGTGAATGGGGGTCTGTTTACACCAAATAATTTACCATTTGACTAGGCGAACGGTGTCAGAGTCCGCTCATGCAGCCTGCTTATAGCGGCAGATGCATCACACAATCGGTCGCATTCACTGCATAAGTAAATGACTGAACAATCGGGATTTAAACCGAATGACGGGTGAGCCAACGAGGATCTGTAAGCCTGCATTAAATGAATGATGGATGAAAAGCGAATGGTTCGTCTGCATTTACACTGTGCGCTAATCATTCATTTTTGTTCGTCTGAGTGATATCATTCCGTGTAAAAAGGGCCTCGACCCCAAGTCACTTAACCCCTTCATGACACGGCCTATTTTGGGCTTAAGGACGCAACAATTTTTGGCGTATTTTCTTCTCTGTTTATCAAAAGCCATAACTTTTTTATTTTTCCGTGGACGCGGCCGTATAAGGGCTTGTTTTTTGCGTGGCGAACTGTAGTTTTTATCGGTGCCACTTTTGGGTACATAGACTATATTGTAAAACTTTTTTTTTTTTTTTAATGATAGCAGAGAGAGAAAACGCATCAATTCTGCCATAGATTTTTTTATTTTTTTTTTACAGCGGTACTCATGCAGCATAAATGAGACATTCCATTTTTTCTACGGACCGGTAAGGTTACAACAATACCAAAATTCTTACATTTTTTTTAGGTTTTCCCACTTTTCTGCAATAAAAACCCCTTTTCTGGGTAATCTTTTTTTTTTTTCTAAATCGCTGCATTCAAAGTCCTGTAACTTTTTTATTTTTTGATGTACGGCACTCTATGAGGGCTTATTTTTTGCGAGACGAGCTGTAGATTTTATTGGTACCATTTTGGGGTAAATACGGCTTTTTTGATCACTTTTATTGCGTTTTTAGTGAGGCAAAATGCTAAAAATTAGCATTTTGCCTCAGTTTTTTAGCGTTTTTTTTTGCGTTTTTTTCCATGCACAGTCAAAAGCATGTGCAACTTATTGTACGCGTCGTTACGGATGCGACAATACCACATATGTGGGATTTTATTTTTTTTTTACCTTTTTTTATGCTAATCTGAGAAAAAGCATTAAAAATGTTTTTTTTTAAAATTTTTTTTAATTCTTTTTTTAATCTTTGTTTTTTTTTACACTGTTTGTGTCCCTCTGAGGGACTTTAATCACTGCCCTGATGATCGCTGGTTGGTATAAGGCATGGCAGAGCTACTGCTCTGCCATGCCTTATCGCTTGTACAGCGATTATAGGCATAGGCAATACAGGACGCCAGTGTCTGGCGTCCTGTTGCCATGGTGACAGGCCGGGCTCTCGCGATGACATCGCGAGTTCCGGCCGGAGACACAGAGGGAGCCGCGCTCCCTCTGTGAACTCTTTCCCTGCCGCGATCTACTTAGATCGCGGCAGGGAAGGGGTTAACAGTGGGGGCGCATCTCCGATGACCCCCCGCTGTTGCAGCGGGACGCCGGCTGTGACTGGCAGCCAGCTCCCGCTGCGGGTTAGCGCGGGATCACATATGATCCCGCGCTATCTCCAGGACGTAAGTTTACGTCCTGTTGCGGGAAGTACCAGGCTGCCAGGACGTAAACTTACGCCCTGCAGCGGGAAGGGGTTAAACATCGGGGATCAGGAGGCATTAGAGATTGGGAACCAATTTCACCTGCTTCAGGCCGGTTTCACACGGGCAATTAAAAAAAATTAAAAAAAGAAAAAAAATTCTGGATTTTTGCAAGATGCAACAACCAGTAAAAACGCAGAATCCTAGACTGCACTGCAATTTTATGAATAGCGGTCCTGGAATATACAAAGTGGCCACAAAAATAAGCCCCGCAGCGCAATTTTATGAAAGCTGTCCAAATGAAAATCTGTGTTGCCCATAGCAACCAATCACAGCGCAGCTTGCATTTTACTGCAGCAGTATAAGTAATGAAAGCGGAGCTGTGATTGGTTGCTATTGGCAACAAAAATTACAGGGGAAGTCGGCGAGTTCTTCATTTTTAATTACGCTATGGGCGGTATTTGCCCGTGTGCAGCCGGCAGCCATGGCACGAGCTAGTGTCAGTAGAAACCATTCTAGGTGTGTTAGCATCTGCTGTGGCGCCCTTACTTCTTCATGATCATGTAGCGCAGAGCGTTCCCCAGCGTGTGGTCTTCTTCATGCAGTACGAACGTCACGCAGGAGTCATCCGAGCCGTTCGCCTGGACCTAAGAAGAAAGCATGGTTAGATTAATGCATTTCAGCAGATTTCAGGGATTTCCTGGATAGATTACTATCTGGCGCCCCCTTATGTCCAACGTGAGGACAATCACTGCTTTAGGTGTAACGATGAAACCTGCTGGCGGCTCCTCTGAACATGTAATAATTAATTGCACAGATGATCGCTCATCCGATTCGCGTCCCTATGGCGGATTACCACTCATCGTCCTACGGCCCCCGTACGTTCCACGCCGGCCGTTAGCGGTAATCTGTGTGTGGCCACCATGTTCCGTCTCCCCCAGACTCCATTTACGCGGTTTTAGCCCATTATGTCCAACATGAATCCGCGTTATGTAAAAAATAACGGAAGAGGAAATGGCGCGTCAAATCCTGACACAGAAACCAGATTGGGCGCCACGTGCGGACTTGTTCTACTGACCGCGGCTAAACTGGCATGGAAGCGTGCGGCACTGTAAACTGCAAACCCGCAGCAGAAATACGAGGAGCGGACGCAGATTTCTGTGGCGGATACCGGGCGGATGATGTCACCGCGAACAAACCTTAAAGGGATATTCACACCTTGACTTTTCATGTTGGGAAGCATGGCTGCTGCCCCGACCGCCTGCCGCAGGAGAGGCGCGCTCAGAGCAGCGTCTGTACCCTTCAATGAGAGCGATGGAAATGGCGCTGCGCTACTCGTCGTCTCTTCCTGTCGGCTCCGGCCCGGTGACTGGTAGCCGTGGCAGCAGTTTTACATTCGAGCCGTGATGGGAATGCCCTTTACGGTAATTGGCGCGTTACCATGTGAATGTTGGCGGCGCGATGTCACCGCAGACAGACCCTATTAGAGACCCTCACGTGACACCCCTGTATGAGGGGCATCTCCGCAGCATTCCTGCCCCCCGCCATTAGCGTGCAGACCGAACGCTTTACCTTAGAGCATCTATAATACGATCCGCTACCTGTGCGCCGACTATACCGCCGCCAGACCCCGCAAAAGAGGCCATAATACCCTAGACCCCCCAAAAAGTGTTCAATGACCGTTTAATAAATCTTCCCCATTCATGTCAGTGAAATGTTGTTCAAAGTGCTCTCTGACGCCCCCAAGAGCCTACAGTCTGATGTGTGCATGTACGGAGGATCACACTGCGCATGCGCACTACACCGGTGCCCCCCACACTGAAGCAGGAGTTCTCCGGTGATCACGTGTTCTGCTCCCGTCACTGTACAAGCCGTATACAACAGACAGGACAAACATGCAGAATAATACCGTCGTCGCCCTCTCCCCCCGAACACAACACCCGTCATACCATCTCCAGCACCGGCTTCCTCTCCGCTCCAGCAGCCATGCTGTCTAGTGGTAAGCTAAAGTGTATGCTCTCCTCTGAGGTCAGATGACGTAGGGGTCACATGGTACTCGAGGTCACATGACCGGACTGGAAGGGGAGGGACGTATTCTTGATAGAGTTCTGTAGGGGGAAACGACGCGGATGGAGCTGCTAGAGTGCAGGGGGTGATGGGGGGCAGACAGGTGTCTGGCAGGGGGTGATGGGGGGCAGACAGGTGTCTGGCAGGGGGTGATGGGGGGCAGACAGGTGTCTGGCAGGGGGTGATGGGGGGCAGACAGAGGGGGGTCTGGCAGGGGGTGATGGGGGGCAGACAGAGGGGTGTCTGGCAGGGGGTGATGGGGGCAGACAGAGGGGTGTCTGGCAGGGGGTGATGGGGGGCAGACAGAGGGGTGTCTGGCAGGGGGTGATGGGGGGCAGACAGAGGGGTGTCTGGCAGGGGGTGATGGGGGGCAGACAGAGGGGTGTCTGGCAGGGGTGATGGGGAGCAGACAGAGGGGTGTCTGGCAGGGGTGATGGGGAGCAGACAGAGGGGTGTCTGGCAGGGGGTGATGGGGGGCAGACAGAGGGGTGTCTGGCAGGGGGTGATGGGGGGCAGACAGAGGGGTGTCTGGCAGGGGTGATGGGGAGCAGACAGAGGGGTGTCTGGCAGGGGGTGATGGGGGGCAGACAGAGGGGTGTCTGGCAGGGGGTGATGGGGGGCAGACAGAGGGGTGTCTTGCAGGGGGTGATGGGGGCAGACAGAGGGGTGTCTGGCAGGGGGTGATGGGGGCAGACAGAGGGGTGTCTGGCAGGGGGTGATGGGGGCAGACAGAGGGGTGTCTGACAGGGTGTGATGGGGAGCAGACAGAGGGGTGTCTGACGGGGTGATGGGGGCAGACACAGGGGTGTCTGGAAGGGGGTGATGGGGGCGGACAGAGGGGTGTCTGGCAGGGGGTGATGGGGAGCAGACAGAGGGGTGTCTGGAAGGGGGTGATGGGGGGCAGACAGAGGGGTGTCTGGAAGGGGGTGATGGGGAGCGGACAGAGGGGTGTCTGGCGGGGGTGATGGGGAGCGGACAGAGGGGTGTCTGGCGGGGGTGATGGGGAGCGGACAGAGGGGTGTCTGGCGGGGGTGATGGGGAGCAGACATAGGGGTGCCTGGCAGGGGGTGATGGGGGGCAGACAGGGGGGTGTCTGGCAGGGGTGATGGGGAGCAGACAGAGGGGTGTCTGGCAGGGGGTGATGGGGAGCAGACAGGGGTGTCTGGCAGGGGGTGATGGGGGCAGACAGAGGGGTGTCTGGCAGCGGGTGATGGGGAGCAGACATAGGGTTGTCTGGCAGGGGGTGATGGGTGACAGACAGAGGGGTGTCTGGCAGGGGGTGATGGGGAGCAGACATAGGGGTGTCTGGCAGGGGGTGATGGGGGCAGACAGAGGGGTGTCTGGCAGGGGGTGATGGGGAGCAGACAGAGGGGTGTCTTGCAGGGGGTGATGGGGAGCAGACAGAGGGGTGTCTGGCAGGGGGTGATGGGGGCAGACAGGGGTGTCTGGCAGGGGGTGATGGGGGCAGACAGAGGGGTGTCTGGCGCGGGTGATGGGTGACAGACAGGGGTGTCTGGCAGGGGGTGATGGGCAGACAGGAGTGCCTGGCAGGGGGTGATGGGGGCAGACAGAGGGGTGTCTGGCAGGGGGTGATGGGGAGCAAACAGGGGTGCCTGGCAGGGGGTGATGGGGGCAGACAGAGGGGTGTCTGGCAGGGGGTGATGGTGGGCAGACAGAGGGGTGTCTGGCACGCGGTGATGGGGGGCAGACAGAAGGGTGCCTGGCAGGGGGTGATGGGGGGCAGACAGAGGGGTGCCTGGCAGGGGGTGATGGGGAGCAGACAGAGGGGTACCTGGCAGGGGGTGATGGGGAGCAAACAGGGGTGCCTGGCAGGGGGTGATGGGGGGCAGACAGAGGGGTGCCTGGCAGGGGGTGATGGGGGCAGACAGAGGGGTGCCTGGCACGGGGCGATGGGGGCAGACAGAGGGGTGCCTGGCACGGGGCGATGGGGGCAGACAGAGGGGTGCCTGGCACGGGGTGATGGGGGCAGACAGAGGGGTGCCTGGCAGGGCTGCGGGTTTAGGGTGGCGCAGAGGGAGACAGAAACCAGATTAAAATAAATAAATAGAAATAACTTTATTGAGCGAACTAGCAGTGACATGCTTTCAGTCCGCAGGGGTTATTTAGTACATTTCATAACAGCAACCAGAAGTTCGTAAATAACGATCTCCATACTACTCTCTGGGAGCTCTGCAGCGGGCGGGTCAGTGCGCCATAGATGCGGGGACATATATGGCGGGGCTAGGAGGTGCTTCAATTAGTACTTTTCATGGTAGTCCGTACTATAGTCTCGACGGTCCGCGGCCTCACCGCAGGTGCCGGAGAACATCACCAAGTTAAGAGTTCCACGTCACTGCGGACTCACTGGACCAAATGTGCGAGACGACATCTCCAGTCCGCCTTCAGCTCATCTCTACTCTAATCGGCACAGAGCACTTTGTCGCACCCGGTCGACCATCACTACTGCAATTCCCGGCTGATGACAGTCCCCTCGGGGAGGTCCACCAGTCCATACTCTGTCATCATACTGTCCCTAGTGAGTGCAATCTAAACTGTCCTTGGATTGGTCAGGCATATCTTACGGCTGTCGGCGTCGCAGGTCCATGGTGCCGTCTGCTTCAAGGACCAAGTCTGCTGCAGGAATAGAGTCTCCCTCTCCTTTCATGCGTCTCTGTGTCATGTTCGGTCCCCGGGTCATCAGGCCCTTTCATCACTGCAACGCTTCACCTGTTGCTCCTTTCACCACCATGTCACTAGCTCGCTCGTCTGCACTGCTGCTGTGCCTGTCCCTTGTACCACTACTAGTGGTGACTGACTGTCATATGCGATGGACCCCCGACCATCACACCAGCAGAGGGCAATGTGCTGCTCCACAGCAAAGGCAGGATTGAGGAGCTCACCTCGAGGTCTCCAGACGTGAACGTAACAGTCTGGTCAGGCACTCCTCTCTAGTGGTGGTCTGTAGGGGGCATTCTGAGCCCAATCACCTTGTGTGCCCTCATGCATCCACTGGTCCCATCACCTCCTAACAATCTGGTCAGTCACGCCTCTCTACTGGTGGTCTGTAGGGGGCGTCCTGAGTCCTTGTGTGCCCCCATCCACTGGTCCCATCACCTCCTAACAATCTGGTCAGTCACGCCTCTCTACTGGTGGTCTGCAGGGGGCGTCCTGAGTCCTTGTGTGCCCCCATTCACTGGTCCCAACACCTCCTAACAGTCTGGTCAGACGCTCCTCTCTACTGGTGGTCTGTCGAGGTGTCCTGAGCCCGTTTACCTTGTGTGCCCCCATATACTGGTCCCAACACCCCCTAACAGTCTGGTCAGGCACGCCTCTCTACTGGTGGTCTGTAGGGGGCGTCCTGAGTCCTTGTGTGCCCCCATTCACTGGTCCCAACACCTCCTAACAGTCTGGTCAGGCGGCCCGGTGGGAGACAATTCATTGATATGAACATTCCATTTCTCGCCTTCCAATAATGAGCCCCTATCCGACTCTGGTAACGGGGTGACATCTCTTCTTTGCTTCGTAGAGTCATGTCTGTGGTCAACAAGCTTTACACAAACAGAAGAAGAGGTGACTGCACACAAGTAGTGATGTGACCAGAAGGATCATTCAGTGCAGCTTACATATAAATGCTGACTCAACAGACAATGTATTTACAAGCCGCACTGACCTGAGTTGTATCTCGGACGCTCCGCAGCCCCCGCATAGGATCCTACAAGGTCACTCCAAACCTGCTCTAAATGCGTTCCGTCCACAGATGCTTTGCTTGTCGGCTGCTCTATGAAATGGAGAAGGCATCTGGCTGACATTCTACAGGGGGCAGTATTGGAGGGCTCACTGTTACTAGTGGGGTACCACAGGGGGCAGTACTAGAGGGGTCACCGTTACTAGTGGGGTACCACAGGGGGCAGTACTAGAGGGGTCACCGTTACTAGTGAGGTACCACAGGGGGCAGTTTTGGAGGGGTCACTGTTACTAGTGGGGTACCACAGGGGGCAGTATTGGAGGGGTCACCGTTACTAGTGGGGCACCACAGGGGGCAGTATTGGAGGGGGTCACCATTACTAATGGGGTACCACAGAGGTCTGTTTGGGCCCTATTCATTTTAATATATTTATTAATGACCTGGTAGAAGGATTGTGCGGTAAAATATCAATATTTGCAGATGATACAAAACTATGTAAAGTAATTAACACAAGAGGACAGAATGCGGTTGCAATAAGATCTGGATAAGACGGGGATTGGGCAAAAAAGTGGCAAATGAGGTATAAGGGCTCCCACCCACTAGCGTTTTTTTTCACTGCGAAATTCGCACGTTTTTTTTTTCTACAGGGGGTCTATGGGACTTGTAAAGCTAAAATCGCGATCGCGCAAATCGCGATTTACCGCAAAATCGCGATTTTGCGCAATCGCGATTTTAGCTTTACAACTCCCATAGCCCAAAGACCCCTGCAGAAAAAAAAAACGCTGCGAATTTCGCAGTAAAAAAACGCTAGTGGGTGAGAGCCCTAACACTGATAAATGTGTGGTTCTGCACATGGACAGAGGAAATACATGTCAACATTAAACACTAAATGGGAAACCACTGGTGAACACTGACTTGGAAAGGGACTGGGGGATTTTAGTTATCTGTAAGCTTAACTGGAGCAACCAGTGTCAGGCAGCTGCTGCCAAGGCAAATAAGATCATGGGGGCACCAGAAGAGGTCTAGGGGCGCAGGATGAGAACATTGTTCTTCCTCTTTACAAGTCACTGGTCAGACCACACATGGAATATTGTGGACAGTTTTGGGCAACGGTACTCAGGAAGGACATATCAGAGCTTGAGCGGGGACAGAGGTGCGCTACTAAAGTAATAAATGGAATGGGCGGACTACAATACCCAGATTAGGGTTATTTAGTTTAGAAATAAGATGGCTGAGGGGCGACCTAATAACTATGTATAATATATCAGGGGACAGTACAGAGATCTCTCCCATCATCTATTATACCCAGGACTGTAACAAGGGGGCGCTCTAATAACTATGTATAGTTATATCAGGGGACAGTACAGAGATTTCTCCCATCACCTATTATACCCAGGACAGTGACAGTAAGGCCTCTCTCACACTGGCACACTGCGATTAACGAGGCGTTAATGGCTGTCGTCTTCAATGGAAGACATCCATGCGGGAACCGCACTGAAATGGAGCATGCTGCAATTTGTTTTCCGTATCAAGAGGTCTGCAAAACAAATGCGCATGCTTTAATTCAGCTGCGGACGCCCGTGATTCCCTATGGGCGGCTTGAATTGCGGATCTTCCACCCGTGGACATTGTGCCTTACTGTAAGAGCAGTGAGACTGTGGAACTCTCTGCCTGAGGACGTGGTGATGGAGAACTCACTAAAAGAGTACAAGAGTGTCTTATATCATGTTATAGTCATTAATTACCTCAGAAACGTCGGTGATCCGGGGGTTAATCTGATATCCAGCTTAGAGTTGGGAAGGAATTTTTTATCCAAAATGAGGAAATTGGCTTCTACCTTAGTGGCGTTTTGCCTTCGGCCTCCTGCCCACGGCCGTGATGGACTCCGCCAGCGGGATATCGCAGTGGAGTCCGTCACGGTGCCCCCCAAAGACCCCATACTTGCCTCTCCAGATCTGCTGTGCGTGTCCCGCCTGCCGAGCCGGCACGCATGTGCAGTACAGTGCGGGATGATGTGGCTGGCGGTGGGCGGGGACGCCTAATCACATGATATTTCCACTGTGCTCACGGTGGAAGTATAGCGTGACAGCCGGCTTCCATCGACTACAATGGAAGCCGGCCCTACGTTCTTCTGCGGCAATTAGAACATGCTGCGACTTCTTTCATGCTGCGACTTCTTTCCGCAGTGTGAACATTGAGCTATTAGGTTCAATAGAACCTAATAGCTGCGGCATAACGCTGCGGATTTCCGACGCAAGAAACACGGCAGAAACCCATCTGTGGGCATTAGCCTTTCCTCTGGATCACCACTGCTGAACTGGGTGGCCATATGTGCTTTCAGCCTTCCATACTGGGTTACTATAAAGATCATCTACAAGAATGGCTCGGCACAAGAAGTTTGTTCTTACAGTATTTTCGTTCTTCTGAAAACTTTGCGAAATAAACTGAAGTGGTTTTTGGAGGAGCTGACAGTATAACCCGCACATCGGCAGCCCGTCACCCATGCCAATACATGCATCAGAAGCATTTCTGTCCCCGAGGCCACCATCATGGGGATGCAGTCAGATCCTATTAGAGGAACCTATACACTATTCTGATGGTCACCCTGCTTACACCAACCTTAACAGGGAGCAAGAAGGAAGCACCATTATATGAACCGCGGCACCCCTGACCCAGCCATGCCAGACCCTATGGGGAGTGAGAAGAAGCATTAGTATCACCACTCCCACCCCTTGTGGCACGAAACCTAGAGGGAGAAAGAAGCGACTTTCTTACTTCTGGATAAAGCTACTTTTTCACATTCTGAATTTTCCAATCCCAATTACACCCAACAATAGATCCCAGAAGAGATCTAGTAGATCACAATGGACAGTGTGTATGCATCGGTCTGTGAAGAGGCAGAAGGCTATGTATAACACTCCACAGGTGAAACTTTTTTTTTTTATAATTTGCTTATTCCGTATAACAGATTAGACTGGATTTCAGGGATGAATGTTTATTCCTGAGTGCAGGAGCCGTCCCCTACATTTATGTTCATGTCCCCCCCCCCCCCCCCTCCCTTGTAGTGGTCTCTCTGTTTTTGCCTTTAAGTAGTAGTGATGCTTCTGTGGCCCCAAAGTAGTAGCGATCCCTTTGTGGCCCCCTTCTGTTCCTTCCCCCAAGTAGTAGTGGTCCTTCTATGTCCTACCCAAGTAGCAGCAATTCCTCTGTGCTCCCCCAATTAGTAGTTTGTCCCTCTGTATGCCCCCCAATCAGTGGCGGTCCTATGGGTTGGTTCCCCTTAAGATGTGTCAGATATGAGGAATAACTTGTGTTTGTGTCTCCAGGTACTTGTACGGTATAGAGGTTACACGTTATCCCTCTACACGGAGCTTTCTGCAACTTGTTCTGTCACTAGTATCTCAGCTTCCCGCTGGATACGGCAGCACCCCCACCGACCGCTTCACAGATTCTGCGCCCAATTAATATCATCTTTACAAAATATTTGCTGAATGCCACCAATCGGACATATTAGTCTCCCCAGAATCTGAACATATATTTATGAGGAACGAATGACTAAAAAACAATATAAAACCCATAGCAGAGTTGTGGCATTCCAGCAGGATCTAACTGAAGATCCATACTGTATGTTCCACAGGGTGGCCGTTAATAACATAAAAACGAGGCCTCCAGAGTTACAGGGCGTAATAAGATAACTGGTGATGGCCACTGAAAGGCCAAGTGCCGGAAGAAAAAATATTCAAGCCCTCAAGGCCCACAAGGAAGCCCCTTCAGACCGCGTGGGACATGTGGCAGAATAGGTGAGCGGTACCATGAGTCCCGGGTCATGCCAGCAGTAAGGCATCCATGTGTGGGGCTGCTATTCATCCAAGGAGGTGGGCGCTCCGACTGTCATGAATAGAGAATGCCATCTAAGGGCGCCCACCCACTGGCGATTTTTTTTCCTTTGTGTTTTGCGTTTTTTCTCAAGAGCAATTAGTTTTGAATGTACTCCTGTCCACTGACGTTTTTTGTTTCAGTCCGTTGCAATTTTTAACATAGGAACTGTCAGTTGCATATGTGTCCTTATTTTTCTCTTAAAGGGGTTGTCCCGCGGCAGCAAGTGGGTCTATACACTTCTGTATGGCCATAATAATGCACCTTGTAATGTACATTATGCATTAATTATGAGCCATACAGAAGTTATCAGAAGTTTTTCACTTACCTGCTCCGTTGCTAGCGTCCTCGTCTCCATGGAGCCGACTAATTTTCACCGTCTAATGGCCAAATTAGACGCGCTTGCGCAGTCCGGGTCTTCTTATCTTCTCAATGGGGCTCCGTGTAGCTCCGCCCCGTCACGTGCCGATTCCAGCCAATCAGGAGGCTGGAATCGGCAATGGACCGCACACAAGAGCTGCGGTCCACGGAGGAAGAAGATCCCGGCGGCCATCTTCAACCGGTAAGTATAGAAGTCACCGGAGCGCGGGGATTCAGGTAAGCGCTGTGCTGTTCTTTTTTTCAGTCCCTGCATCGGGGTTGTCTCGCGCCGAACGGGGGGGGGGGGGTTGAAAAAAAAAAAAAACCGTTTCGGCGCGGGACAACCCCTTTAATGCACCCATGAATGTTAATGTAAATTAACGCAAAAAGCCGCGAAAAACGCGACGAAAACGCTGCGTTTTTCACGCACGAAAATCGCAAACGCCAGTTCGTGGGCGCCCTAAATGTCCTCCAGGAGTGACTTCTCCCAACCATCCAGGAGCTGAACAACGCTTTTCCATCAAGATGGAGCACCATGTCAGAAGGCAGAAGTGGTAACTAAGTGGCTCGGTGACATCTTGGGTCCCTGGCCAGGAAACCCTTAGGCCTCGTGTCCACGGGGAAAATCAGATCCGCTGCAGATTCTCCATGGAGAATCTGCAGCGGGTCCCTCCTGCCCCGCGGACATGAGCGCTGAAAAGAAGAATAAATAAGAATAAACTCACCTCCCATCCGCTCCGTTTCTTCTCTTCGCGGCGGCGTCATCTTCTCTCGTCGCGGCCGGATCTTCTTTCTTCGGCTCGGCGGATGTGCAGGATGACGTCGGTGACGTGCCCCGCGCATGCGCCGGCCCGAAGCAAAATGATCCGGCCGCGACGGAGAGAAGATGGCGCCGCAGAGAAGAGAAGAACCGGAGCGTGTGAGTAAACTCTGATTTTTGTCTCCTGCGGATCCGGACGGCTTCCATAGGCTTCAATAGAAGCCCGCGGGAGCCGTCCCCGCGGGAGACCCGCATGAAAATGGAGCATGGTCCAGATTTTTTCATGCTCCATTTTTTTTAAAATCCCTTTTATTGACCATCCGCGGGTATTTATCTACCCGCGGGTGGTCAATGCATCCCTATGGGGTGCGGATCCGCGGGCAGAAGAAGAGTTAAAATCCGCTGCGGATTTTAATTCTTATTTTGCCCGTGGACATGAGGCCTAAGGATCTCAATCCTTAAAGAGCTGGACAAACAGAAACACCGAAATAGTGCTAATCTCCAAGCACTCATTAGGTATGAATGGGCCGCCATCAGTCAGGATTTGGCCCAGAAGCTGATATCCAGCCTGCCAGGGCGACTTTCAGAAGTCTTTAAAAAAAAGGGGTCACCACTGTAAATATTGGGTCTTCACCTAAGGCCTCATGCACACGGGCACGCACGGGTTCCGTGTGAGAAATTCCGCATGGAATCCTCCCGTGCCCGCGGCCGGCGCCCCTACGTACCTGTCAGATGCTTTCTTCTGTATTGCAGATGTGTCGCCAGTGCACATGCGCAGTACAGATCTCCCTGCGCCGTCTCCTAGGCGATAATGCAGATCTGTGACACTTCTGCAATGCTGATTGCAGAAGTGCCACGGGAGTGACGGCTTTCATTGACTTCAATGGAAGTCGTCCCTGCGTATTCCGCTCTGAATATAGAGCATTCTGCATTTCATTTTCAGCACGTAGCGGCCGCATATAAAATCTGCAGGTGAAGGGGTGTGGAGAGAGGAACCTCCATACACATCAATGGGCACATTGAGCAGCAGATCGCCCACGCCTGCTGACAAGCGTGGAATCCGCTGCTCAGTTTGCCCCGTGTGCATGAGGCCTAAATGTGATGTATTTGTCAATAAAAGTGTAAAAACATCTGAAATGCTTATAATTCTGCTTCATATGGGATAGAAACATCTGACTACAAGATCTAAAACCACGGAAACCGCAAACCTTGTGAAAACCAAAACTTGTGTCCGTCGCAAAGCTGTATCACATCACCGGTGACATTTCTGAAGTAAAAATAATTTACAGTAATTTTTACAATAAAAATGCATAAAAAATTGTGGAAATCCTCAGCAAAAATGCTGATAAGATGGAAACTCATTTATGAACATTTTTGAAATAGCAAAATACTGACTTTGCTGCAAGAGAATGCGCATCATTTCTATATTTCCATCACCGTCCACTAGATGGCGATATCAAATATATTTCTCCCAACAGTTGTATTTGCATTGATACAAAGAATGTGGAGTGTCTGGAATTAGTAGAGTAAGGCCTCCCGCACACGAGTTTGACATACCTGATCGTTGATGAGGTGCGCTAAACGTCCAAAATAGAACTGACTCTGCACGAAAATCATGAGCGGCTGTCTAAAAGGCTCCATTGAAAACAATGGGAGCGTTATACCACTATTAGTGCGACGCTTGAAACGCCGCATTGATTGCGGAAATAAGCGGCTGTGTGGGGGGGCCTAAGGAACATAGAGTTTTTTTCGATCACTTATATGGAACTGTCCCCGCAGCACTGTAAACTCATCTGTGGTGCTGTTAGGACAGGTGACAGGTAGCCAGGTGATGTATTTTTTATACTCACTACCTCCAGTGGCGCATTGAAATCAGACTTTTTTCAGAGTTTGGTGTGCGCTCTCCCATAGACTTGTAAAGGAGAGAGTACGCACGGAACTCTGAAGAGAGGCAGACGGAACTTCAGAGGGGAACAGCGCTGGATCAAGGGAGCTGGCAGGTAGAAAAGGTACCTCACCTGCTCCCTGTCACCTGTCCTAAATGGAGTCTTGGTCTGTACCGGTTCTCCGTGCCACGTTTAATTTGTGCCAGGACCCAGGGTTCCCCGCAGGACATTGCCAGAGCATCACACTGCTTGTACTCTTACCATAGAGAATCCTTCCCATCTCTTCCCTAGGTGAGCCACACACCTGGTCATCCACAGAGAGCCGGCAGAAACTGCATATGGGCTGCGATTGGCACTGCACACGCCTGGGAATCTGACGTCACGGACAGGCGCAGTGTGATTATTTTTTACAAGAGTATGGACATGGTGCCCCGTGGTTGCGTACGGACAGCGTTTCACGCACGGCCCCTTTAAGGGTTTGATGATACGCAGAGATATAGAGCGTGCCGCCTGCGAATGATACACAGCGCCACAGGCAGGTGTGAATGGAAGAATGAGCGCCCATTGACTTTCACTGCCTCCATTAACCACGTTTTACGCACAGGATATACGTGGTGACAATACGCCCGTGTGAATGAGCCCTCAGGCCTTAATCACACAGGTGAATGAAAACCTTAGCAATTTCCCTCCCGCTGTATGTGCATTTAACATCAGCTTTTGTCCCGTTTTTGCCTTTTTAGGGCTCCATCAGACGAGCGTATGCGTATATAAGTTCGCCTGTACGCAGCGTATATGAATTTTTAAGAAGTTTGAGTCCCGATCATAATTGGCGTTTTTAAAGCTATTCACATCAGGCGCTGCTACGTGTATGTAAGAAAACGCGCTGAAGCGATGGCGAGAAACAATTGGAATAAAGGCTCAGAATGACAATGCCTAATACGGCGAGCGGTCTTCTCTTCCCAGCATTGTACGCAGGGTGACTCCCCCCCCTCCCTATTTTTCAGCTGCCATAGAAGTCTATGGGAGCTTTCTGCGTAACACGGCGAATGATAGTTCACAACCTATCTTCTCACACCCCGATTTTGATTTAGACCGCATGCACACGGCTGGGTCGGATTTTGGCTGCGAGATCTTGCAGCGAAATTCGACCCTGTGCCGGCCAGTGACCCCTGCTTACCGGTTTCGGATGCACTGTGGGTGTGCCGGGTGGCGCACCGCCACACATGAGCAGTGCAGAATGTGACGCGCCGGCGATGATGCGGATCCGCTGCGATTTCGAACTTGGCATTTTGGAGTCGCCGCAGGACGGACGGCTTCCATTGACTGCAATGGAAGCCGTCCGTGCGAGTCTCGCATAAAAACAGAGCATGCCGCGATTCTTCCTCCATGAGCGGAAATCACATTTTGCATTGCATGCTACGGACGGACATTGCTGCAGAATTTGCGGCGGGCGTCTAGCTGCAAAATCCGCAGCAACAATCCATCCGTGTGCGCTGGGCCTTACGGCGGTAGAACGGATAAATACTTAATGAAAGAATATTCCAGAATTGATGAGCAGAAGTGTCTGGGAAGCTCGGTACACTGCGGATAAAACCAGAGGGGTCTGGTAGCTCTACGATCGTACCGACCCAGGACTCATATATTGTGTTCTATATCCCACATAGCGAACGCCAGAACAGAATAAGGATATATTATTTATACCGCCGGTGAGCGCTGCAAGAACAAAGCACAAAAAAACAATGCAGGAATTTCAATTTTTCCATCTTTTCCAAAAAATAAATGAAAGTTATCTAATACATTATCTTTACCCCAAAATAGTGCATTAAATCGGCAACTTGTCCCACAGAAACCATCAGTCAGCGAAGAAATAAAAAGCCCTGAATGTGAGGGTGAAAAAACGTTAAAATTGGTTGGTTATTCAGACCTAAGACGGGTCGGTCATTAAAAGGTTAAACCATGGAGCCCATCCGGGTATTCCCGCACCCCTATACTCTGGAGAATGTAACCAGTGAGAGCAGGAGATACAGAATCACTGGCAGGTCATTGTACCCAGTATTGGATAAAACTGCCCCTCGCCCCGATTATTTACTGCCTTCATCTCCCAAACTGCCCCGATGTCCAGCAACCAGAAATGAAATATGGGCATCACTGCCAACCCAGATATACCAGTCATACCATCTCATCCTCCATCTCCTATTGGTTCTAAATATTACCCCAGTGGACAACCCATCCATGACTTTCTGTGCCCATCTACACCCCAGATGCCACTCATGATGCCTACAGTACAATGTATATGCCAGCAGAGCTGGTACACGCAGGACCTGCATGGCATGTGCCAGGCAGCGTCTATGAGGTCATCTGAGCGACCAGCCAACTGCCGCTCACTTTTCAACCATCGACTGCCGTGAGTGGAAGATAGTTGAATTGCTGAGCGAGATTTGTGCAAGATGTCGTCCAATGGAAGACAAAACGAAGAAAAGAAGAGAGGAGAAGAGGAGAAGATGGAGGGAGGAGAAGGAGTGGGGAAGAATGGAGAGGAGAAGAGGAAGAGAGAAGGAGACAGCCTGGAGAAAGACCCCAGGAAGAAGAGGAGGATCGGACCCCCCATTATAGAGCTGGAGGAGGAGCCAAGAGCAGGTAGGGAACGATCTTCATAGAGAACCGGTTAATCCCTTAAGGACATGGCCTATTTTGGCCATGAGGTGCAACAATTTTTTTTGGGGGGGGCTCTGTCAACATGGCCGTATGAGGGCTTGTTTTTTGCGCGGCGTCCTGTAATTCCTATTGGTGATGTTTTTGAATGCATATAATGTATTGTAAAACTTTTATTTATCTTTTTTTAAGAGCAGGAAGAGCAAAGACATCCATTCTGCCATTGTTTTTTTATTTTCTTTAACAGCGTTAATCATGAGCTATAAATGACTCAATACGTTTTTTCTGCAGGTCGGTACGATTACCACAAGACCAAAAGAATTAGCATTTTTTACAACTTTTCCACTTTAGTACAATAAAAACCCTTTTGGGGGGGAATGATAATTATTTTTACATCGTTGCATTCAAAGTCCCATAACTTTCCCGTTTGTCCATGGGCGGAGCGCTGTGGGGGTCGTTGTTGTTTGCATCACAAACGGTAGTTTTTATTTGTACCATTTTATTGTGTTTGTGAGGTAAAACAGAATGAGCTTTGTACCGTCATATTTTCTACGGTTTTTGCTGCGCAGGTTAAATAGTGTGTTTAATGTATAGTACCGCTCATTACGGACAGGGCGATACCAAATATGTGGGGTTTTCTTAAATGTTCAGGTTTTGTTTATACAAATCGGGGAAAATTAGAAAAAAAAGGGTTTTATTTTTGCATTTTTTTTACATGTTCTTTTTACACTCTTTATGTCCCCGTAGGGACTTGTACCGCAGCAGCTATGACCGCTATATTAAGGCATTACAGGATTTCTGCACTGCAATGCCTTATCGCTTGTAATAACGATCATAGGCAATGGCAAACCGGGACGCCAATATCTGGCGTCCTGTTGCCATGGCAACCCATCTCTGTGAACCATTTACATGCCGTGATGTAGGCAGTTGACAGCAGGGGGTGCTATCCTCATGTACCCCCGCTGTTGCAGCGGGAGGCCGGCTATCAGTAAAAGCTGGCTCCCACCATGGGATGCCACGGGCTGAGCTTCTGATCCCGCGCCATTCACAGGGCATATCTTTACGTCCTGTTGAGTTAAGTACCCCGCAGCCGGAACGTACACTTCCATAGTCCAATATGAGGGTCATCCAGGGTCCGTGTATTACATGCAGCTACACTTATATGTAAGTTCACATATTAATGACATTATATTCATAACACTAAGTCCGCTGTATACATTGTAGCGCGGGGGGGGGGGGGGGGGTCTGGTGGGATATTTTACCCCGTGGCCGGAGGGTCCTTCTGTATATTACAGCTTAGTTAGTCCGGTATTACTGTGATATAGGGGTGTAATCAGACTGCGGGGGGTGTACGATTATCAGGGGATGTTACCGCCACACAATGGGGTTATAGATGATGTTATTGCTGGGTCTGTGAATACTATTGGGTCGTGTTGTGCCCCTATTGTACTTTTTGCCTCATTTACCATAAAGTTAAAATAATTGGGCAAATCAATGAAACTGTTTAAAAAAAAAACTGTCATTGTTTCCCCAACAACCAATCACAACGCAGTATTCATGTTACATGAGCAGAATACAGAATGTAAGCTGCGCTGTGATTGGTCGTCAGGCCAACAATGACAGTTTTTCTTTTACACACTTCCATAAATCTCCCCAGTATTATACGGGTTTTTATGATTTTGGCGATTCCGTATTTTTGGGTATCGCTCAGCAGGTCGCAGACAACAAATAGCGCCTTCTACAGTTTTCTAGAGACTCGTCTCATGTCCTCTGCTTGTCTTATTACATTTCTTCCCTAATCTAATCTGGTATTCCTTCTTCTCTCCCTTCAGGACCCGGCACCCCTGTGACACCCAGGCCCAGCGCCCGACTTACCATCAGCGGGTTCAGGTTCCATCAGGTACTGGGTAGGGGCGGCTTCGGCGAGGTAAGTCTTACACCCTCATCCTCATCACATACATAATCCCGGCCGTAGTCTTATAGTGGAGATATTCGGTACGTTCCCCCCATTAGCCATATTAGTGTGGGGGATGGTATATAATGTTCTGTTATTTATCAGGGATTTTAAAGAACTGAAATACTCATTTTGCCTTTTTTTTTCCTTAGGTCGTCCTGGCGTCTGTCCGTCGCCGAAACATCTACAAGGCGATCAAGATCATCAACAAGAGTGACAACAGAGAAGACCTTCAGCGTGAGAGACGACTTCTCCTGGCGACCAGAGATTGCCCGTTCTTCTGCCATCTCAGCGCTGCACTACAGACTCAGGTATACACAGGGGTCTTCCTGCTCCGGTCACCTGATCCATTATAGATGACGGATCAGAAAACGGATTGACATGGGCGAGCAATAGTCACGATTTTATGGCCCGTGTGAATGAGCCCTTCTATAATATTGTGCCTTGTATTACAGGAGCACGCCTTCTTCGTCATGGAGTACCTGTCCGGTGGAAGCCTTCACACCCTAATCCAGGTGTCCGGGAAACTGAACCGTCCTACTATAGAGTAACGGATTACGGGATACGGGCGGATCGGTTATGTCGGAGGTAAGAGGACATTTTCCTTTACACCACTGATCCAGAACGATACTAAACACTTTCCTCTCTTCTTCAGGTTCTTCACAGCGGAGCTAATTTGCGGCCTCCAGTTCCTCCACCAACATGGCATCGTCCATCGGTAAGAGGAACAGGATTTAGGTTGTCATTGTGTCGGGTATTGCGGCTTAGCTTTATGTACTTGAATGGAGCGGAGCAGCTATACCAGATACAGCCAGAGACAGGAGAGGCGCTGTTTCTAAAAAGAATTCTTATTTCATTACAGAGACATCAAACCAAAAAACATCATGCTGGATAGAGATGGGCACATCCAAATAATAGACCTGGGTCGGGCGCAAGACGGTCTGACCGCGTCCAGCAAGCTCTACGGACGAGCAGGAACATTCTGCTACATGGCCCCAGAGATGCTTCTGGGAAAAGCCTACACCGTAGCCGTGGACTGGTGGAGTTTGGGTATTGTGGTGTCCAAAATGGCAACTGGACATTCACCATTCTGTTCTGGCCGCCAGGCAATGATCGTCCACAAGTCCATCACCTCCGACAAGCCAGAATTTCCAGCGGGGCTTGATGCAGACCTGAAAGACCTGATGAAGCAGCTGCTACGCAAGAACCCAGAGAGGCGCCTGGGAGCGACGGGGAACATCAGAAGCCACCCATTTTTTGGTGCGATGCGCTGGGAGGAACTGGAACATAGGAGGATAGCGCCACCATTTAAGCCTTTCCCTGTAAGTGAAGACTTGCTGAATGTTCTATATCCATGCCAAGTGTCTAGAAGAGGAGGAGAACATATTATAGAGGTTTATATCTCTGTTCATGTCTTCCTCTTGCAGCACGTTGTAGGTACCGACCATCAGGATGGGCCCATAGATGCAGCAGCTCTTCACCCTGTGTCCGACTTCACATTTCTGGCACCTAGTTGGACACAGTAGGATGACCCGTGCCTCCAGCCCTGCGGCCCATGCCTCCTCTGCCCGCCGCCCGTGTATAGCCGGACTGCGACCCTCCATTCGGCCATCAAGACCGAACTCACCGACTGCGCCGGCGACATCAGATGGACAGGAGGTGAGTATCTGTATGGGCATTTGATCCAGGGACTCATTTCCGATTCCGTTTTTGGAGTCAGGAAGGAATGTTTTTCCCCTTACATCAGAGTAAATTGGCGCGTGTCTTAAAGGGGTTTTTTCTTTCCTTCCTCTGGATCAATACAAATGCCGTCCACCACCCCCATTCGGCCACTTCCCAAATATTTGGTCAGACATTGATTCGGGGACGGTTCTGGCTGCCCTGCGTGGAGTCGGGAAGGAGTTTTTCCTCATGTGAAGCTAAATTCGCAGACGGCTCAATGAGGTTTTTTCTCCTTCCCCTGGATTACAATAAATGATCCAGGGAACTTGTCTGACTGCCCTCGGTGGAGTCGGGAAGGAATTTTTCCCCCATATGGGGGTTTTCGCCTTCCCCTGAACCAATGGAAGTCAATGGATCTCACATATCGTTGGCTTTTAATTAAAATACACATCAAATCATCCTCATTAATAAAACTGTAAACCAATAAAATCCTCTATTTTCACCCGATATCTTGGTGTCTCCGGCTTTATTTCCATGTATCCCTATACTGCTGCTTGTATTATTTGGGTTCTCTGGTCTCATACTAAGGCTAGTTTCACACGGGCGATCACGATTTTGCTGCAATTTTTGAGCGTCAGCGATGCTTTTTTTTAAGAACAATCTGGCATCGCTGCCGCCCAGAATAAAATCGCACAATTTTTTATCGTTAAAGTCAATAGGTCCGACCTCTGTGTATTTGCAGCACTGACAGCATGCGCCCGCTCATCTGATCAGTCGGGGTCCTGAGCAACGGACCCCAGCCGATCAACCATTGATGACCCGTCCTGATGATGGCTCATCAATAGTATTTCACTGGAAAACCCCTTTAACTTGTCCAAACCCAGAAGTTGTCGTTCCTCAGCATGGATGGGCTATAACAGCAGACAACAGAGAAACAGAAAAGCGAGACTCCAGCGGGCAAAAGAGCGCAAAACTAGAAAAAACGCCTAGTCCGATGAATCCAAATTGTTGTTGCTGATGAGAGGTCAGAATTTGGCACAAGCAGCATGAATCGATGACCCCTTTCTGTAAGTTGGACAGAACATGTCAGCACCCCCATCTAAATACTCTTGCTTCACCCTCTGCTTTTAACAATCAGATTAATGGTAATGGGTGGCCCCGGGGCCACAGACCACATGTTGTATAATGTCATGTGCTCAACTGTAAAATGACCACTGGTTACTCTGTGCTTATGTGATATATGGCTAGGCGCCCAATGAAACTGCTGCCCATATGTAGGATGGAGGACATATTAGTTGAAATCAGCAAGATGTCATGGCTGAGGATTGGCTGCGCACTGACCTCTATAGCAGTCATCATGCAAATTTCAATTTTCCAGCAATTTTCACCAAAAATCGACTCGGACTACCCCAATTTGATTTTGCAAAAATTTGAGACAATACTATCACCCGACGGATCAAATTGAGCAACTCTACCCATAGGTGTCTTGTGCCAAATGGAAAATCTCTCCTAGAGCATGCTGTTCCCATTTATGGAGTCAGCTCTATGATTCATGTTTTAGGAAGCTCTTATATGCACAGTATGTAACCATTACATGACCTCGGTACAGCCTACAATTAAAGTCATCATTATAATGAGTCTCAGAGCAAGGGCAAAGAGCAACGGATGTCTTAAAAGTCACTAATGGAAATGCGAGAGCTTGGCTTCTCAGTGGAGACATATTACATATGCAATATTTATTTAGGAATGAAGGTGAATAATGGTGAACAATGCTGTAGATTTACTTATCGCTAACTACAACTAACTAAATCCTGGGATTATTAATAATTCATAGTGCTGTAACCAGATACGTCCCATTGATCAGGATAGAAATCACATAACATATAGTCCGTCTATAAAGGATTACCATTCTATTATAACAGAATCAATGGCGTAGACTTGTACTATTGTTTCAGTCCATAACTGCGGGCAATGGCACTTTGTTAAATAGTCCAAGTCTATTAATGTAGCACCTCACTAGTTAACAGGCCTGCTACTTAGTTATTCACATCCTTAATTGTGTGCACATATAATGTCTGAATTGAGGCCGGCCTCACTTACAGTTTCTTGCGTGGTAATCAATGCTACTACTGACCCAACCTAATGTGAGACCAGGAGCTTGACCCTACCATGGCTCGCTTAGATCCTTGTCACAGTCCAGTGGCTTCCACCAGGTTGGATGGCTGTAGCGCAGCCACACTCTCTTTCTCTCTCTCTCAGTTGCATCCAGTAGCAGCCATTCTCAGTTCCTCAATCCAGTGCCAGCTGTCCTCTTGAAGCAATCTCTTCTCCTCACAGCTTAACCAGCAGCAATTTCAGAAGTACTGCAATGCATTGTCATAGCGATCAGACCTTTTCTGGTTCAAGTCTCCTACAGGGACATAAAAAATATTAAAAACAATAAATATAGTATGAAAAAAAAACAACAGGTAAAATAATAACAAAAAACCCTTCTTAAAAAAACCTTCAAAAAACCACATATTTGGTATCATTGTATCCATAACGATCTGCACTATTTATCTGGCAGGGCAAAAAACATTTAAAAAAATAAACAACTAAAAATTGGAGGTGAAATGATCATTTTGTTCATTTTGCCTTCCAAAAGTATAATAAAAGTGATGAAAAAAGGCGAATATATTCCGAAATGGTTCCATTAAAAACTACAGCTTGTCACGCAAAAACAAGCCCTCACAGAGCTCCGTCCATGAAAAAAAAAACGTTATGGGACTTTGAATGCAACAATTAAAAAAAAGGTTTTTATCGTGCAAAAGTGGAAAAACCGAATAATTTTGGCATTAATTGTATGGGCATGCAGAAAATAAACAATGGCAGAATTGATGGGGTTTTACTCCCTGCCCTCCCAAAAAATTAATAAAGGTTTTTTAATAAATTATATGTCCCCAAATATGTACCAATAAAAACTGCAGGACCCTGCATCCCCGAAAACGCATCGCACCCCTGGGAATTTTACATGGATGGCGAGCGCAATATGGGGGTGGGATTCAAAGAAATCATTATATTTTTGGTGTCCGCGTGGACAGAAAAATAAAAAAATTATCACTTTTGAAAAGTGGAGAAGAAAATCCCCCAAAAATCATTGCGGCCCCATGGGCAAAATATGCCTCGTCCTTAAGGGGTTAAAAAATAAAAAAAAAAATTTAAATCTATTTGATGTTGCCATCTTCTGACTGCCATACCTTTTTCATCTTTCCATCAATGGCGCTGTGCAAGGGCTAGTTTTTTCGTGGCACAACCTGTAGTTTCTGTTCCTACCTTTATACTGCATTACCGTAGTATTGCATTACATTGTATTCTGACAGATCATTCATGGCATCTCTGGGGGCCTTCAGAAGGCTCGGGGATGCCATGACAACCAAGTGGCACCTCACAATCTCATCGCAGGTTCACCGATTCAGCATTTTAAGGATTACCAGCCGCGGACAGTTCACCAGGTATATGAGTAAATGAGACGTGGGAACAGCTGAGTCAGCGGCTCGGTCAGGATGTGTCCAATGAGACATATAGGGCATATCACAGCAGGTGCCGCCACCTCCTGGGCGGGAGCTCTTCTCCTTGGACTCAGTTTATCCTCGGACTCCATCATCATTGTCCGCCTACCGTGCAGGGGATGGAACACGGATTACATTCACTTGAGTAGAGCAGCTCCATGCACATAAAGCTACCGTGTTTCCCCCAAAATAAGACACTGTCTTATATTAATTTTTGTTCCAAAAGAGGCACAGTGTCTTATTTTCAGGGGGGCTTGTACTCACCTGGTCCGCGGCGTCCTGATGCCTCGTGATGGTCTCCGGCTGCGGTGCAGCAAGCTGTAGTGTCCTCCGTGCTGGTATATCAGTTTCTTTCTGGTAAGCGGGGCTTTGAATACCCCACCTCCAGCAAAGCTAGTGCTGTGATTGGATCGAGTGCCAGCCAATCACAGCCAGTGCTCAATGAGCCAATCACAGCCATTCAGTGATGTCAACGAATCCCCAACAAAATAGTACAGCGCGATGCCCTATCTATTCAGAGAAAATTTCTGCCTGCATGTCGAAAGACGAACGGACCCAAATCTAACTTACAGGGTCTGTTGGGCACCGTCGGGGTCTGTCCGGCACTGTCAGGGTCTGTCGGGGTCCCACATATGCTGGATCTCGCACTTCAGGTTTTTCTCTTGTTCAGCTCCAAGAATAAAGCCGAACAACGGAAACCAACGACAGCAGTGTGAGCGCAGCCTTAGATGTTTCCCAGTAAAACACTATCATCAGGGTCGGTCATCATTAGTTGATCGCCGGGGGTCCGTCGCTCGGGCCCCAGCCGATCAGCTGAGCAGTCGCATGCCGTCAGCGCCACAATAACACCGAGCGGAAGTCTCCACGCCGACCTCCCATGTAGTGGCCGGTGCTTGTAACTGCAGGCATGGATCTCATTGATTTCAGCCGTGCCTACAGTTACAAGCGCCGGCCACTACACGGAGGGCGGCGCAGAGGCTTCCACTGCCACCTGTTATTGTGGTGCTGACAGCAGGCACCCTCTCAGCTGATCAGTGGGGGTCCCGAGCGGCGGCCCCCGGCCGATCAACTATTAGTGACCCATCCTGATGATCTCATCAATAGGATTTCCCTGGAAAACCCCTTTAAACTGACTTTGCTGGCTTCTTGTGACAGCTCCCATAGGAGGTGAAGCACTGAGCGAGAAGCGGATGTGAAGCCCGTGAGCCGGCGGCGAGTCTTCCTGCGTAAACGCTTTTCGCGAGCGCCGACGTCCTTAGTGCTGACATCAGCGCCTGTGCAATAAATGGCATATGCATTAACATTGAAATCAATGGGCGATGCGATTTCTTCCATCGCTCATGTACATGACTCCATTCACAAGAACGTGGCTCATATTCGCGTGCGGCTCGTACGTCTCGCAACGCACAAACTTGCGCGTTTTTTATTTGACACCAGCCTTAAAGTGAGACTAACCATTTAATTCCAGCATCTCTTTTATAGAGGAAGTGATTCAGAAAGTATTGTGTTATTATCACTGCAGTCATCAGCTGATACATAGTTATTACATAGCGCCTCACACAAGGGGCAGTGCACAGAGGCGTCAGTCACCAGCCAGGACTACATCTCCCATGATGCTTCACTCTGACAAAGAGTGACCTGCGGAAGTCAGCGTGATCTGTGCGGAGTGCAGGGAGGAAGCAGCTGCAGGGTCCTGGCATGTAACATCGCCCTGCCGCTATCTACACTGCTCGGCCTGAGCCATTCCAGGTAGGGCGGTGGGGGGGACGGCGCGCACCACTGGGGGCAGGTGAGAGGGGTGGCGGGCAGTAATGGGGGGCTGTGATAATGGGGGGCTTGTGCTGACAGCGGCTCATGTGACTCTATGCAGGAGGCAGATTTGAACTAACAGGAAATTGCATGTAAAGTGCATCCAGAGGCTGTGTGATAATCAGATATCCGCTGCGTATCTTATTATATATGTTCTGTGGCGATTCATCGCTAACCTTTGTATCTGAGTCGTCATAACGACCGCTCTAATACGCCCAGCGTTGCCCATAGCGACCGAACAGAGTGCTGCCTTCATGCTGCTGAAGCACGCGGCTGTCTGATGGGTTGCTATGGGCAACGCAGTTAATGATCTGGTCTTTAGGCTTTCGGTTCCTCGCATTGGCCCGGGCCCCTTGCGCCCCTCGGTGATCTCTCCCGGATCGTTGTCCCTCTCATGGCCGCCTCGTATAATAAATCCGGCACCATAGTTGTACAACCCCCATCTAGTACCGCTGCCTTGTATGGAGCGTAGTGATCGAGCCGTGGCCGCCATGTTTCCATGCCGCCGCTGCTCTCTGGGTGCTGATTGGCCCAAGTGTCAGTCGCCTTCCTCAGCAGGCACGCCCTCCCGCCCACGAGGACCAACGACGAGCAAAAGCTCATGTGTGCCAACGTAAAAATGTATGCTGGTCGGCGGTGCGTCTCCCCGTGAGAACATGGAGGCCTGCGGGGCGAACACTCGGCTCGCAAGCGGATTATTGGTCCGTGTAAAGGGAAATGGAAGGAGCCCCATCGCAAATTTTACGAAAAGCTTGACTCGAATAACGCGGACCCGAGCACTTGGGCGCCCGCTCATCTCCAGTGTATACATATGTGATTAGCGGGCCTGCTCCGCTGCCGCTGGACGCATAGGTTTTCCTCCAGCGATAAGCGGCGCCATTCTTGTCAGCCAGAACCCGTTTCCCCCCGGATAGTACAATAGTCGGGATCCGTGTTTCCTGGGGGTCCGTGTGTGATGTACGCCCTCTTCTACGCTGTAAGCACGGGGTCGGGCCCTTCGGCCTCTGGCCGCTCTCCAGTGTTTGGGAATATTGTGTAACCGCTGTCATGGGAGACGGGAAAGTCCGCTGCAAAGTGAAAGCAGGACTGCAAGTTGGAGGAGTGACTGCAGACTGCAGCGACCGTTGTGCTCCAGTAATGGGGGCTACAGCATGCTGGGACCTGTAGTCCCACATCAGCTTCACGGCTGAGGAAATGACCCGAGGATGTTAGTGATCCTATATAATAAGTCACAGATACGTCCGTGGGGGTCTGAGCGCCGCCTGTCTCCGGGCGCTGCGCGCTGTTACACGGAACAAGAGCCGCTCGGTGTGAAGGCGGCCGAGACTGAATGATAATTCATTTGCTCGTCATTCATTTTATACAAACATGAAAAAACTCATGGTTGACCCGTTCACTGAGCGTTGGATCGTTCATCGTTCTCGCGGATTGGTACAGCGAACTGAACGATCCGTCGCTACGTGAGAAGTACTTCTGGTCCCTTCTTGTAGCCACAGACATTGCGGTCATCGCTGGGGGACCAGATATTAAGGGGATACTCTAAGCTAGTTAGAGATCGTGGAGGTCCAACCGCCGGACCCGAGAATGTGGCAGCAGAAGACGTGTATGTGTGCAGGTGGGTGTCGGTGGGACCCCCGGAGATAGCCCAGCGCTTGAACTGCATCTGCAGTGAATGGAGCAGCGGTGTGCATGCCCATACTTCAGGACATGTCAGCAGGGCTACGTTCTTAGGATTTCTGGTCGTCCCAGAAGTCGGACCCTCACCGACCAGCAAGTTGCTTTGGTGGAACAAGCCCTTTAACCCTTTCCAACCCAATTTGTATCCTGGTTTTCCTATGGGGCTTACTCTTTTTCTGCCATTATACAACAGCGCTATCTGCTGGCTAAAGCCAGTACTGCATGAGGTGACACATTGGAAAGGCTCCGACAGCAGAGAGGCTGGCAATATACAGTAAGAGAACCCCGACGGACGTCTTCCAACATCAGAGCTGTACAGCCTTAAAGGGGTTGTCCCGAGGCAGCAAGTGGGTCTATACACTTCTGTATGGCCATAATAATGCACTTTGTAATGTACATTGTGCATTAATTATGAGCCATACGGAAGTTATAAAAAGTTTTATACTTACCTGCTCCGTTGCTGGCGTCCTCGTCTCCATGGTGCCGACTAATTTTCGCCCTCCGATGGCCAAATTAGCCCCGCTTGCGCAGTCCGGGTCTTCTTCTTTTCTGAATGGGGCTCCGTGTAGCTCCGCCCCGTCACGTGCCGATTCCAGCCAATCAGGAGGCTGGAATCGGCAATGGACCGCACAGAAGCCCTGCGGTCCATGAAGACAGAGGATCCCGGCGGCCATCTTCAGCAGGTGAGTATGAAGACGCCGGACCGCCGGGATTCAGGTAAGCGCTGTGCGGGTGGTTTTTTTAACCCCTGCATCGGGGTTGTCTCGCGCCGAACGGGGGGGGGGGTTTAAAAAAAAAAAAAACCCGTTTCGGCGCGAGACAACCCCTTTAAATCATAATGTCTTCAGAGGTCATACAGTGGATTTGAAAGGGTTAACGCTGGTTTTGGCCAGTAGTGTATCCAGCACTGTTCCCATGCCGTCATTTACACGCCGCTGCTCCGGGTCTCCCCTCTGACATCACTGCCGCGCTCTGTCATTGGCTGCTCCGCCGGTGACGTCCCATAAACTGGGTGGGCTTGCAGCCTGTAAACAAGCAGCGGGGAGAGGTGAGTACATAACGGCTACTTACCGCATGAGCAATGGGGTCTTACTAAAAATAAACTACCGCACTCTGATGCGTCACACATTGCGGAGAAACTGCAGCGAAACGGTTACTATTAAAGTAAATCTTATGTAGGGGGAAAACGGGCTGCACATTTTCTGCAGAAATTCGGCCACAAATCCACAGCACTTCCAGTGACGCGGCGTCAGGGTACGTTCACACGTAGCGGGTTTTGGTGCAGATCTGCGCATGTTTCATCTGTGGCTTTTGGTGCGGACTTTGAGGCGGTTTTTCCCCTCATCCACAGCAGAGCTCACCTTTTCAATAGGAGTGACGTTTGCTGCTGATCCACCTCAAAATCCGCCGCGGTAGATCCGTTACTGACTGACTGCGCCATAAATGTCCGAGTCTCTTGGTTTACCCTATGGCCCGAGAAATGGAGGTTTTCAGTCCCCATTTTCCAACTGAAGGGTGCAACTGCATTCACAGTCACTCTTTACTATATTCTATGGGAGATGAGGGCGCCGGCCAAAACTAATTCCAAACTCCTTTATATAAAACTTTCCTACTACAGGAAGAAGAAAGGTTCTTATTATTATGGTTTTTATTTATTTATTTTTTATCAGTTTTTTTTTTGAGCATTTTGGGATGGGGCGTCATTGTAGCCGTTGTAAGCTTTAGCACTTACTGCCATTGAGGTGCTGAAGCCTGTGGTTTGGTGGAGGAAGGTTACACAATCAGCAGTTCCTACCCAGCTCTGCAATGTCATGTAGCGCCGTACATACAGTTACTGTAAGCCTCCATAAATCATCAGCAGTAACTAGACCGTGCGTTAATAATTTATTACATAATGCTACTTTGTGGGGGGGGGGGGTGATCCACTCGGCCCTTCAGGACAACAACACTACGGGCTCATTCACACGGGGAGCTAGGCTATTAGAACCAATGGTTTCCTATGGGAATGTTCAGATGGTTGTGATATTGTAGCCACCAGACATACAGACCTCATTGAGCTGCTATGGATAAGATAGTGCTACTGACCACCACAGCCCAAAGAAACCTAATTTGGAAGTTTGGGTATTCTCCAGCGCTCTTACTCATGGGAATGTCCTTGGAGATGGTCCATGGTGATGTGACCCTGGGCAGGTATGTTTACATAACCTACTATTTGGAGGCCTTCTATATTATGTCAGGGGACCAAGCATCCCTGGAGAAGGCTTCACGCTCTACTATACAACCACCAATCTGGACAGGTTGGCACCACACACGACCCTTCCGTGCACGCTCTACCGACTCTGACACTTCTATCAACCTGAACTAGAGGAAACGGACGGCTCTAACCAGCGGACGCTTCCCTGATATTCTCGTTTGGTCACTTTGGTTACACAGGTGTCTTATGTTTGTTGCTCGTCCTTGTAGCACCATGTGGTTGTGTGCCGCTACCCATCTGGCCAACGTTGGAGAAGCTGCGCGTGCGCCGTGTTGCATGACTGCGGTTTGGAGGATTTCCCTTTTAGATTAATTGATATCTTATTTAGCTTCCCTTATCAACAAGCTACTTTCCTTCTTACGAGACCTTCGCTGTGGGGTTATTTCTCAGAACCCGTTTTTGCTTGTTGTGTGATTCATGATTTTGTTGATGCAGAACTATGAGCGCCCCGTGAATAGCCGGAGTATGAAGAACACAGCGGTCCAACTGTGTTATGCAGCCGAGCGGGGTATGCAGAACAGCCGAGCGCTCCGAGCACAGAGAACAACTGGATGCAGAAGACAAGCGGCCCCGCTTGTGTTCTGCATCTCCCACTCGGAGCGCAAAGTGATCGCTCAGTGTTTGAGCGATCACCTTGGGCTTAAATGCACGCAACAATTATCGCTCAAAAGACTTGTGTCTAAATGGGCCTTAAGAAGTGATTGGATGAATGCTCATCTTTGTCACCCGCATATGTGACAATCTGAGGGTAAATTTGCTACCTGATTGGTAAGGGGCACAGGTGATAACATGAAGAAAAGCCCCTGTTCCCCCTCCCCCGGGACAGAGTGACAGATCCCCCTGCTCTGCACAGACTGAAGTGACAGCTATAAATTCAGCATTTTAGGCTGTAGCTCGAGTTCTACTGGTGCTACAGACAAGATTCTTATCTCGTTTTATAGCTAAGAACCTGTCTTGGCTTTAAAGTGACACCAATGACAAAAGCATCTCAGTAGCACTGCTAAAACCGAGCTACAGCAATTATATGGGAGCTCAGCAGTCAGACTGATTATATCACTCCGCTGGCCGTAGACCGCGGACGGCCCAGTTGTCTACTGAAATTCTGCTGTCTGGGACGAGAGAGTTTGGCTTTGATATTGCTTTCTTGAAGAACTGGATAAACCCTTGTCAGGATGATCAGATTATAGGGATCTCCACAGCACAGCAAGCTGCAAATACTTAGCAAAGGGCAAGATATACTCAAATGTCAGGATATGTTATATATTGATTCCCAAACTATTTCATGACCTGACTGGCAACCAGGTGAGTGTCCTGGGCTCATCATAGGGGGGCTCTGCTTGCTACTGTGCCCACACCAAGGTGTACTTGAGTACCAGACGCCTGGAAACAAACGGTACGTTAAAGGGGTTGGCTTCTTCTAGGGCGATCTACCCCGTCAAGGCTTTCTTAAACAATAACAGTGTCCCTCATTAATTAGCTACAGCAGAGAGCGACTACAACAAAGCATCTCACTCTGGAGGACCCGACTGGTGTGTCGACTACATGTGCAGCCATTGTTTTCGGTGGGCACCATATAATGCCACATTTCCCCATTGGCAATGCTGTAGGGGAATTGAACACTTACTGCCAGGCTCTCCTCCAGATTACCGCTGATCACCAGTGTGACTTACTGTAATCGGCCTATTTTGGGGGGATAATCACATCAGATTGACTCCTTCAGCTTTAAAAAGGGGCTTTTCAAGGCATTTAAATGGGCTTAAAACGACATAAAATTGAATGCTCCCCTACCCCGACGGATCGCCATCCAGCACTGCAACCCAAATGCCCACCGCACGAAACCCAGAAGAAGTGGCGGGCGGTCACATGTTGTTCTTTGTGCACTTGACCGTCCAGCTACTCTCAGGGCTGCCGAATGATCGCCCCCCGCTTCTTCCGAGTTCCGTGCAACGGGCATCGGGGCTGCAGTGCTTGATGGGGACCCGCCACGATAAGTGAGCATTCAATTTTATTTAATTTTAAGCCCGTTTAACTTTTTTTATGTCCCTTTAATTTAATCGGGCATTATTGGACCTGAAAGGTGCCAAACTAAAATATCTTTATTAACAAACGGTCATAAAAGTCTCAGGTTGGGTATAATAACAGAAGATCTCGCAGTGTGTCCACCGGAGACCGGCGCAGGATGGGCGGCCCCATCGGAGGGTAGAGCGGCCAGCTGTAGAGTCTGCTCGCGGGGTAATTGTTGTCTAGTCGCAGGGGTAATTATGAAGCAGGTGACAAATGCCGGACTATCAGACTTCTGGATTGTTGGACATTACATGGAAGAATCCTTGCCATAGCTTCGTCTGCTAGCCGTGCCGTCGGAGTTCATTATTCACAGTATCAGGCCTCCTTATATATTCTGCGTCGCCGAGCGGTGTAATTACTCTCGTTAGTGGATTGCAGATCTGTAACAATGGCTGTCTAACGGGCCGTGAAGAATTAGAGGCAAAACAGTAATTTACTCGTGATCCTCTAAGAGCGGAGTCATTGTGCGGTTACATCGGAGATTCCTCAGGATACGGCTGGCTTCGCACACTCTGGTCTGACGCCGGCTGGAGGCCTTATTGCGGCGCTCGCTCGTTCCCTCTGACCATTTATTACTCCCCTTTGGGGAAGTTTATCTTACTTTGTCTAATTTAATTTATTCCAGTTGGAGGCGTAAATTGAAGCTCCTGGTGCTGAATGTAAAGTCAGGGACCGGGTCCTCTCATACCGTGCGCCATTTATTACACTGGAGTCATCCTCTGTGACTAATGGAAGTTTAGGCCCGCTCAGGCAGTAGGCTAGGGTCCGTGTGAACCGCTACCTGTGCACCTCTAATGCAATCCCTTTAACAAGTGTGAGGCTTTAAAGGGGTTGTCCTGTGGGGGGGGGGTGGTCGTGGTCGTCTTTGCATCGGACAACTTTTTTTAACGAAACTACTAGTGACGTCTCGCTCCCCGCCCCGTCGGTGGTCCTGTTTGTACTAAATGACTGTCATTTGAAGCGATTGTTTGGCCAATAGCCGCCCCGTGTAAAGGTACCTTAACTTGTACTCCTCCTGCTGATGCTCTGATCCCTGCCGTTCCAGTATCCTCCGGCCTCCGCGTGGCACGGTGGCGATCCACCTGAAGGCCCGTTTAGACGGAACATATCGGTCAAAAAATCATTCGAAGTGCTAATCATTCAGAGCCGTATCACGCAGGGCTTGTTACCAAGGAGACCTGTAGGTCTGCATAGGAGCTGTATACACAAAACGATAGACTGTAGACAAGGGGCTTGTCCAGCTTATTCAGATTGTATCACAACAGGCTCCCTATGTTTAACCCCCTAGTGACCAAGCTTTTTTTTTTTTTTTTTTTCGTTTTTCCACCTTTTTCCTCCCCCCCCTTTAAAAAAAAAAAAAAAAAAGCGTACCTCTTTTATCCATCGACGTCGCTGTATGAGGGCTTGTTTTTTGCGGGACGAGTTGTATTGTACTGAATATACTGAAAATCTTTAAAAAAAATTTAAGTGGAGTAAAATGAAAAAAAAAAAGTCCTCTTTAGGTTCATCTTATTTCTATAGCGCACAAACTACAACAAAAATGACCTGATAGTAATCGTACTAACCCATAGAATCAAGCTATGATACCGAACCTATATAGTTGGGCTTTTTTGTTGTTTGTTTGTTTTTGTTTTTTGTTTGTTTTTTTTTGTTTGTTTGTTTTTTTGTTTTTTTTTGCTGTACTACTTTTTTTTCAAGGACCTCACACTTTAAAATCTTCGGCCGCCGTCTTCTGCTGCAATAACTTCCATTTTTTCCTGTCGATATAGTTATGCGAGGGCTCATTTTTTGAGAGACGTCCAGTAGTTTGCTTTGGGACCATTTTGAATTACATACGGCTTTTTGATCGCTTTTTATAGCATTTTTTTTCTTGGAGATAGGGTGAACAAAAAACATTTCTGAAGGTTTTTATTTTTTCGAACAGCATTCACCGCGCGGGATAAGTAGTGTGTTACTTTGATAGATTGGACTTTTACGGACGCGGCGCTACCAAATGTGTATTTTTGTTTTATGATTTAGATTCTTTTATTGTAAATATGACAAAAGGGTTTGTTTTCTTTAACTTTTTTTTTTAAATCTGTAAAACTTTATTGTACTTCATCGCTTCTGCCGGTACTTAAAAGGTTGCACCAACTTCTTCCCACGAATGCCCTGAGAGGTGACCTGCTGGGGGACACGTTGGATATAGTCAGAAGGAATATCTGAACTTTTCTCCTTCTCCGAAGTTTCTTCAAATCAACATGAAATCTTGATTTGTTGGAAGTGATTTGCTAGATGTGAGGTGGCAGCAAGGAGCCGCACAAGACGTAGACCAGCAGAATGGGAGCGACTGTCTCCTTCATCCAGCTGATAATTGACACTTGATGTTGGAGAAGCTGCATCTCGGTAATGAGCGGCGCGGAGCGGGCAGCGTCTGCAGACTGATCTCTAACACGTCCGCTCTTCTCTCAGCAGGGAGATATGGCCATCCTGTTCTCTGTGGTTGCGAGGGGAACCACCATATTGGCAAAACATGCCTGGTGTGGAGGGAATTTCCTCGAAGTGACGGAGCAGATCCTGGCCAAGATCCCATCCGAAAACAACAAGCTGACCTATTCTCATGGCAGGTGAGGAGCTGCGCGCCGTCCTGTAGTATGTGTGATGCCGTGGCGGCTGGGGATGATCGTTCTGGATATTGTGCGTGGTCGTTATTTCTTGGATATATCTACGGTCACTAGAAAAGATGCCGGAAAACTAATGGGGGCAATTCGCACCGGGCGGACCTTCCGCATGGAAATTCGGCCTGCAATCTTAGGCCTGACACTAAGCGGCAAAGTGGACGAGATTTGCGAAAACCTCATCCACACGCTGCAGCCAAGCCGCGCTGAAACTGACATGCTGCGCAGAATTCAAAGCCGCGGCATGTCAATTGTATCACCATTTCCGCTGTGGGGTCTGTCCTCTCTATGGGGAGAGATGGCTGCAGTGGAATAATCCGCTTTCAAAACCCGCGCCAAATGTCTCGGACTTCAGCTGCTGAAATCTGGCTGAATTTCCGTGCGCTCCCACAGCGGACGTTCCGCGATATTTCTGCAGGATTTCCACCCTGTGTGAACCCAGCCTAACGCTGCCACCCTCAGCTTGTGTCCTTCCAGCAATGGTTGCGGGGTTTTCTCTGGTGATTCCCACCAGAAAATGGGACTCATCGGAGAAGCCAACCCTTTGCCAATCAGTGGTGGTCCAATTCCAATACTGCTGTGCAAATTGAGGCCTTTTTTCTTCCGCTGCTCCTTCATTAGCATAGGTGCCGTGACCTTCCGTGTGCTTCGGACCCCCATATGCAGTAGGGTTCACGGAACTGTTTGACACACATCTGGTAGCCCCTGGTTCATTCTTATGGTGAACTGCTCCACCGTAGTGTATCGGTCTGCCAGTGTGCCCCTTACATCAGTGGCACGTGGTGCTCTGTGGTTTCCATGTTGGTTATTCCCAATGGTGCCGATTGCCCACTCGCCATACTTTCATCACAGCAGCACACCAACAGTTCACAAACTGCGCTGGGCCATCCTTGGCCCCAAATCCAATATTCATCCCTTTTTGCAACTCTGATAAATCGCCCCTTGTA
Organism: Eleutherodactylus coqui; assembly: GCF_035609145.1. Taxonomy (NCBI): domain Eukaryota; kingdom Metazoa; phylum Chordata; class Amphibia; order Anura; family Eleutherodactylidae; genus Eleutherodactylus; species Eleutherodactylus coqui. The sequence goes on along the minus strand of NC_089846.1, from coordinate 136,469,371 downwards.
CTTATGACAAAGACGAGTGCCGTGATCAGACAACCTGTCGCACACTAATATACCCGCCCAGTCGGCCACAACGGGTCACTTCCCTCATGGGCTCCTCGCTGCTGACGTAGAAAGTAGGATGTGGCCATAATAATGGGAGCCAACAGTAGTAGTGCAGCTTCTTCATGTGGTCATTGACCTCTTTTTGTGGCTTCTAGTCTCCCTGTAGTCTCCCGTAGACCTCTGGTGACTGGCCTATCTTTAAGACTGGGTTCAATTACAATTGTGTAATCCGCGATTGTCACTTATGCAGAATTCACATGGACAGCTTGAAGTCAATGGAAGCCGTCCGACCTGCAGCCCATCCGCAATTGACGTTGCAGTAGGCTGCGGGTACCCACGTCACCGCCTAGTGACGACACTGAGAAACACTAATATTTGAAAAAAACTTCTTTACTGCACATGGCCGATGGCGGGTGTACACGGTCATGTGCAGTACAAAAGTAGCAGGTATGTGGGGTCGCCAGGTGGGGTCGAAGCCTTTTTTTTTGCTGCGGACTCCCACATGCAGAATTCGACTCGTTCGTGTGCAGCCGGCATAATGCTGATATGTGTGATGATTGTTGTTGTTTTCTTCCCACAGTTATCTGTTCCATTATATATGTCAGGATAGAATCATCTACCTTTGCATCACCGATGACGTAAGTACCGTGTAAAAGGGGCTGTAGAGGCTGGAGACGCCTTATTAGGGGGCAGTTTTCTTCACTTTAATGCATGTATTTTGGGCCGACAGTCATTTTTCCAATCTGGTTTGATTAAAACGTTTGCACCGTTCGTCTTCTGCAGCTTCTACGTATCACTGTATATAGACACTGCAGTCCAAGGCCCAATAAGAAATCTGTCAGTGTGCTGGACGGACATCTTAAGGCCCATTTACACACAACAATTATCACTCAAAATTCGTTCAATGTCTTTTGAGTGATCATTGCCTGTAAATGCTATCATTGTTAGCTTTTCGGCTGGACAATGACTTTTAGTTCAGCATAAAATCCATTCTTTGACCAGCCAGCTGATGGCAGGGACCGCACAATGTGATTATCCATGGGCGCGCTGATATCATTGTTTTCAGCTGCTGTCCTGTGGGAGAACAATGGACCTGTATGCAGATAACAGACCACCCGCCGCTATCTGCATACAGTGAAGGGAGCTTCATTTAAATGCAAACGAAGCTAATAAGCTACGAATAGGCATTCGGGCCCATTAGCAGCTTATGCAAAATGATCACTCAAACTGTCAATCATCCGACGTTTTGAACGAATTTTGAGCGATCATCTTTGCGTGTAAATGAGCCTTTCGTTTTCTGCCTTATCTCTCCTCTCTGCACTATTCCTCAGTTAATAAATGACCACCACAAAGATGAGCTTTACCGATCCGGTGCGGGAGAGGAGAGAGGAGGGCAGAAAACAAGTGGCCCTTTTACACGGGACGATTATTGTTCAGATTCCTGCGTTCCGTGTAAACGCATGCAGTGACTGAACCGGGATTGGTCAGTTGTGGCAGGCTCCATCTTTGCACGTTCCTTGGAACGCATCGTCCATTGGGACAGGAAAACGCAGGCCACGTGCATGCGACTAGAATGCAAGTTAACCCATTGAAAACAATGAAAAACAGCTGCCGATCCTCCAACGCCAGTGAAAGCCGCACCGAGGGATCGCAGCCTTTACATAACAACGCCTCACATCCGCGGTTATTCTGCACGATTATGCTTGGCCGTGTGTAGGAATTAATTAAGTGGGGGAAAAAACCTGTCTTGCTCCCAACGTATCCATAGCCTTAATTGTATAATTCTGCGTCCGGCTCATTAGCCTTCGTTATGTGGCCCTCGGACTCCCGACACGATCTGCACGACTGTACATCACGTTGTGTGTCAGAAGCATGAATGTATGAAGAGCTGCAGGACTCATATAGGATCCATATTTTGGGGACCTTCCTTATACAGAAATAAGAGGGACCTGAACTAGAACACTTACTGTTTACCTCTCTGCACATCCTGCAGCTATTACCATACCCTGGTGATCTCTATGGGGATAGGTCTGTCATGGTGACCGCGGTATCTGCGCTGAGAAGCTGCCATGTCCCAGACATGTTTATTCTGATGCCTTGTATCTCGGTGTTGGGCTACATTCACATGGGTGAGGCCGCCATCGGGTCACTGCCTGTTTTTCACGCTGATACGAGCCGTTTTTCATTCAAAAACACCTTGCGTTGCTTCTGTGAATTGGCGATCCTCGCATGTTTCACGTCCGCTACAGGATTGCAAGTGTTTCCACTGATTTCCATGTGAAACTTCACATCACATGACATGAGTGCCATGCGATGTCTCTTCAGGTCTCATTGGAGAAAATGGGCGAGGCGTTCCGAGGGAAGCCAAAAAATAGAACATGCTGCAAATGTTATCCCCGCAGCATCGCTGTGAGAAAAAAAGTTGCTCATGTGACTAAGTCCTAATTGTGCGCATCTCGCAATGCACAAAACTGGTGCTAGCTTCTCGCCCGTGTGGATGAGCCTTATAGTAACCGTTATAAAGAATCTGTTTGTCTTTTTTAGGATTTTGAGCGCTCCCGGGCCTTTAATTTCTTGAATGAAGTAAAGAAGAGGTTCCAGACCACGTATGGCTCCCGGGCGCAGACCGCGCTCCCCTACGCCATGAACAGCGAATTCTCTAGTGTTCTCTCAGCTCAGCTGGTAAGTACATCTCCCAATGACCATGGATACCGCGGAGCAGGATACAGAATACTTGTGTTGTGTGTGGAATCCTACCGCACACGGATCAGTTAATGAACGGCACCCATTGATCTAGAGGCCAGCGGGATGTTCAACAATCCTCATTAATCATCTCTGTATCTGGAGGGGGAAGCAGCAGCCATTGGTCATGTGAGCCCATGTGATCACAGTCTCTATAGGCACATGTGACCACCGCACTGAATACATGCCGGTCCCCATGTGACCGCATAGACTATTCTGTACGGCTCCTACAGGTACTGGGTACTGGATGTGAGCCCATTGCGTTGGAGATACCTGTCGGACAGGTGTATCCTATGTATGGCCAGCGGAGTACAGACCGATATATAACACCTAATTCTATGTCAATTGTCGGCTGATGGATTCTCAAGACTATTGATGTTTCCTGCAACCTATTGCAACATCTAGGAATAGTTAAGTAATATCCAGCACTTTGTGCCCGTGTCTGTATTACAGCTGTGTACAAGCTCCGCGCTGCACAGGGTCATAATACGCCCCCATAGAAGTCTGCTCACCTGTAAGCCTTCATTTCATACAGATATTTTCCGTAGGGACTCTGTGCGCCTCCGTACTGGCGCCGTTCGCACTCGCTGCAGAGTACAAGAGGCCTTAAAGGCTTTGTCTTATTACAGACGGCCCTATCATATTGTAGCTGCGGAGGTCAGCTTATTACGGCGGGTCTGGGAGCTCCGGCAAACGGCTTAGCTTGGCCTGATGTTGTATTACATGGCAGCCGTTCCAAGAAGTATCCATGCATGTAATAATACCCAGACAGCACAAAGATGGGAGGCCTCCATGTTATGTCCGTATGCACAGGGGTTGTAATCTGGTGTAACACATACAGTACCTGCCAACATGGGACAACTCCATGAACCCCAAGGGGTGGAGGTTCTGCTAATTTAAATCCATAGGATAGTCTGATTAGTGGGGTACCGTATCACCTCACTCATCACTGCGGGCTCGCTGCACCTACCTGCACTGATGCTAGATTCGATGGAGCACAGATCCCATTTTTTGCAGTGGGGCTGATGGAAATAATACAAGTACCTGGCTATCTCCAACATGCCCATTGAGAATGAACAGAGCGATGCCTGGTATGCACGACCGCGGCTTCATTCGGTCTCCTCCTCACCGCGGGGGTGCACTGAGCCCACCGGAGGGGGAGAGGGGGACACCGAATTTATTTTATTTCTGGTCAGAATGTGGGGTTGGCTTCAAGGGAACTTGTCAAATCCTGTGAGCCCCTGAAACTGAGGTTATGGGTTTATAGGACAGAAGGTGCGGAGTCCAGGGAATGCCCTCTAATCCTGTCTGTCCGTTCCCTTGTTGCCCACCCGCTGCTCAGTCCATTGCTCAGACTTTCTCTTTATTTAAGATCTGTGTGGTTTCAAATTTAAAAATTTTTTATCAGCTATGCATGGATTAAAATAAAAAAAACTAAAGCGTACTCGCCTGTCTTCAGCACCCGGGGTGCTGCTATCTGGCTCCCCTGCTTTGTCCCCACCGCTGGAAGTCATGTGAGCGCTGTGGCCAATCAGAGGCCGCAGTGTCTCCTTCCAACTCCTAGCATTAGTGCTCACATCCTGGGCGTCACCACGATGCCAGACGTTTGCTGCGGCCTCTGATTGGCTGCAGCAGTCACCTGACTTCCAAAAGCGGAGGATGGAGATGTGGCAGCGGAGCCGATTAGCAGTGCCAGGAGGGCCGAAGACCAGCGAGTATGGTTAATTGTGTTTTCTTTCATTTTGGCCATTGACCAGCCAATTTTGAATTTGAAACCACACAACCCCTTTTATGAGAGGACAGGGCGTCCCCATGTACAGAATGAAGAGGAGTCCTCTCAATGCACCGACTGCTGGCTTTGCAGGAGGCGGTGAGTATGAACGCCCCGTCCCTGACGTCAGCGCTCCCTGACCTATGAGAACGTAAGCTGAGTTCATAGGGCTCATGGGATGTGACAGGTTCCCTTTTAAATATTCTATGATCTGCAGATCTTGATATTGGGAAGCATTGGGGTTTGAGCGGTGTAATAAACTGTTCGATATGAGCATTAATATATTCTGTATCCACCGGATGACAAAGGAATGTTACAAAATCCTGTAGACTGAAGGGAGAAACAGATCGCTTCTAAGGCTAATGACAGCTAATGAGGCCCGTGGATGGAGCCCCGTCGGGGGTGGAGATGTTATTGGATGTGATGTCTCTTCTCTTTCATTCCTCTTTTAGAAACATCATTCAGAAACCAAGAATGTAGACCGTGTAGTGGAGACGCAAGCCCAAGTGGATGAGCTGAAGGGAATCATGGTCCGGAATATAGGTACGGCCTATACGAGCGATTCTTGGAGACCCCCGACTAATGTAGGCCGGATCCAAAAACGGCAGAAAATATCCATTGTCATTTTTATATATATATATATCTGTTGCAAATCCACAATGAATCTCTTTGCAAAATTTGCATAAATTACATGCGGCTTTTGTTGCTGATCTTGCAGCAGAACTCGCCTTGTGGGTCGCATGGTAACAGAATGAAGTGCAGCATAGTAGCGACGCGGGTCTGCGGCGCCGTTGGCCTACATGCCACATATGCCATGTGACTGGTAACGGCTACCACAGACTCCTAGTTATGTGTTTTACTCTCCTGTCAGCAGGGATTGGTGGACTGCTGTGTATCTGCACTGACTTACCTCCCAGTAATGAGAAGAGAACCTCTAATGAACACTTTCCAGGCCTCCATTAACAAGCTGCACCTTTCTCTCTTCCAGATCTTGTAGCTCAGAGAGGAGAACGGTTAGAATTATTAATAGACAAGACGGAGAACCTGGTGGACTCAGTAAGTAAATACGGGAAGCCCAGAATCCCCCCTCCCCTCCCGGCAGACACATGACTTTCACTTAGACCTTGCCAGCGAGCCGTCATGTGAGAGCGGCTGCAGACACAGCGGGTGCATCCTCACATGTCTGGCATTGCAGGCCACAAGCAGAATGAATCTATATAGAAAGCTACATTCTTGTCCTGATCCTTAGTTACAGTCTGTATTATAGTCCGGAGCTGCATTAAGAGTTCATTAGGCTTCAGAGCATAAATATCCCAGGGCATGATAACTGCCCCGCTGCCACCATGTGTGCCACTTTGGTAGATTTGGGGCTGTGTGCCATTTTTGCCACATTGTATATACATGCATCCTATGACACTGCTGATACATTTCCATCAATATATTTACAAAACTGCTTAACGGTCTATGCAGATTATTTCTGTATGATGACTGGAAATTAGTATTCAGTGGTGATCAGAGAACAACTGCGCCGTTTCCATCTATTCCTGATTGAAGAGATCGCAAAGATCCATATGGACAAATCACACGGCCGTAGATGTCTGAAGCCTGAGGTGTGCAGGATGCTCCGCTAGTATCGTGTCCTCTGTCCCCTGTACGATGATGTCTTATGGTGGTCTGTTATAGGGGGGTAGCTTCACCAAGATGCTGCATGTCATGAATAGAAGTGTATACAGGTGTCTAGAAGATCCCAATATCTGTCACCTCTGATGTGCCAAAAGTCACAGGACGGGGACTAATATCGTGTAAGGCCCCCACTAGCCCAACCCAGTGCAGCAACTCGACGTGGACAGAAGACGTCTGGAGGGATGTTAAAGGGGTTGTCCAGGGTTAAAAAAAAAACATGGCTGCTTTCTTTAACCCTTTCCAATCCATTTATTTTTTCTCATCCATTCTCCCCAGCTCCAAATAAATTGGAGCTGAGGAGAATGGATGAGAAAAAATACATTTTCCCTTCACCCTCCTGAACTGACAGAGTTCAGGAGGGTGCAGGTGCTCACTGCACTGTGGAGGGACCTGCTTACCTGTCCCGCGTCTTCCGCGTTCTCCCTTCTGCCTCCTGGCTCGGCGATCATGTGACCGCTGGGGGTGAGGTGACACCGGCTGTCACATGACCGCCGGACGGAATCTCTGTGCATTACATGGCGCTAATTGAGCGCTATGTAATGTGTAAAGGAGAAGGCAGAAAGGGTTAAAACCCTTTCTGCCTTCTCCTCGGGGTTCCTCGATGAGGACCAGTGCAGGAGTGCATCTGCACCCGATGTGTCTGACGATCGGGTGCAGATGCACTCCTGCACTGCAGTGTCAGGCCTGCCCCGACATCGGAGCTGTGGAGGGAAATTATGATGTCGGGGTAGGCCCAACATTGGATTGGAAAGGGTTAAAATACAGCGCCACCCACGGAAGCTGAAGTCTCTTGTCTGTTCATATGGACAATTCTAGCCAGACACCACTGGTTGTGATTATTAAGAACCCATGGGCAGCCACTGTGGATGGCAATGCCTGGCACACGCATGACACTGTGCATCAGGGAATGTTAAATGCCGGCGCCACTTCGAAAACGGAATATCCCCTCCGTCTTGCACCCATTATCATGCCTCATTCAAACCCTGATTTGTGTCACCTTGCCAGTGTTCAAACAATACCTGACATCTTATATAGGTTTGGACGTTCCCAAGCTGTCACCTGAGGTAACACCACATCATAATCCGTTTACATACTGCTATCCCATAACTTCTGGCACATCAGTGTATATGATGCCTTATTCACATACAGAGTGTGTCTCATGACTGCCATCTAGTGGCTTCTTTTAGTAATTTGTCCTTCGCTCTGTCCTGTCATTTCACGTAGGATCGCAGTTCCCTGCTTACATGGCAGCCTGAATAGGATGCTTATGAAAGGGGTGAGACTATGTTCCCCGGCTTTGGCAGCCCTGATTCATGCTGCTGAGATCAAAGTAGGGACATACACCCACACTCTTTCTAAAGGATCTGGAGAGTGGGGCACCACTGAGGCACTTTGGGGCAATGTAACCTGCTATTTTGCATAGTTATTAACCCTTGTATTTTCTTGCAGTCCGTCACCTTCAAGACCACCAGCAGAAACCTCGCCAGGGCTATGTGCATGAAGAACCTGAAGCTGACCATCATCATTGTCATTGTAACAATAGTAAGTACTGAGGCTCTGCTCCCTTACACCCTGCAGGCTCCTAATCTCCTTTACGGTGGTTTCACATGCAGAATTTTTTGGAAAAATGCCGCCATTTTGTGGCCATTTTTCATGCATCTTCTTATTATTCAAAGGGAACGGAAAGCTAAAAGCAGGACGTCTACGTCGTCTTCCTGTTGGATCTACTTCTGGGTTTCACTAAAGAAAACTGCATCAAAATAGCTGTGATGTTTTTCCAAATCGCATCTACAAAAAGAATCACACAACCCCCCCTCCCAGCTGTGTGCAGCAAACCAAGATTAGCTAAAATCTTTTTCACTCCGTATTCATACATTACGGAATGCACCGGAAAACCAAAGAATGGAATTGGCAGTCGCGAAGTGATCGCCACTCATAGAATCCCTAACACAAGTAGCAATCTTCAATGCTAATAGCTTTCTCACAATGGGACCATCTATCATGTCTACCCATGGCTTCTTCGGGGGCGTTGGGTTTGGCTTCTGCGGCTTCTTCGGGGGCGTTGGGTTTGGCTTCTTCGGGAGCGTTGGGTTTGGCTTCTTCGGGGGCGTTGGGTTTGGCTTCTTCGGGGGCGTTGGGTTTGGCTTCTTCGGGGGCGTTGGGTTTGGCCTCTTCGGGGGCGTTGGGTTTGGCCTCTTCGGGGGCGTTGGGTTTGGCCTCTTCGGGGGCGTTGGGTTTGGCCTCTTCGGGGGCGTTGGGTTTGGCCTCTTCGGGGGCGTTGGGTTTGGCCTCTTCGGGGGCGTTGGGTTTGGCCTCTTCGGCGGCTTCTTCGGGGGCACTTGGCCCAGAAGAAGCTGTGGAAGCAAAACTCCGTTCAGGCTGACATGGACTTGCCATGTTGGATTGCTTTTATACTGTTTTAACTTCTGAGCATCATGTTTGGGACGTACCTGTGCATCTCCTTGTTCCTGAAGCTTTACTGCACTCTGTCAGGTCTTCTACCTCTATTAGAATGGCAAAATCGCTTACTTTACTGTTCTCTGCATGACTAAATCTAAATCCAGTGGTAATGCCACCCTTTAGGATGGAACTTCTAGCGGTCACTCCTGATCTCTCACGTGTTTCTCTCTCTCAGGTCGTCATCTATATCATTGTGTCGGCGGCATGCGGAGGGCTGACATGGCCGAGCTGTGTGAATAAGTAACCTCCCTCTCCTCTGATGCATGAAGACCGTCAACAGGAACCGGAACGTAACATACTACCTGTTCACACATGTAGCGTCCCGTAGAAAAGAGACTTGATGGAAAAGCCTTTTCCCCCCAGACACCGAGGTGTCAGAAGTTCTTAATCTGTCGTCCATCCATCCTTACTAGACAATGTATCTCTATGCCTTATACCTCCTCCACCCCAGGAGCCCGGAGATGAAGGATGGTTACGGGAGAGATGTCCTCTATGGCGTTCCACCATTGGTTTATTTACACTCGGTTCTTTTCTTCCCTTAATAGTATATATGTATATTGGACTCCTGTTTTAACCTCCGGTGAGTGCTTTGCTTTTACTTCTCATTAGCCGAGCGCCAACACTGCTTTGTCTTAACCCACCGCCCTTCTTTTCTGTATGTCGTATGCACAAATTATCCAACCTTTCACTCCAATCCCTTTAAATCCTCGTCCCACCGCTGCCATTGTAAAGCTTGGGTACAGTAGGTGACCCTCTGGGTTCATCCTGTGGTTACGTCACCAATATTGAAAGGGCTCGAGTGACTAGTAATGAAATGCAGACCCCTCCCCACCGTAAGAAATCTCCATTTGTCATCTTCTGTTCGGCTGGTGCTTGATTCTAGTGTTTGGGAAATCGAGGTGCTGGCCGGTGTGCTGCCATAGGACTCCCAGACTTCTAAATGGTCCGTCCGCCACATGCCCTCAGTCATGGCATCTGTACACGGACTGTAGGGCAGCTGGGTACGACCCATATAGGTGCTGTCATGGCAGCCATGTTGTCTGTAAACGAGCTTTCCTAGAAACGGCTAATAATGGTATTGAGCTGCTGCTTAAGGCTCGTGTGTGATATGGGTGGTACGTAATACAGCACATAGACCGCTATGGTGCCTATTGTACGGACAGGCTTTCGATGCATTCTGTGTGAACGGTGGCCCTAATTCCTGAGGAGAATCGGCCGTACATTGTGCCCACAGGTCAGCCATGCCCTGTGCATGACTACTACGTTGGGAAGTATTGGTAACCTACAACATGGCTACCAGAAGAGCCATCGCCCACATTTTATGCACTGATACGTCCCCTCTGTCCGAGCCGCTGCATTACTAAGCTGCTTTTCCCTTTGGGATGCAAGAAAAGCTGAAAGAGCTACAATGGCATCCATGTTGGTAGTCACCCAGCTTTCCCAGGGTGAGACATAAACTAAGAAATGGCAGTATTACAAAGATATACAGGGTGGGACACAAAAGTAGGTCAGCTCCGCAGTATTATGGAGGCTGTCTAGAAGAAAATCTGTCTTTGTTGCCCATAGCGACCAATCACAGTGCAGCTTTCATTTCTTATACTGCCGAGGTAAACTGAAAGCTGCGCTGTGATTGGTTGGGCAAGAAACACAGATCCTCTCTTCGTTTTCATCAGTGTGTTGCCGGGCCAATTCTCTTCGGCCCACCCTGTATACGGAGGCTGCACACCTCAGATATCGCGGTTCTAGGCCTGACGTGGATGTAATAGTAATGTACGTTAGGTTTCTGTAATAAGATGCAGTAATTCTGAGAACTACACATTAATTTTGCATATATTTAACACCGGTTATTTTCCCAAATGTTCTCTTTATAACCTTGTTTGTACAAATGTTTTTTAGAGGGCCCCTGTCATCACGGTGGAGCCCAATAACCTACGTTATGGGGCTCAGATGGAAGGGGGAGCTGCCAGGTCCCCTGTTCCTGCACCGTGCCCCTATGAGGTTACATGCGGGAGCAGCGTACTGGAACAGGGGACCCGGTGAGTATCAGACGCCGCTCCTCGTTTCCTCATGTTGGGGCTCCGTAACGTAGTTAAAGGGCTCGAATGTGATGACCGCTTCCCTTTAATCTTGTATATAATATTTAGAGGTGCAGCGGCTTCCATCTTGTTTTATCGCTTTATGTCGGCCCGTGGTACCACTTTTTTTTTTTTTTGTTGCACCTTCACTTTTGTAATTTACAAAACATTTCCCTTAAAGGGATTATCTGGGACTTTAATGATGGCCTGTCCATGTGAGCAGGGCGGACTGCAGTACCAGGCTCAGCCATACCGGTGTGTACGGCACAACGCCTGGATAAACTGTGAAGGGCTTCAGCTGCACCTCGGCCCCTTCTTTCTGCTCATCCGTCCGGGGACGGGCCATCCATTCAATTCCAGAACATCCCTCTTAACACGGAGTAAAACTCACAGTCGTCGTCGTCTTCTGCTAAATGTGGTTTTAAATCCTATTCCGCTGTTTCATAGTTCTGGTTGGTCCTGGGAAAGCTGGGTGACGATGGAAGGACAAATCTGTCTAATTAGGTGTAAATAGTGGCGCACTCCCCTCTCCCATAACTGCAGGGGGAAAACTCCCCCGCCCTCCTATGTGCACAACTATTTTGTTTTAGACTTTAAAGTAACTTCTGGCGATTATTGACATTGCGGCTTCGCTCTCACGGAGAGGTTGGCAGGTGGATTTTGTATTCGGTACTGAAATCCACATCATTTCAGTGGGAGACCCCAGAGACTCATAATGCGGGGAAACAAAAGGTGGCCGCTCACTTACTTATCCCATCGGAAACCCATGTGGAATCTCCAGCAAATCTGTTGTGTTACAAATAGGACATCCGCAGTTTGGATTTCCACCGTGTGCGCGTACCCTTAGAGTCCGGAACGGTAACTTAGACATGAGGGGGTGGAGGCTGCATCGTGGGACTGCTTTACACGGGTCTCAGAAAGCTTACTGATAACCATGCTGGACGGAGCGGGTGTCAGTGTAAACCGCTGAAAGGAACTGCAGCAAAACAAGAGAGGACGGCTCGAGATTTACCGGTGACCTCTTTATTCTTTTGAGTTTTGGGAAATGTTTTGGGTTTTGAGCCGGCGGCCATCTTGTCTGCTGCATCGGGGACGGCTCACCCGCCGGGATGCAGTGTGGATTTGTTCAGATTGTTTCCAATGTTCTGGGTTGGATCAGCTTCTCCCCTCCTGGTTTGTGTTCCTCGTGGGATGTTTTGCTTTATGTATATGTACGTTTTGTAATTATTGTACATCTTAGATTGCTGAAAATAAAGTAAAAGAACAGAAAGCACCGCAGCGCTTGTACAGAATGGAACGTATCTACTGCACCCTGGTGGGAAACGGGCAGAAGTATCCTGACTTGTTGGGCGCTCAGATACTGGAAGAGGCGATACGAGTGCCGCCCTCCTCAGCATTATATTAGGAAGTTGGTGAAATACCATTCCCTGATATAACCTTATTGGGGGCTCGCCTACTGAGGGTCTGCACACACAGCACTCCAACTCTATAATCCGCTCCGTCCGTGTGAACGGCGCAGTCCTTACACAGATGTGTGGATCGCCGCCGCGCCATTCAGATAAATTATACAGTTGGCAAACTTTCTGTATTAAATCTGCTGTGTGAATCTACAAGCATAGAAAGAGGACGAAGGCCGTCGCCTCACTCAGTAGTTCCAATGAAGTAGTGGTCTTGGCTGTAGGTCATAAAAGGTGCACTAGGAGGCGCCAATGTGGATAAACTGTAGGAGCGCAGCGCGGGGCCGGTCTAGGGGCCCCATTATTCTCACCGCTGTATTTTTGTGCAGCAAGCTTTGGGAAAGGCAAGTCTGATCTTCCAGGCAGAGACCGGGTCCCGTCATTATGACGTATTGGGGAATTGTTAGTTCTTTACTACAGACATTAACGTGATTCCAGATGTGTAACTTCACTGTGGCTTCTTAGTCTAGCTAGCAGTGGCCTCCGAGTATAGGGCCACACTTACAAAATTGTATATAGAACTCAGAAAACCCCTTTAAATATGCTGGGCATGGGGAAAAAAACAAAACGCTGCCTATACTTGCCCATCCCAGCTGCACAGGATCAGGCGGGCGGAAGCGGCCATTCCCTCAGAGCGGCGCAGGCGCACCGTAGGTGAAACGTATGACCTCGCCAGCCGCCATAGCTGGAGACTTCAATCGGTAAAGAAGGGTTTTTGTGGAAGAGGAGATCGCTTGGAGAGGAAACCGCATTGGACGGTCCGCTGCTAATTAACATGCCATGTGGAAAAAGCCCTAATGGGCTTATATCTCTGGACGGGGCCTGTGCTAGAGGAAAAAAAAGGTACTGTTTTATTGCTCATGAGGTTCCGTATCTGACAGTATGTTGTTTATATGTCAAGAGTAACCAAACGGATGTCTTTTAAAAAAAAAACAACATATTTTGGAAAATTCCCTTTAAACAACCTTTAAAAAAAAAATTAAACCGTTGAGTGTTCTGTAAATGCATTGTCTTGTACTAATCATGAGTTCCATAAACCTGTATTTTACTCCAGAGCTGCACTCACACTTCTGTAGGCTTCACCAGTGCCATCTCTGAGCATTCCCTGCTGGCTGATGATTTGTATTCTGACCAGTAACGTTACGCTCTCGGGGCGGATGTGCAGGGAAGCTTGTAACATTGCAGATCTGCAATCCAAAGTATTTACACCCCATGTCACCCTCCACTGGTTAGTGTTGGTCTGTGTATTTCATGGACACATAAGAGGTAATAAGGCTTTGCCCATGGCCAATCACTGTATAGCCTACTCTTATCTGTATGCTGTACAACCGCACCGACGTGTGAACGCAGCCCAACTGTGCAACTGCATTCTAGATAAATGTTTGTGTCGGACGACCAACTTATTGCCTGCTGCTTGTGCCAACCAGCAGAAAGCAGAGAGCGCTGGAGTACAACAGAGGGGGGAACGTCTGACCCACGGTGACTGGTCATGTGGCATCATTGTAACGATTGTGGATGGGGTTGTATTAAATGAATTCACTGAGGCAGAAGAATCAGATGTTTTATACAACTTTCACCTAATTGATTCTTAAAACTTTTATTAGCGCAGATTAAATTAAAACTACTTTCTGGGCTTCCAGAAGTAGAATAAACCAATACAACTAAACCTAACCCCCCCAGGCTTACAGAGGTCTGCTCAAGAAGAGAAGACTATGCAATGCTTTCTGGAAAGCAGGATGTCAGATACCCTACTGCCAAAATATAAGACTATTAGTGCATTTTAGAAAAAAGGTGCTCTTTATTGAAATTCACGGGTAGGAGGTAGACAGAAAACCCGGATCTACGCGGTGGGGCTCAAAAGGCAGGGTATTAGTCCTAAGGCCTCATGTCCACGGGGAAAATCGGACCCGCTATGGATTCTCCATGGAGAATCCGTAGCGGGTCCCTCCTGCCCCGCACACAAGGCATTGAAATAAGAATAAACTCACCTGCTGTGGACCGTGCAGGTCTTCCCTTCTTCGCGGCCAGATCTTCTTTCTTCGGCCCGGCGGATGTGCTCGGCATGCCGGCTGCGTGCCATGCGCGGGGCCGAAGGAAGAAGATCTGCATCGCCCGGAGCAGGTGAGTTTAATTCAGGCGCGGGTCTCCTGTGGATCCGGACGGCTTCCATAGAAGCCTGTGGGAGCCGTCCCCGCGGGAGATCCGCACCTAAATGGAGCATGTCCATTTTTTTTTTTCATGCTCCAGAAATTTTTTTATTCACTTTTATTGACCATCGGGGTGGTCAATGCATCCCTATGGGGCATGGATCGCGTACGGGTGATCCGCTGCGGATTTTAATTCTTCTTTTCCCCGTGGACATGAGGCCTAAGACGACAGAAAACACAGAAAGCATTTATTTTACATGCCATTGTCAAACTACTAACGACCACTTGTCAGTGAGTATGTATGGGAGTTCTTCTCATGCTCCACTCCTGATGATGTCATTGCTCTGTCACCTGGTGACATAATTGAAGCTCCTACAACATATATAAGACACGTTCTTCTGTCGGTCAGACTCTAACACAGTTAGGGCTTTTGAAAAAGAGAGGACAAAAATAACAAAATAAGAATACAACTCATTATTATGTCAGACATAACTCAGCAGTCCTGACAGAACATACTGACCTATCCCAACCACAAAGATCTGGTGGGCTGAAGGCCCTGTGGTGATCTCATTGCTGTGGGAGGAGCCAATCTGTTTGTCTGGTGTGGGAATCAAGATGAATGTAGTAAAGCTGTGTGGTGATCATAATGGATGTAGCACAGCTGTGTGGCGCATTGCGCCACCAGAAACACTCGTACTATAATTTTCCTAATAATTACTAGTCCTCTCTTATTGAGAAGACATCTGTAAGGGTGGTAGGTTTATGTTTAGTTTATTTATGTGTTCTACTTATGGAAGCCCAGAAATTAGTTTTAATTTATTCTATACTATTAAAAGTTAAGTTTTAAGAATCAATCCGGTGAAAGTGGTTGTATTAAATGGGGTTTCCAAGGTAATACAATTGCAGATCTATCCTCAGGTAGGCCATTAATAGGTGATCAGGTGGGGTCTGCCACTCTGTACTCCAACGATGAGCTGATAAGGCGTCTGCTGTCAGCATCGCAACACACGGGTAAGAAGCTGCTGCTTTGACCCCTGCATAGTCGCTGGTGTTTGTAAATGTAGGCGCTGCTTTCGTGAAAGTCAGTGGGAGCTGTACCTGCAGTTCCAAGCACTGGCCACTACACGGGTTGGAGCAGTTGCTTCTGCCCCATACTCCTGTGTGTCGCGCGCAAATCCGCTATTGATGACCTATTCTGCGGATACGCCATTGTTACGTTAATTTCCTGAAACGCACCTTTATCCTCTTTCCATTTTCTCCACCCATTTTGAAAATTCATAACGTTTATTTCTCCATCGATTATTTATCCTGCTGTCTGACTTGTTTTTTTGCGAGACAACTTGTATTTTTCAAGGTACTTTGTAATGTATCGCACGATCTACTGAAAAACCTGGAGTAAAATGAAAAAAAAAAAGGAATTCTGCCACCTGTGGGAGGGGCCTGGTCTTACAGTTTATATACAAACATTACATGATCCCTTAATTCTATGGATCGTTACGACTACGATACCAAATTTAGGCCAGTGTCACACGGGGAAGAGAATAGAGTGAGAATTGCATGTTGCAAGATACAAGAATATTAACGCCATTCTTTTGAGTGGGGTCACACACATGAGCGGGGGGTTTTCTTTCCTCCCGTGGTGGCGGGAAAAAAATTAAATCATCGCAACATGTTCCATCTTTGGACATCACCCATTGTTCACTATGGGGCCGGCAGCAGTATTTCAGCATGTGTGAGGGGCCCGCGGGGCGATGCAAGGTATCCTCATTGAAAACAATAGGAGAAACTCCGCCACCCTTCACCGCGGCAGAGGATCGCTACTTCCTCGTAACCATGGAAAACAAATTGCTTGTTTGCAAGTGAACGCGGCTGTGACGTTAGTTTGGGTTATAGTTTTTTGTTGTTTTTTTTTTGCTGTACGACTTTGGAAAAAAAAAAAAAATATTAAATTTATTTTTATAGTTTTCTGCCGCCATCTTCTAACAGCCAAAACTTTCTAAAGTTTTTCTGTCGACAGGTGTTGGAGGGGTCATTGTTTGCAGGACATAGGACTTTTTGTTACATTTTTTTCTTGGAGGCCAAAAGCAAAGACCAAAAAAGCACGATTCTGGCATCTTTTCCCCCTGAGGCCTTAGTCAGACAGGCGGTTTTTTGCGCGATTTGCGCGTCGCATGCGCAAATCGCGTGACCGGAGGCGAAAAATCTGCACATAGCCGCGTTAATCGTCGCAGCAAAACGCCCGTCTGACCGGAGAAAAATCGCCGTGCGCATCAAAATGCGCATGAAACTTAGACTGGCCGGCGAAAAAAATGCAGCTAGCTGCAGTAAATTATTTTGGTGCGCACATAAAACGCCGAACGCAGATAGGCGCGATCTGCGAATCGTCATGTCCTATAATTTTTTGCATATCTGCATAAAAAGCGGACATGTGACCGATACCATAGCGAACCATTGGTTCTATATATGCGCAAATCGCGCGAAAAAACGCCCGTCTGACTAAGGCCTGACTCCGTTCGCTGTGAGGGACAAATAATGTTACTTTGATGGATCACACTTTTACAAGCTCAGCCATAAAATACCAAAATATGTTTTTTGGTTTTATTATTTAGATTCTTTTATTATAATTATGGCAAAAGGGTTTGAAAAAAAAAAAAAAACTTTCCTAATGAACAAAGCTTTGTTTTTCTAAACTAATTTTTAGTGTATTTCCCCCATGGTGGACAAGGATGCGATGCTGCTTACTCCTACAGGATGACGTAATGCCACAGCACTACACTGCCAGGCAGATTGTGGTATAATCTATTAAACCATGCCACAGGCAATCTGCAAAGGTAGCCCTGGGGACTTTCAGAAAGTCCTGCTTGGGAGTCGTGATGGCAATCTCATTGTGGGGGTCCTGCACTGCCCCCAGAAACATCGATCAGAGCATTTAAATGGCGCTGTCAGAATTGACTGCGGCACTTAAAGGGTTTACAGCTCCGATGTCAGCTGTTGAAAGAATCGACCCTCGATCACCCACCGTACAAACTCAAACTCCAGAACATAAATGAATGTCCTGTAGCCTTAAGGGTTAAATAGACAATATGATTGGACCTTGACACAAGAGTTGCATAAAATACAAACCTGCTGGATTTTTGGTCAGAGATTGAAAATCCCTTTTCCAATATTGAATAAACTCCTAACCCCTTCCAATCTACTGTCCGATGGCTTCTGGCATTCTCACTGAAGCTTGTGCAGCTCTGATGGCAGCAGACAGCCCCATGCTATTCCTACAGTATATCTGCTGCAATACTGGCTTTAGCCAGCAGATGGCGACATTGCCTAACGGCAGAGATGTAAAACCTAGTGTCTGCTGGGGCTGCTTGAATTACTGTAGCTCCACCCACTAAACTTAGTTCCCATCCTCTTCATTGGTTGGAGGATGCTTGGCACAATAAAGGAGTTGTAAGTTTTTAACCACTTCCATGCCTGCCACATCTTCCGTGAAGGTGTCCTGGCTGTATCTTCCTTACGGCTGTTCTACGAAGGCTCCTGTGTAGCCGCTATAGTCCTATAGAAAATCTAGCACGATCTATACTGTCCCATCCAGGGCCCCGGCCCTTGGCCAACAGCCTGTATGACCCAGCGGGTACTTACTCTTACAGTCATTTAACTAAAGATTAAATGGACTATGAGACTGCAAAGTAAGTTACTGTCGGCCATGGGTAGGGGTGCAGCTCTACCCCATGCAAGGTAAAGGACTGAGCTGCAATACCATACATAGCCTATGCTTGAGAGAGGCGCTGTTTCTGAGATTTTTCTCATCTCGTACCACCCACCAGTCCATAGTACAGGGCAGGCAACATCAAATCAACTATTTGTTGGCAAAAGTAGATTCCAAACGTGACATTTGTATGCGGTTGTCTGTAAATGACTTCCCTGTGCCGGTCATATCCCGCCAAGCCCTATAGTGTATGCATTTAGTTGTGTTCTGTACACTGGTTTTAGGCTTGTTCTCTTGCCTTCCTTGCTTTGGAATTAATGGTGGAATGGCATTAGGCCATCCTTACACGGACGTTAGCCAAGTGTTGATGTTCTGTATCTGCCTGTTCACGCGGCCATCTTTAGTTATACAATAAACCATAATCAACCAGAAACTGCAACCACCCCACTGTGACAATACAAGTCATCTCTAAGACAATCATTCTTAGGAGTGTGTAATCTGTCCCAGGGACTGTGTGACGTGGAGCTCATAGCCGAGCAGCACTGGAGCTGCTGCAGAGCTTCTTTGTGCTTCTCCGGTTCCATGAGCTGTAGCAGCAGCGGGCTCCTGCTTATGTTTGCGCGCAGGTGATGCAGCAGCTAGAAGAAAGCCAGTTGTGTTTTAGACTTCTACAACTCCTTGACTCATTTTTGTAACTTTTTAAGACCACGTCAACTACTCCTAATTTTTCTCTTCTTGCCCTTAAGGCCATGGGGCCGGTAAGAGGTCTTTACACGCATCATAAAGCTGCAGCATTTTCAAGGCAGTTACGGTACATGCCATATGAAGATTCCAAAACTCTCCTTCACAGGGTGTGGAAGTTGTCTGTATGATGTGTAGTGCAAGGGTTAAATATCACAGCAGATCCACAATTGAAAAGCCAGCCAAATTTGCACCCTTTAGGAGAGGTTTGGCTGTGGGTTTGGATGTGAAGGTGGCCTCAGGGCAGACCGCTTGTTTTTCCTAATTGCAGCCCTGAAAATAGTGCCGTCATGGCGCCCCCTCTGCAGCGGTAACGAGTCCTGCTGAGAGTTCATTGATAATGAATGCAGTTTTAATCATTTGGACGCTACACCCCGGACCGCTCTCCGGCCCTGCCATAGTGTAAGTACAGGCCTCGGCTTCCAGGGATCAGGGGTCACAATATAGGGGTTTTTTTGTTTTAAAAAAAAAAAAAAAGGAGGAAAAGTTTGGGGTTTTGACATTTTTCTACTTTAAAAAGTGATAAAGAGATAATGATATTATAGTCTCCTACACATCACTTTAGGGATGTATTAGAACGCCTAGGAGGCTCAGCCATAGGCCACCAAGGCTGGCAGACCCAGAAGCTAAATGTAAGCCTCTGGGTTCCATAGCAACCCATCGGGACCACAAAACCATTGTGGCATGTAAAGGACTAAACAGCAGACATTGGATTTTTCCACTGTTTGAGCAAGTGCTAGGCTGTTATACAACCCCCAAGGACCCACTCGGCCTGGCGTGAGAGACACGTGCAAGAGTTCTGCTGCAGTGCCTTTAAAAAAAAAAAGTTTGGGCAGTCCTTAAGGCCAGCTGCACACGGCCGTGACGGACTCTGCCACGGTATATTCCGCGGCGAAGCCCGTCACGGCGCCCCCCAGAGACCCCATACTTACCAGCGGATCCGGCGCTCTGGGTCCCGCCTGATCTGCTGGCCACGTCACAAGACACGCCCACAGCATCACACGACGCGGCCGGCCGCGTCATACGACGTGGGGGCGGAGAGGTGATTTCACTCTATCTTCCGCTGTAACACAGCGGAAGATAGCATGAGCGGACGGCTTCCATTGACTGCAATGGAAGCCGGCCGCGCGTACACCCACGGCAAATAGAGCATGCCACGGGTGAGGACGGGAGATTTCACGGTGCGGAATTCCACACCGTGAGCATTGAGCTATTAGGTTCAATAGAACCTAATAGCTGCGGGCAACGCGGTGGATTTTCGCCGCGTATTATGCAGCGGAAATCCGTCCGTGGGAAGGAGGCCTAAGGGGTTAATATGCAGAACTTTTTTTTTTTTTTTTAATCCAAAATGTTTTTCGAGTGGACATTCACCTTAAGGATTCATTATAGAGCATAAGGCCCCCTTCAGACAGTCTACATCACACATACTCATCCTTGCGCCCCATTTTCATCCCCGATACGGATATCAATAGACCATGCTGTAATTCTCTCCCACCGCCTCCCTCTGACCAATTGTGTGAAAACACGTCCGTACGAATGGTGTCATTGTCTATGAAATACACCCTTGTAAAGTGTTCTTAAGATGCGCGGATCACAGCGGCTCCAGAACGGTCCGATGCCCAATCCCTGCTGCCACATCAGTAGATGGTGGAGGTCCTCGAGTACAGAAGAGCGGTAATGACAACACAACGTACAATTTCTCCATTTACTGAGGTTGTCAAGCAGGAAATCAAAAAAGGTGACATTCCACAAAACGAGTCTCTTCTACACAACTAAACCCACTGAATAGAACCACACAAATATTGTGCACCGCTGTCATGTGATTGCCGCTATGAGCCAGTCCTGGTGGCGAGGGAATGCTTCGTATTGGAATAGATCTATGTATATACATATATTCACACATTAAACCTTTTTAGTCCACGACTTTAAAAACCCGCAGATGGAAAACTGTCTCTGCTTCGACGTAGAAAAAAAAAATACAAAAATGTTTTGAGTCTTCTGAATGGGCAAAAACAGCAGAAAACATTATAAAACATTAAGACCAACTACATTACATCTGTTCCGGACGCGATCTCCAGACACCAAAGGGTTACTCCATGTTGACGGTTGCCATTTTGTAGGTGGGGCCAAAGTTAGGAAGAAACAATCCATTAACAAGCAGGAAAATAAATGGTGGCGTCTCAGGGGAAGTCACAGATTCCCAGGGGACGGACCGCTGCATCCTACAGACATCAATACATCTCATCCCCACTGATATCAGTCGCACCACAAGCCTTAATAGGACTTTCAGCAGTTCCCAACCCAAAAGAAAGAAAAATAATTGATATTGATAGATGTTGGTCCAGACCCATGTGACTGGCACAGACTGAAGGTGGATGCCATGTTCAACCCCACGTCATCGAATACTCAGAGTCAATCTAGTCAGGGCAACCTGGTATACCAATGGTCTCCAACCTGGGGCTCTTCAGCTGCTGCAAAACTACAACTCCCAGCATGCCCTGACCTGGAGACTACTGGTGTAGGACGCCTCCTGGAGAGACGTGTGCGGCGAGTGTTGCGAGGTGCGATATCCAAACATCTGCCTCAAACATGTATAGACGGAACCAACATCAATAGTGCAAAAATGTCCAATGGCCGCTCTAGCGCCTCCATCCTCCTACAGCCGACGGCTCAGTGTTACTACGGTGAAAGTCATCCGCTACAACAAACAGGAGGCTCTTTAATTCATCGTCTGAAAGCCTGAAACGTAAACTAGAGTGAAGACGCCAAATAGGTCTCCAGATCCGGCATAAGGGGCTCCTGTTTTGGTTTTTTACCCCCCTTACATATATTAAGTCCAGCCCGCTGGACTTGTCAGGACAGGAAACAAAAGCCTCATCTTTGGGGTGAGTTAATAGCATCCATCTTTCCACGCGTCGTCGTCGCCCGGAGGATTTGTCCTTGAGGAATTAAGGGATCTGCATCAAGAGAGAAGATTCAGGTTTTCATTAATGATGGGAGTCATGCTTAATGCGCAGCCGATATAAACCCCGTAATCAGCCCCAAACGACACTTTAGCAATTTTACGTATCTGCTGGTTTTAGGGCCTTTTTTTCTTGGGCTGCCTGTTTGTGACATAAGGCGGCTTTTAATCCCTTTTTTCACTGCATCGTTTTGTTTAATTAGGGGTAATGTGTACAAAAAGTTTGATTTGTAGTTTTTTTTTTACTTTTAAAATTAGCACATTAACACCAAATTAAACAGGAATGGTTCCCCCGTTGTGATATATGCCTTATAGAGCAGCAATTCCCCAACTGCAGTCTGATGGCACCCAACAGGTCATGGTTTCAGGATATCCTACAGTCCCCCCACCTGTGGCAATGACTGAGGCACCAACAATAATTATATCACCTGTGCAACACTGAGGAAATCCTGCAAACATGACCTGTTGGGGGCGCTGAGGACTGGAGTTAGGCGACACTGTTAGACTCCGCTATGTGATATTTTGGGTTGGTATGGATTGTTTCATACATTTGTATCTTTTTTGTATAGATATTTCTAATGTATATTTCCCCCCTGCATCATATAGTCCTGGGTTTTGGTTTTTTTTTTAGCATACTTGGCCTTGCGAATATCTTCCAGGTTTCCACTAACTCGGGCGTACATAAGTCACAGTTACAGGGTAATCACATTAGTCACTGGCAGAGCTGATCCGAGTTTGCAAGGCACAGCAGATTTGCCATGCTGGGTGGCACCTTGCAATGTGATTGCAGGGTCCAATAGAGGAAGTTGCACCGCCACTACATCTATTCACTACATGGCACTCCGATTATAAACCACTTCTGTCTTCTCCTCTGTATTTGGCTGCCAACCTGCACTGGCTAGACTGTAGATTTACAATGACATGGGTTTAAAATCCAGAACCAAAGCATCATATATTTACGGCACTTCGTCAAAGTTTGATTGATGTGTATGTTCAGTACCAGCATTTCCTGATCTGTGGCTCTCCAGCACTTGGAAACTAGAACTTCAGCCATACCCCGACAGCCCAGGGAGTTGTAGTTTTGCAATAGTGAGAAATCAACAGATTGGAGAATATGCACATTGGGGACCACATTCTTGGGCTCTGTTCAGGCATAGTTATTGCTTCAGTCCAGGCGTCCAATCAGGGTTTAAAATCCCCGAAACAGTACCCTTGGATGGGACATGAACGGAACCCTACAGTATATCTTGGCCATTACTTTAAACTGCTGAAAGTGAGACCAGTGGGTTTTCCTTCATTTCTGGGATTTTGTGCCGAAAAGAATAGTGTGATGGGCTGCACTATTCCTTATGGCACAAACCGTTGGACATGGAGGAAACCTCTAATTCAGCAGCTTGCAACGATAGCCAAGATAGGTTCCATTCAGGTCCCGTCTCAAGGTACTGCTTCCAGGATATTAAATGGAAACCCCAATAGGTCCCCTGGGCAGCAGCAAGATCTCAACAGGCCTTATACCATTTTATTAAGCCAGCAATGATGGACCATCAAGGTATAAGCGGTTGTGGTCTGCCCTCCAGGCCCGCACGATCAGCTGTCACACCTGACTAGACATTGCTGTACCTAGATATAGAAGCTTCATTCATTTATGCTAATATGTTCAATCACAGATACAAAACAGTAAGATGTGAACGGTTTGTGTTGCTCATGTAAGCGGCGTGGTCTTATGCCTTATTAAAGGGTTTAATAATAACCTCACCTCTTGGAAGACTGCGCCATCTTACTTTTAGCAGCAGCGTTTCCTGAAAACGACTGAGATTTTACACCTGAGTGTTTGATAGATGGAAGATTACTGGTTCTTGAAGCCCCAGGAAGCACTGAAGCCAAACCCGGTGCGGACATCTTACGGAGACCACTGGAACCATTATAACCAGATGATTTGATTGGCTGCCTGGAGCTCACGAGGGAGCTTGTGCTTAAACCTGCCTTGACCGGCTGACGGACCCCCGCTGGATGGCTGGAGCCGGACCCATACCGCACCTTACTCTGTGGAACATCTGCAACAGAGAAAGACCAACATAACTACAAGGTCCTGATGGGAGGAGAGCAGGAAGAGAACCGATAATCATAGAATCTATTCCTGATGAATCACTACAGCCGCTGCATTACTAGGAGTGAAAACGGTCATTACATAGACTGAGAGTCGCAAGGAAAAAAAAAAAGTTTTCAGCCCCCCGATTCTAAGTTACTTCTCTATGCAGAAGTTCGGGAGGTCACATTATCTGGTCCTACTTACAAGTTTATTCCGATTGCCAGATTGAAGTCGGGAAGGAATTATTTCCCCTTAAATGGGGTTAATTGGCTTCTACCTCATTGTTGTCTTCTAGCCTTCTAGGGGGAGGGATGGACATGATCTTTTTTGGCCTTCCATCTTATGTTACAATACTATATACGCATGCACAGTACATACTGCCTGTAGGCTGCTGGAGCCTGGTTAGTTGGCCACTTGGCCCCTGGAGATCAGACTCCAAACTGCGGCTGCTTCTCACTGCTTCCAAGGAACGTAAACTTGTTTTTGCAAGGTTGGGCATGCTGTGTCTCAGGTCATCTAGAAGAAAAAAATATTACATTTATTATTATTATTATTATCAGTTATCGGACTTCAAGCCAAACAAGAGAGCCAAGGTAGATCCGCCATCACACAAGTCCATGCATATACCATTAGCTGCTATTATCACAGTAGCTGCAGATTGTCTACTGCAAAGGCTCAGCTTTGTTTATCATCGCACTGGTAAATGAAGCCAGCATTGTGTGTCCACCAACATATGATCAGGGTGTGTTAACAATGGATCAAAGCAGCAAACAGACCTGTTTCCTTTGTTTAGAAAGCTTCTCTACAGTGGCTGTGATGATACATGTAAGGAACCGCTGACACCAGAGATGTATGGAGGGAGATAGTCCTGCGATCTCCCTCCATACACGTCCAGCAGCTGCAGAATGTAAAAACCACTATGGGGCCGTCACTAAGGGGTTAATACACGAGGGGGATTCTGGTTGCAACATTCCAGATTCTTAGTGTTCCCACAGCAATACTACATTTGTCACCTATCCTATATGTCCAAGAGAAAACGAGTTTGGTGAAATAATCCCTTTAAGATTTCTTACAAAACACCTTAAAGGGGATTTTCCCATTAAAATTGTTCATCCCCCATTGAGAGGGGATAAGTGTGATCATTAGTGATCCCACAGGCAGGATCTCCAGTGATCCCCTGTGAATAGAGCGGCAGTATACACGCTCCACTGCTGCTCCATTCATTTCTATGGTCCAGGAGGAGGCTGATGTAACTGTTCCATCGTCAGCCGTATGGGGGCTTTTTTGGGAGACGGATTGTATATTTTAATGCTACCAATTAATGTAATCTACTGAAAAGTTACATTATTTTCAGTGGAGTGTAATGGATAAAACAATGTAATTGTCATCTTTCAAGGGTTTTGCATTTGCAGCATTCATGGTGCAGTAAAAACAATGTGATAACTTTACTCTGAGGCTTTGCATTTTTTTTTTTTTTTGACCATATCGTGGGGCGGGGGGAACGGACCCCAAACTAAATCTTTGCCCCGGGTGACTGAAAACCAAGCTGCACCTCAACCTTATGTTCCTGTCCGAGGGAACAATGTGCACATCTTAGGGGGTATAAAGCAATGATTTTCACAGTCAGATCCACGGGCTGACGAGGCCTGCAGGGTTACCTTCATAACCCGGGTATTTCATCCGGTCTTGCACTTGATTCTGCATAGATCTGCGAGGTGGTCGAATGCGGGAAATTGCCGACCTGCTGCTTTCACCTGCAGCGGAAGGTGACTGGCAACGTGGTGAACTGAGAGGAGATGGCGAATAGCGGTGAGCGCTACGATAGGACAGGGAGCAGTCGCAGTCGTCGTCGTCCTCCAGGCTGTACGTGTCAAACTCCTGGTCGCTGAAGGTTCCTCTTCTGAGTGAGTTGAGGGAGGCACTAGAGCTGCGCCGGGAAACAGAGGCAGAGCTGGAAGCATAGTCCTGCCGGAGACCTGCAAGAGGGTCACGTTTAGTCACTGGGATTCTATAAAGCTATTATAATGGGGGTGGAGAGCGGCGGCTGCAGGGGACATGGAATACAAGAGCTTTATTCTCTAAGGGTAAGTCCATGCTCCAAAGTATGAAACACAACAGCTGCTACAGGAAGACGTCTGATTTCTCTCATACTTTATGCTAAAGGAGTTGTATCAAGATCTAAAGTTCATCCACAGGATAAAGAACAACCACGATTGGTCTGATCATTGGGTCCCTCATTGATCCCAAGAACAGGGGTCCCAGCAGTCTCTGCATGAATGGAGCAAAGGTCACACCAGTGCCAGATATTGCTGAGGGGGTCGTACTCTAATCTCCAGTGCTGCCAGCAACTGGACCCCCAAAGTTATTTACTATCCTGTGGGGGGATAGCCTCAAATCTTGATACATCCCCTTGAAGGTTAGACTTCCACACTACAGTTACAGCATGAGCTTGAAACTCAGCCCACCCATAAATCCTGTCACGGGTGGTCAGGAAGTGACCGCAGTGTGGAAATCCAGCCTTAAGAGAGGAAACAATAGATCTCTGCCTTGGCCCAACACTAATGAGATCAGGAAGACCTTCATTAGTGACACGGTAGCCTCAACGCCACCGACTGTAGAATACAACGGCTATGGAGCTTACTTTCCTCCTGAAGTCTGGCCATAACCTGAACATCAGTCAAGTCCTGGAGCTTGTATCCCATAGATATGGAGTCGTCGGATGTGCTTAATTCACTGTCCACAGAGGACTGAGAGCTGAGGGCGGAATGGATGCTCATGTAACCTGCAAGAGACAGAAAACCGGTAAGATAGTCGGAACCAAATATGGACAACACAGAATACAGCGCCAAAGATGGAGATCTGGGGAGATCTTACATGGAATCACCGAAGATGGCCAGACCTGAAGAGGCTCCCGGCATCCGGCACCGTATTACAGAGGTCAGCATGTGACCTTACACTAGATGGGGCTCCAGTCAGATAATCATGACCACCGCTGCTTTAATCATTCATCACTTCCTGCATTTTTTTTTTTTTTTTTTTCAACACGTCACATTATTATGAGCACCTTCTACTTTCAATGTCAGCAGCTTGTAGCCCATGAGGGAAGTAGCATGCCGTGGGCTGGCTCGGTGGGTATATAAGGGGTGCGATGGGTTGTCTGATCATACATCACGGGTGAAATGGCCAATTTGTTGTTAAAAGGGATGATTATTGGCTTCTGGGTGAAGGGTGGCGGCAGCATTTTGTGAACGCTCCGTGTGTATCACGAGACAAACTACATCACTTGGAATAGCCAATGTGGAAACTGCGGAGCCCCACGGGCCAATGTGAGGTGAACATCGGCTACAAAGGTCCGTGAGGGCCGACTGATGCACTACAGAAGCAACTAACCATAAAAATGAACCGTGTGTCTAAAACAGTTCAGGGAACCCCGTTACGTAGGGGTCTCCGCAGCAGACGGTCACGGCACCTATGCTAGCTAAAGGCACATTGGAGGAAAAAAAGGCTTGAATTTGCACGGCAGTATTGGAATTGGACCCCCGCTGATTGGCAAAGGGTTGCCTTTTCTGAGGAGTCACGTTTTTGGCTTCATTGAATGGATGGAGGTTGACGTGTCCGATGAGAAACATCAGAGAACAATCACCCTGCAACCATTGTGGGAAGAACAGGCTGGTGGCAGCATTCTGGTCTGGGGGAGTTTTCGTGGCATTCTCCAGGCCGCTCATCCATGTGGAAGGCGCTCTGACCAGATTTGGTTATGAATCCATCCTTGCAGATCACCTCCGCCCATACACGCCGTTTGTCTTCCTTGGGGCAGATGGGATCTTCCAGCAAGACAATGTGACATGTCACAGGGCTACAGATGTCCGACAGTGGATGGGAGAGCATGACCAAGGCTTCCTACACTTCCCTGGCCCCCTGATTCCCCAGACTTGAACCCAATTGAGCATCTGGGGGACCACCTAGGTTGTAGTATTTGCTTTAAGGATCCTCCCACACACAATGGGATGCATTGAGAGTCACTGCCAACACCTCATGGAGTCAGTCCATCCCACCTAGCTGCTATCTGTGCGGCACACGGCGGTTACTCTGGATATTAGTTAATGTGACTCCACTGTATTTTACTGTGTATGTGTACATGTATAGATTGAACTACCCACAGGGACACCATATCAGTCCTAAGAGGCACGATTACACATTGGCATCTGTAATTGGCTGTTAAAACCAATGAGGTACTGCAGGAGGCTAGCTGCCATAATTACTCCTACTCGGCACACTGAGGAGATCCTGCTCCCACGACTGTCGCACGCCCTCAAAAGCATCACAGAGAACTTTATACGGCTATACTGAGTAGTGCAGCTGCCTAGTCATCCTCTACAGACTTCTATGGGCAGCTGTAATCTGATCTCTCAGTGAAGCTAGAAGTGGTGCTCTCTGTAAAGACAGGGGAGACTGGGGGGGGAGATAACTAGAGAATGACTTCTCTCTAATGACACTGCATTTTTTCTCTCTTCACTTGTACTATTAATTTAAGAAAAGTCATAAAATTTGAAATACTTTGAGCTTTTTCCATTATATATTGCATTATAAGTAGCCGCAAATGCAATTTAGGACTGTACTCCCCTCCTTACTCTCCTGCTGGTCCAGCGTTGATGCTCTGATGATCCCCTGCTGGTCTCCGTTCACATGATGCAAGCACTGCTGCACCATTGTGGGACCTTTACAGCCAATCCCAGGCCTCGGCGTTCACATGCCGGGTTTACTGGGATCATTTATTTCTTCATTTGCTGTTTATTTAATCCCTTTAAGCTTTGTCTTCCCATCTTCTGATTTGTACATTGTACTGTATAATATTTAAAGGGAACCTGTCACCTCCCTGCAGCACTATAAACAAAGTTATGATGCCGTCAGCGAAGGCGGCAGGGAGCGGGAGACTTTTCTTTTAAACTTACCCGCTCCCTGGATCCAGCGCTGTCTGCCATCAAACATCGCATGGAAATCTGACTGTCAGACGGCACACGATCTCCTATAGGTCCCCGTCGCCTCCTCTAACAGCACCGTAGCTTAGTTTATGGTAGGGAGGGGACAGGTTCCCTTTAATAGACAACCAATACAAAAACATTCCAACAGTCAATTGTGCACACCAAAAACAAGGTCATGTAGGTTAGGAAACATGCCATTAACATGCCGTACCTGAGCTGCCACAGGTTAGTAGTGGTTTGTTAGTGGATTTGAGGCACCCCGGTGAATTTAGTGTATTGCTACAACAGCTGGACTCATTGTTGGCGTTATATGCACTTGGCGATGCCAGCGGGCTGCAGTACAGGCTTTTCCATCTACTTGCTACAATGACAATTTGAAAGCATAACAGTATTAGTCAAGATAAGGAAAGGAGAGATGCAAACTCCATCAGAGATAAGAGGCGCCGGGAACATTTATGATGCAAGGGATCGGAATGGGAACAATGCTTACCTTATTGTGTCTCACAATACTGTAAAGAGAGAAGGTTTGCATAATTGTAGTTCAGTGTATGAAGTGACCCTGTACAGAAAGTCAGAGCTAATAAAGAGTATGACGGCGGAGCTGGAGGCTATGTGCTGGGCTCCGGAGTCGGGCAGACCACCCCAGGGGCCAAACTAATAGTCTTAGTGGTCTGGCAAGAGAATTTTTCATAGACCTCAAGAGAAATCAATCCCTAGTGAGATGGCATTGTCCGATTCTACATACTTCGCTCACAAATCGTTTTATTCAGATTATACCAAGTAAAATCTTGCAACATGCAGGTCAGCAGCTTGCAAACCTTTAGTACACCTAACTAGTAGGTAATCGGGGGGATCCGGGCCACACCTGATGCTGCTGGCAGAGCGCAGTACCCGCCACGATCACCCGGATCTCAGAAGAACGCATCCAAAATTAACCACCTTTAAATGTAATTTTAAGCGGTGGTCCGGTTATTATACCTTGTGTAGATGGGGTAAAACAAATCAAATATTCACCTGTCCTCAGCCCCAGCAATCCAGCGCTACAGCTCCAATGTTCTCCGTGTCTGTTGACTGCCAGTTGGAGGCCGCAGCGTTACCAGCCATTCTCCTGGCAGCAGCGCTCACATCCTGGGTGCCACATTGCCCACAGTTACGAAAGGGGACGCTGCAGCTTCTGATTGGCCGGCAGCAGTCACCTGACTTCAGCTGTCAGACTGAGAAAACAATGGGGCTGGGAGCTCGATCCCTGGGACAGGCGGGTAAGTACTGCTTGATTTGTTATTTCACCACATCTGAGGAGATAGAAAGGAACTAACCCAGGTAACACTAACTCACAAAAAACTGGCCAGAATGGCTACATCATGAATGGGGTAAAAAAAAAAAGACTGAGTAGCCCTTTAATAGAAGAATTGATTCAAAAAAAGGTCTTACAGGATCTCTGCAACTAAGGCTAATCTCACATGGGTGAGCGCCATACTGGGCTGAGTTTCACGGCCCAATAGCGCGCTCCGGAAGGTACGATGTTCCCGCGGATGCAAGGCGCTTGTGTTAAAACCACCTCGCATCACTTCAGGGAAGTAGCGATCCTCCGCCGTGGCTCCCAGCACAGATATCAGATATAGTCCCACAGCTATATAAAGAATGGGGAGGAGGGGGGTCCCCAACCAGGTGAGGCAGCTTCCGTTTGCCACAACGGGGTGCATCTCTTCCATTGAGCCTAAGCCAAAGTTAAATCACTAGGCCTGGAGAAACAAAGATGGCCGCATCACTTCTCTAACCGACTACGGATGTATATTAATGCAGTGAGACCCTACATGCTGGTCTCCGTGCATCAAAGCATGTCGCATTACATGCCTCTTCAAAAGGATTCGATTTCTCCTTCCTCGGTGACCATGAGTTATCGCTGCTACTAGATTGCCTTCTGCACACAAGTTTATCATCTCCCAGAGACATGGTGACCGCTGCTGCAGGACAGGAACTACACGGTCCGGCTGCTGGCTGTTCCTTCTTCCATAGAAACAGCAGCCGGTTTGGCTGAATGAGTAGGTTAGACTGAAAAGCTCCACGTTTTCAGGCACTGATTGAACAATCCTTCTGTCAGGGTTACATTATGTGCCATGAGGATCACCTTTGTTGTCTTTGTGAGAGACTGTACAAAGTGTAAACTCAACTGTGCAAACTTAGAGGGGTTGTACCAAGACCACAACTTATCAGTCCACAGGGTAGGGGACAGCTGATCGGTGGGGTTCTCTGCGGTGAGATCCCCACCGATGCCAACGGGGGTCCCATATCATCCTCTGCCTGTCACTGTAGGGGTAGCTTCTCCTCCCGCAGGGACATCAGAATGAATGGAGCACTCACCGAGCATGCTTGGCCGCTGCTCCATTCCTTTCAATGGGGCTGATTGAAATATCCGAGAACTTGTTGCTCAGCTATCTCATCAGTACCAATGAAAATGAGGGGCGCATCAATCAGCGCGCTTGTGTGACCAGCGCTGTAATCAGTCTTCTCACTGAACAAGCCCACAATGAAGAGGATGCGGACACAGGACCCCCATTCTCTGAGGGGGTCTCAGCCTTTAAGGGTTTCCCAAATCCTAAACGGTTTGCATGTCGACATTGGGTTGAGGAAATAAACATGACTTCACAAACCTTGATCGAGCTTTCCCATTAATGTTCGGCAGGCGGCTTCGGTTTCTGGACTGTGATGATCCAACACTTGTCTGCACCATTTTAAGGGGGAATCAGGTTTCTGCTCTGCGCATGCCAACTTCTTTGGTGACACATAAAGCCTTAAAAAAAAGGAAAAAAGGTAGTGAGTTCATAGCAGATTATGTAAAGAGATGATCCTGGACGCTGGGCTTCACGGGGAAGACGTACTCAGGTCATTTATATCACCAGACCCGTATACATCCATTGGGAACCACGTCTACAAGACGCTCTCCCACATGACCCCATTTTTAGCAATGTCATCGACTTTCATCAAGTCCGCAGACTTATGCTCTAGGATAGCCGCCATCGTCACTCTTCTATCAAGGTGCTAATTCTTCACATCTGTTACTTCGAGAAAGACGGGCGACAGACAATAAAGGTGCCATCATCAATAAGAACTGTTACCCAGATGACAAACCTGCTAATGTATTAATATGGTTCCATACATTAGGAGATTAGCCATTTGGGGATCCGGTAAAGCTGGTGACGACCCCTGTGGAGCTCTAATGGTGGCCATATCGCTGGTCATCCAGCTTTCCTGAGAACCAATCCAGACTAGAAAAAGCTGTGTGGAATATAAAGTATAACTAAACTTTTTGTAAACTCTTCTGTCATGTCATTGTGACCGCAGAAGTTTTGATCAGTGAAGGTTCAGGTGCCGAGACCCTCACCAACTGCTAGAACTCATCTGAGCGCTGTGCCCAAATAGCCGTCATCACAAGTGGGGTACAGACTCCATAGACCTTCAATGGAGCCCGAACATGGCTCTGAGCAGTGACAAACAACCCAACGGGCACAGCGCTCCGACGACTGCTTCGGTCATTGATTTTAGAAGTCGGTGGGACTCTCAGCACCCAGACCCCACTGCTCAAAACTTCTAACATTACATGACAAGCTGCCATTCAGGTTTAGGGTGAAATGCGCAGCGGTCACTGAACTTATAGCCAAATATCTGAAGAGATTGTGCACAGTTAGAGAAACAGGTTGTGATGGTATTGCAGCTCGGCTCCAACACCCAATACAAGTAGCGGACAAGTGTGGCACCAGGTTTGGGAGAAAGCAGCCATTTCTGATCCTGCACAACCGCTTTGAATCGGTTGTATAACATTAGAAAAAACATGGCCGCTTTTTGTCCTCCCACAGACATCACACCTCTTCATATATAGTATTAACGCTAATTCTATTTAAGTGAACGAGTCAGAGCTGCAATACCACATACAACCTGTGGACAGGAGTGGCGCTGTTTATAAAAGAAAGCTAAAGTTTTTTGTTTAAATCTCATCTCAAACAACCCTTTAATAAACGGATCAAGACTATTAACCTATATCCAAGCAAGAAAAGGGAAATATAAAAGGTAATCTGTTTGTCAAAGAAGTTTTCCCACTAAAGATATTTCTAACCACAAGTTAGGAGATAAAGGTCTGATCACTGGGGATCCAACCGCTGGGTCCTCCAGAGATCCCAGATGCCCCGTGTGAATTAAGTGGTGCTTCGCAAATGTGATCACGGCTCCATTCACTTCTATGGGGGTGAGAGGGGTTGATACTCTGCCATCTCCCTCCATCTCACAGCGGTGAATGGGGAGGTTGTCCTGTAAGTGCCGCGCCATTCTTCTGAGGCGTTCTGGGCCTTCCGTTCTCCTGATCGCAGAGTTCCTCAGCCGTAAGGAGAGCTGCAGACCCAGAATGCCTCATTAATGAAGCAGACACCAATCCTCTATCCTGTGGGCCGGGTAGAAGTGTATTCAGCAGGAAACCCCTTTAAGGACGACTACAGAATACTTGTAAATTGAAAAACCCCTAAACTAGGTCAAGCGATGTTTATCTCTCGGCGCCGACGCAGGAGAACACGGCTTAAATATTTCACAGCAGTAAATTGCTTCTGCATTACCGCTTACTGCAGTCTGTGGCCGCTACAATGTTAGTCTGTCCTCTGTGCCAAGTGTGCCTGGTGATCCTGCGCTACCTCATATAACCCAAGAGCGTCTCCCACAGTGTTATGGTGCGTTCACACACAGCAGATTTACTGCAGATCTGCAGCAGATATCACTCAATTGAATTCAAATTGAAGGGGTGGGGTGAAATCTTCTGCAGATCTGCGCCAAAATCCACACGTCTGAACGCAGACATAAAGAGGGTTTTCTGGGACCAAGATATTAATTACCTCAAACCGATCAGATATTGACAACCGATCCCCAGATGGGTCATCAATATCTTGGTCCCAGAATACCCCTTTAATTCACAAGGCTGTGAATGCCTGCGGCGAACCTACCAGCAGTCCTCATCCTCCTCACTGCAGGAGCTCAACTCCAGGACCTCCACTTCATCCAGTGCCGTTTCATCCAAGAAATCCAGTAGATCTCCGCTGGAGCTTCTTTCAGAGATCTTGCCCACATCCTCCCCTGTTCTTGCACAGTCGCCGAGGCTGAAGAAGGAGCTGTCGTCCGTGTCACAGTGATTCTCGTCCCTGTTGGAGTCGGAGCACAGCTTCTCGTACGGCCCTTGTGATTCCCCCCGCCGACGGGGGATGTTCTCCTTCTCAGAGTGGATCTGCTCCAGTTTACTCCGGAGGTCCGGGATGATCTCCAGGTCCCCCATGTCCGGCTTAATGTTCATGCTGTTCATGACTCCTGAGGAGTGTAGGGCGGCGAGGTGGGTGTCCGCGCTGGCATCATTACTTGTGCCCTGCAGGCTCTTCTTTACCCGTAACTGCTGGTTCTGAATCTCAAGCCTTTTGACCAATTCGTGCAACTTACGGACTTCTCTCAGGCCAGAACTCGTGTCCGCTTCGGTTTCTCGGTCCATGATGCTGTCGTTTGCCACTCTCATGCAGTCATGCTGGATGCCAGGGGAGCTTTCAGGGACCACCATTGTCAAAGGAGCCCTGCAAAAAGACAAGGCATCGTGAGTCAACCAGAACACACCAGCGGTGCAAGAAAAGGTATTGTTGTATGTTATCAGCCAGATGGGAGAGGCAGCTGCGATCCCTACTGTATCTCCAGAAACGCCTTTCACAAAGGCAACAAACAGAACACATTAGCTAACCTTATGTTTAAATGCTCTAACCCTAGAGAATCCCTGCCCACTGCTGGGCCTATAGAAAAGCACTACATTAGCTACAAAAAAACACAAGCCTGACGTTCCACTGTGGTCATCTCTGGTTGCTGGGCAGGTGGAGGAACCCATTTGGAGATGCGGCCTAATGAGCGTGAGCTCACAGAGTATCAATTGGTGAAAGACCCTCCAATGAAAAATTACAGTAGGTTTTTACCAGGTTCCTTAAAAGGGGTTTCTGGGACTTTTCACGACGCTCAGGATCCCCACTGATCACATGTTCACTTGGTCTGCTGTCTGTGGATAGTGCTGTCAACACTGCAGTGGCCCAGGCTGGTACTGCAGGCACAGCTCCCATTCAATTCCATGTGCCCGCATAGCCCGGGCCGCTCCGATATACACAGCAGCTCGGCAAGCAGAAGATCGATGGAGAGTCTGAGCGGGGATCGCCGCTGATCAACTACTGAAGGCCCATCCTGAACGGTGCTAAGGGGGAATTAGCCTGGTTTGATCTGACCAGACGACGAGCACAGATCTACAAGATTGGTGCCCGTTTAGATTATCTTCGCACAGGCCGATTCAGGCCGGGCTCACATGACCCTACGTGTAAAACTGAGTCAAGCAGCTGCCCGTACGCCGGCCTATCACCCCAAATGGAAGCGATATTGTACTGCGCATGACGGCGTATTTCACCTATACTATGGAGAGGTGACCAGTCTGATGGGTGGGGGTCTCACCACCAATATGATAACAGGGGCGCACACTGCAGTAATATCAGTGAACGGACCACCACCGCATTCATGTCAGTAGGGCTGCCGGAAATGACCAAGTACTGGCAACTCCGCTATCTCCATAACCCATCCCAGAAGTGACAGAACAGCAGCTGAAAACCGCCTTATGCAAACAACTGATCGCCAAGATAGGCGGCATGTGCCAATAAGAGAAAACCAACGGTTACATGGTGGTTATGCCGCATCACCAGGGCAGGCCGTCACCTCTTGGTTGGAGGGGGCCAACTGCTGGATCCCCCAGTGATACTCAGAAAGAACGGACCTCAACACTACATCTGTTTTCCAGGCCTTAAGCCGACCATACCCATTAGAAAGAATTAGATGGATGGCTGGACTGCCACTGAACGGTCACCAAACCATGGGTCATTTTGCAGCAGCCGCCACACATTTTAGGCCATATCCGCTGTCACGGTCATTCAAGTCGGCCATACATATTCAATGGTACCAGGTGAAATAAATGGGACTCAGCATGCAATACCAGCCAGGGCCACTGCACAGTGTATGGAGCAGTTTACTTCCACCACAAAGGAAGCTCCGTACACACAAGCCCGGGCCCAGGGGAGGCGCTGATCAGCGGTTTAGGTTCTTCTCAGTCTGTAAACCTCCTATCCCATAAGGGTCAATTACACAGGATGCTAAATTCACACAGAACGAAGTGCTGAGCGAGAAGTCAGCGGTGATCCGCTTGTTTAAACGCCCTGCCTGAGCGCTAACTACTTAGCGGTGACGTCCGCGCAGTCCTTCAGCCGGCAGACGCCTCATGTAAACCATAAGGCCGGGCTCACGCCGTACGTGTACA
This sequence comes from Eleutherodactylus coqui, assembly GCF_035609145.1. Lineage (NCBI taxonomy): Eukaryota > Metazoa > Chordata > Amphibia > Anura > Eleutherodactylidae > Eleutherodactylus > Eleutherodactylus coqui. The sequence continues at coordinate 136,433,163 of NC_089846.1, read as the reverse complement.
GCGCTGCAGGGCTCCTGCAGCCGTTTACTGCTGTGACCCTGCGTACGACCGCGTACTCGCGCAGGCGGTACATCTGTTTATATTTCCCACGCCGTCGCTTAGCGATGACACATATAACCACAGCCCGTATACAACAGAACAATGGGCTGCATCTCCTATATATATACGTGGCAAAATAGGACATACGGCGTTCTATACTGCGCTCGCGGATTACGCAATTCTGACCCGTTAATGCGAGTGGAACTGCATGCAGCAATATAATCGATTGCCTGCGAGCTACCAGAGCCTGCGTAATAAACAATTCCTACACGCCATAAGCGGATCCCAGTCCATCCTGCCTCCTGTCTACCTGCTGGCTGTTTCCCATTGTTTGCCGAGGCCGGGCGTGCACAGAGACGCCTTCAGCAAGCAGGAAACTGACCGCCTCCGGCACAATATAAGCAATCACATGGGAAAAGTAAAAGTAGATGCAGAGCCCCCTGCTGGCAGGAACAGGCACACGGCCAGCAACGCCCGCTTCCTCCAACACTTTCCATAGACAGAAATACAGCTTCCCCGGGGAACAGAGGAGGAGAAGAGAAGGAAGAGCAGCCTGTCAGCGCTGACAGTACGGCCGAGTACAGCACTGTCATGGCTGCTGTCACTGCAGTGGAGCGGGCGGCCACGGATGCCACGGTGACCTATTAGGGCGACAGACCCGCCTCAATAAAGATTAAATCTTCATATGAACCCATGTAAAACATTTGGGCATCTCCAGTGAGATGAACGGAGCGGCGGTGTGCATGCATGACTATCACTCCATACATGGGAAGATGCAACAGTACCTCTGCAGCGCCACCTAATGGAAGGCAGCATTCCTGCAAGTCCAGTGTCAAACTTTTTAAACCAGCCTTCTAACAATGACCGGGAATTGTAAGTCAAACCAGAACATACAGACAGATCCATCTGCCTATTTGCATATTTCCCAGAGGAGCATGGGTGGCCTTGTAAGTCTCCTCACACCCCTCCTAGGGGGTCTCCTTAAGGAGAAGCAATACCCTTTCCGACCTCCATACCTTCTTGGTGACCCGTGTAGCCCCAGCAGTCAGTGGGTTACTCACCATCCTTGGTGGGACCACCTCTAAGCGGCTTTTCCCCATCTTGTAAAGCGACTGCATACTGCATTATGATCGGTGAGGTCCAACCTCTGGGTGGATGGAGTTACACATCTCGCCTAGTCCTACATCCCCTCCACAGAAGTGTCCTGATCACCCGCTGTGAAGGAAAATGGTAACATGGCCTCATGGAAGTGAATGGGTGCAGTTCCCTGCTCAGCCACTAGTGCTGCTGTACTGGGAAAACTTAGAAGGGGACGCAGCACTAAACCAGCTCTGTGGCCCCATCATCCTGAAGGCTGGACCTCTGCCGATTTCCCATGACCTTATAAGACAGGTAAACCCCCTTTACTACAGAGCGGCCCACCACATCATGAGCAACCTGTACTGTTCTAACCACACCATGCAATGCTTCATATTATCCCTGTGGGGGCGCTGCAGACACTAAATGTATGCTGCCCTACACACTACAGTTGATCCCAAGCAGCGAGGCAACCAGTCTAGATTTGGGAGACCATACTAGCAAAAGGAGATCGGACCAATGCGGAGAACCACTTTACAAGCCCCCAGTGATAATGGAGGGCCAGGCGGCTCTCACGTGCATGATGGCGGCGGCTCAACTTCCCATCAATAAATGTTGGGGACGTGAAAATTCAATACTGCATTTTTTTGCTCCCCGGGAGATAAGTCAGAGAAGACATGTCTAACTACAGCTTATCTCCCTAAACAGACAATGGTTCATCTGACAGTATTTGAAGCTGTGATCCCAGTAAGGTTCACACCATGGGGCTATAAACACAAGTCTATGGCATGTATCTCCTGCACACCTTGTAGAGAGTATACATTATATAACCAGGGGCCCAGCCAACCTCCTTTGGGAGCCATAATCTGGATGGTAGCCATGGGGGTTCACTGACTTTCTGGGAACAATTTCCAACACTAGGATCTCCATCACTATGGTGGGCTTAGTGGTCGGAGCGTCTTGTGATAACCTGCAGAGATGCTAGGATTTGTAAACTTCCTGTTAAGCCCTCAGCCGAGGATAGACTCACTTACGCTTCACACAATGCCACTGAGTAGTACTGGGTGAAGGTTGTATATAGTGCACTGCGCGGCGGCTATACAGGCAGGTTCAGAAACAAGAGACTGTACTCGCCAATAACTCCCCACGAGGTGAGGACCTTTCATTAGGCAAGTGATCCTGGCAGTGCACTGGTTATAATCTACATTCAATAACGCATCCTTTTGTTCCCTGGGAGATAAGTCAGCGCCAGAGCTGTCCAATTATGGCTTACCTCCCTGAACATAACTCTATAAACTCTACTAGCAGCACACTGTACACTGTGTGGCTGAGCCGTGGCATTGATTGGCCAATTCATAAATCCCACCTCCACAACACGATGGCTGTGATTGGTTCTTCAACCACTGCTCAGCCAACCAATGCATTGATTGGTTCTCAAACGCTGCTCAGCCAATCAGAGCCATCGCTTCCTGGAGGCAGGATTTATGAATCCTGTAAGCGTTCTCTTGTGGGCGGCTGAGGACTGCAAGAAGCGTGTCGGAGCGCCAGAGACCTTGATCGAGACTGCTAGGGAGTGTATTTTATTTTTATCTAATGCAGCTAGGGCTTATATTTCAAGCATCCTCAAAATTCCAAAAAATCAGGGTATGTCTTATTTTTGGGGCAACAGGGTAATTGAAGGACTCTGGGAAGAGAATGATCAAAGGCTGCTGTCACACCTGTGTTTTTGAAGGAGAGAAATAAATCTGAAAAACTGACCAATTAGCCTTCCGTTCGCTCCATTCCATCGGGTTTCCCTTTTTTGGACGGGAAAACACCGCAAACTGCGCCATTTTCCATTTAATTAAAAAAAACGGAAACCTGACGGAAAGGAAGCAAACTGAAGCCATTCCGTTTTTTGAAGCTCGACTGAAATCGATGGGGAGAACAACAAAAAACTTTCAGTTTCTTTCCTGCAAAAGTGGAGCAGAGACTGAAACCCTGAACCGACCCAACGCAGGGGTGAGCGCAGACGGAGGTCACCTTACTGAAAACTGATTATTGTAGTTTGAAAGTTTCAGAAATTGTCAAATATTCTGTATATTCTGAAATGGAATTGTGAACCGCGAGACTCCAGTGTGCGGGGTTACAGTATAGCAGGGAGATACCAGCAGTGCACTGGATATAGTCACACTGCATGAAGGGGCTAGTGCTATCCATTATACTCGGATGTAGTGGAGGTCATCACACCTCCGCCCTCCGGTGGATGCATCATGTAACGTGACTGTTCCCAGTAGGAGAAGCCACAGAATCTTGTAGATGATCCCTTATAATGGCCAACAGAAATACATGATGTTACAGCGAGCTTCCAACCTCTCAGGGTCCTTCATCAGGCTGTGGAATAGATCAGAAGACGCATACAGGTCCTAACCATGGGCTACAGAACAGCGGCGCATACAGGTCCTAACCATGGGCTACAGAACAGCGGCGCATACAGGTCCTAACCATGGGCTACAGAACAGCGGCGCATACAGGTCCTAACCATGGGCTACAGAACAGCGGCGCATACAGGTCCTAACCATGGGCTACAGAACAGCGGCGCATACAGGTCCTAACCATGGGCTACAGAACAGCGGCGCATACAGGTCCTAACCATGGGCTACAGAACAGCGGCGCATACAGGTCCTAACCATGGGCTACAGAACAGCGGCGCATACAGGTCCTAACCATGGGCTACAGAACAGCGGCGCATACAGGTCCTAACCATGGGCTACAGAACAGCGGCGCATACAGGTCCTAACCATTGGCTACCGATGGAGAAGTAAGCAGAGGGATATCTGCAGCTCTGTAACAACTTATATTACATGGCATCACCTTTACAGAAAATAGAACTCACTTTAAATCACCAGAAGAAGTCCTGTGAAATAATGTTAGGTCCTCCAATATATAAGAGCCACAAGCAGGGAACGAGGCAGTGAAGGGAGCCGCATGGTTTATCCCAAGTATTGTGTATCCATGATATCCGTCACATTCTGATTATTCCTAACCTCACTAAATCATTTTCATGTAGAAAAAAATAAATAGTGCGTGGGGGGCGGATACTGTATATAACAGATCCCAACACTGCACAGTATAGAGTGTGGGGTAATATGACTGACTGCAGAAGGAGATACAGCACTGCTCTGGGTGGAGAGAGATATAAATGTATACATGTATACAATATATACTGTATATGGTCACTGAATAGCGTATGGGGCACTTGTACTGTATATAATGGAGATAACTGCACTGGGTATATACAGTCACTATGTGCATTACTGTATATAACGGAAATCTTGCAGTGCACTAGATATATACAGTCACAGTACAGTCTGAGGTAACAACTGTATATAATAGATATAGTCACTGTATGGTCTGTGAGGAATTCTTGTATACAATGGAGATATAACCGTGCACTGGATATACATATATGGTCACTGTTTAGTATATAGTGTACTAGTACTATATAATGAAGAGATAGCAATACATTGGATACATATGGTCCGTGTATGGGGTAGATCTGTATAATGGGGATCTAGCAGTGCACTGGATACATATGGTCACTGTATATAATGGGGATCTAGCAGTGCACTGGATACATATGGTCACTGTATATAATGGGGATCTAGCAGTGCACTGGATACATATGGTCACTGTATATGACGGGGATCTAGCAGTGCACTGGATACATATGGTCACTGTATATGACAGGGATCTAGCAGTGCACTGGATACATATGGTCACTGTATATGGCGGGGATCTAGCAGTGCACTGGATACATATGGTCACTGTATATAACGGGGATCTAGCAGCGCACTGGATACATATGGTCACTGTATATGACGGGAGATCTAGCAGCACACTGGATACATATGGTCACTGTATATAACGGGGGATCTAGCAGTGCTCTGGATACATATGGTCACTGTATATGACGCGAGATCTAGCAGTGCTCTGGATACATATGGTCACTATATAATGGGGATCTAGCAGTGCTCTGGATACATATGGTCACTATATAACGGGGATCTAGCAGCACACTGGATACATATGGTCACTGTATATAACAGGGGATCTAGCAGCACACTGGATACATATGGTCACTGTATATAATGGGGGATCTAGCAGCACACTGGATACATATGATCACTGTGTATAACGGGGGATCTAGCGGTGCACTGGATACATATGATCACTGTATATAACGGGGGATCTAGCAGCGCACTGGATACATATGGTCACTGTATATAACGGGATCTAGCAGCACACTGGATACATATGATCACTATGTATAACGGGGGATCTAGCAGCACACTGGATACATATGATCACTGTGTATAACGGGGGATCTAGCGGTGCACTGGATACATATGATCACTGTATATAACGGGGGATCTAGCAGCACACTGGATACATATGGTCACTGTATATAACAGGGGATCTAGCAGCACACTGGATACATATGATCACCATGTATAACGGGGGATCTAGCAGCACACTGGATACATATGATCACTGTATATAACGGGGGATCTAGCGGTGCACTGGATACATATGATCACTGTATATAACGGGGATCAAGCAGTGCTCTGGATACATATGGTCACTGTATATAATGGGGATCAAGCAGTGCTCTGGATACATATGGTCACTGTATATAACGGGGATCTAGCAGTGCTCTGGATACATATGGTCACTGTATATAACGGGGATCTAGCAGTGCTCTGGATACATGTGGTCACTGTATATAATGGGGATCTAGCAGTGCTCTGGATACATGTGGTCACTGTATATAATGGGGATCTAGCAGTGCTCTGGATACATATGGTCACTGTATATAACGGGGATCTAGCAGTGCTCTGGATATATATGGTCACTATATAGTGGGGATCTAGCAGCACACTGGATACATATGATCACCATGTATAACGGGGGATCTAGCAGCACACTGGATACATATGATCACTGTATATAACGGGGGATCTAGCGGTGCACTGGATACATATGATCACTGTATATAACGGGGATCAAGCAGTGCTCTGGATACATATGGTCACTGTATATAACGGGGATCAAGCAGTGCTCTGGATACATATGGTCACTGTATATAACGGGGATCTAGCAGTGCTCTGGATACATATGGTCACTGTATATAACGGGGATCTAGCAGTGCTCTGGATACATGTGGTCACTGTATATAATGGGGATCTAGCAGTGCTCTGGATACATATGGTCACTGTATATAACGGGGATCTAGCAGTGCTCTGGATATATATGGTCACTATATAGTGGGGATCTAGCAGCGCTCTGGATACATATGATCACTATATAGTGGGGATCTAGCAGCACACTGGATACATATGATCACCATGTATAACGGGGGATCTAGCAGCACACTGGATACATATGATCACTGTATATAACGGGGGATCTAGCGGTGCACTGGATACATATGATCACTGTATATAACGGGGATCAAGCAGTGCTCTGGATACATATGGTCACTGTATATTATGGGGATCTAGCGGTGCACTGGATACATATCACTGTATATAACGGGGATCTAGCAGTGCTCTGGATACATATGGTCACTGTATATAACGGGGATCTAGCAGTGCTCTGGATACATATGGTCACCATATAGTGGGGATCTAACAGCGCTCTGGATACATATGGTCACTATATAGTGGGGATCTAGCAGCGCACTGGATACATATGGTCACTGTATATAACGGGGATCTAGCAGCGCACTGGATACATATGGTCACTGTATATTATGGGGATCTAGCAGTGCTCTGGATACATATGGTCACTGTATATAATGGGGATCTAGCAGTGCGCTGGATACATATGGTCACTGTATATTATGGGGATCTAGCAGTGCGCTGGATACATATGGTCGCTGTATACAACGGGGATCTAGGCAGTGCTCTGGATACATATGGTCACTGTATATAACGGGGATCTAGCAGTGCGCTGGATACATATGGTCACTGTATATAACGGGGATCTAGCAGCACACTGGATACATATGGTCACTGTATATTACGGCTATCTAGCAGCACACTGGATACATATGGTCACTGTATATAACGGGGATCTAGCAGCGCACTGGATACATATGGTCACTGTATATTATGGGGATCTAGCAGTGCTCTGGATACATATGGTCACTGTATATAATGGGGATCTAGCAGTGCGCTGGATACATATGGTCACTGTATATTATGGGGATCTAGCAGTGCGCTGGATACATATGGTCGCTGTATACAACGGGGATCTAGGCAGTGCTCTGGATACATATGGTCACTGTATATAACGAGGATCTAGCAGTGCTCTGGATACATATGGTCACTGTATATAATGGGGATCTAGCAGTGCGCTGGATACATATGGTCACTGTATATTATGGGGATCTAGCAGTGCGCTGGATACATATGGTCGCTGTATACAACGGGGATCTAGGCAGTGCTCTGGATACATATGGTCACTGTATATAACGGGGATCTAGCAGTGCTCTGGATATATATGGTCACTATATAGTGGGGATCTAGCAGCGCTCTGGATACATATGATCACTATATAGTGGGGATCTAGCAGCACACTGGATACATATGATCACCATGTATAACGGGGGATCTAGCAGCACACTGGATACATATGATCACTGTATATAACGGGGGATCTAGCGGTGCACTGGATACATATGATCACTGTATATAACGGGGATCAAGCAGTGCTCTGGATACATATGGTCACTGTATATAACGGGGATCAAGCAGTGCTCTGGATACATATGGTCACTGTATATAACGGGGATCTAGCAGTGCTCTGGATACATGTGGTCACTGTATATAATGGGGATCTAGCAGTGCTCTGGATACATATGGTCACTGTATATAACGGGGATCTAGCAGTGCTCTGGATATATATGGTCACTATATAGTGGGGATCTAGCAGCGCTCTGGATACATATGATCACTATATAGTGGGGATCTAGCAGCACACTGGATACATATGATCACCATGTATAACGGGGGATCTAGCAGCACACTGGATACATATGATCACTGTATATAACGGGGGATCTAGCGGTGCACTGGATACATATGATCACTGTATATAACGGGGATCAAGCAGTGCTCTGGATACATATGGTCACTGTATATAACGGGGATCAAGCAGTGCTCTGGATACATATGGTCACTGTATATAACGGGGATCTAGCAGTGCTCTGGATACATGTGGTCACTGTATATAATGGGGATCTAGCAGTGCTCTGGATACATATGGTCACTGTATATAACGGGGATCTAGCAGTGCTCTGGATATATATGGTCACTATATAGTGGGGATCTAGCAGCGCTCTGGATACATATGATCACTATATAGTGGGGATCTAGCAGCACACTGGATACATATGATCACCATGTATAACGGGGGATCTAGCAGCACACTGGATACATATGATCACTGTATATAACGGGGGATCTAGCGGTGCACTGGATACATATGATCACTGTATATAACGGGGATCAAGCAGTGCTCTGGATACATATGGTCACTGTATATAACGGGGATCAAGCAGTGCTCTGGATACATATGGTCACTGTATATAACGGGGATCTAGCAGTGCTCTGGATACATGTGGTCACTGTATATAATGGGGATCTAGCAGTGCTCTGGATACATATGGTCACTGTATATAACGGGGATCTAGCAGTGCTCTGGATATATATGGTCACTATATAGTGGGGATCTAGCAGCGCTCTGGATACATATGATCACTATATAGTGGGGATCTAGCAGCACACTGGATACATATGATCACCATGTATAACGGGGGATCTAGCAGCACACTGGATACATATGATCACTGTATATAACGGGGGATCTAGCGGTGCACTGGATACATATGATCACTGTATATAACGGGGATCAAGCAGTGCTCTGGATACATATGGTCACTGTATATTATGGGGATCTAGCGGTGCACTGGATACATATCACTGTATATAACGGGGATCTAGCAGTGCTCTGGATACATATGGTCACTGTATATAACGGGGATCTAGCAGTGCTCTGGATACATGTGGTCACTGTATATAATGGGGATCTAGCAGTGCTCTGGATACATATGGTCACTGTATATAACGGGGATCTAGCAGTGCTCTGGATACATATGGTCACCATATAGTGGGGATCTAACAGCGCTCTGGATACATATGGTCACTATATAGTGGGGATCTAGCAGCGCACTGGATACATATGGTCACTGTATATAACGGGGATCTAGCAGCGCACTGGATACATATGGTCACTGTATATTATGGGGATCTAGCAGTGCTCTGGATACATATGGTCACTGTATATAATGGGGATCTAGCAGTGCGCTGGATACATATGGTCACTGTATATTATGGGGATCTAGCAGTGCGCTGGATACATATGGTCGCTGTATACAACGGGGATCTAGGCAGTGCTCTGGATACATATGGTCACTGTATATAACGGGGATCTAGCAGTGCGCTGGATACATATGGTCACTGTATATAACGGGGATCTAGCAGCACACTGGATACATATGGTCACTGTATATTACGGCTATCTAGCAGCACACTGGATACATATGGTCACTGCATATTACGGCTATCTAGCAGCACACTGGATACATATGGTCACTGTATATTACGGCTATCTAGCAGTGCTCTGGATACATATGGTCACTGTATATAACGGGGATCTAGCAGCACACTGAATACATATGGTCACTGTATATTATGGGGATCTAGCAGTGCTCTGGATACATATGGTCACTGTATATAACAGGTAGCTAGCAGCGCACTGGATACATATGGTCACTGTATATTATGGGGATCTAGCAGCGCTCTGGATACATATGGTCACTGTATATTATGGGGATCTAGCAGCGCACTGGATACATATGGTCGCTGTATATAATGGGGATCTAGCAGCGCACTGGATACATATGGTCACTGTATATAATGGGGATCTAGCAGCGCACTGGATACATATGGTCACTGTATATTATGGGGATCTAGCAGCGCACTGGATACATATGGTCACTGTATATTATGGGGATCTAGCAGCGCACTGGATACATATGGTCACTGTATATTATGGGGATCTAGCAGCGCACTGGATACATATGGTCACGGTATATTATGGGGATCTAGCAGTGCACTGGATACATATGGTCACTGTATATTATGGGGATCTAGCAGTGCACTGGATACATATGGTCACTGTATATTATGGGGATCTACCAGTGCTCTGGATACATATGGTCACTGTATATAACGGGGATCTAGCAGTGCTCTGGATACATATGGTCGCTGTATATAACGGGGATCTAGCAGTGCTCTGGATACATATGGTCGCTGTATATAACGGGGATCTAGCAGTGCACTGGATACATATGGTCACTGTATATAACGGGGGATCTAGCAGTGCTCTGGATACATATGGTCACTGTATATTATGGGGATCTAGCAGTGCACTGGATACATATGGTCACTGTATATTATGGGGATCTAGCAGTGCACTGGATACATATGGTCACTGTATATTATGGGGATCTAGCAGTGCACTGGATACATATGGTCACTGTATATTATGGGGATCTACCAGTGCTCTGGATACATATGGTCACTGTATATAACGGGGATCTAGCAGCGCACTGGATACATATGGTCGCTGTATATAACGGGGATCTAGCAGCGCTCTGGATACATATGGTCGCTGTATATAACGGGGATCTAGCAGCGCACTGGATACATATGGTCGCTGTATATAACGGGGGATCTAGCAGTGCACTGGATACATATGGTCGCTGTATATAACGGGGGATCTAGCAGTGCACTGGATACATATGGTCGCTGTATATTATGGGGATCTAGCAGTGCACTGGATACATATGGTCACTGTATATAATGGGGATCTAGCAGTGCACTGGATACATATGGTCACTGTATATTATGGGGATCTAGCAGTGCACTGGATACACATGGCCACTGTATATTATGGGGATCTAGCAGTGCACTGGATACATATGGTCGCTGTATATAACGGGGATCTAGCAGTGCACTGGATACATATGGTCGCTGTATATAACGGGGATCTAGCAGTGCACTGGATACATATGGTCACTGTATATAACGGGGGATCTAGCAGTGCTCTGGATACATATGGTCACTGTATATTATGGGGATCTAGCAGTGCGCTGGATACATATGGTCACTGTATATAATGGGGATCTAGCAGCGCACTGGATACATATGGTCACTGTATATAACGGGGATCTAGCAGTGCTCTGGATACATATGGTCACTGTATATTATGGGATCTAGCAGCGCACTGGATACATATGGTCACTGTATATTATGGGGATCTAGCAGTGCACTGGATACATATGGTCACTGTATATAACGGGGGATCTAGCAGTGCACTGGATACATATGGTCACTGTATATAATGGGGATCTAGCAGTGCACTGGATACATATGGTCGCTGTATATAACGGGGATCTAGCAGTGCACTGGATACATATGGTCACTGTATATAACGGGGGATCTAGCAGCGCATTGGATACATATGGTCACTGTATATAACGGGGGATCTAGCAGCGCATTGGATACATATGGTCACTGTATATAACGGGGGATCTAGCAGCGCATTGGATACATATGGTCACTGTATATTATGGGGATCTAGCAGCGCACTGGATACATATGGTCACTGTATATTATGGGGATCTAGCAGCGCACTGGATACATATGGTCACTGTATATTATGGGGATCTAGCAGCGCACTGGATACATATGGTCACTGTATATTATGGGGATCTAGCAGTGCACTGGATACATATGGTCACTGTATATAATGGGGATCTAGCAGCGCACTGGATACATATGGTCACTGTATATTATGGGGATCTAGCAGTGCTCTGGATACATATGGTCACTGTATATAACGGGGATCTAGCAGTGCACTGGATACATATGGTCACTGTATATAACGGGGATCTAGCAGTGCACTGGATACATATGGTCACTGTATATTATGGGGATCTAGCAGTGCTCTGGATATATCCGGTCTCTGCAGGCGGAGGTGCTGGCAGTATATACACCGCCCGCTGGACGCTCGCGGCAGCGCACTGCATACGAGGACGGCCGTGCACTGGAGCCATCTGCCGTGCTCCCCGCATTGTGTCTGTGGAGCTGCCGGCTGCAGACAATGGGCAGACGGGAGGCCCTGAGAGCCCCGCTGCCGCCTACACAGGGAGACAAAAGCTAACGGCTCGCGCATCCTCCCCGCCCTCCGTCCTACCTCGCCGGGTTCCGTCCATCTCCATCCAGCGGCCCCTTCCTGTCCCCGGCCCCGCACTTCCTCCACCTGTCACCGGGCGCGCTCCTTACCTCACGGTCCGCTCGGCTGCAGCATCTCACGGGGACGCGCGGCTCACCTCACAGTACAGCGGCGGGAGCCTCTGGGGGCGGGGCTACAGGCAACACAGCCACGGGAGGGGCGGGGCCGGCAGCAGCTGGATTATCATGGGCGAGGGGCGGGGTTTACAGAATCGTCCTGATGTGTAGATAACATGAAAGGGGCGGGGAGATTACCACCGGCCAACCACAGAAGGGGGCGGGGTGCTGAGGATTGAGGTGTGGCCAGTGTGAGACGAGCAGGTGCCTGGTGGGGGGCGGGGTGGTGAGGATTGAGGTGTGGCCAGTGTGAGACGAGCAGGTGCCTGGTGGGGGGCGGGGTGGTGAGGATTGAGGTGTGGCCAGTGTGAGACGAGCAGGTGCCTGGTGGGGGGCGGGGTGCTGAGGATTGAGGTGTGGCCAGTGTGAGACGAGCAGGTGCCTGGTGGGGGGGCGGGGTGCTGAGGATTGAGGTGTGGCCAGTGTGAGACGAGCAGGTGCCTGGTGGGGGGCGGGGTGCTGAGGATTGAGGTGTGGCCAGTGTGAGACGAGCAGGTGCCTGCTGGGGGGCGGGGCTCTTTATTATACAGTCACAATCAAATCAATCACAATTGTTTGCTAATCGAGATCGCAGCGCGAGCTGCACGAGACCCGCGATGGGAGGCGATGGAGGGGGGAGACAAAGCCAGATGTTCTGGTGCGACCACACCGCCCCCGTTATATGTGTGCCGCTGCTGCTTAAAGGGAATGTCCTCTCCCAAGCATCTGTCCTGTAGTGAATGTCCCTGTAATGACCAGCTACAAGGAGGTCACCAGTCAGCACCGCCACCCTTTGTCTCCTGCCAGGCTGCATTCACAAGCTGCGTTTGGGAGAGTTGTTTTTTTTCCCGCTGCGCTTCTGAAACATTTGTGAACTGCAGGAATAAACGCATCCAGAAAATGCAGGCGGTTAAAAAAAAAAAGTTTGTGTTTTTGGATAAGTTTTGTACAAATGCATCAAAAAAGCATTCAGAATGCCGCATGCCCTTAGCTGGCGGCACACTGGATTATTTGCATGCGCAATATGCATAGAATAGACCCATGGGTTCAGGTGTAACTATAGATGGTGCAGGGGATGCAGTTGCACCCGGGCCCAGGATCCTTAGGGGCCCCATAAGGTCTCTCTTCTCCATATAGGGAGCCCAGTACTATGAATAAAGCATTATAGTTGGGGGCCCTGTGACAGGTTTTGCATTGGGGCCCGGGAGCGTCAGGTTACGCCTCTGGGTTCGTTCACATGTGCAATTTTTTTTCCTGCGCATTTCGGTCATGAAAAAAAAGCAGCATGCGCTAAAGTCCCCATAGAAGTCAATGGGGATGTGCAAGTGCTTGGGAAATACGCTAGGAGATGCATGAAACGCTGCGTAAGGCTGCATTTACACGAACGTATATCGGCTGGGTTTTCACGCCGACCCGATATACGTCGTCCTCATCTGCGGGAGGGGGGGGGGGGGAGGATGGAAGAGCCAGGAGCAGGAACTGAGCTCCCGCCCCCTCTCTGCCTCCTCTCCACCCCCTTTCTGCCTCCTCTCCGCCCCTCTGCACTATTTGCAATGCATATACGCATACGCTCTTGTGAATACGGCTTTACAGATCTTCAGATTTCTGACTCGTGGGAAGTTAGTTGTAGTGGCCCAGAACAGCGGGGCCCCTCCATAATGCATGGATGAAATTGTCTTGTGCCTACGTGTTGTCAGTGTCTGTTATGTTGCCTGAATATGATGTGCATTGCATAGCTGTAGCATGGAATGGGTTAACTGTCTGGGTTATGTCTGGAAATGTATCTTGTTTTGTCATGTGTTGGTTATATAAGTGGGAGTGAGTGGAGTAGAGAGAGAACCATGCGAACACCTTCAGTCCATGGGGGAGCCGTTATGGAAGAGAGAGAGAGAGATGATGCTAGCCTTCCCTGGGCCCATTTACACCCATGAGTTGCTGGTGGTTTTCTACCCATTGAGGTACTAAAGAAAGGGAAGGCCGTGACCCACCATTGCAGAGTGGAGTGTGTGCTTAACGTGAGTGCCAACCGGTACAGAGTTGTTGAGAAAGAAGAGAAGTTGTTCTGGGCCCAGAGCCATACAGATAATTGAGACTGTAGACTACTTGGTGTACCTGTGATTCTTCTCAAAAAGTAGATGGACCATTAACTGATCTTCCCTGAGCTATTGGGGGAATACAAGAATGCAAGCTATCCATAAGCAGAGAGATGGTCAGGAAACACTTTGCTAACTTAAATGAATTCAAGTCTCAAGGTCCAGATGAATTACATCCTAGGATACTAAAGGAAGCAGCGGAGGTAATTGCTGAACCACTCGCCATAATCTTTGAAAATTCCTGGAGAACGGGAGAAGTCCCAGAAGATTGGAAAAGGGCAAATGTTGTCCCTATCTTCAAAAAAGGGAAGAAGGTGGATCCAGGAAACTACAGGCCTGTGAGCCTGACTTCTATACTGGGAAAGATCTTTGAACAAATTAATAAACAGCATGTATACAAGTACTTGGATGAGAATGGAGTAATTAACCAGAGCCAGCATCAGTTTGTAACAAACAAGTCATGTCAGACTAATCTATTTTCCTTCTATGACAGAATCACCCATTGGGTTGATCAGGGAAATGCGGTGGATATAGTTTTTCTTGAAATTAATAAAGCATTTGACAAAGTATCTCATACCAGACTTATTGAAAAAAATGACCAAATCTGGGATTGACAAGGCAACTGTTAGGTGGATTCACAACTGGCTGAGTGATCATACTTAAAGAGTGGTCATAAATGGCTGCACATCCAAGTGGAAGAATGTATCAAGTGGGGACCACAAGGCTCTGTCCTGGGCCCAGTGTTAGTCAACATTGTTATAAATGATCTGGAGGAGGGAATTGATGGGAAACTGATCAAATTTGCCAACAACACAAAGCTAGGAGGGATAGCTAACACTAGGGAAGAGAGAGAGGATTCAAAAAGATCTAGAAAAGCTTGCACAGTGGGCGGCGACTAACAGAATGGTATTTAACAAGGAGAAATGCAAAGTCCTACATCTGGGCAAGAAAAATGACAAAACACATACAGAATGGGAGGAAATGAGCTAAGCAGCAGCACATGTGAAAAAGACTTGGGTATACTAATAGATCATAGACTGAACATGAGTCAACAATGTGATACAGCAGCCAAAAAGGCAAACACAATTCTGGGATGTATTAAGAGAGGCATAGAGTCTAGATCATGTAAGGTCATTATTCCCCTCTACTCTTCCTTAGTCAGACCTCAACTGGAATACTGTGTCCAGTTCTGGGCACCCCACTTTAATAAAGACAGACAAACTGGAGCAAGTTCAGGGAAGAGTTACCAAGATGGTGAGCAGTCTGCAGAAGAGAAGGCTGAGAGGAGCCTTAATAGCGGTCTACAAATATCTGAAGGGCTGTCACAGTGCAGAGGGGTCAGCCCTATTCTCATCTGCACAAGGAAAGACTAGAAGCAATAGGATGAAACTGAAAGGGAGGAGACACAGATTAGATATTAGAAAAAAACTTTCTGACAGTGAGGGGGATCAATGAGTGGAACAGGTTACCGCAGGAGGTGGGGAGTTCTCCTGCAATGGAAGTGTTCAAACAAAGGCTGGACAGACATCTGTCTGGGATGATTTAGTGATCCTGCACTGAGCAGGGGGTTGGACCCGATGACCCTGGAGGTCCCTTCCATAGCACCATTCTATGATTCTTTTCCTCCCTGTCGCACCACTTTGTGAAGTTGCACTGAATATCCTGCTGGCGTGGATTGTTTTCTTTTTTGGACTGTAAATAAGTTTATTTACGTAAAGTGGCACTGCTGCCCGTTCCCGGCTTTGCTAATTTAAACTACCCCGTGAGTCTGGCCCAGTTCTTTCATCGCCCGGATTCCCCTGCGGAGGAAGGAATGGTGGCGTCACCTGTGACAACCTAATACCCAGGTAAATTGCACTGTGGGTTCCCTGTGTGTAGGCCATCCCTCAGCTGCTTGGACGGGTCCCAAGCTACCCTCAGGGTGGGAGACGGTAGAGCCCCGTGACAAGGCCCGGACTCTACCCCACTGTCTCCTAGACAGAGGACCTGCTCCTCAGACGCTGCGCAGTGAGCAGCAGAGAATAGACTTGGTAATGAGAAGAGCCATTCCTCCCAAATACCGCATACACACATGTAACAGGGGCACCGAGGTCGTGTTGGGGCCTCCCCAGGTTTGGGGAAGGAGGGGTCTCAGTGATGAGGCGGCAACTGGAACGTCCGGGTTCGAAACGGGACAGATGGCCATTGGCCGTTCATTAATTGCAGGTTGGGTTGTACCTGCATTGCCAGGAGCCAGGTCTGTACCCGTGTGGTTGGTAAGAATAACCTGATAACTTTCTTACCTGGATCCGCACGATTACTGCGATGACAAGTTTATGTACCGTATTTTCCAGACCATGAGGCCGGCCTCACACAAGGATAAGCGCAATTGCGCAGGCCTCAGAGCGGCGTATTCACCCACTGAACAAGGCTTTTTTGCGTCCGTATAGACATATTTCACTGTATTTTTTCTGCCCGCAGGACATGTCCATTTGCGCGCGGCACACAGACGCACCGATTGTAATGGGCAATTATCAGACGTGTTCTTTTTCCCCATGCTAGCTCTAAGGGGGCACAAAGGGGTGATATTTTGTACTGTTTAGACATTTTGGATTATTTCTCGGTAAGCACCCTGAAGTGTTGGTGGCGACTCTAATAAGTCATTTTAAATGGTTTAAAAAAAAATGGGTGGAGCGTAAATGTTAATAAAGAATGCCATTTTTGCTAATTCTGGCGGGTAGGGCACATCTCTGATTCTTTGGTTTTTCTATCCAGAGGATAGGTCATCAGTGGAAAAAATTGGGCAGACAATCCCTTTAAACAAAGTTACTTCCATTACCAAGAATAGTTTGCAGCCCCCATTGTACCCTTCTACGGTTTTACTCTTTGCCTTAACGGCTTGATGACTGTATGACAATTCTCGAGATGAGAGAACCAATTCCTCCGGCTTCAGATTATCAATAAATTAGAGTGAAAAATTTTTAAGGTGATTCTGTATTAACCGGTTAGCTGCATCTCCTGCTCACATGTGCAGTCGGCAGTGGGAGCCGCCGTGTCGCACCATACAATCCTGGAAGCCTTTCTGCAAATTTTGTCGGGAGATGCAGCTCAAATCGAAAGATCACGAGCGTCAGATTTGATCATGTAAACTCATGCGCAATATCCGGTGTCTAGTGTGCTAAATCAGGGCCTTCTCTCAGCCCAAGGGAATGGAGGATGCTCTAGCCACATTTTCTTTTTGCCCATGGATCACGTAAAAAAAGAATTCACAATGGCGCCCCCTTCTCTCAAACCGCATACAAAAAGTATAACAAAACACATAACAGACGGTAGATTCCCTTTACATAAACCAGTATAATTGCTGTGCACGTTTAAGGATTTGGCTGCCATAGATAAGGCTTACATGGGATGTAGAAAGTCACTTATCAGAGCTGGAGAGAGCTTCCCGTCTGCTGCCACATCCCAGAGATATTAATAATCCAACCAACGCAAGAAAAACATTTCAAAACCTTCAATTTAATCATTTTATAACATGTTTTTCAACATTTCATTCCAAGGCTAGAGATAAGCAAAGTTTTGAGTTTGGTTCACCAACTTTTGTGAAGTGGCTGTTCCTCCTGAAGCACGGTGGGTTTAGTGGTTAGCTCTGTTGCCAAACTCAAAAGTTTGCTTATCTCCAGCCTTGGAATGAAATGTTGAAACAAATGTTGTAAAATTATTAAATTGAAGGTTCAAATCTGACCTGGTAAAACTCCATGCAAATGTTCACTGCAAAACTGCTAACCACTGAGCCACCCTGCTGCTTCTTCCTACTCCCAAGGAGAAGCAGCAGAGGGAGAACATAAAAGCTCCATGCAATTGTTGTCCTTAGTGCCCCCTCTGTAGCCTTGCTGCCTAATAGTGCTCCCTTGTTGCCACGTTTTCTTAATAGTGCTCCCTCTGTGGCCCCTCTTACTAAAAGTGTCCCAGACGTCGCCTGTATTCCAAAGCCCAGTGTTACTGTATAATAGGCTCCAGCAGAACAATCCTACAGAGCACTTGTCTTGTCACCAGACACCCAGTGCTCTATATAGAGGATATCATTTACCTCTGGTCTCCTGCGCTCAATACAGTATGCCAAAGCACAGGAGACGGGAGGAGATGACAGAATGCACTTTACATAGACAGCTCAATGTCCTGTGACAAGTCCAGTGTAAGAGTGTTCTGCTGGAGCCTATGTTACAGTGAAACCGGGATGTCGGGTGCACGGGCGGCTGGGCAGCTTTCAGTAAGAAGAGGCTTGGGAGACTTGCCACCTGGCCATGGCAGCTTAATACTTTTTTACTGGTAGTTAATATAGCCAGTAAAACAGTATCACCGGCAGTAGTCTCTTGATGTAATTATTGGCTGGGCCGGTGGTTCACCAGCTGGGTGGCAACCCTCCAATTGGCATGATGATATGGTAAGCTGAAATTCCCTAAGTCTACAGAGAACATGGCTGAGATCGAATGTTCGGTATGCTGTAATGAAAGATAGGATTATCAGTCCATTGTTTTCGTTGGTGAACGTACAGTAACTGGCCGTGTATACCTTGATATGTTGGAACATATCCTGTATCCCCAAGTAGCTGATCTGCAACCTAATACCATCTTCCAGTAAGATGGTCTCCCCCACATTAGAGGATAGATGTTTGATGTTCCCTCAAGAACACCTCTCCAGATTGATGGATTGGACGTAATAGACCGATTTGGTGGCCGCCTCATTCATCAGATCTTACTCTGCTGGATTTCTTCCCCTGGGGTTACATGAAGGACCGTGTAGCATGATATAGTGAATGATCTCTCAGATTTGAGAGTCCACAATCATGATGCAATTGCTACTGTATCAGTGGAAATGTCGGAGAGAATGTGGCAACAAGTTGAGTGTTACCAGTGGAGCACATGTAGAGGGGTATTAGTGTGTGCCCCAAAACGGGAGTTCTTACATTTCCTGTAGTTCCATTTTCCTAGAATGTGGGACATTTAACCAGAACGCCTTGTATGGATTTTTTTCACACTTAAGTACTTTTGGGGCGGAAGTAATGCTTGTGTCGCCACATTTCGAGTCTCTTAACTTTTATACGTTTTTCCCTTGCCCTATGAGGTACAACTGGCCCTTTTGTGTAAAGAGCCAATAAGAGTCATTGCCACCCAATGAAACCACAGTGGATGGTGGAGAGATACACAACGATGCAGTAGCAGAAATGGCTCTAGCTTGCTACACAAATGGACACTTTACATGTGTGAATAGTATCTATAGGTCCTTATATAGCAAAGTATGAACTCATTAGAAGATAAATGGTCATTATAGGTAGAACTTTTAAATAGTGATGAGCGAGCATACTCGCTAAGGGCAATTGGTCGAGCGAGCCGGCGGCGGGCAGAGAGCGGCAGGGGAGAGCAGGGAGGAACGGAGGGGAGATCTCTCTCTCCCTCTCCCTCCCCCCCCCCCCCCCCCGCTCACTGCCGTAACTCACCTGTCACCCGCGCCGGCAGCTGAACCTTTTCTCTCGAGCGGGCAGGTACTCGCTAAGGGCAATGCTCGCTCATCACTACTTTTAAGCATTCATTGATCAATGTAGCTGCACAACCCTCTTGATTGATGTTTCCTGCCATACAAAACCATTGATGTGACCATTTTTAAGCATTCTGGCTGAAGTTGGTCTATTAAATGTAATTAAAATAACAATCGGAAACAAAAATGTTTAAAATAATACTTTAATGTTTGTGGTAACATACATGGACATCCTGCATGAGTATCGCACCCATTCCAATATAAACGCTTCTTCTATATCCACTTTCCCACCTGCTTCTTTATAATATACACCATGAACCCAAGAACAGGACAGGATGTGCACCAATAGTCAGAACTTTATGTTTAACTCCTTGTTTACTCGGATGGAAGAGATAAATGTGATACTTCTTGTACTTGATCATAAAGGGACCGCCGCAGTTATAGGGCCTTGCTGCTCACAGCAACGAATCAGAACTCAGCTTTCACTTTCTAAATTCACTGATTGGCTGTTATGGACAACACAGCGCGGTTATTTCTGGGCCAGTTTTTAGGCCCAGAGGCCTGATTTACTAAGATCCTATAAAGTACGTTACACAGGATGATTTTCTCACTAGGAGACCCAAACATTCCTCAACTACTTAGTAATTTCTGTCTGGTTTCCTATGCAAATTGATCTGTATTTACCATGTATGCTGGAAAACAAGTTCTGCCAAGTGCGTAGGCTGAAGATGGCCCCTCCTGCATCCAAGCAGTTTTGTATGCAAGTCTGCAATGGCTATTGTGACATCGGTGATGGCAGCAACCTCCTGCCGTATCACATCTTTGAGGGCATCCGTTGTTCGTGGCTTATTGATGAACACATGGCCCTTCAGTAAACCCCACAAGAAGAAACAAGGTGGCGTCCGGTCTGGTAATCGATAGACATAAGGGGAAAATTATGAAACTATCTAAACAAAAAATAGTCTTTCGCCCTTGGCAACCAATCATAGCTCCGCTTTCATTCCCCATTGTGCACCTGAAAAATGAAAGCTGCTTTGTGATTGGTTGCTAAGGACAATAGAGCTAGTATTTTTTTTAGACCGGTTTCATAAAGCTGCTCTATAATCTTTTTTCCAGGTCAATTTTCACAGGGAACCGTACAAAAATTACAAATTTGATATGTTTGAGCTTCCCAGCGAGACAATCATCCTGTAGATATATTAACTTACAGATTCCTGTACTTTATTGGATGAAGAAAAATAAAATCACAATAGTAAAAGATTGTGGAATACTGAAGACCATGTTTGTCATGTAAATAAAATATACATATATGTAGAAATCTATAGTTAGATATATGAAGTTGTAGTTCACCACCCTCTGGGCCTCACTCATGCATATGGCCTTAGAACGGCTCCATGCAACCTCCAACGTATGAAACTGTAAAAGGGCACCCCTAGATTTTTACGGGGCTCTTCTGTACCTCTGCAAATGTCTGATTCCATACCAAGATACAATCTTGACATGAGCCATTGGATGCCGTATTACGGAGGTATTCTCTACTCCATCACTTTGACTACAAGAATGGTGATGCATGCAGTGAACTCCTTGCCATCAAATGGGATGGAACTACACACAGAGGCTCATCATTATCCATTATCATGTACAGCATTATCTTGATATATCAGATGCTGAGTGACAACCGCTAATAGCGGCCCTCGCATGAGTTGCTATGCATCTCTCATTCAAGTAATGGGTATATGCATGACTAGTTCTCGGTGATTCAGCATCAACAGCTAGTTTTTATGTCATACAAGCAATGGAGACCCGATTCACATAGAGGGATCCGTGTATACAGTCAGGGTGCTACATGTGTCTAGTATTTAAAGACCAACATCCATTGGCACTTTGGGCAACCCGTTAATAAATGCATTGATTTAGCTTGGGGTTTGCATTTCTTCGAAGTGCCGATCCCTTATACGTGTTTAGAAGAAGGAAGGTTTGGCACTTCCCAGCCGTGTAGCACTGTCATACAGAAGAAGCGGTGATGAGGGTGAGAACTGGCCACAGGATGGGGTGCCCATTTAAAAGGCTTTCTGGGACCCCCCATCTTTGTGTACAACTCTGACACATACCAAGAAACAATTGCTCAACTGGAACCGGTATCAGCTGGAAATAACTTTATAGGCCTAGAGGGAGCGTGATAAGTAATACTGAAAAAAATGCCTGAATGTTAAAGTGGAACATGGAAAGATTATCTTAGGAAGCTCCAGTGATACTTCAATAAGTATTATTGTTACAATGTCTATGGTTATATAGCTGTTCATGTTATATGTAGGCAGTGAGAGCGATGGAACAGAAATACTAGAAGGAAGTCAGAGATTGCAAATGTATATGGTCAGTAAACTTGGGGAATCCTATGATAATTATCTTCTGGTATGTCATATAGAAGGCCTCTGTGGAGCACTCCGAGCCCTATGGCACCGCACAGAGACCGCTGCTACTGATAATGGGACTCAACATTGTAGGCACACGGTCACTGATCTGAATGGCCTTTGCTTAGGATTCTATAGAACCCTTTCATTCTGGTGGTCCAAGGTCACTGACCTTACCAATGTGAACATCAGATATGTATTTATGACATATGAGAAGAATATTTTGACTAATTTACCTTATAAATCTGATACGATGACAGAATTAGAGAAACCTCACAGGATGCAGAAGAATAAGGATTTGGTTACTCCGAGTGTATAAATTATACGTTGAGGATTATACGCAAATGGAAGAGAACTAGTAAAATACTTAGTATGTAATGTATGAAGTAATCAGGTCCTCTCTAACCAATAAAAAGTGTCCGTAACTTTAATAAACATTGACACAACTCCACCATCTTGTTCCTCCTGATCTAAAAGAAAAAAAGGTAAAGAGAATTAGATAAATCAGATGACATCACTGAAATCTATATCTATCCATCTAATATCTATCCCATATCTATCTATCTATCTATCTATCTCCTATCTATCTATCTATCTATCTCCTATCTATCTATCTATCTATCTATCTCCTATCTATCTATCTATCTATCTATCTATCTATCTATCTCCTATCTATCTATCTATCTATCTATCTCCTATCTATCTATCTATCTATCTATCTCCTATCTATCTATCTATCTATCTATCTATCTATCTCCTATCTATCTATCTATCTATCTATCTATCTATCTATCTATCTATCTATCTATCTATCTATCTATCTATCTATCTATCTATCTATCTCCTATCTATCTATCTATCTATCTATCTATCTCCTATCTATCTATCTATCTATCTATCTCATATCTATCTATCTATCTATCTATCTATCTATCTATCTATCTCATATCTATCTATCTCCTATCTATCTATCTATCTATCTATCTATCTATCTATCTATCTCCTATCTATCTATCTATCTATCTATCTATCTATCTATCTATCTATCTATCTATCTATCTCCTCTCTATCTATCTATCTCTCTCATATCTATCTATCTATCTATCTATCTATCTATCTATCTATCTATCTATCTATCTATCTATCTCATATCTATCTATCTCATATCTATCTATCTCATATCTATCTATCTCATATCTCTCTCTCTCTCCATCCATCCATCCATCCACAAATGCACAGAGTTTGCCCTAAAACCAGAAGATTGCAGTGTTTCGGCTTGCAGCTTGACATGAATAATGCAGGATATTTGACCATGCTTCGCTGCATCTGCTCAGTCGTGAATCCAGTCAGTTAACAATTTGCATGCATGACTGCCTGTTATTTGCTGTTTTCATCAATTCCGTTTACATTTAGGAAATTTATGTTCCAATTGTAAAATATGCTTTCAGAATACATATAAAATATATTTCATTATTTCACACAATCAACGTTAACTCAGATGCTGGTGGGTTTTGTAGCCGCTGCTGGCAATAGATAAAAAGAAATATACTTTTCCTTGAAAATTTAAGAGCTTTTAGAGCAACCCTCCAGGCCTGGAGAAACACAGATTGTCGAATCGCTTCTCTGACTACCGGATGCGCACTGTACATTGGTAGTCTAAGGCCTCATGTCCACGGGGAAATTCAGGCCCGCACCGATTCTCCATGCAGAATCCTGCAACGGGTCCCTCCTGCCCCACAGACATGAGGCCTCAAAATCGATTATATGCACCTCTCCGGACACTGCGGATCTCCTGTCCGTCGCGGCCGGATCTTCTTTCTTCAGCCCGGCGGATGTGCAGATTTGCATTATGCTACTAAGTAAACAGCAGTATGTAACTTTATATCCTACTTACTAGAAGAGCTTCTCGTAACAGCTCTCGCAGTGAACCACATCACGGTGGATGAACAGGCTGTCCGTTAAATCCCCCATAGGCTTGTGGCAAATTCCACACTGGAAAGTAAAACAATGACATGATATCTATGTATATATTGAATTATGCGCATTCATCTGCACCTAAAGCCAGGTTGGAAAGATGTGTGGGTCAAAGTATCTCTGACACGGTAACATAGTAGGACACCTTTCAATGGAAAGAACCCTTCACCCATGGTGTTGAAAGGAATTTATATGAATCATAGACTGGTAGAGTTGGAAGGACCTCCAGGGTCATCTGGTCCGACCCCCTGCTCAGTGCAGGATTCACTAAATCATCCCAGACAGATGTCTGTCCAGCATTTGTTTGAACACTTCCATTGAAGGAGATCTCCCCAGCTCCAGTGGCAACCTGTTCCACTCATTGATCACCCTCACTGTCT
The DNA here is from genome assembly GCF_035609145.1 of Eleutherodactylus coqui. NCBI lineage: Eukaryota > Metazoa > Chordata > Amphibia > Anura > Eleutherodactylidae > Eleutherodactylus > Eleutherodactylus coqui. Next base: position 136,408,177 of record NC_089846.1, on the reverse strand, counting down.
AATATCTAATCTGTGTCTCCTCCCTTTCAGTTTCATCCCATTGCTTCTAATCTTTCCTTGTACAGATGAGAATAGGGCTGATCCCTCTACACTGTGACAGCCCTTCAGATATTTGTAGACAGCTATTAAGTCTCCTCTAAGCCTTCTTTTTTGCAAGCTTTTTTGCAAATATTCTAAAGGGTGCAACTGTTGTGTCGTAATAGGCAAGTAGTAGCAAGCCTTGCACCTGCCGTGCAGCAGATTCCTTGAGTGCCCTCTATTGGTGGCTACAAGCTATCAAAGAGAATGGGAACTAGCGCCTGCAATAACATTCCAGGCCACTGCGTAATGTAGGGAGCTATTTGCTTCCTGCTCTGCACACCGAAGCCCAGTGAACAACTGATTGTTAAGGGTTGCAAGTGGTGGTCCCTGCTAATTAGCTACTGATGACTTATCTTGGGGATAGATCATAAATTTCCAAGAGCTAGAAAACCTTTTTAACTCTAGATCTCTGCAGGGGTTTGGAGAAGAAAACAGTACTCAGACCTCTGTAAAGGTATATTAACTCTTTCCAATCCACTGTCTGACGTCTGAAGACATTCTGATTGAAGGCTGCACAGACGTCTGGCAGGGTATTCTTACTGTATATTACTGCCCGCTCTGTTGTCAGGGGCATCTCCAGCATGTCCCATACCACAGTACTGGCTCTAGCCAGCAGGTGGTGCCAATGCATAATGGCAGAAAGAGAAAACCCCCTAGGAAAACCTGAATCCAAAATTGGATTGCAAAGGGTTAAGGAAATAAATAGCATTGAATTTGGATCTAGTTTTATACAAATGTTGGACGTGTGTTGTGTTACTCTGTGACGCTGTATAGAACATGTTCTTGTCCATACATCAATAATGTTTAGTTAGAAACCTGATAGAAAACGTAATCACCTTGAAGCAATATTCATGGCAGTAGATATTAAGGTGTTCCAGGATGATCTTTGGACAGTCTTTGATTTCTCGACCGCAGTAAGTGCAGGGACCTTCATCAGTTCTAAGGAAAAAGTGAAAAACAAGGGTTACCAAGAGAATGAATGACGCTGAGATATTTTACCAGCGTTACCCCCTTAAGAACATGGCCATTTTTTGTTTTTTTCATTTATGCTCTCCGCTACCCACTTTCAAAAAGTCATAACTTCTTTATTTTTCTGTTAACATAGCCATCGGCGGTCTTTTTTTTTGCGGGCCGAATTGTATTTTTTAATGGTAACATTTAATGTGCCATGTAATATATGGATAAAGTTTAAAAAATTTCTAAGTGGGATGAAGTGAAAAAACTGTTTTTTGGGGGGGTTGTTTTATTAACTTTATTCTGTGTCGGTACGATTACAGCGCTAGGAAAGGTATATGGCTTTTTTTGTTGTACTACTCTTAAGAAATAGCTTTTAAAAAAACTTTGCTTTCTGCTGCCGTCTTCTAAGCGCCATAGCTTTCTTTTTCTGTTGATGGGGTTGGATGAAGGCTTGCTTTTTGTCGTACATTCTATAATGTCTATTGACACCATTTGGGGCTCCACACAACCTTTTGATCGCATTTTGTAACATTTTTCTTAGAGACATGGTGATCAAAAAAGTTTATTTTGTTATTTAATGTTAAAAATGGAAAAGTCGTTTGTAAAAGCTTTTAATATTATATTTTTGTAATAATTTAAAAATATATATATTCAGCTTATTTTACATTTTAATGTTTAGTCCACATAGGTAACTTGAAGTGGCGATCATCTGATCACTTATCATTATACTACAATACTTCAGTGTTGTATTAAATGGGTTTTCTAGGACTTAAAAGAAAAAGTTAAAAAAGCTTAAAAATAAATGAAAACGGAATACTCACCTATCCAGAAGGAGCCGTCACATCCTGTTTACTGCTCAGCCACTCACAGGCTTCAGTGGCCTTAGAAGAATCATTGCCTGAGTGACTGAGCGATCATGTGCACAATGCACTTCAGGTGACTGCCAGCCTCTTCTTCCGAGTCCTGTGCAGCAGGCACCGGAGCTGCAGCACTGGATGGGGAGCGGCCGGGATAGGTGAGTATTCAGTTTTTTAGCGATTTTAACCCGTTTAAAGTTGTTTTTAAGTCCCAGGAAACCCTTTTAAGACATGCCACAAGCACATCTTAATAGGCAGAAATACATGTCAGCCCTGGAGGCCATGTCAAAGCACCCCACAATCTTATGGGGGGCACTTGGGAGACAGAAGAAACTTATGTCATCTGTTGGGCCATTTAAATGCCACTGTCCGATTTGACACTGGCATCTAAATGGTTAGCCTGTGATCTGAGTTCTCAGATGGTGACTGCTGGAGGTGGGTGTCAGCTATCAAAGGGCGGCTCCATACAAACCCCACTGCTGGAGGGCGTATGTGTCATGAGTATAAAATCCAGACAAGGCTTGAAATTCACAGCAGCTCAGTGGTTAGCCCTCTTATCTTGTGGCACTGGGGTCCTGGGTTCAAATCTGGCAAAGAGTAACTTCTGACTGCAGTTTGTATATGCCTTATCTCCCCATATATCAAAAATGTCCGAATAGGTGACTACAGATTGTGAGCCCCAATGGGGACAGAGCCCAATATAAGGGATGACAATCTGTGTTCACTGCTACGGAATATGTATACATTGAGCTAAATAAATAAATGTCTCGGTAATCCTCTCCAGTTTGTGTGGTTGGTAGGAATTCTCTTTTAAAGGCCCATTTAGACCAGACGATTCTCTGTCTTTTGAGCGAGAATCGTTGGATCTAAGTGAACGGACATGGTACAGTTTTCATGTACAAGTTGTTACTTGCTCAATTCTAGTTTTCTTGAATTGAGCGCCGAACTCTTATCAGCGGTGCGGGCTGTTATCAGTCAGCAGCGCTGATAAGATTCTTACAGCCTGTGTCCCGCTGGTAGCTCACAGTGGGGATGCGAGTTGTAATCATGGAGAACAATACAGCCGTTTACTTATGCAGAACAACTGCATTGTTCGCCAAGCAATAGTGGCGGTGTGCCACTCCGTCTGCATAGCTCTTAAGTAGCTACTTAGCTACTGTAGACTATGCAAAGATGCTCGCTCGAAACTGTCACTCAAAGTGTTTTTTGAGCGGCTTTTGAGTGACCATCTGTCAGTGTAAATGGGGTCTTACTGTGTTGCCACTTATCCCTTTCCCACCCTTTGGATCTTACATCTTTATAAGAACACCTTCCTCATCTGAATGTCAGCTATTACATAAAGAAATCTAGACTCTGCATATCTACATATGTGATAATAACTGTATTTCCTCACAAAGTCTGCATCTTGACAATAGCTGAGAGATGTGGTGGGGATAGCGGGTGAGAACACTCAAAACTCAAGGCAAAAACTTCATTTGTAGTTTTACCTTTAAAAGTCAGAGCAGCGAGTGTTTCTATGGAGCGGCCCCTCTGGGATTGGGTACCCACAGAGCTGTATTTGCAGCATCAACTGTGAATTAGTCTTCATGACTGATCCTCAGTGTTACCATCAAAGGGAACATGTCTCTTCCAATCGCTGTCTGTTCGGGAGCCGCGCTGACATTTCATTTTCTGTCGTTTTTTTGCTTAGTATAACTGACACATTAATATTTTACTGCACAAAAAATGAAATCTGGGTCATAAAGACGCAGCACATATTAGATGTATGTAAAGCTAAGCTTGGCCATTCCGGAAGACATGAGGGATAATGAAAATATCCTGGAATTGATGTATTTTTGTGGAAGCTAATAAATAACATAATGTATGACATAATATCCGATATATCGAGAGAAGTGATGTCATCTTACAGAAGAATAAACTACTTTCTCACAGAAAAACAATAGACATCCGAGTAGGTAAAGAGCATTCTATCTAGCTTGTATCTATGCCGTATCCCATCCATCCCTTATACTAGCCTTCCCGTATCCCATCTATCCTGTATCCCATCCATCCCGTATTCCATCCATCCCTTATTCCATCCATTCCTTATTTCATCCTTCCCGTATCCCATCCTTCCCGTATCCCATCCTTCCCATATCCCATCCTTCCCATATCCCATCCTTCACGTATCCCATCCTTCACGTATCCCATCCTTCACGTATCCCATCCTTCACGTATCCCATCCTTCCCGTATCCCATCCTTCCCGTATCCCATCCTTCCCGTATCCCATCCATCCCGTATCCCATCCATCCCGTATCCCATCCATTCCGTATCCCATCCATTCCGTATCCCATCCATTCCATATCCCATCCATTCCGTATCCCATCCTTCCCGTATCCCATCCGTCCTGTATCCCATCCATATGTCACTCTGCTTACCTCAGTGTTGCACTGCTATACAGATAACTGGAATTACTGCTGAAGGGTATGCTCTCCAAATCATCTGAGAAATCAGAAATGCTCCTGAATGGGAAAGAATATGTATCTTTAACACTAGCCTCGTGGAGAAATATAGAGCGGTGGCCTGTCATTAGAACTGGCCATCAACGTGTGATTGGTGGTTGTCAGACCCGATAGCGGCCACAGCCCATTTAATGTGTATTCAGCTATATTGACAGATGCGGCTGTGCATGCCGCTGATGGACAGATCTCTCCCTATTACTGTGCATATGAGAGCTGTCAATCAGCGGCATGAGACAGCAGTGAATATATAAATATTAATTAGTCACACCGGACTCCGCTCTGCCCAGGCTGCACACGTTCAGTACTGACCGACCACTAGGGTGTACGTACCCCAGGGATGATTAGAGGCCTAACAGGTTCCCTTTATATCTTATAGTAGCACATGGTTTACCCTGTGGTTGTTGGAGATTTCATGCTCTCTCGTGAATTCACATACTCCTTTACAAACAGGACTCCTTTGCTGCTGTAAAAAAGAATAAAATAAAACCGTAACGTAAAAATGATGCATAAAGGCGGCCATTAATGTGCTCTGTATATGGTGATAAATGTACAACCTGTTTAAAGCTCCTGCAGTCCCGCAGGTTCAGGTTGGGTTCATATACTGTTCACTTACTGAAGCATTACATATCAGAATGACTGGAAGAAGTAGAACTTCCCACCCCTGTCATTCAGAAAGTGTAAACAAAGAAAGAACTATCAAAAATAGTTTTCAGGCCGGTTTCACATCTGCAATGGAAACTGCAGCCGGAGGCTCCATCACTGATCTGGCTCAAAATAGTGTTTCTTCTTCTGTCCATAAGCTGGGCACCTGAGCGGAAATCGAACAGACCTCATTATAGTCAATGGGGTCCGTTTGGCATTGTTCGATTACGTTCTGAGACGGAGCCATTCGGCCGCGGGGATTCCCTTTTCCTGCTCCCTGAAACCACAATTACATTCAACAATGTTCAACAATGATTGAACGGCTATGATTGGTCCCTGCGCTCAGCCAATCAGAGGCAGAGCTTTCAGGGGGCTGTGATTTTTAAGAAGAAATTATTTAGAAGAGTGCCGGGGAGAAGATGCCCCAGAGCCCCGCCAGCTCTGCTAGGTGATGTATAATTTTTTTTTCCCAGCAGCTAGGGATTATTTTCAGGGAAGGGCTTATATTTCAATCCCTGCAGGGGTAACTTCATCCCATTGCTGTCAATGGGGCGGCAGCAGCGCCAGCCCCATTGAAAGCAATGGGATAGCATTGTAATACTCTGCCACAGCTATCACAGCTGTGGCAGGGAATTCTTTCATCCCCACAGGGAGACCCATCATCACTGAACATTATGACAGTGCTGTCACAGTGTGCAGGGATGAGGGGACTCCCCACGGGGATTAACAACTCTCGGGGAGTCTCCTCATCCCCGCAGGGACTAAGGGGTTACAGTGGGACATTTAAAAGGTGTTTTTTGCCAGAAGCACCTTTTAAATGCCCTGCTGTAAGCAGTGGGGAAGCTATGCACAGGAGTTTCCATTAACTCCTGCCCCCATAGGAGTCAATGGAAACTCCGGCAAAACGCGCCCCTATGTCCTACCTTATTTAGGTGCGTGCTGTGTTGCGCTGCTAATCCCACACATATGAACACTTCTATAGGAACCCATTGGTTCTTTTAGAAGCGAGCATTATGCGCACGTAAAAAACACGCGGTCGTCTGACTGAGCCCTAAAGAGGAAATTCTAGGCTATAAAGATAACCATTACTGTATAGAACCTGTAAGGCTGCGTTCACACTTTGTGTTTTTTGTTATTTTTTTGAACTGCAGTTAAAGAAATCATCAACAAACCGCATGTATTTATAAAAAAAGAATGCATGGTTGAAAACAATGTATCCATTTTTTGAAAACCTCACGCATTTCTTTGATGCATTTTATAATTGTAACTTTAAAAACCGCAACAAACAACGTGAGGTGTGAATGCAGCCTAAACAGGAGAAAATACATACACCGGTATAATCCTAGAATCACAATATAATCGATATAAAGAGAAAGACGTGACATGTTCTATTGGACACCATATTATACCTCCATTGGAGATATTGCTTCTAATGAAGACCATCAGACACAGAGTGCCGCACGGACCACCATAACTGTATGAGGGCACGCTCCGAAGGTGTTAGAATGACTAGTAATCAGGCTCTACTATACTCTATATCTATTGCATATAGACTATAGCTTACCTGGATGACTGGGCATCATATTGGCTGGCTTCATACGCTAAGGGGTTCTCATATTGTGTCTCCATGGTGGTAGTTGAGAAGTCTGATCTGGTGCTGGATACAGATCTGGAAGTAACGAGATTGATTGAAGTCATCAGTTGAGTAACCACTGCTTTATTCTTCATTGAATGCCAAGTCATGCACATTATGTTCATCCCTTCCATCTACTTACCGCACAGATCTGTTGTCGGAGTTGTCCACGTACTCTCTGAATGAGGGGACTGTAGAGCGAGTTGTAGTAACTGTACTACGTGAGCTGGATCTAATTAAGAGACCACAAATACCACGTTCAGACAAGTCATTAAGTAGGGTATGCCCTGCCTCTAGCACTGCCTTTACACTTGCAAGTCCTTTACTACATACAATACAATGTAATTACTGATGGTAAGCTCATCAGTACGCTGTGACAATGCGATTACAACTGCTTATGCCGCAGTCAAATATTTCCTGCATGTACGGAATTAAATCTAGGCATTAGTATTTTAGAAGACAATTTGCTTTGCTACATTAAGTCAATTTCCCGCTTTGGAATGTAATCAGCCCAGATAATCGTATAATGTAATTGCTGCATATTAATTGGTCTTAAATAGATAAGAAACTAGTCAGAAGAAGCTGTCAGAAGATGCTGCCATACAGCATCCACTCGTCAAGACAACCCATGCCATTTGTCTTTGCTAGCAATCCCCTTTCTTAGCTAGAGCCAGGTCCGTCCCCGCAGGGGAGATGTATAGTTGGCTACTGATTCCCCCATGAATTATACATGATCATTGAGGTTTCTGAAGCCTGATCAGTATCATGGTGGTTGCCAAAGAAGGGTGAAAGCTATTACTACTGATCAGGGCTGAATGAGGGCATATAAGGGGGCTATTATTACCTAATGGGGGCATATAAGGGAACTGTTATTACTGAATGGGAGCATAAGTGTACATTATAACTAAATGTGAGCATATAAGGGGGCATTATAATTGAGTGAAGGCATACAATGGCATTATTAATGAACAGGGGCATTGTAACTGAGTGGGGACAAGTGGGGGGCTTAAAGGGCATAACTGCTATTTAGGACACTGAAAAAAAGGATTGTGTAGAGGTATGGACAACAAAGACAGGTTGCTGGAAAATCGAGGAGCCAAAGATGTCTGTATGCAATTCTGCAGACAAAAGTTGTGATCAGGTGAAGTCATCATAGTGGTCTGGGTCACAAGGAGAAGAAAATGTAAAGTGAATAACTTCAGTCAGAGAGGACATCACTAGTTATTATGTAGTAGGCTTGGTTCTGTTATCATATCTATGCAGTAAGCTCAGTTCTGTTATCGTATGTAGTAAGCTTGATTCTGTTATCATATCTATGTAGTAAATGTCAGATATATTTTAGAACTTTAGACTAATTGGGGAGCCTACAATTTTCATACAGCCAAGGAAAGCCTTAATCTGCTCCAGGGTGAGGCAACTTCTATAAAAACTTTACCAAGCCGCTTCTCTGCAGTTATACTATATATGTTTCTAGGGAAGCAGTGTGACAACCATTATGCACATCACTTAAGCTCTTAAAGGGGTTGTCCCGCGCCGAAACGGGTTTTTTTTTTTTTCAACCCCCCCCCCCGTTCGGCGCGAGACAACCCCGATGCAGGGAAGTAAAGAAAGTTTACCGGAGCGCTTACCTTAGTCCCCGCGCTCCGGTGACTTCAATACTTACCGCTGAAGATGGCCGCCGGGATCCTCTGTCTTCGTGGACCGCAGCTCTTCTGTGCGGTCCATTGCCGATTCCAGCCTCCTGATTGGCTGGAATCGGCACGTGACGGGGCGGAGCTACACGGAGCCGCTCTCTGGCACGAGCGGCTCCATAGAAGACTGCAGAAGACCCGGACTGCGCAAGCGCGGCTAATTTGGCCATCGGAGGGCGAAAATTAGTCGGGCTCCATGGGAACGAGGACGCTAGCAACGGAGCAGGTAAGTAAAAAACTTTTTATAACTTCTGTATGGCTCATAATTAATGCACAATGTACATTACAAAGTGCATTATTATGGCCATACAGAAGTGTATAGACCCACTTGCTGCCGCGGGACAACCCCTTTAAGCCTATTCTGGACCAGGAACCTGTTCTACCCTGCTTGCCCTGGCCCTCCACATAAGCACTACAACTTAGTATATGGTGCTTATAGCTGTAAACAGGTTCCTTTTAATGACTTCTCCTAAGGATGGGTCATCAATATTATAGTACCATAAACCCCTTTAATGCCCTGTGATATGTTAATACGCATACAGATATGTCCGATGTGCTATGTACTTCCCACGCACATCACACATGAATTACAGTAACTAAAGCTCATTATATTCTGCATGAAAGCCTTTATGTGGAGACAAAGATATGAACAGTCAGTAACGCCGTACAATCACTCGCCGCTTCATCCAGGCTCGATTTTTCTCGGCATTCATGGGATGCGAGCGAGGTCACACAAGGCAGAAGAATGGGGCGGACAATGAAGCAGTACAAAATGGGCATATCCCTAATCGTTGCTGACAAGCTGGAGAAAGCTCAATGTAACAGTCCTGGAAGACTGAGCAAGGAGGCTACTGTATGTTAACCCCATCGCTGTCAATCCCCGGCCTAGGGGGCGCTCTCTTTGCTGTTCGCACCATTTGCTATTATGTGGATAAAAAATGCTAGATATGTAGAATGAACCGTGTAATCAGAGGGCTCTCCATATTGTCAAGCACACGGTGCTCAATGGAGAAAAGATATTGCAAGTGACATTTATAAAATGACTTCTGACATTCTCTCAAGTAACTAGAATTCTCTAAGGAACTTTGGATGAAAAAACTGTACAACAGTCTCAAGTATCCCGACATGTTTGGAATTCCTGATATTGCTGAGAGTCATCCACACCTTTTTTCCGAGTATGAAAGCATTACTGCGTTTGCCATACGCAGAAAATGTCACTTTGGAGCTTGTAGACTGGATACAACTGAAGTAAGCTCTTATCTGGGAGTTGTATTAAAGGGGTTGTGAAAAGTTGTCCACAGGAAAGGGGATAACTTTATAATCATTGGGGGTCAGACCGTTGTGACCCCCAACAATCTCCAGATCAGGGGTCCCAAAGTTTCTTGCATGAATGTAGCAAAGGTGAAGCAAGTGCACTGGGTTCCATTCATTTTAACAGGAGTGCTGAAAATTCCCGAGTATGAGCGCTCTGCAAACTTTGGCGCTGTAATTGAAATGAATGGAGTGATGGTGCATATGCTTGACTGTCATTTAATTCATGTAGGGAACTTCGGAACCTCAGCTCTTGGCACTGGTGGGGGTCACAGTGGTTGGACCTCACCGATCATAAAGTTATCCCCTGTCCTATGGTTAGGGAATAACTTTAGAAATTGGCACAACCCCTTTAAAGGATATGCCATGAAGGATATACATAGTAACATAGTATGTAAGGCCGAATGAAGCCAATGTCCATCTAGTCCAGCCTGTTTATTCTCCTGTGTTGTTGATCCAGAGGAAGGCAAAAAAAAACCCAAGAGCAGAAGCCAATTAGCCCTTTTGGGGGGAAAATTCCTTCCCGACTCCCTAATGGCAATCAGACTGTTCCCTGGATCAACCCCTAATAGTTCCTACCTGCCTGTATACCCGGATTAACAGTTAACGTAAGATTTATAACCTATAATATTCTTCCGCTCCAGAAAGACATCAAGTCCCCTTTTAAACTCCTCTATGGATTTTGCCATCACTACGTCCTCAGGCAGAGAGTTCCACAGTCTAACTGCTCTTACAGTAAAGAACCCTTTCTATGTTGGTGATGAAACCTGCTTTCCTGTAGACGTAGCGGATGCCCTCTCGTTACCGTCAGGAAATGCCATAAAAGTCTACTAGATATGGGCCCCAGTTTTCGGACACACACCTACGGTATCTCTAGTTCTGGCTCAATACGTTGGGCAGGGGTGGTTGGGAGAATAGAAACAACTGAGTAGGCTGTAACTTTAATAGAAGAGAATGGGAGTTGCGGAAACAGAGGAGCACAGTGAGCTAAGCTGTTTCCACAGCTCCCAAGTTACATGCACAGAGCAGCTCACTGTGCGATACGGTTTCTGTAATCCTCATGCACTCTTATGGGAATTAAGAAAACCGCTTAAAACAGCCCATTTGGATATCTCTGTAACTATCGACCACCCCGGCCACTGCATTCAGCCAGACCAAGGGACGTGCGAGCCAGAACTAGAAGTAGGTGTGGGTTTCCTTAAAGTCTGTACAGGTTGCAGCCACAGTATGCAAACAAGAATATTTCTATTCCCTGAAAGCAATCGGAGAGAGAAAGAGTTGCAGAACTTTTTATTATACAATGACTAAGATTTCCACCAAACCGGAAGAGTCCTTTAGCTGCAGTCCAACCTGAATGGTTAGTGGGGTTCGGTTTTAATATGGTAATAATCTTTTTTATGAAGATTCTGCCTCTAGGAATTTGGAGAATTTACTATTTCCTATTAACTCTTAACTGTCAGTTTAAAAGTCTCTTATGTGTTAGTAATAGGATTAACATTCACAAGGCGTATAAGGTACATTATGTAACAACAAAGGAGAATGCGCTGTCTGTAGGTTACTGATGGGTAAACAACGGCATCTAAACCACATCATCATCTTTATAGCAGAAGAGAAGGCATTTCCACTCACTATTATATACAGCTGACTGTACATAGCGATAACCTCAAGGCGATTAGTCACTCAGGTATAGTATAGTAGGGAGCACTGGTAGAACCCGTTCTCCACTGTAGCCGCTTCCTTCAACAGCCCCAAGCATGTTGGGAATGCGGAAAACCCACATAGAGGTGTAAACTGTGGACAGAACACTAATAGAAATGTCTAATCTTCTGCCTTCAGGCCCATCGGGTGCTTATCTATTGGACAGTCTACTCCCTTTGTTGAAATGTGACCTAGGAATTCTCTTGGATAGATGGAAACCTTTCTTCTGGATCATTGAGTTTGTGTGGGGTGTTGTTGGAGTGACTACAGGTGCCCATACACCTTCAATAGCTGTCGGCTGAGTGCTTACGCCTTTTGAATGGCAGAGGGGAATACATTGCTGTGAGTCAGCTCTGATGGAGGCTTATTTCAAGGGAGAACGAAAGGGTTGAATGTTGAAATTCAACGTGCCCTATCCTTCTTGGCTCTGACATAACCTAAAGGGGAGCGTCAATACACATGCAATATTTGGATGGTCCCCACAGACTTGGTGGGTTCAGACAAACTTTCCCTAATATGTATGGGGCCCTTTAAGAGGTATTTCCATCTCGGGAATCCTATTTCAGTGTGTTCAAAATCTCAAAACAATGCACTCATAAAATATGTCTAAAATGCTCCATTCTCCAGGTATTGCAGATATTGACTCCTCTGTCCTCTGGTTGTTTACTGCCTCTTAACTGGAAAACCGACCACCTCTTCTATGGAGTGAAATAGTAGAGGAGGCCTTTGCTCACGCACTTCGTTTTTCTAAACCTGTTGGCCTGGATCTCAGGCTCATGCGCACCAGTTTTTGGCCGGGCCACCATTGTGCTCTGGTATTCCTTCTCATAACAAAGTTTGTCAAACAAGCAGTAAACAACCAGAATGCAGAGGAATCAAAAGCTGCGATATCAGGAGAACGGAGCACTTTGGGAAAAAACAACTAATGGGTGAATGCATTGTTTTACAATTTTGAACACATTGAAATAGAATTCCTGTGATGAATATACCCTTCTAAGGGGGTATGAAAAGTGTATTAGGCTCTCCACTGTAACAGCCTGATCACAGGCTGTCCAAATAATTGTCCAAGTTCCCTGCAGCACCACTACAGGTGGAATTACATGGACACTAACTTTTCACATAACTTGTGCTCATCTAACAGCCTGTGTGTATCATCAATCTTGTAATATACTTGCATTCAAAATTATTTTTTGTTTTACCACTGAAAACCAAGTATGAAGTCTAAACCACGAGGGGATCTCCTTTCTCCTTTTCAGCACCTTCGTAATCCACTACCTATTCTTAGGCATTTGGCTTCTCTAGTTGCAGGGACATGGGGACACTGCTAGTTACTGCATGCACCAGAGGGGCAGGCATTGATATACTGCCTTGCAGCTGATGGGAGAAGAGCTATGCAAGGCAGTATGGGAAGTGTGGGAGAGGAAGTCCCGGGCAGTATAGGACCATTGGAATGGTAGCAGGGTAGCAGAAAAAGAGCAAAATCTACTTAGAACTGAATTAACAGAGCCTAAACTGGATGCAAAGAGCAGCGGCCAATGAAGACCTGAGCTGCAACTCAGATATGCTTTAACAGCCGGGTTATGTTTCCAGGATAACCACCTATAAATGGCACTACATAGACAAAGTTCTTCCTTCTGGAGGGGAGCTATTTGCTATACCTTTTCCGAGGCTCCACTGTCCTACAGACTCCCTACTAGTTAGTTCTACCTTAGCTAACCAGAGAAACACTACCCTTCATTAGGTAATATAGTCGCCTCAAATACCCCGTTTCCCTGAAAATAAGACATATCATGATTTTCCAGAATTTTTGAGGATACTTGAAGGTAGATGATGATACACAACACTTAATGTATCCATACAACTCAGATAGCTGTCATCTGAACACCTATTTGGCTGACAGTTATTCTTCTCAGTCCCCCGTACTTTGCCCACATGCATGCGTTCTCAATAAGTAGGATAATAAGCTGCTGCCAACATGCCCAATCCTTCTTTCCTCTAACATGCTCCATCAGGGGAGCGTATGGAAATTCTCATCTTCATCCGACATTCATCTAATATTTTCGGCCAACTTTATTATTACTGATTTCACTGTAATCTTCGTGAAATGAATAGAAACTGTAAATTACCTAGATGGGCCTGCTTCTAGCATTGTGTCTTCAAGAGTCTCTGGAAGCCTGTATTCGGACTCTGTAACTGTACTGCTAATGCTTTCCCGGGGACGTGGGGTGGGCCTGAAATAAAGAGAAAGGCATGAGAGGCATTAGCTATTCATCAATAGTCAAGAGGTCTTGTCATTGGCCCTAGTGAGATACAGTCTGAGCCCAAGAGGGATCTTAAATACATGATCATTACGTAAATACTATACATTACTGAAAGCTGACATTGGACTTCAAAATGGCGGAAGTTGCCGCAGTTTAGATTTCTGAATAAGTAATTAACTTTAATGACTCGGCGCAGCAACATCAAGAAGAGGGATGCGGTTCTCCTCAGATACTTAACAGATTATACGTGTTGTCTCCGGTTAGACATATGTAAGGCTGTAGTACAAATCATACATATTCACGAGTCATTAGGTAGAGAACAATATGTGAGATGGAGGTAATGACCTTGGAGAGCTACTTCTCTGCTCTGGAGTACCAGGGCGCTCGGACTGAGTATCTGAGGTTGTATCAGTCAGTCGTCTGTTTCCAAAAGATAGTCTGTCGATAAATAAACATTCATTACAATATATTATATAAAGTCTGAACATGGCTGACTGTGAAAGCAATGTTACATCTTAATTACAGTTTATATATAGTTGTATGGTCACTGACCACAGCTGGCACCCCCTATACCTTCTGCTTCCACCGGCAGTGGCCATCCATGTTCTCCTCCTGTCAGCAGATGCTGCACCATGCATCCATCCGGACCCCTGACACTGTTACATTTTAAGTGCATACACACATGATTGGCTTGCCTCTTAAAGGGCCAGCTTTCCAAACCCCAACCAATCTGGTTTGTTATGTGATTATTTAGGGCACCTCCCCTACTGGAGGGCAGCTGAGCAATCGGTTACTTTTGGTTCCGCAAAGGAGCTGTAGTATGAAGATTCCTTTTTTGTTTGACCATGTGCGATTCACACTGCTTTTCCGTCTTCTCCTATCCTGATGGCAGATTGTACTTTGACCATGATTTATCTACTTGCTGCCTGCCATGACCCTCTACCCATCTCACTGTTACACAGAACTCCACCTGTCCTGACCTCAGCTGGTATTTCGACTACATCTCTGGCTGTCCCTCTGTTACTGTGCTATGGTGCTTCTGACCTGTCCATGTCAACTGCCGCTGTACCAAGACTGCCCTTTGGGTAACAGCCTAGGAGCCCTGCAGCTAAGAACAGATCCCAATTGGAGACGATAAAGGTTGAAAACCAGTTGTCTCCTAGGTGCTGCCCTCAGGAATAGCGCAAATTCAAATAATTTGTAACACAGTGTGTCCACACCCCGTGTGATAATATTCCTCCACAAGTGTCTAACTAAATAGTAATGCTGAAGATAATTAATTAGGTGACCTCTATTCTCTATTTTTACATTTTTTTAAATTTTCTGCATGAGTTAAGGTTGGTTTCCCATCCCTGCTCTCGTATTTTCCATTTTGGGGTCCCATAATGGGTGAGCTCACCTTGCCTGCTTTCTGCAAATCATAATTCTCTCAGTATATACACAGATCAGTGTCATAATTTAGCTTGCTCTCTGTAATTATATTCCTTCTGCTGGGTCTTAAATTATTAATTTATTCAAAGGTTAAGATGGACTATGATATCACCCTTTGAATGATAGGAGTGTTGTGTCCCAGAGAGAGGACACAGGAGAGACCCCATTGCAGTACCCAAAGTAGGCATGACTGAACATTAACCCCTAATACTGACGAAGGTATCTTAGTAAAATGATGTCATTGGTGTAATATATAACAAAAAAGGACTGAGCAGCTGATAATTACTATTTGATAATAATAACATTGTGGTTACTTCTTACTGGTTATAGATGAAATCATAATCATCAGCTTCTGATTCATCAAGACTCTCAGAAACTCGGTATCTGGTCTCGCTGGCGCCGGTCTTCTCCACTTCAGTGATGACAGCGGGCTTTATAGGCTGATTGGTTCTGAAGAATAAAGCATGTTGGATTCAAAAGATTTATAGGAATACTTAACTAAGATCGTGTTCACATCGGCATCAGAGGTTCTGTCCTAGGACTGCTTCTCAGATGTCCATTAAATTCCAGGCCAAGATATCAGGCATGCTGCACTATTTCACCTGGTAAAATGACGCAGAACGTTCTGAAAACTGGACAGAGCCCATTAAAATCAACGAGGCTCATTTGGTGCTGCTTGTTTTGTAAAGGAACGGGCTTTCTGTTTTCTTGCTCCCATGACGGACAAGGACAATGGAAACCCTAAGAGCGATGTGAACGACCCCTTAGGAGGTAAAATGCAGTACAGCATCATACGAGTTATATTTTAGTGTAAGTTTGAATACAGAATTGTTATGCCTATCCTATTGGGGTCAGCGGAGCCTTCTCTTACATTTCCCCTCCTCCCCCTGACTGTGGTTTCCAGCATTCTCTGGGTCTTCTGTGCGGCATTGGTCCTAATATCCTTCCAGCGGTGGTCTATATCCATAGGGTGCATGTGTGTGCTTGGCCCACCTCTTAAAGGGCCATAGCACACACAAGCCTTTCCGTTTCCAGCCTATCCAGACATTCCCACACTGGAGGGTGCATGAGTAAAGGGTTCCTAGTGTTTCAGTGTTCTGCTTGCTATCTAGTTTTGACCCTTGCATCTATAGCCAGCTTTCCTGAACTCTGCCTGTTGCAACCTTAGCCTGTTTTCTGACTATATTTTGCCTGATTGATGCCATAACCTCCAGTCTGATTTACCGTATTGCATGTATTCCATCTGTCCCAAGCTCAGCTTGCTATAATGACTATGTCATTTTGGTGCCCCACTCTGGTGCTATTTTGCCTGCTTGGGTCAGCTGTTACTGCACAGAGGCTACGCCTGAGGAACAACCTAGCGTTCTCTGCAGTGATGACCAGATCACCAAAAAGGGGTTAAAGGGTGAAAACCAAGGGATCCCATAGAGCATTAGTAGCCCAAAGCCAAATCAGCCTGTCACACAGTGAGTCCCTGCCTGTTGCTCAGCAAGAATATATATGAATATCTCAACAAAATAAGTAACTGAAACTTTGGACTTTTGCCCTTAATTAGGGTACATTAGGTAATTAAAGTTGTCCTTCATGAATGACCATGGCCCCATACATGTCTAAGAATATCCATGTTTGCTTATATCATCTAGGGTCCTTTTACATGGGATGACTGCCTTGCACTTCAATGGCCGACAACTGTCCCAGCACTAAGGTCTGTCATAGACCGAAACGCGTCCTTTCTGTGACTGATGCTGTGACACTCTCTAATAAAGCCTTAGTTCCTTCACTATCGGCTAGCCTTTTTTAGATCTATATATCCCAGCACTAATCGCTCCTGTGCTTTCACACAGGAGCGAGGATCACTGCGTAAATGGAGGTGGAGTTGGCCTGCAGAAACTGAATAATGAACGGATTATCATTCATCGTCGGCATTTACACAGAATGATTATCATTCAGACTCCCGCGATCCAGCAACAATCTGAACGATTCGTTCAGTGTGAAAGGGCCCTTAGATATGAGGTGCAGACCTGTACCTAGAGCTGGGACTGTCTTGTTTTGGGAATCTATGAGACCTCAACAATTGTAGTATCTGACAGGTCTAACAGACTCGTCCTAAAGAAGAAGCCATCTAAATTATGCCAAATAACTCCACTTAGTATATCCCATGTTATAATTCATTTAATTTCAACCATTGACTAATTTTCATTGAATTTTATAACTTCCAAGATTGTTTTTCTACAACTGTTTCCTCGCTAGCTATTGTAAAATGACAACGTCCGTCATCCCAATATACAATTTTCTTGTTTTTCAACAACTGGAAAGCTACAGGTTGAGAACGTTGTAATAGAGGAACTCCATATTATTTTTGTCGAGCTTTGATGTATCTCATGGATGTTGAAGGCCGTTATGGTATTATTTTAGGCTCTAGGCTGTCTTGCTTTAACCTACATCTATAGTAGTAATGACTGTCCCCTTAGACATTTGTTAACCGTGTAAGTATTTCATTTTGTTAAACAGGTTACCCCGAATTTGACTTTTATCATCTTTCCACGGGTGATAAAAGTCTGATTGGTCGAGGACTCCACCAATCCTGAAAATAGAGGTACCATGACCCCCTTTCCTCCTCACTATGGGCTTGCCGCACTGTTCTGCAATGATATAGACACTGAATGGAGCGATGGATGAGCATGCGCGGCTGTCCTTCATTCAATGGGGCTGACGGAAATAGCGAAGTACAAATGCTCAGCTATCTCCGGTGGTCCCACTAAAGATAAATGGAGCAGCACCGTGCATGCTTTACTGCTGCTTCATTCAATCTTCTAACTGTGAGGGGTGCAGTGAGGAGGAGAGGGGAACACGGGATCCCAGTTCTTATGAGTGGTCAGGGTTTCAGCAGTGAGACCCCCACTGATCAGACTTTTAGCACCTATCCTCAGGAAAGGTGATAAAAGTTGATTTTGAGGAAAAATGCCTTTAAGGATCTAAGAGGAAACTTTAATTGGACTTTCTGATCCTTTCATTGCACTGTATAATACATAGCTGTCATACACATACCTGGTGCTGTTCAGCTCTGGGGAGACAATAGTTAATGGAAGTTCTCCTGTAGACTTATCACTGACAACAGAAAATAAAACAAAACTGTCAGTTACATTGTGCGTACTATAATAATAATAATCTTTATTTGTATAGCACCAACTTATTCTGCAGCGCTTTAGTATTCAGTAGTTACCAATCAAATCCAAACATTATCAAATCCAACTATCCTGTCCCAATACAATTACCGGTAAGTGTTTGACTTCCACCGCTTCTAGACTCCAGGGGTTACGGTTTCTCCTTGTGGAGAGTACCACAGGAAAGAGAACCACAAGGACGTTGAGAGTCTTACAGGCCATGCAATGCTGCCTGGGAAAAAGCTATGCAAATGAGCAATGGAATAATCCTCCACCTATTGGAAAGTAGCGATCATATTGCAGTTGTCTTCCAATAGGTGGCGCTGAGGAGGATTATTACATCCCTCATTGGCATTACTTCTAGAAAAAGATTCACACAGAAAATGCAAAATAAATAAATTAATGAATGAATTAAATTAAAAATCTCATATATTCTGTTCTTAGTCTCCTCCTTTTCATTGATCCTATTTTGATTCATATTACAATTAAGACTGGAATATATATAAAGAAATCGTCCTAAGAGATCAGCCATGTCCCCCTCCTCCTCTTTCTCACTGTTGTATGTCTGGCTGTAAGTCAACTAGCTGCGGCAAAAAAGATTGCTAACCCCAATCACATGGGTCTTCCCCAGCCAAAAATTAAACAGTACAGAAGGAGATCTCTCTGCAAGATTTCCATAAGACTGTTTATTTCAAGAAGATGCAGGAAATGCTGCAGACTGACAAACAATAGGGGCAGAATTATGTCCTGTTTACGTCATCATTCATTTCTATACCCCATTTACACAAGATGAGCTGTTGGGCAAACGATGCCCAACAGCTCATCCCAGTGATACTCGCTCCTGTGTTATTACTCACAGCGCTGCTCACCTGGAGGCGGGGCGGCTGGGGAGTATTTTTTGCCCGCTCGCCTTCATTCACTGTAAACAGCCATTCAGAAGTGAATGAGTATTATTTACACTGAACGGCGCATTATTCAATTTTCTGCATGCAGAAACTGAATGACTGAACAACTCTCATTCAGTCGCTGCATGCATTTACAAGGGACAAATATCATTTAAATTCCCAAGGGAACACGGGAGCACAATAATTGTCCCATGTAAATGGCCCTTAGCATTTCTTCACAGTGATTATACTGCCAGTGCATAGATTACCATAGGAAATTCACCTTTATTCATTGTATACTGCACTATACAATGTACAACTAAAGTGTAACTGTACTTTCAAAAAATTTTTGACATGCCCCAGGGACATGTGAAACACTTTGATCACTGGTGGTCCGGGTGCTGGGACCGACAG
This sequence comes from Eleutherodactylus coqui, assembly GCF_035609145.1. Taxonomy (NCBI): domain Eukaryota; kingdom Metazoa; phylum Chordata; class Amphibia; order Anura; family Eleutherodactylidae; genus Eleutherodactylus; species Eleutherodactylus coqui. Next base: position 136,388,651 of record NC_089846.1, on the reverse strand, counting down.
TGATCACCAGAACGAATCAGCTGAAGCGCTCCTCTGAGCTCTGTTACTGTTTACTAGCTAAGTAGTCCATATACATATACTTGTATACTAAGTAGTCCATATACATATACTTGTATACTAAGTAGTCCATATACATATACTTGTATACTAAGTAGTCCATATACATATACTTGTATACTAAGTAGTCCATATACATATATTTGTATACTAAGTAGTCCATATACATATACTTGAGCCCCTGCCTGGTGTAAATTATACAGGCAATCTACTCCGGCTCGTAGCCGCACAGATGGCCAAGACATGCGCTTCTTCATACATTGATGATTATATTAAGACCAGTGATTGAAGTGCGGTCTTCATAAATTCCCCCCATATACTTCAATTGAATGAACTGCAATACTAGACATTGTCTACAGACATTTTTTTCTAATATCATGCAGCACCTTTAAAGGCAGGGGCGTAACTATGGAGGATGCAGGGGATGCGGTTGCACCCGGGCCCAGGACCCTTAGGGGGCCCATAAGGCCTATCTTCTCCATATAGGGAGCCCAGTACTATGAGTAAAGCATTATAGTTGGGGGCCCCGTTACGGGTTTTGCATTGGGGCCCGGGAACTTCAAGTTACACCTCTGTTTAAAGGGAACCTGTGAGCCCCATAAACTACATTATCGGACTCAGATTGAGGGAGCAGGAGTTTCGGGGAGTTGCTTGTTATACTCTCCCGGTCTCCTGTTCCAGCGCTGTGCTCCTGACAAATCCACACATGCACACGGTGTGACTCCCTTCGGAAGGCCGTGTGGCACACCGCTCTCGTTGAACTCTATGGGGACACGCATGGACAGAGCGGTCTGAAGAGTCATACTGTGTGAGTGCGCTTATTTCTATGGAGCCCAGCACTGGAATCTATGATCTCCTTGAGTATAAAAAACACCCCGGAACCCCGTTCCCTTACATTTGAACCCCCTAATGCAGCTTATGGGGCTCACATGTGCTGACAGGTTCCCTTTAACTTGAATGCAGAGAACAATTTAATATACAAATCAAACCAAATAACCAGCCAGTCCCGGTAGGGTGTAACACTGACCTGTCTTTGTTACTTTGGCGGGGCACCGGTGTTGGGGCTTCCTTTGCTATCCTATTAAACAACATAGACATATAATGATTACTATTATGAACAGAGTACAAGTTAGGGTAACATTTCCATTACAAAACAAGCTCCGACAAGGTCAGCCATTGATGTACCTGACAGTAGCTATGACTATAACTCTTTGCCCTGGGCCCTCCAATATCATTGAGCTGCACTGACCAATTCAGAGCATGATTAGGCTACATCATCATAGCGGACTAGAAGGGTAGTCCGACGAGTCCCGACCTTTTCCAGACCCTTGGACAATGCTAGAGTCTGTCTCTATAGCTACATTTTGCCTTTCTTCTCCAGTTCATTACATATGACAACCTTCACATATCTGGCCACCATTATTATATCATACATGACTAAGTCTATTGTTATTACACAACACAAAGGCTCGGCAGGTGGAGCCATCCTCTAAAAATATCCGCAACGTCTACAAATGGAACAAATCAATCAAAGATGGACATTGTTTGTTTCGCCCAACCATAGTTTGAATTGCTCAATCTCTGATCAAAGATAAGAGTGACTGTAGATCTGCTGCTCCCAATCTGACCTTCACAGGAATGATTAACATCTTGAAGACCGGAGTGTTTTTGTCTTAGAAGACCAGACACTTTGTAGCCATTTTATGCATGTGGCTTCTACCTCATTGGAGTTTTTTGCCTTACTCTGGATCAACATTGGGGGGTGATAGGCTGAACTGGATGGACATATTTTTTTTTTCAGCCTAACATACTATATTACTATGGTGACTTAAAAAAAAAAAAATAATAATAATTATAGTACTTGATTTTTAAAAATTTTCATTATTTTAGTAATAAAGTAGAGGAATGGGTTCCCATTTAGTTTCAGACGTTTTGACATATAATTTGTATACTCTCAGGGCGAGCACCCACTGGCGTTTTTTTACCTGCGTTTTGCGTTTTTCCTGCACAGGCATAGAGATTAAGTGTGCTCATGTCCACTGGCGTTTTTAAAATCGCCCCGCCCCGCAAAATCGCATCGCAGCTGTCCTTACACTCTGGCTCCTTTTTTTAATCTAACTTCTCCCATGGTTTTCAATGCTCCCGGAAAAAACGCAACGCAACGCAATTTGCACGCGCCGCGTGGCGTTTTTGCAGACAACATTACTGAAGACTGTGGAAGGGCGGGCATTCTTCACAGGTGCTGTAGGGTGTGTTGGTATAGAAACGCTATGCAACGTTTTAGGATGAGACATTCTCCGCGTTTTGCGTTAAAAAAACGCAGCAAAAAACGCGCGAAAAACGCAAACGCGTAGATGCGAAATCGCTGCGTTTTTCACGCACTAACAACGCAAACGCCAGTGGGTGCTCGCCCTCAGACTGCAGAGCAGTTCTAACAACGGTTTGGATTTGTGTGGATGTTTTTTCTTTTTTTACACATTTCTATTTTATTTTATACATTTTTTTCTTATTTTGGCATATATACCTATTTTAAATCTATGTGTCTACAATGAAATCATATAAGACCTCTGAGGGACATTCACAGTCATCTTTTTTCTTATTTTGGGGTATCCATAGGAGCAGAATCCATAGAAACCCCAGTTACCGGAGAAAACATCCTCTTATGCTGAGAATACCAAGTGTCCGGCAGCACTCCTTAGTAGATCCCAAACATGGGCGAGGTACCTTAACATGTAGAGACACAAAAAGAGGATTATGGGCCTCCCCAATCCTCAAGCGCAGTCCAACAATAATTGAGGTAGCGGCAGCATCAGAGGTGTAATAAAATCAACTTCTCTTTATTGCTCCATGTTAACATGATTTTATTACACCTCTGATGCTGCCACTACCTCAATTATTGTTGGACTTATGCTGAGAATCGTCACTGGCAGAGTTGATCTGTGTCTTCTAAGACTCTGCAGCTCTGCCATGCCGGGCATCACTGACGATTACATGATCAGCGGGTCCTATAGAGGAAACGGCACTGCTGCTTCCTCTGTTCTCTACATAGCACTCACTGAGGACTCTGTAGGCTGGAAAAGAGAAGACAGAAGTAGTTATAAACCACTTCTTCTGCCTTCTCCTCTGGATCCTCGGCTGCCTGCACCTGTCCGGCTCCTGCAGGACCCGGAGCTTTAAAAAATGGTGCAGAATTAAAGCCCAAAACCAAGCGCCATATATTTAAAACACTGGTCCTTATTGGGATAAAGATATACAAAATCTAACATCTATTTATCTGTATCTGTTGTCCAGTTGAAAAGAAACAATTGTTCTCTGTTATCAGCCATTACAAAGTGGGGAAAAGCCAGACTGTATTGTTCTTCAATGAAATTACGGAAAACAGCCTACATGCAAATCCCTGAGTATTTTCCTTTGTGGATGTAGCTGGTGGCTGCCTTAATCCTTCCCATATACATGGGTACCAGTGCAACTATAGACAGTGTACAATACATATCGCATCCATGTGATATAGTCCCAGGCAACTAAGCAATGCCCCCTGTCCTGGAAATATAGTCCTAAGAGTGATCACATCTTAACATTTCAATGCTCACTTACAGCATACAAACTCTAATATATACAACCCCTCTAAGCATTGGATACAGTATCCATATATTATACTTGTACCAGTTAAGTACAACTTTTAGCAGGCTCACTATTGTTGTGGCATTATACTCAGCCAACTACGGTAACCGGCTGGAATTTGTAGTTCCAAAACATGTGAATCTTCAACTAAACTTAAATCTCTTCTAGTCCAAAGCTAACTCTTTAAATTGTAAACTTACTGCACTTCTTCAGCTCGCTGCCTCGTCCTCTTCTGCGAAGTGTAACCTCAACCGCTTCTCACTCAACCAGTTTACTACTGCAGCGCACCTTGAGTGAAATACCAGTCTGTAGGGTGTGATCCGGGTGCTTTTCTACTCCCACTGCCACAGCAATGCCATGAATTAGGCATTGTTAGATTGCAATCATACTTGTATTTTGTGTCACTGCAAATTAATCTAGTTGAGGGCTAAGTGTAACGTAAAATTACGGGGAAGGATGGGTGAGTCAGATAGAAGACCCGTGTCCTGTGTGTGACTGCTGGTGTTCAGTAAATGATGCTCCATTATATATATATCAGTTTATGAAAGTGTAAGAGAATTGGATATGAACGTCCTATTATTACAGATGTCATAGTATTAACCAAGACTCAGAGCTACATGAGATTGGGTCCTCAGAGTACTTTTACATGGGCTATCGGCTGAGAAATCCTTCAGAGTTCTTCTGTTGGATAGTGGTCCCCTGTAAGCCCGACAGGATGCTGTGCCAGAAATCACTTATTAGTCGCTGACTGAAACAAAGCAACTAGTGAGCAACTTCTCGCTACGTGTAAACAGGCAGTAGTTCTTTGAGCGTCTGCCTGTTCACAATGAATGGAGGCGGCACCCAGAAGAGATCTCCAGTGCAGACTGACTACCTGAAAGCACAGAAGCAATCGTTGTTGGGACGATTGTCGGGCACTAAAGCGGCCAACAGTTGTAATGTGTAAAACTACCCTTAGGGATGTGAAAATCAGCCATGTATGAAACATTGGATACATTAGATACATTGGAAGGAGCATGCGAGCGGCGGTGAAGTAGTGACCGTATATTGTTTGCCTGGTGTGTGTTTACACTGAACAAAAACTGGGTAGTTTCACTTGTGCATTGGACCATAACCAAACCTCTAATCAACACCTCTCCCACTGCTTCCCAGTCAGCAAATCACTACGACGCCTGTTTATACTAAAGTATTTGCAGCAGATAAACTATGATTTTTAGGTCCCCATTTAAGATCTGATCAGCGAGAAGCTAATGATCCACTGCTGATCACTTGATCGCTGCACACGGTTTCATCCAACACTCATCATGCAAGCCACTCGATCGAACGATCAATTGCATGGTAATCGTGGCGTGCCCTAAGCCTCTGTCAGCCGCTGCCTAAACCAACATCCTATTTCCTGCAGAGACAAAGGATTGGGCATATTGAGATCTAACATGCCTGATCCTTTTTTTGACAATAATCAGCCAGTCCTGCCAACTTGTATTTATTGTGAACTGCAAGCTTAACGTCTACATATCTGATGAGTGAAATAACCCAAAACTGTCGATATGGAGGTTCCGGCTTAAAAGGTAACCCACGCCCCCGCAGATGCCTGATACATTTGGCTGGGAGCTCTCCATCACTTTGACCTTTTCATCTCTTGCTCACACAGATGACGGCTTACAAGTAACCATAAAAGAATAACGTGCAACGCTCTGAATGTCTTTTCCTGTAGTAATTTATACCTGCCCGTGGCATAAGAGTGTGTCATGTCCAAAGTCACCAGGGGAATTCCTGACTTGTCACTCAGGATGTTTTTACCATATTCCTGCGGCTACTATCGGGTCTAGCCCTGGATTACCTCTCACATCCTCTACATGAGTAGTATGAAGGATTTCAGCATGCCCAATCCTTAGAGATCAGATGCTGCCGGGGAGTGTGACAGCAACTTATTCCCTTTTCCCCATTGAAGATACATGTATACTCGGCCGAGCGTGCATGTTTATAGTGGAGAATGAGCATCCGATATACCGCTATCTTAAGGGGGTTGTGCAAAGAATACAATCCCTGAGCATATGGGCTATTAGGACATATAAAGTGGAGTTCCCCACTTGGGACCCCTCTGTGTGAGCCACACCAGAGAGCCAATTTGTAAGAGCGACTCCTGTCTTGTGGACTTTGAAACACCCCTGTGTTACGGAATCCCCATCCATCTGAATTACTGTCTTGTAATACTATATTTCCCTTGCAGTGGGCACTGCAGAGTAAATGTGTGCTTCCCCCCAGCTAAATCAGCTATTTGCAGGGGTCCCAAAAGAGGGATCCAGGGAGATCTTCCCAAGGCGCCACATTCTGAAAGGGGTTGTCTCTAGTGGGATTGTCAATCAGCCCAGAGGACCTCCTCTCCAAAGGACCAACAACGTGTTATTTGGAGTAATTATGTGGAAATCCACTTTATGTTGTAAATGTGACCCAATAAAGCGGATTTACTAATAGAACATGAGAACTTTACCCCATTATGTTACATGTTTACAATCCATTCAGTAATAGCTCCTTTGTACATTTGTACCGTCGCTTCTAAATAATCAGATCCATAGCTCAACATACAATTTTGCTAATATTTTGCGAGGCCTGGATGTCACCTTTGTTCTGGGCTTGGAAGGGAAGCCTTTGATTTCACGCCAGAGACCACAGGGAATATTGTCATTGTTTATGGCGTTGATGTTGGCAATGTTTTCCCTAATTGTACCGACAGAAATGAATATCTACGTTCATGAGAAAGAAACTACTAACCACAAAATAAGCAAACCGCAGGGAAGTAAACAGCATTACGGACACTTTACATAATGCGCCATTGTGTAATGAGCTGGATCCGTTTTAATTGCATCTTTAAAGATAGCAGAATAAGTAAATATGTTTTGCAATCGGGGTGTTTTCCAAAAAGAGGAAATTTCCTTTTGCAGCGCACGACCCAACTGTCTTATTTTTAGTGTTTATGATCTTGAGAAGTTCCTATGCCATTCTAACTCTGGAGGTTCAATAGAAAACATGACTTATCCCTCGTCTCAAAAAGCAAAGTCATTTAAGTCTGTGAATTGATTTTAAGGTTATTGTAGTTGAGATAGCCTATAAAATATGGCCACTAAAGGAACCTTCATGTGGGACGACCGCCTGACATTTCTCCTGTGCTTTACGCAGAAGTGATAGTTGCTCTATGAATGAAGGTGGAGGTGGCCGGTGATCATTCCAGCTCTCTCCATTCATCGTAAACAGGCAGTCGTTCATAGTTGAATGACTACCTGTTTACATGACCCAACATTCACTGGGCTTTTAGTTCTGCTAAAAAGCCAAGCGACTGATAAGTGAGTGATTTCTCACTCAGTGCCATGCATGTCCGCGGGACCATCATTGCCTGAAAGGAGATGTCTCGAGGAAGCAGTGATTTTTTTTTTTTGCCCAATCCCCCTAATTAAACATACATTACTAAGCCCCCCTGTAAATGACTTTTCTAGCTGGTTTGTACTTACCGTTCCAGCGTTTCAGCAACTTATAAAAGTTTCCCCAAGATGGCCGCCGGCTCTTTCCCCGTCGCTCGCTGCAGCCCGACGTGCGCGCTCCCGAGACGCTGCCAGCTGTGTCTCCATGGCAACCGGACGCCCTGCAGCCGCCGACCAGACGCCCCGCAGCCGCCGACCAGTCACCCACCGCCAGGCAGCAGGTAACCGGCGCTAGCCCCCGGCTCCCCAGCGCTACGCTCCCGGCTCCCCAGCGCTACGCTCCCGGCTCCCCAGCGCTAGACCCTCAGCCCAGGTGAAGGCCCCGGAGCCCAGCGCTGGGCTCCGGGGCCTTCACCTGTCAGTGAACATCACCCCCGACCCATCACTTACCCCCCCGGCCTAGCGACAGCCCCCCCATCGCAGCGACAGCCCCCCCCCCCCCGGCCTAGCGACAGCCCCCCCGGCCTAGCGACAGACCCCCCATCGCAGCGACAGCCCCCCCCCCCGGCCTAGCGACAGACCCCCCATCGCAGCGACAGCCCCTCCCGGCCTAGCGACAGACCCCCCATCGCAGCGGCAGCCCCCCCCCCCCGGCGCATCACAGCGACGACAGCCCCCCCCCCCCCGGCACAGCGGCAGCCCCCCCCCGGCCCATCACTTACCTGGACGGCAGGACAGCTGGACGGCAGGACAGCTGGGCGGCTTCTCCGGACGGCAGCTCCAGTTTCTGCACCTTCCTCTAACAGAGGAAGGTACAGAATGGCCGCTCCAGCGCGCTCCCGAGCAGTGACAGCTCATCTGCGCATGCGCAGAAGAGCTGTAGCGGGGAGCACACTGAAGCGGCTCGTGCTGAAAGGAGAAGACCGGACTGCGCAAGCGCGTCTAAAAAAGCAAGCTGCCAGCGAATTTAGACGGAACCAAGGAGACGGGGACGCTAGCAACGGAGCAGGTAAGTGAATAACTTCTGTATGGCTCATATTTAATGCACGATGTATATTACAAAGTGCATTAATATGGCCATACGGAAGTGTATACCCCCACTTGGTTTCGCGAGACCACCCCTTGAACTCTTTGTTTCTAGCGATAATTCAGGCAATAATTGCCAAGTGTAAAGGTGCCTTAATAGAGATGAGTGAGCGTACTCGGTTCGGGTGTTTTTGCACTCGAGCACCGCTTTTTCCGAGTAACTGACTACTCGGACGAAAAGATTCGGGGGGCGCCGGGGGTAGCAGTGGGGAACAGGGGGGAGCTCTCTCTCTCCCCCCCCCCCCCCCCCGACTTCCCTCTGCAACCCCCCGCTCACCCCTGGCGCCCCCTGAATCTTTTCGTTTGAGTAGTCAGTTACTCGGAAAAAGCGGTGCTCGAGTGCAAAAACACCCGAACCGAGTACGCTCACTCATCTCTATCCATTAACGCTCACAATGGCTAAGTTCATAAGAAAGATTAAGTCTTTCTGAAGATCCTTTTGCTTGGAACGATTATCATTCCAAGAAGTGAAAGTGAACAAAAATTGTTCATTCTAAACGCCACCAACGACAAAAGATAAATTATTCACTTTTCGCTCATCACTCATTTTATGCAGGCATACAAAAAACATCGTTGGCTCGTTAACTTATTGTTCAGTGGAAACACCGATCGTTCAGTCCCTCGCATTGAGTTATACAGTCAATGTCAAAGCCTTAATGATTTCTCGTTTGAATGAGCCAACGATGTATCTGGCTGTATAAACAGGCTGCCCGAGCAAACAAGCGTACTCTGACGCCATGCGCTAATTCACACGATATATTGGTTGGTGTAACTGGACTCTTAGGGACTTTTACATGAAGCGATTAATCATTGGAATAAGTGAACAATAACAGAATCATTTTCCAGCGGCGCCCGTTTATACGCGCAGATGATCATTTACTTGATCCTTTGTCAGGAAATAGTTCAGGCAAGTGTGGAATTGTCTGTTGGATCTGCGAATGATTAAGCGATCGCTTTCTACACAAAATGACTTACAGATGGTGAACAGCGATTTAAATGCCTTCGTAAAAAGAATGGCGAATGATAAGAAACAAATTATCGTTCCGGATTCAGTCGTTGGCGATGTTCACACTGAACGACCGTCAGTCAGTTTCACATGATCCAATGATTAATTGAATGATAATAGTCCCGTGTAAAAGGGTCTTAAAGGCTTATATTCTAGAGATAAGCGAGTATACTCGCTAAGGCACATTACTTGAGAGAGTAGTGCCTTAGCTGAGTATCTCCCCACTCGTCTCTAAAGATTCGGGGGGCGGGGAGCGGCGGAGGAGAGTGGGGAGGAACAGAGGGGAGATCTCTCTCTCCCTCTCCCCCCCCCCCCCCCCCCCGCCGCAACTCACCTGTCACCCGCACCGCCCCCCGAATCTTTAGAGACGAGCGGGGAGATACTCGGCTAAGGCACTACTCGCTTGAGTGATGTGCCTTAGCGAGTATACTTGCTCATCTCTAATATATTCCGGTTGCCCAAGAATTTTTGTAAACTCTCAGAAACGACTGCTGTTGGTATGGAAAAGCTGTTCTTCACCGTTGCACTACCTCCCGCCTATAATTTACCCCCCCCCCCCCCCCCCCCGTCCTGCCCTGGAGGTCCCACTCCCACCCACACTGCAGCTTTCCAATATGGAGTATTCTGCATGGCCTCTGTAACAGCCATGTACTACATTACCCATAATCCACTGTTATCACCCTTCTTCCATGTAAGTTCAGCTCTCATTGCTTGGAATAAGCATTCGCCTTTACGCATGCGCAATACAGAGAAGAACGCACACTGCTGGCTTGTGACAAACACGCATGCGCAGACCACTGCTCATTCACAAAGGCTTCTGAAATGAACGCGGGAGCAGTCAAGGCTGCACATGCTCAACCCCCTGGGTACATTGCCTACAGATCGTATCAAAGAGCAATTACAAGGAAACTTTATCAAGAGTTGGGCTGTCAAGGTAAAACTTTTACAGAACAAGCAGGAAAATCTGTAATAACCTCAAAGTGCAAAGTTTAAGATCTACAAATGGTAGTTGCTAGTAAGAATACTTCATGTTACTGGAATACCCCTTTAAGTCCTTCTTAAAATCCAAGCCATGTTCTTACTTGTAGTACCATACAAACATCATTGATCATTTTCCATGGGAGGCTCAGGGATTCCCAAATCCCATATTTCCTGTTGGGGGAGGGGTATTTTTGGTGTAGCAGTAGCACAGCAAGACCTGTTCCTCTGGGTTGGGCGAAGCCATGAGAGGACCCATCAGAGGACGTGGGGATCCCCTAAACATTATTCTGCCATAGGTAAATCCTGAACACATGAACATGGCATAAAGGTTTGGAGATGCTGCAGCCGTGTGGCTCATGTGCTGCGGGAATTACACAGTAATCCATAATTGGCGTGATAAGAAGATATGCGTCATTGTGGGTAATCTATTCAGGGTTTTTTTAGTGCATAACAAGTTTCACGTTCCCTGGATATGGTGCTATGATACAGTGAATATGACATGTGAGATATGTGTCTTATCTCATCCTGCATTAAACACTGATAAGCTGTGTACTGTAGATGTGACATACATGTGAATGTGAAGACTGACACCGAGCAAAGGTTATGGAACTAAATCACACAGAAGACGCCTAATCGTAAAAGTACCATCATGGTATATTCACGCAGACGATTTTCAGTGCCATTTTTGGACTGAACAAAATTATCTGAAATCGCATTCATTTGAATGGGATATTTACCCGGGCTCGGATGAGTAAAAAAAAAAAAAAAAACAACATCGCAGCTTGTCTTACTTTGTTGCAATTTTTGGGCGAGAATCACCCATTGAAGTCGATGAATATGTTTAATGATGCGAATGCAACTAGTTTTTAATGCATGTAACTGTGGGAATGATAAAAAAAAAAGAAGAGACCCACGAGGCAATTCACGTGTCTGCAATATGCAGATGAAACGCGTGCATGAAAAAAGCCAAAACATAGGAAAATAACAGAAAAAAAATTGCAACGACTTTTCAGAACTGAAAAAAAGGCCACCGGTGCGCACGCGGCCTCAGCGGGTAATGGCTTGAAAAAGCGAATTCAAACGATGATAGCAGGTCAGTGGAATCATCGATAAGGTGATGAGTGATCAGTCGCCAGTTGTTTTGTTTCAGCTTTCCTAAAAAATAGTCGCTGGTTGATCAAAAGTCGTCTGATGTGAAGCCAGTCATATGTATATAAACAACTTGTGAACTAATTTGCATGGAGATCCGTGTATGAGCGATATGTCAGCAAACAACTAGAGAACAATCATCACTCTGTGTAAGAGCCAACGACTGGCGGTTATTCCTGACTTTACTGAGCGACTATCTAAAGAATACGGTAGTTTTGGCTCTCACAAGGAAGTTTGTACACGGAATGTTTCATCTCACTACTGCCATCTGCTGGATCTAAAATATAGCAGAACGCATCATAAACAGTAGCGGTGGGAATTACAGGGCAAACCCTCCAGCTACATATTGTATATCCGGTGTTACTTTGTATTATTTTGTTATGTAATAAGTTATGTGGCACTCTCATAGGCAACTTCATGTAACGTTATTTGTTGTTCTTGCTATTGTTTTATTATTATTGCAAGCTTTTATATTTTAGGTTAGTCACCTTGAGGTGTATTAAAGAGCAAGGGGAGAAATTGGTATCAGAGACATCGTCTTCCTGCTGGCAGTCATCATTATAATGAGAGATCAGTGGTTAGGAAAAGTTTGCTTTGCCAAACTTTGGAAACAAGATGGGTTTGTCCCGAATTAGTTCTAACCGAACCGGACCTTCAGCAATACCTCTAAAATACCAATCACGTACAAACAACGGTGGTGGTAGGTCCGTGCTCAGTACTGCTGCCCTGCAACTGGGTCCTAGGATCAAATCTGCCAACATCTGCATGGTGTTAATATGTTCTCCCCGTGTTTCATAATAATCACATTTATATAGCATACGCATATTACACAGCACTTCACATCACTTGGTATTTACTGTCCCCATTGGACAATCTATATTCAACTACCGTATTACTATGTTTATAAATAAGTGTATGCACTATATACAGTGAGTCCAGAAACTCTTAGGACCCCTTCACTTTTTTTTAACATTTTGTTATGTTGTAGTCTTATGCAAATTAAAACAAAATTTCAGGTTTTCCCATCATTCTGCACTCAATACCCCATAATGACAAAGTGAAAACAAAATGAAATCTCTGTAAAAAAAAAAAAAAGAGAAACTGATATTTTGCATGGACATCAGTATTCAGACTCTTTGGTATGACACTTGACATTCAGCTCAAGGGCCTTCCATTTCTCTTGATTGGTAAATTCAGTTGATTCGACACAATTTTAAGACACCCCCTGTTTATATAAGGTCTCACAGCTCACAATGCATATCAGAGTCTAAACCAAGCCATGAGGAGGAGAGACCTGCTTGTAGAGCTCAGATACAGGATTGTGTGGAGGCACGGATCTGGAGAAAACTACAAAAGAATTTCTGCAGCACTGACAAATTCCCAAGAGCCCAGCGGCCTCAACGATTCTTACATGGAAGATGTTTGGAACAACCAGGCTCTTCCTAGAGCCGTTCAATACACCAAATTAAGCAATCAGGGGAGAAGGGGCCTTTGTAAGAGAGGTGACCAAGAACCCAATGGTCACTCTGGCTGAGCTCCAAAGATCCTGTGTACAGATGGGAGAAACTTCCAGAAGGTCAGCCACCACTGCGGTACTCAACAATCTGGGCTTTATGGCAGAGTGGCCAGAAAGAAGTATCTCCTCAGTAAAAGACACATAAAATCCTGCCTGCAGTTTGCCAAAAAGCACCTAAAGGATTCTCCGACTGTGAGAAACAAGATTCTCTGGTCTGATGAAACCAAGATTGAACTTTTTGTCCTTAATTCTAAAGGCCCATTTACACTGAGCGACGATCGCTCAACAATCGCTCAAACGACAGTTTGAGTGAGAGATTTGAGCGATCATTTTCTATAAACTATTAAGTAGGTTATTAGCGTGCAAATGAAGCCTTTAGCTGAATGCAATTAATAGCTGGAGGGCTCTTATCTGCATTCAGCTCCTTTGTTCTCCGACGGGTTAAATAGCTGAAACAATACTATCCGCACTACTCAGTGTGCGGTCCTGATAAGACCACACGATGATTTTTAGCCTGGCTTGAATTTAACAATCAGCCAGCAGTGCACGAAAAGTTCACGATGGCCGCATGTTTAAACGCAACGATGATCGCTCAAAAGATCGCTTTTGAGCGTTTTTTTAACGATCATAGCTCAGTGTAAATGAGCCTTTAGTGTTCTTTCTGGAGGAAACCAAGCGCCGCTCATCATCTGCCCAATATCATCCCTACAGTGAAGCATCGTGGTGGCAGCATCATGCTGTGGGGGCAGGGAGACCGGTCAGGGAGGATGGAAAGCTGAATAGTGTAATTTGTATACCGCAAAGTATAGAGATAATCTTAATGAAAGCCTCATCCAGATCACGAGGGACCTCAAACTGGGCAGAAAGTTCACCTTCCAACAAGACAATGACCTTAAGCACTCAGACAAGACAACACAGGAGCAACTTATGGACAACTCTGTGAATGTCCTTGAGTGGTTCAGCCAGAGACATGACTTAAACCCAATGAAACATCTCTGGAGAGACCTGAAAATAGGTGTCCACAGACGGCCCCCACCCAACCTGACAGAGCCAGAGAGGATCTGCAGAGAAGACTGACAAAAAATCCACACTCAGGTGTGCAAACCTTGTGGCATCTTATAAGCAAGAAGACTGGAGGCTGGAATAACTGCCAAGATGCTTCAACTAAGTACCGAGTACGGGGTGTGAATACTTATGTCAATGCAAAGTGTTAGTTTTTCATTGTTTCTACATTTACTAAGATTTCTAACATTCTGTTTTCACTTTGTCATTATGGGGCACTGAGTGCAGAATGATGGGGAAAACTTGGATTGTTTTTTTTTTAATTTGCACAAGGCCCCAGCATAACAAACTGTAAAAAAGTGAAAGGGTCTAAAGACTTTTCAAACCCACTGTACATAAGAGGAGATTATTATGAAGAAGAAGCCCACACAAGCACAAGGAAAATATAGAAACTCCATGCAGATGTTATCAGTTTTTAGCCTAGAGCCCAGCACTGCCAGGCAACAGTGCTAACTGCTGAGCCACAAGATACGAGGAGGCACCGCTGCCACCCATTGGCTGGGACCAACCACCTGAGGTTCACCGCAAACTGCAGTTTTTGCAAAGTTCAACCTGAAACCGATTTCACTCAACACTAATTGTAACATTTCCCATTCTATAACCTACCTGGTGTTTGAGTTGTCAATCACATCAGTCCAAGAGATCAGATCGCTACAATATAGAAATAAACATTTATATCAGACACATTGCTGAACTTCACAAGCTGCTAGTTTTATAATGATAAAATACAGGCATTTATCGCATCTCGACCTGCAGAACCACCGTGATTCAGAGAAAAGGGGTGTTTGCAGAGAGGCTTCCAAATCTCCTATACTATAGAATGATCAGGCTTGGCACAGACTGGGAATAGAGCGACTCAATGGATATGCCACAAATATCTATTGTTGGAAAATCCCTTTAAAGTTATGATCCAATGACTGCAGGATGATATCTCTTTGTCAATGTGATGCCAAGTAAGACTCGGGTATTACACTGTAGCGATGCTAATTATCTGTGGAGGCACAGCAAGGCTCTAGGGCTCTCATAACTCCTGGCTCCCAAAACCATGATGATATGACCTTCTGCCTCAGATATGCTACACGGTCACGGATAAATGAAGCTTCAAGCCCTTATTAGTACTGCAAAAAAACGTAGGTCTGGACTTTGGTAAGAAGTTCTCATGAAGTCTGCTGCTTGATATTAAACTGATCGGCAGGATCACCGGCGTAGGTATAAGGGGTACAGAGGTAACAGTTGCACCTGGAACTGGTGCCTAAGAGGGTTCCAAGTCATATAAGACGACATCAGCGTTATAAATGGGATATAGTAAGTTGAGCCACTGTTACAGATTTACACCGGGGCCCAGGAGCTTCCGGGTGGAGCAGTTTTTGTTTTCAGTTTTACTATTTACAGAAGGATGAAGAACCCGACCTTATAGGAACTTCTGCGTCTTCTTTCGGCTTGGTTTCCATTCTGGGTGCAGGTCTAGGGGATCTGCTGAAAATACCATATAACACAAGACGGATTCAGTACAGATATTCCAAGTCAGTGAGACTGAGATACAATGCATGCCGCTCCTGTGACCCGGCAGCTGGTAAATCTGGTAAATACTTCTAGGGCAAAGCAACATTTTAGGAGGCCAGAAGCCTGAGCAGAGAACGAATGAGCAGATACTTCCTGCGGTCCTCTAACCTTATAAGATACGTTTTATATGCTTTTTGTGGCTGTCGAATAAGTCAGAACTCAGAGGGCCGCCTCATCCCAGACCTCAGGAATTACTATCTGAGCAATTTACCCACTAATTGTATATTAAACAGTAAAGCAGCGGTTCTCTGATTTCTGGAAAGGTCGCCCCATAGATGAGACAGGTTACAACTTACTAATATACACGCCCTAATATTACTCTTATATGACTTCATCGCTATAGTTCAGCTATGATAGGACTGAGGAGCGTTTGATTCTCTGCAGAGAACATCTCTTACCTCTCAATCCTTGTCTCTGTGGTGATTCTTGTTCGTGTTGTTGTAGTTGTTGTAGTTGCTGATCTGTTGGATACTTTACTGTTATCTGCATCCCTGGAATATAACAGGAGACATTGGATGACTACATACAAATCATGGAGCACTAGACAGAGACATGCCGACAAGACAGAGTTCTCTTACATGGGATGACAGTCAGGCACTTAAGCTCCCAACAGCAGTCCCAACTATTATTTCTGCTGTGCTTTTACCCGGGTGCAATAATCGCTCACTGAAGTGAGGCGGAGCGTGTTAGAAATCTCTTCTAGCTGCTTGCCATCATTTAAAGTAAACAAGTAGTCATTCATAGACAGGTCGAAAGTTGCTTGGTTTTAGGTGACCTGAAAACCAAGCGACTCCGACAAGTAATGGATTCTTGCTCACTTGCCCTGCTGATTCCCGTGTTTACACAGGATGACAGTTGCCCAATCATTCAAAAGAGCAAGCAGTCAGGTGACGATCAGCCCATGTAAACGTACCCTTAGGCCTCATGTCCACGGGCATAATTGGATTGTGGATGATCCGCAGTTCAATATGTCCCATAGACAATCATTGGGCATCTGCAGGCTTCTGGATCTGGATCGCATTCGCGGAAAAAAAAAAAGCATGCTCCATTTTCTGTGGATTCCGCATGGACGGCTTCCATTGAAGTCAATGGAAGCTGTCAGATCTGCGGCACAGACACAGTTGACACTGCGGAAAAGCATGAGATTTTTTTTAAAAAGCAACGCCTGGACGCATCCACCGTGCAGAAGAAAGAAGATTCGGCCACGACGGAGAAGATCCGCTAAGCAGCTGGACAGGTAAGAAAATGTCTTTTTAGGCCTTATGGCTGTGAGCACAGGTGGAAACCGCTGCGGGATACCACACTTGGAAACCATTCGTGCCCGTGGACATGAGGCCTTAGGTAGGTAGATGTATAGATAACTATTAACAATAGGCAGCATTTATAGAGGAGTCCCTCCTACTTTTACCTTTTCTGCATTGAGAGGACATGGAGTCAGGGTCCTGAAGCTTCACACCCTATTACTGCTGATAGAGGGCTGCTTTCGACTTTTGTTTGCAAACAGATATATAGATTTAGGGGTGTAACTACAAGGGGTGCAGAGGCACTGGGGCTTTGGAGGGGGCGCATAAGGTCTCTCTTCGTCAATGAATGAGGGGACGGTACTAGAAATGAAACCCTGGGGTGACTACCCACTACAGTTCTTTTTCCCTGCGTAATTTGCGGGGGGGGGGGGGGGTCTCTAGGGGTCTATGGGACTGGTTAATGTTAAAATCGCGATTTTGCGGTAAATTGAGATTTTGCCGCGATGCGTTTTTAACATTAGAAAGTCCCATAGATACCTGGGAAAAAAACGCAGCAAATTTGCAAACGCTAGTGGGTAGTCACCCTTATACTGTAGCTGGGGGACCCAGTCACAGATATGCATTGGGTCCCAGAAGCTTTAAGTTATGCCTGTAGATAGACAGATAAATAGTAGAAAAACGCTTGGTTTCACAAAAAGTGCGTCGGATGGACTGCTATAGTTTGATCAATAGTCTACCTTTCATCTGTGATGTGACTGAGCCTCCCAGGTCTAGCCTGAGCCCTTGGCTGTGTACTCTCTGTCACACTTGAAGGCAGCGATGACGATGGTAATTTTAAGGAATCTGGTACATCCGTGCTGTTTTAAAAGAACAGTAGTGTGAAATGACACATCATCTCAGAACTCTACTTGCAGAAGGTCCGGAAAGTCTTCAGACCCTTTCACTTTATTACATTTTGTTATGTTGTATCCTTATTAGAGATGACTGAACGCACTCGAGCACCGCTTTTTTCGAGTAACTGACTACTCGGGCGAAAAGATTCGGGGGGGCACCGGGGGTAAGCGGGGGGTTGCAGAGGGGAGTGGGGGGGGGAGAGAGAGATAGAGAGCTCCCCCCTGTTCCCCACTGCTACCCCCCGCTCCACCACGCCGCCCCCGCCCCCCCGAATCTTTTCGCCCGAGTAGTCAGTTACTCGAAAAAAGCGATGTTCAATTGTGAAATCGCCCTAAACGAGTACGTTCGCTCATCTCTAATCCTTATGCAATCACATTAAATGAAGTCAAGTTAAAACCAGCTTTCCCATAACTTAATCCAGAGTCCTGATGTGCCGTTAAATAAATCTATGTCAAAGGAATCTAAAGAAATTGCCCTCCGAGTCACTAAATGTTATTCCTAATATTCACAAAATGTGTTTTTTTGTTATTTTTTCTTAGTAGCCTCCAGATCGATCAGCCCGCACGCTCGGCCCATGGTTAGTGCAGTCAGTTACCTATAATGGGGCATATATTAGTATTATGTTAGTGCACCGCTGTCTCATGTGAGCAGATTTACTTACGGTTGTGTATTTGTTTCCTAAATGCATAACTTTCTAAGTTCCATGTATTCTAAAATACTTTCAGTGTTAAGAGGTTGTCTGGTTTAGGGAATCCTTTTTCAGTTACCCTCTTAGTAAATTCTGAGTGGATAGAGGGGATCCCTCTTCCCGGATTCTTATGTATTAGCCTGAGTTGAGAGCAACTACAAAGAGCGTTTCTCAAGAATTGTGCAATGCTTCATTTGTCCTGTGATGGCGCTGCAGGGAAATGTAACACTTGCTTCAGCTTTCACCAGGGATCATTGGTGATCACTGGCTGATCGCTGGGGTCCTAGCTGCAGGATACATCATGATGACTTATCATAGGGAACGCGCTACCAACAAATATCCGGGCAATCACTGACACACTAAACTTCAGGCGTGCTCTAAAAACGCACCTCTTCAGGGAGGTATCCCATATCCCCTAAATCAAACTCCTCTTTACTCTGCCTGGTAACATGCTCCCTGACCTACTGACTGCAATCCCTGCTAGCTGTAATCAACCGCCGTCTGCAGTCATACTGATTCAGCCACTACACGGCCTGACCATTGTCTATGTGTATTGCATCCCACACTCTCTACCCCGCCGTACCGTGCACATCTCCAGCCCTTTACCTTCTGTATCAGCCCATTATCTGTAGTATGTAAGCTCGTTGGAGCAGGACCCGCACCCCTATTGTTTCCATCAATTGATTACTTCATGTAACCGTGGTCTTGTTTTATTTCCCCTGTATTGTAAGTGCTGCGGAATATGTTGGCGGTATATAAATAAAGATTATTATTATAGGGGAACCTCCTAACAAAAAGATGTGACTGTTACCTCTGCACCCTCCAGCTACGTCCCTGATGGCAGTAAATCAGTACAAAATGAACGCTTACTTGTCTGTTGTTCTTGTCATAGAGCGGCTTTCCACTGATGGCTCAGATGACTCTTTGTTGTCCGGACTGTAAAGAAGAACAATTAAAAATGAGAGAATTTATTATAAGGCCTCATTCACAAGGTCTATTGTACTTGTAGATGTTGGGTTCAGTAGAACCATAGCTGAAGATCTTACACCCAAAATAGAGACCATTAAATACGTCTACAATATGCCTGTGTAAGTGAGACCTAAATGACATTGCCATGATAATCATACAGAGACTCTGACTGTACAACAGGCTATAAAGCATTGTGTCCCCGTCTCTATGGGCATCTCCGTATGACTGTGCATAGAAAGACAGCTGTCAATCATTGGGTGGGGGGAGGGGCTAGCCTTGTGGGTGGGCAGGGCTAGCTGCAGCTCATAAATGCCGAGGACCAGTCCTCAAACAGTAGAAGAACGGTAGATCCCAGCACTCCAAGTAGAAAGCTAAATGCAAAACTTTATTAAGAAACATTAAAAATTGCAACTTAAGGTTTTGAATATTTTTTACTTTTTTTTTTTGCTTTTAACTTTATATTTGGAGTGCCGGAAACAACCCTTCTTCTACTGTTTAGTACTCTGACCCACTGCCAATGCAGAACTATGTATCTCTGTGCACCCAGTGGATGAGTGGGATGAGCTGGTTCATCATATTTAAAGTTGCTGTCTGAGCAGTGGCGTAGCTATAGGGGTCGCACTTGTAAACTACCCAGAACTCTCCCTCACTGCATTAACTGAAGCTGCAGTGCAGTGCCACAAGCTGGCGCTCCCGCACCTCCCATCTTTCAGAACTCAGAACATGGCTGTCGGCCATGTGACTTCTTGCTCAGTATAGCCCGCCTCCTTTTTTCCCCTACCTTATTGCTTGTAGCAGGAGGAGTTTGGCAATAGGAATTTCCGATGCTTGGAGTTTGGGTCAGGTAGGGACACACATCCTTATCTTATGACAGAACGTTTGGTACCCAGCAGACCCCAATAATTATAATGGATGAGATAACACTGCATGCTGCGCTATTTTGTCCAGGATTGAAACATAAATCAGTAAGAGCGCCTCCAAGAGGAGCCACTAAGGCTGCATTCGCTTGGCGCGGTTTTCACGCACCATAGCTGACCGATTGCCAGATGGTCAGATATCGCCCGTTAAAAGAACACATTGTTTCATTGTGTTTATTCACTTGAGCGACTTTTATCTCGGACCGACGGTCTGCGATTGATTCTCACTTAATGTCCTATTTGTGGGATTCTGTTTCAGAATCGCCTAATATTTGCTACGGCCGCAAAAAAAAAAATCAGATCGCATTCGCATGGAGATGTGATTTTCAAGCTGGTGCGATATGATTTTTTCTATTTTTCTTGCAAAACGCAGCACACTGACGGCACAGATTGCAGGCTTACGAGTGCTATGGACCAATATCGCACTCGCCCAAATATATATATATGTAGCAAATCCACAGCATTTTACACTTTAAGCAGAGATTTCACGAAGTCTCATCCACAAGCTGCATAAAAATCCGCAGTCTAAGGGCGTTAGCGCATGGCGTGTTTCTGTCTTGTTACTCGGCCACAATAGTCATGGCCAGATAACGGGACTAAACGAAACCACTGATTTCAATTGACTTTCGTGGTTTTGTTTTTACTATCGGGATTCTCACCCGCTAATTGTACAGGAGAGAAAAGATAGGAGCCACCCACACAAAGTATTAACCAGGAATGATGGGACGCAATGCTATTTTTTTCTAACTCCTGCGCTCTGGCATGGAGTTTGAAAAGCCCAACAAGAAAAAAAACCTTGTTAATACGCCACTCCGCTCTGTAGCGGTGAGCATTATAGTTGCACACAAGGCCTTCTGAAACCGCCCTAAATGGTCCCGTAGTGAATTTATGCTGTTCTGCAGATTCGCTGTGGATTTCTCCAGCCACAGCCGGTTGTATCCTAATGCAATGTTCATATTCTGTATCTTTTCATTTTTGTGTTTCCCTCCCAGCTTTCAAAAAAATAACATTTTTATTTCTCCATTGACGTGGCCATCTGAAGGCTTGATTTTTTTTCATGATGAGTTGTGTTTTTCAATGAAACCACTTAATGTACCATCTGATGCACTAAAAACACTTTTAAACAATTCTAAGTGGAGTAAAATGGAAAAAAACAAAACTATTGTGCCTAGGAGGCAGACCCCCAACTATTTTTGGGGCATACACACTATGGCAAAATGATAATAATCTCGATAGATGAGGGTCCTGAATAGAACACTCTTAATTATGAAAAGCTGAATAGCCTGCTTGAAAAAAGGTGTTGCAAACCCAACCCCCCCTTAATGACTGATTGTTCGTAGCCAATCATTTAAGAGACAAAACGTAGATGTCCTTCTATATGTGGAATAAGTGAATTGATAAGGGGAGAACGAGCGTGGGGAATATACATTGGTGTGTTATATAATTGGGGAATATACATTGGTGTGTTTGTTATGGGATATCTCCCAAATGTAATCTTGTACTATATTCTAACTACTAATAGTATAACTACGGCACGGACGATGGCACCCCTTGGCCAATATGATCTGATGTGAATGAGAACCCGTGGAGCATCTCCATAAATATCTGACATGATGAGCCTTAAGTTTCCAAAATATATCTTTATTTCCACATGCAAAAAATACCTTTCATCACGAAGGACGGTGATCGTCGCCGGCTCAGGCTTGACTGTTTTGCTCTCGATGTTGGTGCTCCATGATGTCAGTCTAGGGCTCTCCGAATGGCCTGTTTCCCTGTGGAGAATAATTGATACTGATAAGAGTGATTGGATGGACGACCCATTTAAAGGGGACTTTCTGGACTTAACTATTGTTGACCTGTCCTAAGGATGGGTCCTCAGTAGTTGATCGTTGGGGGTCTGCCTCCTAGGCCTCCTACCAATCAGTTGACTGAAGAGACAGTGACGCCCCTGTGAGTGCCACGGCTACTTCACTCCATAGCAGGCATAGTATCGTACATTATATAGCAGTTTTGCCTGGTATATCAGCTCAATCACATTCACTTGAATGGGACCGTGCTGCTCTCAGACCATGTGACTGGTGAACGTAATTCCTTCGATCATGGGGGTGCTGAGCTTTGGACCCTGATGATCAACTATTGATGGCCTATCCTGAAGATCAGTAGTTTGGTCTTGGAAAACTCCTTTAAGTATTGGAAATTGTAATGAAACAAACCCTATGGCACTAACCTGGTAGTTACTGTCTGAGATGTGGACTCTGATGACTGAGGTAATATCTTTGGTTTCCAGCCCTTCTCAAAGCTGTAGATGCAAAATACATGTTCATACATTAACTTTTCCGTTGATTATATTAAAGACCAAATCAACAGGAAGTACATGGTGAATAGGATGAGCGATTATGACATTTGCTACATTTATGGCCCATTAGAACGAGCAAGAATGGAAACCTAGGGGGAGCCAGCTTGGAAGGATACAATGGCTGGCCCGATTAGGAGGGTACTGTGCCTGACACGCTATGAGGACACTCTACCCTGTTCCCTGAAAATAAGACATAGCATGATTTTCCAGACTTTTTGAGGATGCAAAATGATTTTTCAGGCTTTTTGAGGATGCTTGAAATATAAGCCCTACTCCAAAATTAAGCCCTGCTAACAGTTAAATAAAAAGTCAATTTAAATAGTGTCCAGGCAGCTATACATGTAAAAAAGTTAAACCTTTTTGAACAAAAATTAATATAAGACACTGTCTAATTTTCGGGGAAACACGGTACTTATTCCTATGTAGGCATGAGCTGTACTTGGGAGGAGGGCAAAAGTTATGAGGTTTGTGGAGTGTTTTACATATCCTATGGCTCTAAAAGTAATTCCTAAACGTTGCCATTTATGACATAAATCACTATGAGTGTTGAGAAGAAATGTCTAAAGGGAACCATGACAAACTTATACAAACTTATAGAACTGCCCTTTAAAAAACAACTTTTGATTTCTTAGAGTGACGTCACAGGTTTTGATCAGTGGGGGTCTAGGTCAAAAATGTCAACAGCTCGCTTGATGTTTGTTCAGTCATGTGGCAGTTTGAGTGATTATCTTTGCGTGTCAAAGGGCCTTAAGTTCAGCGTGACTTTTAAGGCGGCTGCACACTAGGGTAATTTAGTGCCTGCAGCCCACATGTGACAGTCGCGCAGCAAATATGCAATGACATTGCGTACTTGCCGATTGCCATACACTATCTTGGCATCTATACGCGGGTAATACCTGCCATGATAGAACATGGCATGAGTCTTACTCCTTGTAAGATACAGAAGCTTGCAAAAATGTGTCATTTGCAAATCTTTAGCTATTGCTAACTTTGAGATTTAATTCACCAACCTTGAGGTTAGTTGGCTAATTAATTTGTCCCACATCTACCATGTTTACCCGAAAATAAGACAGTGTCTTATATTAATTTTTGTTCAAATTAATTAACTGTTAGCAGGGCTTAATTTTGGAGTAGGGCTTATACATCAAGCATCCTCAAAAAGCCTGAAAAATAATTTTGCCTCCTCAAAAATTTTGGAAAATCATGCTATGTCTTATTTTCAGGAAAACAGGGTAGTACGTGATAAAGATTTTGGAGTAACTTAAACTACAAATCTTTCTATTCTCTCTTTAGGATGATTGAAGCCATAGCCCTATGGACAAAAACACACAGGCTTATGCGTAACTACACTCGCCGCTACAGACCGTAGTTGCGCATGAACAAGGTTTTTTTCCCTTTCTTCGGCTGTTCAAACTCCGCGCCAAAACAGAAAGTCCTATCTTTTCTCATCCATGCAATTAACGGGCGAGAATCCCGATAGTGAGAATGAAACCATTGAAGTCAATGATTTCCTTTTGTCCCGTTATGTGACCGTGATTATCACCCCATGTTATAAGTCCTAAAGCGATGATCCTCGGCATAGATTTCCACAGTTCACATAGAATACCTGTTTATGTCATCGTACAGATAAGCAGCCAAGATATCTGGAAGAAGGTCGCATTTCTTGGTCTCCACCCTGCCAGAGAGAACATTGCGTTATTTCTATATTTACATTTGATTTCATAATGTGATCTAAAGGCACATTTACAGGTAAAACAGGTTAGAACAGTGAAAAGTGCAGCAGAGCAGAGCAGGACAGTCACAAAGTAAAAGGAAGAGCCAGGAGCAGTGCTCTGAGCTCCCGCCCCCTCTGCACTATTTTCAATGAGGAGAGGTGGGACAGGGGTGGGGCCAATTATCACCACTTAACCCCGCCCCCGCCCCACCTCCTTTTATTGCAAATAGTGCAAAGGGGCGGAGAGGAGGCAGAGAGGGGGCGGGAGCTCAGTTCCTGCTCCTGGCTCTTCCATCCTCCCCCCCCTGCACACGAGGACACCGTATATCAGCTCGGCGTGAAAACCGAGCCGATATACAGTCATCTGAATCCACCCTTAGGTCCATTTCCACGGGCGTATTTGCGTGTAAAATTTACACGCACAATACACAGAGAATAGAACCCATTGATGTCAATTTTGCACGTACACTTCTCTTGTGTGCAAAAAGTTAGAACCTTTTTTGTGCCCATTTGCGCACCAAAGTTCCCTACAGAAGTCTATTGGTGTGCACAAATAGACACGCAGTATGCAAGGGAATGGGTGAAACAATTCAGTGAAACAAAGAAGACACCTGGAACTCATCAGGCTATATAGCCATTTAAATTGGGGCGTGTTCGTCTGCCGCGTGCAAATGAACATGCTGTTTGTACGCAAAAATACTGTAAAGTACACCAATATGCAAGTAAAAAAGACTTGTTCATAGAGCAAGTACATTGCACTGAGGCATGCGCAAAAATGCATATGCCCGTGTGAAGCCAGCTTTAAGGGTAAAAACAACTTATAGAAACCTACATGCGCTCATCCAAAAAATACTGTTCATTTTACAGTTGGCTGAAAAGACCTCCGAGGGAAGGATTCTTTAATGTAAGAGTTGTGTAGGCCTCGGAACAGGATCTGGTCTTAGCAAAAATAATTCAACAAGTTTACAAAAGTTATTGAAATTTCACTATCTAACAAAATTTATTTAAAGAGGCACTAACTTCTTCTTCTCTACTAGCTTGTGTTAGGTCATCATTTCTGTAATATACAGTGATGCCTTAGCTTAAGAGTTTAATCCGTTCCGTGACGAAGCTCTTAAGCCAAAACACAGTTATCTTAAATCAATTTTTCCCATGAATTGAAATGCCATTAATCCGTTCCGGACCTCCCCAAAAATAAGCCCTAACTATACTACATGTAAAAAATCAAACACCAATACTCATCTACTGCCGGCATTCCAGTCCTCGCGCGGGTCACTGCTGCAGCCTGCCTAACGCCGACAGAGCATTTCTTCCTGGAAGCGGGGCTTGAATTTCCCGCCTCCAGCAAACTAATGTTCTGATTGATTAATCCAGCACCGCATCAGCCAATGAAAGAAGGCGCTGGGTTACACAATCACAGCCATTCAATTGTGGGTGCCCTGAACGGAGTCCGCAAATCAAATCCACCCGTGGACATTGGGCCTAAAAGAGCGAACTCCCCCCGCTTACTGGCGTTAGGTCAGCAGTCTCCCCGGCGGATGACAAGTCTCTGAGTGTCACATTGATGATCAGTCGTCAGGTTCTACATGTAGCATCAGCTGTTGTAGGCGAGCAACGTGTGACTATCCGCGCCTTTTCCTTTTTATATATTGTAATTTGCTTCCTGATTTCCCACAATTCGTTGTTTAATAACAAATATTCAATTAAACAGTAATCACCCCATCACTGACCTCTCCTTCCTTGTAGTCGCTGCAGGTGCAGGGAGTTCACTTCCTGCTGCAGGTTTGGGTTTGTCTTTTTCATTGTTGTTGCTTAAAATAAACAATTCAGATTCAATTCAGTCCAAATGATTCCAAATTTGTGAATCAATAACAGTAAAGAATTGGAACGCTATCCATGCTAGACTTATATATACATAATGATTTATCTCATAGCGTTGTGCTATTTTTGACAAAAAAACATCATGGCGATCTTGCCTCACCCTCCACATTCACCCCATCTTCCTCCGTGCAACTTTTTTTTAACGTGTGCTTTGAGCAGTGGAAAAGGAAACAAAATTTCACCGCTGCACGTTGTTCGTATGATCAGTCGTCACAACGTAGGCGAAAAAACGAGAAACTTTTTGAAAAAAAAAATCACTGGAGCTGAGTGTACCTTTCCAACCAATGTCTGCTGGATACCGCCTTCGAAGAGTTCCATAGACATTCACCAGCAACAGAAGCCTCTACTAGTATCATCCACCCACCAGAAGAAGACTCCTGTTACCCTTGGGTGCCCCCTTGTACATCAGGTGTCCATCTGTGAAGTCAACATTTTTGATGGCGAGGATAGCGCTGAAAACATTATTCTTGCCATCAAAAATATTGAAACCCCTGGCAGAAAGCAGATAAGAGCCATGTGAGCAGATCCTCACCTCTGAGAATGTCTGGCTGCAATGCAAATCATGTTCATATTTATAAACAGTTTTGCAAAAAAAGTTTATATTTATGAGGCAACGCACTAGAAACATTGCTGTAATCACCAGGCCCGCTATCATTATGGACGATGCTGGAAGCAGCGGCCCAGTTGGGTTATACAAGTACAGCATCCACTGAATTCAATGCGAGCTGTGCCTGCAATACCAACCCGGGCAGCTGCAAGCTGGACAGAGCTGTCTGCTTCCAGCACTGTCCATAATGATAGCGGGCCCGGTGATGAACAGTTAGGGTTTTCACACTGCCGAGAAAATCGTGCGAGATTTCTGCGTTGTGAGGCGCCCAAATCTTACACAAATATGAAACTGATTCTTTTCAATGGGCTCATTCACATTAGCGATATTTTGCTACATAACACCGCGTTGCAATGCTATGCAGGAAACACATCGCAACATGTCCTATCTTTCTGCGATATCGCCCATTGCTTTCATTGGGCCGGCGTCAGCAGCACAGTCCCCATTGAAAGCAATAAGAGAACATTGCGATCCTCTGCTGTGGCTGTCAGCTGCGCCGGCCGTTCCTTTCTCCCCGCAGTGATGCAAGCCTATTTTCACATGAAAACGCCTTTTCCTTTTTATATATTGTAATTTGCTTCTGGATTGGATTCCCGCAATTCATTGTTTAATAACAAATCTTCAATTAAACAGAAATCCCCCCATCACTGACCTCTCCTTCCTGGTAGTCGCTGCCGGTGCAGGGAGTTCGCTTCCTGCTGCAGGTTTGGGTTTGTCTTTTTCATTGTTGTTGCTTAAAATAAACAATTCAGATTCAATTCAGTCCAAATGATTCCGAATTTGTGAATCAATAACAGTAAAGAATTGGAACGATATCGATGCCGGACATAATGATTCATCTCATAGCGTTAAGCTTAGTGTTTTTGACGAAAAACAGCATGATGATCTCGCCTCCCCCTCCGTATTCACCCGGTCTCGCTCCGTGCAACTTTTTTTTACGAAGGGTTCCATAGACATTCACCGAGCAACGAGAGCCTCCATAGTAACTCCTCGCCCCCCAGAAACTGACTCCTGTTACCCTTGGGTGCCCCTTGGACGTCAGGTGTTCATCTGTGCAGTCAACATTTTTGATGGCGAGGATAGCGCTGAAAACATTATCCTTGCCATCAAAAATATTGAAACCCCTGGCAGAAAGCAGATAAGAGCCATGTGAGCAGATCCTCACTGCTGTGTGAGCAGATCCGCACCTCCCTGTGTATTTGGCTGCAATGCAAATCATTTTCATATTTTCACAGGGATTTAATTCCTTGAAATGAGGGGTAAATCTGCACCGTCTGACAATAAACAATCTGCACAACAGACATGGTGTGGATGTGCCACTGGCTGCAGATTTGCTGTGGGATACTGCGTCCTGCAGTTCCATATTTTGCCAGAAGAGGGCACTGCAGTTCACCATTGCACAGGATTATTGTCCTAATACCTTGCAGAAGAAGGTGCAGATTTGATCAGGGACAAGATCTGCATGCAATGTGTAGAAACGTCTTGTACTACATGACTTATTCTGGTTTTCTCCCACATTCTAAAAACATACTTGGTTTCTGGGATTCCTATGAAATGAACACTAGTGTGTATGAGAGAATACAATGTTTGCACAGCAGTATGTTGGTGCTATACAGGGTGTTATCAACAAGACTGATCCAGCGCTATATCTCAGTACTGGTGTCCTATATTGAACTAAAAACAGCGTACTGGAATAGGAAAGCATCGCTACATGATGGTATAGTGCACGGGGGCCCCAGAACAATACGCCGCAGCCCAGAAATCCCTCGGTCGGCCTATGTCCTCAGATTGACTTCTAATACCTTAATAGAGGCACCTGGAAGCTTTTCCCTGCGTTGGACACTGTTAAACTCCCTTTTTTTGCAGCTCCCATAGGAGTCTATGGGAGCCGCCGACATATATTGGTCGAAATATAGGACAAGACCTATCTTTTCCGCCAGCGTATAACTTTGGTCGCCGATTTCGGTCGCGAATGTGCTATTTTTTCCAGCGTTTTTACGTATCTGAACAAATACATTGGTAGCCAATGCTTCAGATGGCTGCGATTTTCGGCCAACGTATAAATGCGGCTAAGTAGCAGCGTGAAAACGCTTGTGTGAATAAAGCCTAAGTCTGGTGGGACCGCTGCTAGGACTGAAATAAGGAAATGTAAGTTCTGTAAGTACAGCTTATGTGAAAGCGAACCCAAAGGAGGCCCAACGCAGACCGGTACCTGCATCACCTGCAGACGGCGCTGGATGACTTCCTGGTTGGTCTGTAGCAGAAGGAGGCCACTGAGTACACCTTCACTTAGGTCTTACTAGCAGAACTTACATTTCCCTACTTCAGTCGTAGCCGCAGTCCCATGGCACTTAGAGAAACATGATAAGAGGACTTCTGCTTCTCACGAGCTACTCTTCGAATTTGCAATTGAGCTTTACTCTCTCTTACAGGGGCCACAACACAAAATTAAAACCCATGTTCCAGGGCCCCCGTACACCATACCATCCTGTAGCGCATCCATGCCTTCCTATTCAAGTAGACAATTGTTATTTCAGTATAGGACATCAGTACTGAGATATCGGGCTGGATCCGTCTTTTTGATTACACCTTGTATAGACAATGACCTTTTTATTGTTACACATTTTCGCAGTCACTGCTTTCCCTTTGGGCCCTCTCAGGCACAGGGGCCCTGGTAGAACTGTACCATCTGCATTACTCTAAATTACTCTATACTATATATGTATTAAGTAAATAGATTAAGAAGGAATGCTATCAGTTATTCATCATGGAATAGTAAAGGCCATAAACAGTGATGACGTAGGAGATGGACATATTAGTATAGTAACAGACCTTCCTTCTGTGACAACTGTGATCTTCCCAGGTTCAGGTATTCTAGCTGAGCTTTGGTTCTCCACGGTGTTGCTGGTAGAATAAGAGGTTAATTTTGGGCCGCTGCTGCTATTGCTGGTTCTGTAGAAAGAACACAGTTTTATGTTATTTTTCAGATGGTACCATAATTGTGGCCAAGTACCTAAATCTGATGACTAAATATATTATGATATCGCTTCCCTCCACTTTTACACAAGCCGCATATTAACACTGTGTAAGGAGAGCACCTAGGAGCTGAGTGAGAAGACTTATAAGGCCATGAAAGCTCCTCTGGGTAATATATGCAAATAAGGAAGATGGAACAATACCTCTGCAGCACCATCCAGAGGAGCATGCATGGCCTTATAAGTGTCCTCATTCACCTTCTAGGTGTTCTCCTTAAGGTGAGATGATACCCCTCCCGACCCATGTCACAGGCCTCTCACTAGCCAAGCCAGGATCCTACTCCGCACTAATGAGGGGCAAAACCCCCAAAACAGCTGTCTGTATATGGATTCTGACTTGGTTTTCAATTCCCAACCATTGTTATAAAGGGTCGGACATTGATTTGAAGGAATGCTGCCATCCAATAGGTGGCGCTGCAGAAGTACTGTTCATTCTTCCTTATTAACACTGTGTAAGTAACACTAGCGAATATGACAAAAGATGTAAAGACTTTAGAAGGCTGATTTCTTTTTGCGTTTTGTGACTCTGCTGCTGTTTCTCGGTTTACATCTTTTATGCAGAAAACTGCATGCGGATGGAACCAGGATGGAACCATAGTGGTGACTATACGAGGCGGAGGCCTTTATGGTCTCCGTCTTAAATAGTTTCCATTCCTCTCAATCTTTTACATTAGATAGAAGAGCACCAAAGATGGTGCTTTTTTTTATGCGGCGTAAAAGACTGGTCAACCCTCTTCTATGGGCATCACCCTTCCTACAGTTCCGCACCCACCTGCCCAAACCAATAGCCTTCAGTTATGTGAAAACATTGCTCTAAAAAGTTCCCATCGTCTTCAGCTAACTCTACCAGGATGTCCTTTCTGTTAAACCCTTCATTCCCTAATGGCCAGCGAATCCTTGCTCGGACATGGTTTATTCCATTGGGCAGATATTGTACATCACAATGTTGCCTTTTGAAACATTACAATCTACCACGTTTCCCCGAAAATAAGACAGTGTCTTATATTAATTTTTGTTCAAAAAGATTTAACTTTTTTACACACTATTTAAATTGGCTTTTTAAATTAACTGTTAGCAGGGCTTAATTTTGGAGTAGGGCTTATATGTCAAGCATCCTCAAAAAGCCTGAAAAATCATTTTGCATCCTCAAAAATTCTGGCAAATCATGCTATGTCTTATTTTCAGGGTATGTCTTATTTTCAGAGAAACAGGGTATCTTTAATCTGCCCCTAAATTGTCGATACCATTACCTTCAAATTACACATTTTATGTACTCTACTTGGCTCCCATCAGGTTTTGACACGCAGTTTGAAAAACTTTGCAAAATGGAGACCCCCTACAGAGGGGGTCATTTCGACAATTTATAAACTACTTCTTAATCCGTCACCAGATCAAGGTTTCAACATATGGAGGACTGGGAATCCTTTTTAGGTACTCTACTACGGTTTACTACCTGGGCTTTGATCTGAGAAAAAGCTTCCAAGTCCTCATCCTGTGTTCAATATAAAGATAGCCAGTACAAGATACTGATGTTCTGATATCACACCCCGACCTTCCTATGGTACTGAAGCTGAATCCTACCATTCCCAATGAGTGTTGGTGCAGCAAAGCAACAGAAGCCTCGTTAACCCACATATATCGGATGGGTGGCCAAATCCAACCTTTCTGGTTGACTGTCCAATCACTGCTCCAAGACATACTAGATGTGCAAATCCCATTAGAACCTTTACACTACTTACTGGATGTCCCCCCATCTGGTCTTGGACGTTCTGCGTCTAAGCTCTTACTCTATAGCCTTACTGCAGATAAATGTCTTATTGCTCAGAAGTGGAGGCAGGAGCTTCCCCCTTACTTGTATGGAACTATATGCCAAAGTAAAGGAGGTCCGGGGAATAAGGCACCTGACTGCGGCCTCAAATAATAAGGTCAACCTGTTTATGGCGACTTGGTCACATTAGGACGTCTTTTAGAGTCTTAGAGGAGATTAGCTACCTTCTCCTTTGAGACCCCTGGGGTGCGGCATCGTATGGACCGCAAATACTGTTGAAGCATTGGATCACTCTCTTTCCATTCTTTGTCTTTGTCCTGTCCCTGTCTTGAAATTAATAGGTTCTTTTCATGTGCGAGTTCTATCCTTCTTACAACCAAACAGAACTCACGTAATGAAGATCGTTAATGGAGGAGCTCTGCTTATTGGTTTGACACTAAATACCAGGGATTAGTTGTGCACTGGACCACCAGGGCAAATCGGGCTACAGGACCATAAAGGATTAGTAGAGCCAAGAGACACCCAGGAAATACATGACAACTAAATCAAGTTTGCGAATATTCTATTAATCGCCAGGAACAACATGCTGAATGTTTTGCTATTGGTGCTATAGTACTTCCTGTTGCTCCAATATGGTTGGATTTCACGGCTATTTAGAGTGGGCGAAGTTACGTATATGAATGCACTTTAATATGCATGTTCGTTCAACTGTATATGTGGTTATGTTGCCTACTTTAACCACAAGCGAGTCAGAGGAGGCACCGTAAGACAATGTAAATTGTAGTCATAATTATATTAAAAAACACCAAACCTACTCTAATCTGGAGGGGGGTGTTGGTGAAGTTGCTTGGTTTGCTTGTGTTTCTTTCCAGTGGTTCTCAAACCTAAAAGGAAATAAGGAATGGGGTCAAACTATAAATATAAAGGTAGAAAAAGACCACCACTTATTTAGTTGAGGAGTCTAATGCAGGGAAATTGCTATATTACACGCCTGCCATAGAAATGAATGGCCGGCATATCATGCATGGATGACCCATGTCTTTTTGTTTGGGTAACACAGGACAGTCTGAAGTGCAGACCTCCTCTATCGCATCCCTATGCTTAAATGGACACTGACTTTTCACACAGCTTATACTCATCAAACAGCCTGTTTGTATATTATCAATCTTGTAATATATTTGCATCAAAAATGTATTTGTTTTACCACTGAAAATCAAGTTTGAAGTACTGGTCACTACGGGTCTCCTTTAGCAGCTTTGGAATCCACTGCCTGTTCTTAGGCATTTAGCTTCTCTAGTATCAGGAACATGGGGATACTGTTAGTTACTAGATGCAACAGAGGAGCAGGCATTCAGATGCTGCCTTGCAGCTGATTGGAAAAAAGCTGTGGAAGGCAGCATGGGAAGTGTTGGAAACGAAACCCTGGCCATTACAGTACTGTTGGAATAGCTGCTTAGGACATGTGCCCACGTGTAAGTGGATAGCAAACAGAAGGGAAATACGAAAATCTACAAGAAAAACTAAAATTGTAGGGCTCAAACTGGATAACTGTTCTAACAACAGCAAAGCAGAGGCCAATTACCTGGACAACGTTTGAAAAAGTAATGAAAACTCAGGTAAGCTTTAATACCTGAATATATTTAGTTTATATAATGAAAACAAAAGTAAGGGCTCATGTCCACGGGGAAAAGAAGAATTTAAATCCGCAGTGGATTTTAACTCTTCTCCCGCGCGCGGATCCGCACCCCATAGGGATGCATTGACCACCCGCGGGTAGATAAATACCCGCGGATCGTCAATAAAAGTGATTTTAAAAAAAATGGAGCATGAAAAAATCTGGACCATGCTCCATTTTCATGCGGGTCTCCCGCGGGGACGGCTCCCGCGGGCTTCTATTGAAGCCTATGGAAGCCGTCCGGATCCGCGGGACACAAAAATCACATTTTACTTACCCGCTCCGGTTCTTCTCTTCGGCGCCGCGCCATCCTCTCTCAGCCGCGGCCGGATCATTTTGCTTCGGCCCGGCGCATGCGCGGGGCACGTCACCGACGTCATCGTGCACATCCGCCGAGCCGAAGAATGAAGATCCGGCCGCGACGAGAGAAGATGACGCCGCCGCGAAGAGAAGAAACGGAGCGGATGGGAGGTGAGTTTATTGTCATTTATTTGTATTTTCAGCCCTCATGTCCGCGGGGCAGGAGGGACCCGCTGCAGATTCTACATGTAGAATCCGTAGCGGGCCCGATTTTCCCCGTGGACATGAGGCCTAATAGAAAACTACTAATAAAATGCCCTGGAATAGGTAGGTAACGACTTATAATAAATCACTGGATGCAAGGGCAAAGTCAAATGGAAGAGGGCAGGGGTGTACTAATCCTAATATGGCCCTATTACATCCTACCTAAAAACAAAGCAACAGTCAACTAACCCTTCAATATTTAAATATATTAACCTCTGAGCTGCTCCCCCCTTTCATATTTATGATCCACAGGGGTCGTAGAAGTAAGACCTGAACTAATCAGATGTCCTAGTTGTACGCCATAAATCATAAGTTCTGAACCCCTATAATAAAATCCTTGTAGCATTCTTATAAAACAAACCTTTTGTTATCGTCATATAGATAAGAAGACAGAGTTTTAGGGAGCGTTTCACTCTTCCTCGGACTGGTCTCCTCTTCTTCTATTTGCACCCTTCAAGGATGAAAAAGAAGTATATACATTTAAGCTTTAATGAAGGAAAAGGGAGTATTTTAAACAAGGCATCCAAATAAAGTAACATTGGTGGTGGGGGGGGGGGGGGATGAATTACAAAAGTAAGAAAAAAGGATACTCCCTGCACACACTCCGGCTGTTCCCCATCACCGCTCCGTACTCGGTGTTTACATTGGCTGCAGTGGTTACGTGGTTGTTTATCCGTATAGCCGTTGCAGCTAACGTCAGGCCTAAAAACGGAACGTCATCAAGGACGTCCCATATACAGGTCTGGCCCGATTAACTCCAAGTCTGTGTGGACCTGATGACGTCACAGGTCATGTCCCCTCTCACCGAAGGGCAGAGCAAATGCATTTTCAGTACAGAGTGTCAGTTTATAAAGTAAGATGGGGGATAAAAAGGAAAAAAAAATCTGGAAACCTCTTTAAAAAAGACATAAAGTTTATCCATTTAAACATAAAAACTCAATCCAGGGTAAAAAAACAGCCAGAATACATCTGTTTGCCGCAGGTAAAACATTTTTTCCCTGACCATGTACTTGTAATATGACAAGTGTCCCCGCTTGTCTTCTGCATCCAGCTGTTCTCCGCTCCGAGCGCCAGGCTGTTATACAGCCGAGCGCTCGGAGCGGAGGATGCAGAAGACAAGCGGGGTGTCCCCGCTTGTCTCCTGTATCCAGATGTTTTCTGCACAGAGAGCCTGGCTGTTATACAGCTGAGCGCTCTGTGCCAGGTATGGAGAACAGAGCTGGACCGCTCTGCTCTTCATACCCCGCCTGTGTTCAGGGAGCGGGATACAGCTGAAACAATAGTATCAGCTGTATCATGCTGTGAATCCCTGATAAGGCTCATGGTCAGCACGCTGAAAGACGACGATGAGCGACAGGATAACGAAAAGTGAACGATGTCAGTGCAGCTACACATAACGATTATCGCTCAAAAATGGCTTTTCAGCTAATTTTGAGCGATAATCGTTGTGTCTAAATGGGCCTTTACAGTTCACAAATTAAAATGATCATGTTACTAATCCCATAAATTAGATTACAAAGTATATTTTTGATGAACTGTTATATGTCAATAGAAACAAAACATTGGACCAATTAATTATCTCACCTTTTCGCCACAAAAGGTGCCGATGTTTCCTGCACTCCAGTTCTGCAATACAACAGTGAGAGGTGTAATCAGACCCAATCAGGACACTTTCTTGATAACTTAAAAAAGCAAGCAACTTTGTATCTACTTTTCATTTATCTTCACACCTATCAATCAGTAAATTGTTTTCCAAATTAGGGCGGCTTTACAAGGCACAACAATTGTCCAAATAGTTTCTCGAAATACTCGCTACAACGGGTTTTTAGCATACGAACAGAGACGAGCGAGCACGCTTGGATAAGGCAGTTACTCGAGTGAGCATCACTCTTCTCGAGTAACTGCATTCTCGACCGAGCAGGCTCGGGGGGCAGCGGGGGTGAGTGGGGGGGGGGGGGGGGGGAGAGATCCTGTAGACATGCATGCTTAACTTGGCCAAGCATGCATGTATTTTGAATGCAAAGGTGGGAAAGCCACTGACACAGATCTCTAGAACACAAGATTGGGCAGATGAAATAGAACATTAGTTTGTCCAACAGTTCCATTTCCCGTCCTCCCCCATGCACGGCAAGGACATACCTGCAATCTTGAGACCCCATAGTTAAATTATTTTAACTTGCCGTAGATGTCCTGTTCTTGGTCCTGGGCTTTCAACCCTCATCACTGTAAATGTGCACGGGTTTAAAGCTCCTGCCATGCAATCTAGCATGAGCACATCAGTACTTGGCTGCCAGAGACCACCAGGGAGAAGAGAGTAGTGGCTTTTAACCATTTCTGTCTTCTCTTCTCTAGCCGACCTTCTCTCAATGAGCGCTATGTAGTGATTAAAATTAAGTGGCAGAGCCGTTCCTTCTATTGAACCCAGCAATTACAAGATCACTGATGCTCCTAATCACAGTTTCCATTAGTCCTCCTAAGACACCCGGTAGTTACGTCATGCATTAGGAATAGAGATGAGCGAACGTACTCGTTTAGGGCGATTTCACACTCGAGCACCACTTTTTTCAAGTAACTGACTACTCGGGCGAAAAGATTCAGGGGGCGCCGTGGTGGAGCAGGGGGTAGTAGTGGGGAACAGGGGGGAGCTTCCCCCCCCCCCCACTCCCCTCTGCAACCCCCTGCTCACCCCCGGCGCCCCCCGAATCTTTTCACCCGAGTAGTCAGTTACTCAAAAAAAGCGATGCTCGATTGCGAAATCGCCCTAAACGAGTACGTTCGCTCATCTCTAATTAGGAAGTGTGAGCGCGGCATGTTATGTGTTATTCATATGGCTGAAGTGCAGCAAGAATTCATTAGAAATAATCAAACTCTATGATAATGTCCATTGTTCGTTGCTTCGAAGAAGAACTCACCCGCTGTTTCTTTTAGCCGCCGATAAGACATAGGAGCGGTCCCTGGATGATGTGCTTCTTAATACACTGCTGGCTTGTTCAGTCCTTGTAGCGGCAAACAAACATACAAACAATATAAGAGTTGATTCTGATGCGGACATCTAATTAGAAGTGATATATTACAGGGGTCTCAGCATTACTAGTGTGTATGGACATCAGAGCGCTGCTGCAAAGAGCTGCCCCAGCTTTGCTGGACTAGGCATGGCCTTTTATTATGTAGAAGTGAATGGGATTAAAGGGGTTGTCCAGGACTTTTACTACTGATGATCTATCATGAGGTCATCAATAGTTGATCGGCAAGGCCCGCCACTCAGGATCCCTACTGATCAGCTAATAGACAGGCCTGCTGTCAGTGCAGACAATGCTGGAAGCAGATAGAGCTGTAAACATTGTAGCACCATAGTTTGGTACTTCAGGTACAGTTCCCATTGATTTCAGTGGTGCAGTCGTGCCTGCAGTACCAAACTGAGCCACTACAATATGGACAGCAGGCTCTATACCATGTGACTTGGTGTTAGAACTCAGCAGCAAGTGGAGACGCCAATACTGCTGGACCCCGGCTGGGTTTGGTAAATATTTCCCTCCCTGGATAACCCCTTTAAAAAGAAATAGCAGCTACTATGCAGACGTATGTGTTTTCTTGGTAACAGACTACAAACATATCCTGTGTAGTCTGATTCTGGTTGCAATGACTAAGGTGCTGTTTGCACCGGAAACGCGTCTGAAAAACTGACATATTTTTTATGTAATGTGGTCAATGCACTAATGCTCTATATTTTAAACATTTTTGTAATAAAAGGTGCTTTTTAAATTTCTTGCTCTACCATTGGCTGGGCTTGATTTTCTCCTTGGTGCTACTGGTCTACATGTGATTGGTCGAACACTTTCATGTTCTGGCCTTTTGTAACCAAGGTGATTGGTGAGCTGGAATTTCTTTTGTAATTTTTCTCTGTAGTCTGATTTGGCCGTCATCTTACAATATATCTGGCTCCGTTAAGGAAGCAGGAAAGGGGACTCCCTGCTTCTGAACAGCTCCGTCTCTGGTCGGAACCGAACAGTGCTGGACGGACCCCATTGATTATAGTGGACGGACCCCATTGACTATAAAGGATGGACCCCATTGACCCTGCTTTTCCCCCAGCTGTCCGACAGAAGAAGAAGCATTACATGCAGCCCTTTTTCTTTTAGTAATTTGAGCCAGATCTGTGACAGAACCTCCGGAGGTCCCAGCGAGATGTGAAACCGGCCTTAGCTAGTCCTATTGTTCATTGTCACATTGAAAACTGCATGATCACACAACTTATATCATCTATAAGTGATACATTATAGAGTCAGCATGGAGGTATTTAGGAGCAATATTTACCTGATGTCTTGTTCCCGTGGTGTATAAAGTGTCTCATCATCTGATACATCTGAGGATCTGTTCTTTACATTATATGGTGCCCTATGCAAAATAGTACAATCAGTACAACAATGAATACACCCCAAAGTACACCTCCCAAAATTTCAATACGAAATTGTGGGACATTTTAAGCCCCACCCCGTCCCACACAGTAATATCACAAACAGCCCCAAAATGTCCATTTTAAGCAAAGTTTTATATGCCTTGTTCCTTGCTGACTGGTTTGTGGGACAGTCCTTGGGAAAATAGGACTGATATGCACCAGAGAAGGATGTGTTAATTAGTACCATAATACAGAGATTACTATATTCACTGTATATTAATATGACATCTTACAATTTCTTGTACTCCTCTGTAGACATCCTGTGGCCGGTAGCGTTGGGGACTCTTGGTAAGCTGTTTGATGTTCGCGGCTGGGCTGAGCTGTAACTGAGATGTTAAGGTATTTGGGTTACACAGTTGGGGTTTTCTCACATTTCTCAAAGTTTACCAATGTCTCCCCGTTGTTGCACACTGCGCTGTCTTTTATTTCCTATGTCGGCCAGTTATACTTCTATCCTCTATTATCTCTGCAACCGGATTCCAGGATGCAGCTGAATTACAGCAACCGTTTTTAGTAGCTATGGAGCTTCAGTCACTTGGTAATCCCGGCTTTACAGAGATGCATAGTCCCTGTGTAAGAGGGGTACTGGTGTACTGCTGCTGCCAATTATTTCTTGTTTTTGTTAACTTTAGCACACTCAATGTTAGTAACTGTTACTTTAAGAGGGGGAGGGAGCGCAGCGAGCTGGTCTTTAATGAGGAGCATGATGTGAGACGGAGATTGTGTGAGCAAGAAGGAAGAAGGACAGCAACACCTTTGGTCCTGGAGCAGAGGATACTCCCCAAAGCAGTCCTAACATAGTAATATCGTGTGTTAGGCTGAATGAAGACAATGCCCATCGAGTTCAGCCAGTTTCCATCCCCCCTCGTTGATCCAGAGGAAGGCAAAATTACTCCAATGAGACAGAAGCCAATTTACCCCATTTTGGGGGGAAAAAAATCCTTCCTGACTCCATAATGGCAGTCAGAATAATCCCTGGATCAACATTTGATAAGTTCCTACCTGACTGTAAGACAGGTAGTCGGAAGATACCCGTATCAACATCCCTTCTGGTTATTTGATGTCTATATCCTGTAATGTCATAGTGCTTTAGGAAGAGTCTAGTCCCCTCTTAAACTTCTCTATGGATTTTGCCATCATCACGTCCTCAGGCAGAGAGTTCCAGAGTCTCACTGCTCTTACAGTAAAGAACCCCTTTTGTGTAAGTCCTGTGTGGAGGGCTGCAGCCCTACGGGCATGAAGCTCCCGGGGAAGAAAGCTAAGCCACCAGAGATCACAAGAGGAGCTCCAACCATACAGAGACCTGTTTTGCTGTGCTCCCTTCTCTCTATCAAGCCTATCAGGTATTTACCTCTGCAGAGGAAACCACAGTAATACCAACTTACTAACAAATAACCCCGGCAAATGGTATATCCAGAGACAACGGGCCTAATTGTATCTCAGTAAACAGAAGGACTTTGTTCTACACATTTTGGGACTTTAGTTGTTTGTTTGATAACACTCGGGAATGTAGACTGTAAGGCCAAATGCACACGGCCGGGGCAGATTATGACTGCAAAATCTCACAGC
The DNA here is from genome assembly GCF_035609145.1 of Eleutherodactylus coqui. Classification (NCBI taxonomy): domain Eukaryota; kingdom Metazoa; phylum Chordata; class Amphibia; order Anura; family Eleutherodactylidae; genus Eleutherodactylus; species Eleutherodactylus coqui. The sequence goes on along the minus strand of NC_089846.1, from coordinate 136,348,857 downwards.
GGAATCAGACCCTGTGCCCGGCATTGACCCCCACGTAACGGTCTTGAAGTCTTCTTTCTGGTCTGCGGATGTGCTGGCTGGCACGCTAACGCACATGTGCAGTGCAGAGAGTCGGGCGGGTGATTATGTGGATCCTCTGCAACCCGCCGCAGGACGGACCGCTTCTATTGACTGCAATGGAAGCTGTCGGTGCGAGGCCGGCACTGGAATAAGACATGCTGTGATTTTTCCCCAGTGAGCGGAAAATTGCAGTTGATTTCCTGCTTGTGGGCATTAAAAAGCGTTTTCCACAGCATGTCCTATGGATCTGGAGGCGAATGGCCGCTCTGGATTCCGCAGTGCAAATACGGTCATGGACATTGCGCCTAAAAGACATTCTTTGAGAATCCCCATATATTGGAGTTTGAGAGACATTTAACGTCCCGATTCAGCCTTGTTTGTTTTCATGGTTATCGTGTTAATAAAGTTATACAAGCAGCACGATGTCCTTTGAGGAGAGTTTTCCTAGATGGCTGCGGTGGGCACCAGCAGGGGACAGGGCAGTACCCCCGCCTTCACCCGCTCTCTTCTCACATCTCCTATCTCTGTGGCGTCTTCTGTTTGACTTTTTGTCACACAGCCCTATTATGACTCTCTGTGAATGAGCTGTATATTTTGTTGGGAGACCATTGTCTTTAAACATAACCATTTTGTTTTAACCCCTTGTGGCCATTTTTTTATTTTTGGTTTCTCCTCCCCACTTTCAAAAATATTAAATATGGGGGCGGAGCTACCTGATGCAGGAGTAAGTCGCCTCTGAGACGCGCTCCGGCGACCGCGGCTTCCTCAAGGCTTCACAGGCAGATCCAGCGGCACAGAAAGACACCATGGGGCGCAGGAGAGCCCAGAGCACCTCGGGGCGAGCCCCGGAACATATCACAGGCAGTTTGGAGCCGTTCCTGAGACCGCAAGCAGAGGCGGCCGGCGCACGGGGAAAAACCAAGATGGCGCCGACGGGGGGTCCGGCGCGTCCCAGCAGCAGCAGCGGGCAGAGGGAGAGAGCTGCAGAGACGGACGACCCGGAGGACAGCACAAGCGGCCAGTCCAGGGACCTCAGACCCACAAACTGCTCACAGTCTCCAGGAGGATCGCAAAGCAGGTCAGACAAAAATCACCCTGACACAGCAACACCACAGGCCGGGTCACAGCACTCCCCACCAGGCACACAAACAGCAGCGGGGGAGGGGCGGCCCATAAAAGACACAGAAGAACCAGCAGCATCTCAAGACCCCTGCAGCCCCCCAGGCTCCCCCTATTCACCACCCCCAGGGGCAAACATAAGGGGCCCACGCCAGTACCCTCCAACAGACCCGCACCGCGAAGAGGAGCAATGGGATTGGCGCGCACACCTGCGTGCACTCCCCACCAAAAGAGATCTGGACGAATCTCTATATAAGCTAGAACAATCCCACAAAAGAGACATTACAGGTCTGCAAAAAGATATCCTACACGTAGGCCAACGCCTAGGGGAAGTGGAGGAAATACAGGAAAAGCTAATAGACACTGTCGACTCGCACAGAAAGGTCATCCAAGCACAGTCGGCCCAAATTGCAGAGTTGTTTCTTCACGTAGACGACCTTGAAAACCGCCATAGGCGGAACAATTTGCGCATAAGAGGCCTAGACGAAAGGGTCGAACAAAACCAACTCGCCACCTGGGCACAAAAATTCTTCAACGACTTGCTGAATCGCCCACCAGAAGACCTTATAGAGATCGACAGAATTCACCGCACCCTGGGCCCGCGCTCCGCAGACCCCGCAAGGCCGCGAGATGTAGTGTGCAGAGTGCACTTCTTTCAGGAGAAAGAGCAGATAATGAGATGCGCTAGAGAAGCCAGAAACCTATGCTACAAGGGGTCCCCCATTCTCATCTTACAAGATCTTTCCCGCCGTACACTTCAACAAAGAAGAGCACTAAAACCACTACTGACGGCGCTGAAAGACAAAGACATTCTATATCAATGGGGCTACCCCTTCCAACTGCAGGCACGCAAAGGGAACAAAAGAGCAACCTTCAGGTCCCTGGGGGATCTGCCCAACTTCCTGCATACATTCGAACTTCCGATGATTGACCTACCGGACTGGTCCAGAAGCGTGGGGACGCTGGCACCCGCTGTGGGCTCCCCATGGCAAAGAGCCGGCGACAAAACCAAACGCTGACGATCCAGACCCTCTCTCCTGATATGCCGACCAAATGTCATGAGACTAACGCAAACGCAAGCAGATGTTCTCGCTTGCCCACCCGCTCCAGAGATCCGCTGAGACATCACCAACGCACCCGAGAGTGGTGCTACTAAGCTATAGCCTTAAAATGTTATGCTGTTTAACTGTTTTATTTGTTCTAGCCGCGGCCGTAACGGGGCGCAGCTCCGGTGCCAGGTTTCGTTCGTTCCCCAGCAGAGGGTGCAGCCCGGGCGCTGCCACGTAAGGTGTTTTCCTTAAACTGCACTGAGGAAAGTTTGATGGGGACTCACCCCATATATGTTATCTTTCTCCTGTCTGTTTCTGTGCTGTCCTTTCACTCCCTCTTCCCACCCTTCCCACTTGTGCCTCCCCCCCCCCCGCACCCCAAGATTGGTCACATAGCACCCCAAAACACGCTCACTCAATTACCAAAGAAATGGCCAACATAACAGTCTGCACCTACAACGTTAAAGGCCTGAACACCCCAGGGAAAAGAAGCCAAGTCCTGTATCACCTACACAAGAAAAAAATAATGGTAGCCATGCTGCAGGAGACCCACTTTAAAGCTGACAACATTCCACGCTTTTCCTCCAAATTCTACACCACGTGGGTCCACAGCCCGCACCCAACAAAAAAGGCAAGAGGGGTCTCGGTGGCACTACATAAGTCCTTCCAACATGTAATGATCGATCAACTGGTCGACCCACAGGGCCGCTATATCTTCTTAAAACTAGAGGTCATGAATTCAATAATCTCATTTGCTAACATCTATTTTCCCAATCAGGACCAGGTCTCCTTCGGGCGGACAACTCTGAGAAAACTGGCTGACTTCGCCGATGGCTCTGACGTGATCCTGGGTGGCGACCTCAATCTGGTAATGGACCCGGGAGTGGACTCGTCGGTCGGTAAGTCCCCCATCTCCCACACAGCACGTCGTACATTCCAAAAAGAACTAGATAGGCTGAGGCTGGTGGACCTGTGGAGGATTTTGCACCCCGGGGTCAGGGACTATAGCTTCCACTCGGCGGTGCATAACAGCTACAGCCGAATAGACCATCTTTTTATATCCCACAGACTGCTGGACCATAGCCCCTCGTGCTCCATAGGCCCCTTCCTTTGGTCAGACCACGCCCCTATCTACGGGGGTCTCTCTAGAATGGGAGGACCTCCCAAAACATTTCAGTGGAAACTCAATGACAACTTGCTTAACGACGTTGTCTGTGCCGGAGACATCAAAAAAACAATAGAGACGTTCGCGGAGACACACAGGGAAGACCACACAGGCCACCCCATTAAATGGGAGGCCCTGAAGTGCGTCCTACGAGGCGTCTTTATCTCCCATGGATCCCGCTTAAAAAAAGACAGGTCAGCAAAATTGAAAAGACTCTTAGAAGAATTACAGACAAAATAGAGACTAAACAAAGGTAGACCCACAGAGAAAACGAAAGTGGAAATCTCCACAATACGTCAACAAATCCTCTCGATACTCGACCAAAAGACACTAGGATTTAGAGACAGGATGCGCAGATGTGCGTTCGAGTATGGAGACAAATGTGGGAAATGGCTTTCAAAGACTCTACACCCTAAGGCCCCCCTAACCTATATCCCAAAAATACAAAAGCGACAGGGAGGAATAGCCCACTCAACCACCGAAATTCTCGAGACCTTTCGCGAATATTACAGCAGCCTATATAACATAGAGAGAGACTCCGCTCAGACCCCGAGGGACAGTGAAGTCGAGGAATACCTAGATAGCCACGCTCCTGGACCTGTAGATCCAGAAGCGACCGCGGAAATGGAGGAGGACTTCTCCCCCACAGAGGTCTCAGCCCTCATCAAAGAACTAAAAGTAGGCAAGAGCCCGGGCCCGGACGGACTGACCCCAAAATTCTATAAACTATTCAAAAACGAATTAGCCCCGTTGCTGACCAACTCCTTCAACGCAATAAACAGAGGCTGCCCCTTCCCGACTCAGGCCCTGCAGGCACACCTGGTTGTAATACCCAAACCGGGGAAAGACGCTACGGAGTGTGGTAATTACAGGCCTATCTCACTCCTAAACGTAGACGTTAAACTCTTCGCCAAGTCAATCGCCACCCGACTTCAGCCATACATCCCGAAACTAATACATAGAGACCAGGTGGGGTTTGTCCCGGGAAGAGAGGGGAGGGACAATATAATAAAAACCATGTCACTGATCTCACGGGCCCGACAAGAGAGGTCCCCATTGGGACTCATGGCGGTCGATGCCGAAAAGGCCTTCGACAGGGTCGGATGGAGGTTCTTAGAGGGCACATTGAGGAAAGTGGGACTGGGGCCCCGCATGAGGGAGTGGATAATGGCGTTATACGGGAACCCCTCGGCGAGGATCAGAATCAATGGCGCCCTCTCAGATAGTATCCTCATACGAAATGGAACGCGACAGGGCTGCCCGCTGTCCCCTTTTTTATACATATTGACGATGGAGTCCCTGGCTAACTCCATAAGAAAAAACGATGCCATAAGAGGGGTAAAACTAGGCCAGAGGGAGCTTAAACTCTCTTTATTCGCGGACGATCTCCTGCTATATCTATCGTGCCCGAGAATAGGGATTCCGGTCCTACTGCAAGAATTTGACAAATTTAGTGCGATTAGTAACTTCAAAATTAACCTGCAAAAAACCGAAATGCTAAATATCTCCCTCCCAAGAGAGGAAGCACACTCCCTACAGGAACTTTTCCCACTCAAATGGCAATCGAAATCCCTCAAATACTTGGGAATACAACTGCCAGAAGACCCCGCAAACGTGTACGACCTAAACTTTAAACCCTTCTTGACAAATTTAGAGAGAGACCTGGGGAAATGGAGTCCCCTCTTCCTATCCTGGGCGGGAAGGGTGAACGCAGTCAAAATGGATGTCCTACCAAGGTTCCTTTACATATGCCAAGCATTCCCCATAAAACTGCACAGACCCTATTTTAAGCATATCCGCTCCCTGATAACAAAATTCATCTGGCGAGGCCGTAGTCCCAGACTTAAATACAGAACCCTAACAAGAGACAAACCCAAGGGAGGCCTGGGCCTCCCAGACTTTTCACTGTATTATAAAGCTAACATAGCGAATTGCGTGCTAAACCTGCTCAGGAACCGGAGCTCCAAGCTCTGGGTCGAACTGGAATACGACCTAGATGCCAGGCAGACTCAGGGAATATTCTGGATCCCGCAGACCTTGACCAGGCGCCTTCCAGCAGTGTCCCCACTGCTGAACCAGCTAACAAGAGCCTGGTCGGGCTTCGCAAGGGATACAGAACTGATCTCAGTTCCAGGCCCCCTCACACCTCTATTAGCTAACCCCCAATTTGAGGCCTTCCTACACCGAAAAACCCTAGCGACCACGTCAATAAACCCCGCGCCACGACTGAAAGACGTGATGACAGGAGACAAACTGAAACCACTGACGGAACTATTTGAGGGACGCATCGTTCCCCCAGGGACGTGGCTGGAATACTTCCAGCTAAGGAGCGCAATAGATACCCTGAGTCCCGAGCCTCGGGGAGCAGAAGACCCCACTGACTTTGAGAAACTGTGCATGTCCACAGCCCCCATCAGCCACCCAATTTCAGTGCTTTACAAGATGATGCTGGACAGGGAGATGGGGGACGGTCCCCCAGACTTCGCCCGCGCGTGGGAAGAGGAACTGCAAAGGCAATTGCAGCCGACCGAATGGGTCAAAGCTTTTGCTCTGACACACAAGGGGTCGGTATACTCCAGACTCCAAGAACTAAATTTTAAAATAATCTCTCGCTGGTACAGAACCCCAGCCAGGCTGCATAAAATGCTCCCACAACTCAACCCAGCGTGCTGGAGATGCCCAAACTCTATCGGAAACATGTCCCACATTTGGTGGAACTGCCCGCCGATAGCTTCTTTGTGGAAAGACGTGGTTAGTCTTTACAACAAATTGAGTGGCGAAGACGTGCAACCCAATATAGAGATGGGGGTACTGTCTATACTCCCGGGCTCCATATCCAGAGCAAAGAAAAGCCTCTTGCGCTTTTTTGTACAAGCGGTCAGACAGATTATACCGAGGTTCTGGCGGTCCGATGCCGCTCCCTCCAGGACACATTGGGTTGAAGCCATCGACGAACTAGCCAGATATGAGGAGATGAGAGCAAGCGAAATAATGAAAATAGAAGCTTATTTCGCGCTCTGGCGCCCCTGGCTGGAGTTTAGATCCACCACTGAGGCCACAGAGTGGGCAACCCGAGGCTCGCTGCCTCCCCAGACCCCCAGAGGGCTCGCCCCTTCTCTCACTTGATTCCTAGAACGGGGAGCCACCTGGCCGACACCAGAGAAAGAGGGTCTGTTGCACCAAGCGAAGAAACAGGGAGGCCAGCACACCGAGACCCCCCAACGCCAACAAACCCAAATAACAAGATAGCCAAACAAGAAAGGTATGGTGACCCGCCCTACCCCCCCTCCATCCCCCCCCCCTATCCTTCCCCTCTCTCTCTTTCTCTCTGACTGTTGTCCCCCCTTCCTTGAAGTTCATGTTGTTGTTGTACCAGAACATAAGCTTGAATTTAGAAAATTATTGTTATTTTAAAACTAAGGACAAATCGACTTACCTCACCAAATAGGTGAGAGAGGGGCGATTTAAGCAAAAGTTCCCATTTCAAAATGCACTGAAATTGATGTGTAATGATTGCATATGCCCTGTACACACTAAAATACTATATGTCCTAATAAAAACTTATTGAACCAAAAATATTAAATATTAAAATTTTTAATCAAGTCTGAGGGCTTGTTGTTTTTTTGCGGCGCGATTTGTATTTTTCATTGGTACTATTTAGAGTACCATATAATGTACTTAAAAAAACATAAACATTTTTAAGTTGTGTGAAATGGAAGAAAACGCAATTGCGCCACTTTTAGGGCATTCGATTTTTCTGGCATACACACTGTGCAAAAATTACATGATATCTTTATTCTGTGTTCGTCTTGACCTGATGGCGTTCATCATGCAGGATAAATAATGTGTTATTTTAATCCATCACTATTACGGATGTGGCGATACCAAAGATGGATTTTTTTCATTATAAATATGAGATCAGGATTTCTTTTACTTTTAACATTTATTATTTTTGTAATAATTATAGAAAACTTTATTTAACTTAATTTTACTTCTGTTTTTTTAGTACCCCAGGAGGACTTGAACTTGTGATTTTTGATCGCTCATACAACATACTGATCACATTACTAAGGGACATTTGGAACATTTAAATGGCTATGGGGACATTTACATGCTGCTGTCAGAATTGGCAGGGGCATTTAAATGGTTAACAGCCATGATTTGAATTATCTCCACAGCTGCGGAGGCTGGGTGGTGGATGTCAAAGACAGCCGGAACTCACCATGTATGGCATGGGCTTAGCTGAGCATGCGTGTGTTCCGAATGGGTAGAGCTGCTACCAGACACGCTAGAAACAAACAGATTGAACATTGTAAAGTCCAACTGCCTGGTCGTTCTTTCTCCTGACAGCTTCCATCGGGAGAGTCGGGAGGCTCCATACACATTAGATGATCGGTTGATCCGGTTGAAATCGGCACGTTCAAGTGACATTAATCAAATTTTATGGCTGGTATTGCTATAGGGGGCAGTAGCTGCACCAGGCTCCTTATGCCTTGGGGAGGTCGAAAGTCTCTCTGGCACAAAAGATAACAGTATTATAACTACTGCATGGTCCTTTGCGAGCCCTGTTACAGATTTTGCATTGGGGCCCACGACCTTCAGTTACTACTCCGTCCACTACAGCTAAAGTTACTAAATACTAGATTGGTGGCAGTTCTAAGGTCAGAATTGAGAATGTCTCATTCATGAGCATACATGACAACTGATTCACATGGTAGGCTAATCATTTTTATGGGGGTGCTACGGGGGAGTCTTTATAGGAGCTGCTAGATGTTATATTGCACAGTTTATAAAGTTCAGTATATAGAGTGCCAAAGAGTGACATGTTCTCTAGACCAGGGGTCCCCAACTCCAGTCCTCAGGGACCACCAACAGGTCATGTTTTCAGGATATCCTATAGTAAGAACACTTGTAGCAATGTCTGAGGCACTGATGATAATAACATCACCTGTGCAACACTGAGGAAATCCTGAAACCATGACCTGTTGGCGGTCCCTGAGGACTGGAGTTGGGGAACACTGCTCTAGACCATGCTAGTTAGGATTTCATTGGGGCTAATGCAGTGTACAACCCAGAGGCGTAACTTGAAGCTCCTGGGCCCCAATGCAAAACCTGGAACGGAGCCCCCAACTATAATGCTTTATTTACAGTACTGGACTTCCTATATGGAGAAGAGAGGCCTTATGGGCCCCCCAAGGCTCCTGGGCCGGGTGCAACCGCATCCCCTGCATCCCCTATAGTTACGCCCCCGCGGGGTACTATGATCGTACTTTTCCATAGAAGCAGTCCAAGGCCAACTATTCTCTCACTGCTGCCCAGATGGAGCCATATACTCTTACATGTATAACATAATCATTACCTATTCTTGTATCCATTAGAAGAAGGTGAGCCCCTTGCTTGTGATACCGCATTAACTGGCTGACCCCTGCAATAAAAAACACAGTATAGTCATGCAGGGCTGAATTTGGGGGCAGACATGTCACACGTGTACCAATACTCCCGATCCCCCGCTGGCTTAAAGGGGTTGTCCAGGATTATAACAACATGTCTGCTTTCTTCCAGAAGCGGCACCTCCTCTGTCCACAGGTTGTGACTGATATTGCGGCTCAGCTCAACTGAAGTGAATGGGGCCGAGCTGCAATACTGCACACAACCTGAGGACAGATGTGGAGCCGCATTTGGAAAGAAGCAGCCATGTTTTTCTAACCGTGGATAAGCCAATCAAAAGTAAAGTAACAGTGTTTATGAACATCTACTAGATTACGGATTATGGGAAATTTGGTGGAGAGCCACGAGAAAGGTGCGCTACGATGGGAACCTCTCACTCTGAGGACCAAGGGGCCCACAAAACATTCCTTTCGGTGACCTACAGGCATCCTTTCTGCTAAATTCAAAAGGAATGAAGTCCTGAGGGCCAGTCAGCAATATGCAGTAGTATACTGTAGATGGTGACCTCCACATAAGGGCGGAGATCCGGCTTGGACAGCTCTCATGGTTGTAGGGAGCATGTTGTTTTCTCCATCTTAGGGCTTATTCACACGGGCGTATTGTCACCCCGTACGACGCACGCGTATTTACTGCGTGTAACACAGGGTCAATGGAGGCAATGAGAGTCAATGGGTAAAGGCGGAGTCAATGGACTTTCATTCTTCCATGCACACCGGCGTGTGGACACTGCATATCGATACGCAGAAGAAATAAATTGCAGCGCGCTCTATTTCTCCACGTTTCAAACGCAGCCCTTAAAGGGCTGTCCTTACGCAGGAATTGTAAAGAGGTAGCATTTTGAACAGAACGGGGAACTTGAAAAAAAAGAGCCCCAGTGCGCATGTCCGTGACATCAGATTTCCAGGCATGCGCAGCGCCAATCGCAGCCCATACGCGATCTCTGCCGACACAGCGTATGGGCTTCGATGCGTACAACGCTGCGGTATACTTGCAGCGTTGTACGCATGTGCCCGTATGAATGAGCCCTTACTTTGTATTTTATAGTTCCATGGTGTCATTATGTGTAATTATTCTACTGTGTATGGGATAGAACATACCTTATAATGTATGAAGGTAGCCTGCACAAAAACAAGAAAAATCAATGAGTATAAAAGGAGTACAGAACAGATACACGCAGAGACCGATATTACACGTTCCATCTTATTCCAAATGCGTTTATGAACTTTATTACTATGCACTATGCAAGCTTACCTTACCTTGATCACAGATACTCAAACTTAGATTATATATGATAACACATATATAATTATTTAGTTTTACTTCTGAAAATCAAGTTGGAGGAAGCAGCCACTAGGGGTCTCCCTTCCAGCACCTTTCCAATCCACTGCTTGTTGTCAGGTACTTGGCTTCTCTAGTAACATGGCCATGGTGACACTGCTAGTTACTGCATGCAACAGAGGGTCAGGCATTCAGATGCTGCCTTGAAGCCAATTGGAGCAGGGCTATGCAAGACAGCATAGGGGGTTTGGAAGAGCAAATGCCAGCCAGTACAGTACTAGCAGAATGGCTAACAGCATGGGAGCAAGTATACACAGGGACGAGTGTCGGACATGGTTTGCCTGACACTCGTCCCGCGTAAATGGGCCTTTAGAGACAGTTTAGTAGACCAGAGCTGCATTCACAATTCTTCTGGTTGCCATTGAAAACAGAAGACAAACTTTTTGAGAGATACGTCCGTAACTGCTTAACTGAGCAACTATAATGCAGTGGGGCAGTTTTTTCTACATCAGACTATTGTACAGTATTGGCTGTGAGGACTGCAAGTCACCAGGGCAAGAGCTGGAAGATTTCAGCTCTGAAGCTTGCAAAATCATGAATACTGCTTTGAATTATAATGCAAGCTTGAACTCAAGAACAGTACAAGGTACGTTATGCAATGTATTCACAAAGTTACCCAACGTCTCTATGCAGATAAGAGAATACATCTGAACAACTATAAAGTGGTTGAAGGGTGAAGATAACATTTATATTACATTTTACATGTTATTTGGTTCTCAGCACAAAAGATCCCATGAAACAGGTTTCTAGAAGAAAATCAGTGAAACATTCCAGGAGTTATGTACACAAAGGGTGGAGAAAGAAATGTCTCATGCTACCCGAGGCCAGGTACATGACACAAGCGCAATAAAATGTAGTTGGGAGAAAAATCTGATAATATAACAATGCTATGTCACATTATCACACAGTGCAGCAGATGGAATGCATCTTACTTGCGCCCTACAGGGGACGGCCTATCGGGCGCAAATGTCCGCAGGTCGTCACAGTGATAATCCTTCTATGGCTCGTGAATGGAGGACCATTCCGGCCCGCCCGCCTCCATTCACAATAAACAGGCAGTCCTTCATAAGTGAACGACTGCCTGTTTACACGGGCCGATCCGTCGTTCAGTTTTATGCATGCGGAAACTGAGTGACAAACGAGAAGCGAACAATTTCTCATTCGTTGCTCCGTCTGGGCATGCCTTTACACAGAACGATGTGGTTCAGATGCCCCCTGGATGCAGGACTCTGAACGATTTATCTGCCTGTGTAAAAGGACTCTTAATGATCCTTACATATTAGTTTGGCCTAAAGCAAATTTAGGATTTTAGTCCAGGCACCAAGATGACTCCTGCTGCATGTCTGTCCTGAATGGCTCTCGTACATGCACCAATGATCTGCCGTGAATGTTTGCACGAACATTCTTTTGCCCGATTATCGGGCTGTGCTAATACGCCCACAATAGTTCATCCTATCATTGAGTAATTTATGTAAGAATACAGATGCTCGCTGATTGGTGGCACATCTCCCCGTGTAAATGTGGAATGTACTGCCAACAAGGCATTCTGCATGGGGATGATTGATTCTAGTAATGATCATTTGTCCCCATGCTACAGATCATCTGTCCATGTAAAACCACCCTCAGTTCGGTTTCACACGACCAAGAAACTCGCGTGAGATTTGTGCGTTGCAAGATGCACAAATCTTGCGCAAATGTGAATCCCATTCTCTTGAATGAAGTGTTGTTTTCCCGCACCGCATTGCAGGAAAAGAAAATTTCTGCATCACCTATCTTTCCGCGTTCCTCAGAATGCATCGGCCATTGTTTTCAATCAGGCAGTAAAGCACACCACACTGCGTGTGACGTAAGGTTTTCTATTGAAAACAATGGGCAACACTTGCCGATCCTCTAATGCAGCTGAAAGCTGCGCCGGATGATCGCTACTTTACTGAAGTCATGGGAGGCATTTCTGCGTGTAGGCTTTGGCGTGGAATTTGAAAAGCCAGCAAAAGGGAAGACACTTCCCTCGTTCAGGTACAACAACACTCAGTACCAGCGAGCGCAGGTACACCTACTGTAGAATGTGTTTACCCTTAGCAAAAGAAGATTGTCAGAAGTGGACAAGTCCTTTAAGGACCCTCTGTGGATCACATGCCATAATTAGTCAGTGGCTACTTGTGTTCACTCACCTGTGACTAACGGTTGATGGTTGTGTTGACGGCTGAGATGTTGCAGATACTGATTTGTTAGTTTCATTCGAACTATAAGAAAATTGCCTGATGGAACAAAAAAAGTACCTTTACGGCATTCTGCTGAATGGCATTATATTCAATAATTAGCACAATTACGGCGATACACATCAGATCCAAGTCATCTGACAATCTAATCTGCGTGGGAACAGCCCTAGGAACGTCGAGGGTTTCAGTATACCCAGGTTCCCAGCGGTGATAAATGACTTCCATCTGGCAGCGCCTTATTCTCCTTCCCCACAGAGCTGCCCAGTAATCCAATCAGTTGTTGCAGACCCCGCTGTACATGGTGGACATTTTTTATGCAGTTGATATGTTAAAGGAAAGGGACAATCAGACTTATTGGGACTGAATGGAAACTGACCAGTCCTATATTGAACTATTCCTCTCCCAACTAGAAAGCCTTTCATGACGCCTGCATCCTTTTAATGCTCTTTGTTTCCATATTCCGGTATACCGAGATCACTGTGGGAAGGTTTACTAGTGTCCTCCAGGCCAAATGTCTTAAGAACAGGGGATTGTGATTACTCTAGGACATACATGTCAAAAGCAAGGTCCGCGGGCTGAATCCGGCCCACCGCCTCATCTTATGTGGCCAGCAGCATCCCCACGGGCATTCCACTCACTTAGGGTGCCCACCCACTAGCGTTTTTTTTTCTGCTGCAAATTTGCTCCTATTTTTTCTTCCAATTGTCAATGGGACTTTCTAATGTTAAAAACGTAAAGTTGCATTGCATCGTGTTGCGGTTTTAACATTAGGAAGTCCCATTGACAATTGGAAGAAAAAATAGGAGCAAATTTGCAGCAGAAAAAAAACACTAGTGGGTAGTCACCCCTAGCCTGCAGCAGCAGTCGGAGGTGGCATGGCAGGGTCCCCCTGGGTGTACTGACCTGTACACAGCGCAGACGCTGAGGGGAGAGGTCAGCGGACACAGACTGCCTGGCCAGAGGTCAATAGGGGGGGGGTCGCTATTACTAACGGGACTACTATGGGGGTCAGTATTACTACCGGGGCCACTACGGGTGACGCTATTACTACTGGGTCACTATGGGGGACACTAATACTATTGGGGTCACTATTATTACTGGGGTCATTATTGGTGTCATTACTACTGGGGCCACTATGGGGGTCACTATTACTACTGGGTCACTATGGGGGACACTAATACTATTGGGGTCACTATGCGGGTCACTATTATTACTGTGTCCACTATGGGGGACATTATTACTACTACGGCCAATATGGGGGGGTCACTATTATTATTACCAGGCATTATGCGTGTGATATATTATGTGATAATAAGCTCTACTACATAGCTACTTGCCAGCTGAAATACCCAGACCAAATGTTATCTCCTGACATGTCTCAATGCATGACAGACAGTAACTTAAAGTGAATGTCCACCTTTGAACACAACATCTTTTTTTTTTTTTATCAAAATGGGGTCCAAAATTCTGTGCTAATTTCTTAATATACCACAATAATGCTCACACATTCTGAATCCTCCACACCGGCACGTTGGGAAATGCTAAAGGTCTGTCTTTCTGCTACTACAAATGATGTGGAGATTGGTGCGCATTTTCCCATTGTGGAAACTCCACGCCAAATCCCAACCCCATATATATATATATATATATATATATATATATATATATATATATATATATATATATATATATATATATATATATATATGTGTGTGTACTGTGGTGGGCAAGGCTGTGACATGAACATGCACCTCAATTATCAAAGCTGTAAAAAAATACAACCTGCCTTTGTTGCCCATATCAACCAATCAGAGCTCAGCTTTCATTTCTTAAATTGCTATGGTAAAATGAAAGCTGCGCTGTGATTGGTTGATGAGCAACGAAGACAGAATTTCTTTTAGACAGTTGATAAATCTGCCATGTTTCTAAGCCAACATATTGCTTACTTATTGCTTGAAGAAGCAGGTGGTGATGAGGATAGAAAAACCTCCTTAGCTCTAAATGTTCCCGAATTTCTGAAAAAAAGATAAGAAAGATATGGCAACATTTAATTAATGCACAAAGCTACTTTATCCATACTGTCTTGAATATGGTTGACTGAGGCCAACCAGACAAATGTAATATGACAAGATGTCCTTCCACAAAGTGCATGACAACTTAGGTTTACCATAGTGGCTGTCTTTTCTGGCTTGTAGAGGGGGCCCCAGTGGGGCTCCTCACTTATCATGTCCATATGCCCTAATAGGTGAGACAGCCCCTTTAAATGGAACCTATCCGCAGATTCATGCTGCCCTAACCACTGGCAGCATGGAGTACCAACAGGATCCCTCATTAGAATGAACTAAGTTACCCTGAAATGCCGCCGTGTTTCAGAGAGGGAATTAAATAAGGACTTCAGAATGGTGGTAAAAATGTGCAAACTTTAGTGTAAGACCCACTTGTGCAAAAATGTTGTTACTTTTTGACAGGTGCGCCACTCTATGCCACTTTCCAGAAAAGGGTTGTGGCTTGTTGGAAGGGAATATGGCTGTCTGGTCCTGACACATTTATGCATAATTTTGCCAGAAACTGGCATAAATTACAACATAAAATCTATGGCAGCTCCTAGCTGTTGTGGACTCCTGTGTGAACTCGCGGAGGCGGTAAGATGCCCCTACGGTGATATATGGAGCGGTGAGCGCTTACAGGGGTAACACTAAGACCAGCTTATCAAACATCAGTCGTAATAAATCACCTCTACGATTTTCAAAAATACCGGTATGAGAAGAAGATCCATCAGGGTGGCTCCCTGCTCGCTCAGCTTGGTTGACAAGTCTCCCCTTCATGCACCTCCAAATGTCCTTTTGTACATCTATAAGCATGTTATTTGGTAAAGGGGGTCTGTCAGCTCCTATGAGCCCAGTAAACTGAACTTTTGGGCTTATCGGAGTTGAAACCCCGAATCTGGTGGCGTGAGTCTTATACTTACCTTCCCTACTGTTCCCCATTGTGAAAGCAGCCATTGAATGCACCCAACAGACTACATAGACACAATCATCCATTCTAGGCGTGCGCTATGTAGTTCGCTGGATACATTCAGCAGCAGCTTTGTTAGCGCATGTGGAATAACGAAGTCTAAAATGGAAATGAATGAAACCCTTGTAAAACGGACACTAAACACACTGCGTGAACGCTCACTAAGAGATGGTTAATCACCTTTCACTGCTGGAATCTGAGTTTGGAGACCAATTAAACATCCTGCCCTCCAGTGCCTTCAGTTGTGGGGATCTAAGAAAGAGGAAAAAAATTGAAATGAATGACAACATTTTAAAAATTGCCTTATTTTAAAGGCCACCCAACTTTGTGAACCCGGTCTTCCAATTCTGTGGAAAGGGGTTTAGTATTTTTGAAGATAGTGTCTAGATAGTTATATTCTATCTACTACTAGTAAACCAAATGCATAGTCTCAGTGGACAGCATGAAAATAAGCGTGTGGAGGGGATGCTTGTCATTCTGAAGTATTAGGGGTGAGACTATGGCCATATGGCAACATGTGTCCCATGGCAAAAAGATCACAGTGTTGCAATGCAAAGTCACATGTGATTGTCAGTGGTGTGAAGTTGTGACCTGTGACTGGTAATGACTAAACTTTTCAAAAGTTCGGTTTGGTTAGTTCACCAAATTTTGGCAAAAAGTTCAGTTCAGTCCGAATCAGTTTGAACCAAATCCAAACTTCAGGAATAACCCTAAAATAGAGATGGAGAAGGAACGCCATTTTAGTGGGTTCAGCCAAGGTAAATGTCCCAAGGTTGGGGTATGCTCTGAACAGAACTTTTAGCAGAGTTGGACCCGATACAGGATTCAACTGTTTTGGTTTTTTGCAGTCCCAAAAAATTAAATTCGCTTGGATTTTAGCCACAAGTCACTTTTCCACTATTGACATCAACATACGTTGTGTGTTACTGCGACTTTCCTGCTGTTGGGCTGTTTTTTTTAACAGCCAAATTACAGCCGAGAAACAGTCACATGACAGCAAATCACAGACAAGTTACACAAATGTTTTGGTTCCATGGCTTTCATGTGTCTTGCTGTTGTGCGGCATGTTCCTGTTAACTTGAGAGGCTTTGCTCCATAGCTTTGAATCATCCAAGTGTTACTGATTGACCCCTTCTTGTCCTACTTAAAGTACCAGTAAGAATGTCTTACAGCGGGCTGGGGGAGTTATCCCTCTCATCTTCGGAGTTTTCTTGATGTATCCAGCTCTTGTCCTTTTTATATGTTGTACGTACTTTCATCTGTTTCAGGATGTTCTTTCTGTCTGCTTCTGAGGAACTCATCTCTCCTGAAATTCAAGACAAAATACAGCTTAACGTCTCTAAACAGGACCGTACTAACAAGCAAAGGCGTCTCAGAATGGTTTGGTGAGATAGTTTTGCATCTCTAGTTACCCCTGGCGGTATCAGGCATTGCAAACGATTTTCTGAAATATTTCCAAATACAAGAGCGATGAGTCTGAACATCAGATTGTTCATAAAAATCAAACTGTATGTCAGCGTGGGCAGAAAAGTGGCAAATGAGGTTTAACTCTGATAAATGTAAGGTTCTGCACATGGGCAGAGGAAATACATGTCACCAAAACACACTAAGGCCGCCTGCAGACGGGCGGAAATTCTCGCGCGGCAAACAAACCGCATCATGTTCTATTTCGAGCCCCGCACAGAAACGTCACTCACCGGCCGCCGACATGAAAGATCCGGAGCTGCGGGGCACAGGTGAGTACGCGCTGCTCTCTGCAGGTGCTCGGGTCGGGTCCCGCGGCGAGAATTCTCGCTGCCGGATCCGACCCGGCCGTCTGCAGGCAGCCTAAGTGGGAAACCACGGGAGAACACTGACATGGAAAAGGACTTAGGGATTTTAGTTAACTGCAAACTAATGTCAGGCAGCTGCTGCCAAGGCAAATAGGATCATAGGGTGTATCAAAAGAGTTCTAGGGGCACAGGATGAGAACAAGTCACTGGTTAAACCACACACGGAATATTGTATACAGTTTTGGGCACCGGCACTCAAGAAGGACATATCAGAGCTCCAGCAGGTACAAAGGTGGGCAACTAAAGTAATAAATGGAATGAGCGGACTACAGTTATCAAAATTTTGTTTAGAAAAAAAGACAGCCAAATATATCAGGGGACAATACAGATATCTCTCCCATCATCTATTTATACCCAGGACTGTGATGTAACAAGGGGGCGCCCTTTGCGTCTAGAGGAAAGAAGGTTTCTACATCCACATAGAAGAGGGTTCTTTACTGTAAGAGCAGTGAGCCTATGGAACTCTCTGCCTGCGGATGTGGTGATGGTGAAATCACTAAAAGAGTTCAAGAGGGGCCTGGACGCCTTTCTTGAGCGATACAATATTATATGTTATAACCACTAATTACTTCAGTAGGGTCGGTGATCTGGGGATTATTTTGATTACCAGATTTGGAGTTGACTTCTACCTCATTGGGGCTTATTGGCCTTCCTCTGGATCAACATTGCAGGATAACAGGCTGAACTGGATGGACATATTTCTCTTTTCAGCCTTACAAACAATGTTGATACCACTATATGTAACATATCGGAAGATCATTCCAAGAGACATTATCAGTGCCCATCAAAAATGTATCTATTGAGAGTTGCATTTGGAGCGGAATACAGGCCCCTCGTTATGGCAGCTGGCATTCTGCCCATTGAGCCTAGGCACATTCTGATATAAAATGTATTACATATATAGAATTTACTACTTTGTTATACTACTATATAAAATTAACAGATTACTAGAGTTAGCGGTGCGTCAACAGACTACAGGCTGCTCTAAAGGGCAGTTCAGACTCCGCTGCAGCACTCACCAATTCCCTGCAGCCTTTCAGGTTACTGTCAGAATCATCCTCCACATGATCGATAATAGGGCATCAATACTAATGCAGTTCCCAATTACTGTAGACTAGTTTACGTGGTTTCAAGCTGGAGTGTTACTTTCACAAGAAAGTTCTAGTGTCTTCTATGAGAATCTGATTAATGTCATAATAACCTGTAAAACCTGTCGCTCATACCAGAACATTTTAATTTTAGAATTAAGAGCTCATTAAACAATGGGTGTGTTTGGTTAGACAAACTCCAAACAACAAAAAGCACATTTTTTCCACATCCAATTTCTCCTTATGTTTTCTTACCTTTAAGGAGTTGGCCACTTTAAAAGTCTGCAAATTTTCACATATGTCCTAATGTGTGGCATGTATGCAAAAAAGTAACAATAACTCACTCATACGGCCTCTTCTCCAAGTTACACCCACTGACTCAGAAGCACTGCTGCTCTCGTCCACTGCGGCACAATATGGAGGTGCAGCGGATCAGGGCATGTCCATGCTCGAACTTCCTGTCATTCAGGTGCTGCTCTCTAGCACCACCCTGAGGCACAAGTGCAGTTACGGGTATTACTAGCTGAGCATGCGCCATCCTTCCAGGGTTGGGATGTATGCAGCTGCTTAAACAACCCAGCCTGTGCAGCTAGGAATACCGTTAACTGCGATTGCACACCGGGATGATGCTAGAGAGCAGCGCACACACCTCTATATCAAGTTGGGTATGGACGTGCCCTGATCAGCTGCCCCTCCATGTTTTGTGCTGCAGTGGCACTTTCAAAGTGCTTCTGAGTCAGGGGGTGTAAATTGGAAAATGAACACAGAGGCCATATGAGTGACTTATTTGCCCCACATTAGGGCATATGTCAAATTTTGCACATTTAAAATGGCCAACCCCTTTATAAAACTACTATTGCCCGAAAAATTAATTGAATTAGTTACTATTTGTGGAAAAAAAAACAATCTAATTAGGTTTTCAGGATTGTTTCCATTTTTACTCTTGTATGAACCATAATTAACACAAAAGAGTAGTGGGAAAAATTGGATCTGTAACTCAGAGGGTGCAGGGGTACCAACCACAGAGATTCCTGGACAGTCCGTAACAATTGGGCAAATTTCTCCAGTGTCCATGAAAAAAAATAGACGTGTCTGTGATATTTTTTGAGGCTGGTGGTACTTTAAGTCATTATTTTAAGAAATTTTATGAATTATGTAACGACATTTCACTTAATCCATCGCAGTTTATCCATTACTTATTTGTACTTGATGAGGCTAAGGCGTCTTAAAAAGCAATCATTGATATATATATATTTTTTTTGCTAATTCCGTATAGGGACAAATGCAAAAGTAGGATCCTAGAAATGACCCTTCTCATCTACATAGTATAAAATGCACAAAAATTAATGTGTAACCCAAATCTCAGATAATTGTACCAGAGACCCAATGATTGCCATTACAGATGCTAATAATTGGCTTTTTTGTATGAAAACAATTCCACCAATGACCGATTTTAAGTAATAATGTGCTATCCAATCTTAATCCCTCAATGCTACAGGACATACAGTTGCGTCATGCAGGTTCGGGGTATGTATGGAGGGGAATCGTGG
This sequence comes from Eleutherodactylus coqui, assembly GCF_035609145.1. Lineage (NCBI taxonomy): Eukaryota > Metazoa > Chordata > Amphibia > Anura > Eleutherodactylidae > Eleutherodactylus > Eleutherodactylus coqui. Next base: position 136,328,974 of record NC_089846.1, on the reverse strand, counting down.
GTTGATTCCACTCCATACAAAGTGGGTGCCGGCTGTTTCTTACAGCCGACACCCTCCCACAACAGATTCGATAAGCCGCACCCCTCATCTGAGCTGTTAACCCTTTAATGCCCCGATCGATGTTGGGGGGTCCCACACTGCCTCCCCCCGCAATGAGATGGCGTGTTGCCGTGCAGTTGCCATGGCAATCAGGGGGGTTCTGAAAAGCCCCAGGGCTGCCATTGCAGAGTGCCTATCAAGCCATACCCGTGGCGAGGCTTGATAGATTGCTAAAGCATTACATCATACTGCAGGAGCGATCAAAGCATTGCATTTGTTTAAAGAAGTTTTATTAATTATTAAAAAAAATAAAAGACAATAAAAGTTCAAAAAACTTTTTGCCATAATTATAAGAAACGAATCTAAAGAATAAAACAAAAAAACATATCTTGAATCGCTGCGTTTGTAAAAGTCCGATCTATCAAAGTAGCGCATTATTTACCCCGCACGGTGAACGTTGTCAGAAAAAAAAACGATGCCAGAATTGCGCTTTTTAGTCACCCCATCTCCAGGAAAAAATGTAATAAAAAGCGATCAAAAAGTCGTATGTACTCCAATAAAAACTACAGGATGCCCCGCAAAAAACGAGCCCTCGCCCCAACTATGTCTACGGAAGAATAAAAAAGTTATGGCTGTCAGAAGATGGCGCTAGACGATAAAAAAAGTAAATATCTTTGGAAAAAAATAAAGGTAGCACAGCCCAAAAAAACTATATAAATGTGGTATCCTAGTAATCGTACTGACCAATAGAATAAAGTTACCACTAGAGATGAGCGAGCATACTCGCTAAGGGCAATTACTCGATCGAGCATTGCCCTTAGCGAGTACCTGCCTGCTCGAGAGCAAAGATTCAGCTGCCGGCGGCAGGCAGAGAATGGCAGGGGAGAGCAGGGAGGAGCGGAGGGGAGATTTCTCTCTCCCTCTCTCCCCCCCGCTCACTGCCGCAACTCACATGTCACCCGCACCGGCAGCCGAACCTTTTCTTCCGAGCAGGGAAATACTCGCTAAGGACAATGCTCGCTCATCTCTAGTTACCACGTCATTTGTGTTGCAGTTTGTGCGCCGTAGAAACAAGACGCACCGAAAGTAGGCGGAATTCCATAATTTTTTCATTTCACGCCACTTACATTTTTTTTACGTTTTTCAGCACATTATATGGTACTTTAAATAGCACCATTGAAAAATACAACTCGCCCCGCAACAACAAGCCCCCATACAGCGACGTCGATGGACAAATAAAAGAGTTATGATTTTTTTTAAAAGGGTGGGAAAAAAACAAAAATGGAAAAAAAAGAGTCACGTCCTTTTGGGGTTAAAGAAATACAAACACTACATTCTCCTTCAGAAATGTATTAATATACAGTGAAACCTCTCCAAAACACCGTTTTTAGAAAATGACCCCCCCCCTTAGCAGACTACTTTTCAATACAATTTTGGGTCTTCTTGTCAAAAAGGCTTATTTGTATATATATTATATGGTGATAAAGCAGCCAATATACATGTGGTGCCCGCCCCTCGATGCCCGAAACCTATAATGAGTATCAATCTATAGTGACAGCTCTAAGACATGGAAATCTGTTCAGTTTTCGTTAAGCAGTCGCTCATCGTTGTCTTTCAGTGTGCTGATGATGAGCCTTATCAGGGATTCACAGCGGGATACAGCTGATACTATTGTTTCAGCTGTATCCCGCTCCCTGATGGCAGGCTGGGTATGAAGAACAGAGCGGTCCAGCTCTGTTCTCCAAACACGGCATGAAGTGCTCGGCTGTATAACAGCTGGGCGCTCTGTGCAGAAAACATCTGGATGCAGAAGACAAGCGGGGACAACCCGCTTGTCTTCTGCATCCTCTGCACGGAGCGCACAGCTGTTATACAGCCGAGCGCTCCGTGCAGAGAACATCTGGATGCAGAAGACAAGCGGGGACACTTTGCTTGTCTTCTGCATCCTCTGCTGGCAGCACAAGGTCATCGCTCATCTTGGGCGATCATCTTGCGCTCTAAATGACACAACGATTATCGCTCAAAATACATCTTTTGAGCAATAATCCTTGTGTCTAAATGGGCCTTAAGGAAGACAATGCAATTAAAGTAATTTTTGGCCAAATGAAAATATCATGAGGAGAAATGAAAATATGTGTGATCATAACCAAATCTTTGGCACCCTTTAGGCCCCTTTAGCCTTGTCAAGGAGACATATTAAAGGGCATGTTTATGGTTACTAACACATCTCAAGGTTTTCTCCATGTTGGTGTTTGACAAAACAGAATTGCCCAATCACAAAGATATGTTGCACAATCTTCTGCTTTCTGAGATGTCTTTTGATACAATCAGTATTGGCCATGATGTACCTTGAGCCAAGCAGAGCAAATTATTTTGAAGGCCTCCATAAATTTATATATAAGTTTGTCTACTTTTATATCTCCTAGGCCCTTTGGGCTTCAGAATCTGGATTTACCAGTATTCAAGCAGCCAGTTCAACTCTTGTAGATAGCGCTTGAAAGTTCCCAACAAATTGCACAATTCTCTGCCTTATAGCTGCATTGAATCAATAAGTCAAGTCTTCAGCCATATAAAGCTGGCCATAAACATTAGATTAAAGGAATTGTGCCAAGTGTTACACTTATTCCCTATGCGCAGAGACCCCCATCCCATATTCACAGATTTGAAGATAAGTGTCTACTGTAATTGGTGAGGGTCTAACTGCTGGGATCACTACTGATCATGAGAACTGGGATCCCATTCAGAGGCGGACTGGGCGGGCAGCAGGCGGACATATACCCCCTCCAAGCTAGTCCCTTGGATGCCCGGGGGCCACTGGCTGGATCAATTTATTCCACTAGTTAGGGCCGCCAGGTGAAGTAATTGATTCCACTGTTTAAGGCTGTTGAGTGGAGCAATGTATTCCGCTGTTCAGGGCCGTCAGGATGTTTCTTCTATTACTGCTGCACTATCACTGACAGAGTACATCAGCGCTGCAAACCACAGCTCCCTCTCCTCCATTTTCTGGCACAGCTTTTTTCAGCGCACATTGAAGGGACTAGTCTGACGGAGGCAGTAGTCATTTGCAGCGCTGACATGCTCTGTCAGGAAAAGTGCAGCAAGTTGCAACCATTGAAGGAACACCTAAGTGGTCCTAAAGAGGTCCAAAAGCCATGCTCTACTTTGCAGTCCTGCAATGTTATAGAGAATGCAAGGCAACTTACATGGTTGAAGTTTTGGGGGGCGGTGGCCCTGGGAAGGGAGAGGACATACCTAGGGGTCAAAATGGGGATGTGGAAACAGCGGGCACAATGACTTCGTGTCCAGGTCACTGAGGAGGCCCAATTACTTTGTGTGCATATGACGGGGCCATATAGGGGGCAGAGTAACTTTACAGGGGAGCACAGAGGTGGCATAATTATTTTGGGGGGGGGGGCTACAGAGTGGCTATGATGATCCTGTAGAGCCACAGCAAGGGCCCTTTTACACAGAATGATCATCGTTCAGTGTAAAGGCTGCCATCGACTGAAAGACGATCTACGAATATCGGGTGAGTGGAAAACATGACACAACCAGTTTTGGCAAGAACAGTCTCTTCCACCATGATAGATGACCAGGGGAGAGAAGGATCAGGCAATAAACTTGCCCACTGCTTTTGTTCTCATTGGATTTAAGTCACTGCTAGAATTATCAGACAAAGGCTTCTCATTGAGAACACATACGCGCTTTGCCAAGCATACGTTTGTATGAGGTAGTCAGGAGGGATCGGTATCGGCTAAACGAGTATTCGAATGTTTATGGCCATTTTAAGGGATATCTAAGAAAGATGAGACCATCACAAGGAATACAAACAAGTTGTACTTATTCATAGAAACGCACACAGAAAGACATTGAGCAATGAGCAGTGTGCGTATTATCTTCCGGGAATCCGAGGAATGTGTTTATCGACTGATGCAATGGAGTGATTAGGAAATACACATTTCCACAAGGGCATCACAATTGTCATTTTAGTCTTCGAGGAGTCTTTAGTGCATCCTAAATGCACCATGCAGACCTGATTCAACACACTCGTGGCGGAGGTGCAATGGTTCCAAGTCTGTGTTGAAGTTACATAAAGAGCGCCTTGTTTCATACTTTGTGTCCTTTAAGCAAACACATTAACCTGATGTCATATTAGATAGCATTGTATTAGGTGTCTCTGAGCAGACAGTTATTACACAGGATTACGTAGTCTAGACCTCATGCCTTTGACCTTGTTTTTATAGATATACTTTCATATGGCTTTACTAGACATCTCTTACATAAAGCTATAAAATCTGCCAAGCGGAAGTTTGCATTATTGAAGCTGGCAATGATGCAGTGACTAGACTAATACTATCATTGAGCAGGACAACTGAGTAAAGGTGCATTTACACACATAGATGATCGCTCAAAATTTGTCCAAAACTGACAGTTCGGAGGTGGCATAGGTACTAATGGGCTTATCAGCCCTTTAGTACTTCATTTGCATGTATTTAGAGAACAGCGGGTGGTCTGTTCTCTAAATACATCGCTAGTGTTCTACAGCAGGACAGCAGCTGTTAAAGAATGTTATCAGCTCCGTGGAGAAAACACAGCGTGGGTCCGTCTTATCTTATCGTCCTGAGGGACTAGGATTTCATGCGGACTGAAGTCAGCGATGAAAAAAAGTGCACGGTACGTGCATGATGGACGCACATTTACACACAACGATTATCACTCAAAAGATGACTCTATCTTTAAATTTTGGAAGAAAATACCATATATACTCGAGTATAAGCCTAGTTTTTCAGCAAATTTTTTTATGCTGAAAAAGCCCCCCTCGGCTCAATCATTCACAGCTATTCAGTGGATGACATCAGTGAATGGCTGTGATTGGTTTATTGAGCGCTGGCTGTGATTGGCTGGAGCTCAATCCAATCACAGTGCTTACTTACGCAGCGCTGGGAGGTGAGTATTGCATTTTTTCTTTACCTGGTATATACTCGAATATAGCTCGGCTTATACTCGAGTTAATAAGTTTTACCATTTTTTTGTGGTAAAACTTATTGGCTCGGCTTATACTCGGGTCGGCTAATACTCAAGTATATACAGTAATTCAGCTTCTATCTGCCATTTTTGACCCCCCCAAAAATCACTGCAGCCAATAGCTTTAATATCTACATGTCTCATGAGGTGGCAGGCCAGATCACATCCATCAAAAGCTGGAATTATATGGATATTAACCCTGCTGGAAACCCACAGATGCTAGTCTGAGGCAAATGAGAAGAGCCAGGAGAGGCTGCAGACTGTGCCCTAAGCAGCAGCATGCATATCACAAGCATGGGAGTTTCTTTAGTGGGTGCAACGACTACTGTGCGATTGATTACTCTATTATAGGCCTCATGCCCACAGCCGTGACTGACTCCGCCAGCGGAATATCGCAGCAGAGTCTGCCACGGCGCCCCCCAAAAGCCCCATACTTACCACTCCAGATCCACTCTACGTGTCCTGCCTGGCAAGCCGGCGTGCATGCGCAGTGCAGCATGTGATGCAGCCGGTATTGGGCAGGGACGCATATTCACGCGATACTTCCGCTGTAGCACAGAAGTATAGCATGATGGCCGCACAATCAATCCCAAATAATAGGTCAGCACGCAAAGCTTCCACAAAACAACTGTTCTATATTTTGTTCATTACAATTAAAAAGATGTTACTATATAACCGAGATGAGTCTCCAATGTGCAGCAGACAGGCAGATGGAAGGCATACAGCATATCAAGTTCATAGAATAATATATCAATTCAAAAATGCATGTATGCAAAACCGTATATCAACAATCATTTAATCGTATAGAATGACACATCAAGCATACAAAAGATTGAACCTACATACATACGTAACAGTACAAAATGCTTAAAGCCCACCTTACCACCTGCACCCCGACACATGTTTCACCCCAAGCCTCCTCAGGGTTTTGCATACATGCATTGATATGTTGTATGCCTTCTTTCTGCCTGTCTGCTGCACATTGGAGACTCATCTCTGTTATATTGTAACATCTTTTTAATTGTAACGAATAAAATATAGAAAAGTTGTTTTATAGAAGCTTTGCGTGCTGACCTATTATTTTGGATTGATTGTGCGGCAGAGTGTGTGCTGCTTGTTGTGGGATGCAACCGTAATTCATTATACTCCATTACCTATACAATGACTTACATGGGAATTGCAGTTCTGTACTGGAAGGAAACACATATTAATCTATCTCAGAAACCGTCTTATTGGTTGCTGTAAAACCCACATTTTTGTAAATCTACCATGCTGTAATCCAGTGTTTCCCAAACTGCAGTCCTCATGACACCCCAACAGGCCAGGTTTCCAGGATCTCCGTAGTATAGCACAGGTGATGTAATTATGGTCGGTGCCTCAGACATTGCCACAGGGGTTCTTACTATAGGACACCTTCAAATCATCATGTGTTGGAGGGTTGGAAGGACTGGAGTTTGAGAAGCACTTCTGGAACCCACACAAGGAGAACATTACATGTATACAGTTTACATCAAACATCCACCGCCAGTGGTTTACAAGACTGAATTTCAGCCAGCGTATTCAGTAGCAGTTTTATGATTCTGTACGCGTGACACAACACGGGTCCGTCCCTCCAGCAATTTGGCAGCACCGATGTAATTCTGACTATACAATATGAATTATTCTGGAAAATAACTGAACAAGAATAAGCATGCAAGTATGAAGTCAGATCAGCAAATGTGTCTTTCTGCATTTACACCCAGATATGGCTACAGATGTTATCTTACTATCTGCTTCTAAGTACAGATCATGCTCATATTTGTAATATATACCCCAGCATTAGTCTGGATCAGACACCCTATGGCTACTAGCTTATTCACATAGCTATTGCCAGTATCTTGTCTAGTATGGTGCTGGCCTCAGGTTATATGCACCCTGTGTGGAATGTTTTCTAGCACCCCATCATAAGACAAAAACCATATATATTCCACTGATAGGCAGTCTGCCTGTATTCGGTGTGTCCAGGAGTAGCAAGATAGCAGTGAACCCACACCAGTACAGCTCAGTGAATAAATACTGTACCAGAACCAATCTCATAACATAAATACATTATCAGAGGCAAGCTCATAATATAAATACAGAACCAGAACCGAACTCAGCTCAGTACATAAATACCGCACCAAAAGCAACATCAGTGTAAAACAATACAGTACTAGAATCAAGCTTATAAGATAAATACAGCACCAGAACCAAGCTCAGTAGATAAATACAAGAACTAAGTCTGAAAATACACCACGAAAGCAGACTCATAACATGAATCCAGCACAAAGCAACTTCAATACCTCGACACAATACTAGATCCAAGCTCATAACGTTCTTAATTAGAATATAGAATCTCCCTTTTCCTCTAACCCTCATCCTTCTTACAGATGTGTAGTTCTAAATGCAAGCCTGGCCGACCACCTATCATGGCAGCATCGCCGACTCCCGAGGTTCCTTATCTTTATTTGTTTTTTTCTCTCTTGAATCAGCCATTTCCCTCTATAGAGAAAGTCCACTTTAACATGCCAAGTACTCGATCCCTTACATATGTGGAGTGCTCATCAAAGCTCAGCACCTGCGGCTTCTACATTTGTAGGAAAATGTTAAAGGCAAAGCATTTTTGCTTTGCCTTTAACTTTTCCTCGATGATATTTCCTCACACTTTCCTCGATGGCATCCACAATGGCCGCCCATCCTGCCAGTCCTCATCCGAGTCCTGCTTGTCCTGCATGCACTGTTTGTATGTTATTCTAATGGCTGTTCTTGGAGACCAGATTCATTCAAGGAATATAGTCCAAAGTTTTATTACGTTAAGCACTATAAGTGTAGTACCTCTACAAACTGCCATAATGATCATTGATCATTATTACCCATCCTTAACCCTTTCCAATCCAATTTGTATCCTGGTCTTCCTAGGGGGTTTACTCTTTTTCTGCCGTTATACAACAGCGCTATCTGCTGGCTAAAGCCAGTACTGCATGAGGTGACACGTTGGTTAGGCTCCGACAACAGAGAGGCTGGCAATATACAGTAAGAGAACCCCGATGGACGTCTTCTAACATCGGAGCCTTTACAGTCCTAAAATCATAATGTCTTAAGACGTCAGACAGTGGATTAGAAAGGGTTAATACTCACTGACATAGGAACATTCCGATATGTTATCTTACAATAAATCCCCCGGTCTAAACACAGTATTATATCGGCGTGTAATACTTTGAGTTTTATGAAGATTGTTGCTAATGTGGTAGACCAACATGACCAAACACGCTATAAGCTCACATTACATACTCCTGTGACACGGCAGAGCGCTGCGGAGTATTAAGGGAAAGATAAGTATTTTCAATTATAAACTGGGCAGTCGCTGGCAAACATGTGATTGAGAGGCATAAATTGTACCAAATCGCGCACCATGCTTTGGGCCCTGTTCAGGGACAAGAGACAATATCAATCCATTACAAAGACTGGGGGTAGAATTTATCAGGGTGTTTACACCAGAATTCTGGCAGAAACAATGTTGCAAATTTTGGTGCACAATGTACTTTTCCCCATTTTTACATCACTGCTCTAAAAAGTGGCTGGTGTAGCAAATGAGGTGGGACCTCTTGTGGCCAGCAAATTTACTAGAATATGTGCCAGAAAGTGATGTAATATACAGCCCAAATCTATGTCAGCTCTTTGTTTATGTGCAGTTGCAATCAAAATTATTCAACCCCCATTGTATATTTGGCTTATTTGTCAATTTTACTATCATCTGTCTGCAAAAAAACAAAAACAAATAAGAACCATTAAGGCCCCCTGTCCACAGCAGTGACTTCACCAGTGGTAAATCGCCAGCGAATCACGGCGTCTGAAGCTTTCCATAGCATTGCTATGGAAAGTGCCGGCCCTGTATCAACAAGCAGAGAATCATTGAGATTCTCCGCTCGCGGCCGGCAATTCGCAGCATGCTGCGAATTGCCCTGATTCTCCGCGGTCAGCCTATCTGTTAGATTAGGCTGACAGCGGAGATCAGTCTGCGGCTCCTGTTCCCGGGCGGCGGAGCTCCGCCGCGGGATACCGCAACGCCCGTGGACAGGGGACCTTAGATAGCTTAATGCAACTAATATAACATGTGGTTTTTCCAAATTGAACACCTTTAATGGCTACTGCAGTCTTGGAATTATCCAACCCCTTCATGATAAGCATATTTAGTACTTAGTAGAGCACCTTTTCCTATTGTGACCTGTTGCAAATGTGATGTATAGCCAGACTCTGACTACTGACAGCGTTCCTGATGAATCTTAGCCGATTCCTCATGGGCACTGGCCTTCAGTTCACTAATATTCTTGGGTTGGTGTGCTACAACCACCTTCTTCACATCCCACCAAAGATTTGCTATGGAGTTCCAGTCAGGTAACTGTGACGGCCAATCAAGAATCTTCCAGGTCTTCCTCTGAAACCAAGCCTTGGTGGACTTTGTGGTATGCTTGGGATCACTGGCTTGTTGGAAGGTCTAGTGATGCCCAAGCTTCAGCTTTCTCACAGAAGGCATGATGTTTTCTCCTAGGATTTCCTGATAATTGATTGAACCAATGTTGCCCTCCACACGCTGCAGGTTTCCAGGGCCAAAGGAAGTAAAGCAGCCTCAGAACATCACCGAGCCACCGCCATGCTTCACTCTAGTGGGTGTTCTTTTCATTCTTCCTCCTCCAGACAAACCGATGATCCGTAGGCCAGAAAAGTCCCAGTCTTGTTTTATTGCTCCACAAAATAAAATTCCCCCAAATCTGTGGCTTATTTATATGGGTTTGACCATATTGGAGCCAACTCTTCGGCCTCATGTCCACGGGGAAAATCAGGCCCGCTACGGATTCTCCATGGAGAATCCGTAGCGGGTCCCTCCTGCCCCGCGAACATGAGGGCTGAAAATAAGAATAAACTTACCTGCAGGGGTCCGTGCGCGTCTTCTCTTCTTTGCGGCCGGATCTTCTTTCTTCGACCAGCGGATGTGCTCGGCATGTCGGCGGCGTGCAGCGCGCATGCGCTGGGCACATCTGCCGGGCCGAAGAAAGAAGATCCGGCCGCGAAGAAGGGAAGATCTGCACGGTCCTCTGCGGGTAAGTTTATTAAGACCCGCACGAAAATGGAGCATGGTCCAGATTTTTTCATGCTCCATATTTTTTTTCATTCACTTTTATTGACCATCCGTGGGTATTTATCTACCCGCGGGTGGTCAATGCATCCCTATGGGGTGCGGATCCGCGGGCGGGAGAAGAGTTAAAATCCACTGCGGATTTTAACTCTTCTTTTCCCCGTGGACATGAGGCCTTCTTGTACTTTTGAGCCAACAAACAAAGTAGAGGTTGTATTCTATCCTTCTTTATGCAAGGAAATCATCTCCTAACTTCTTGCTCCACTATCTTGTAGCCATATTTGTAACATGCAATTAAACATCATAAAACTCTACCCAGTTTGGTGTTTGATGTTAATCTCAATCATACCTTACCAACTAATCAAATTCCTGATAAAAGTACCTTTAAACAGCATAATTGTCACATGAGTAATTGTTGGAAACAGTGAATTCAAGCGTCAGTCGCCCCGTGTCCAGGCAGCTGGTGACAGGGCACTAAGCAAGAAATCGCTCACTGGTCAGAATTGCTAGGAGTTTAGCTGAGCTAGTGATATAGGCCCGTGTAAACAGGTAGTCGATTAACTATGATAAATCTGCCTGTTTACAGTAATGGAGGTGGGCAGCCGGAAGAGATCTCTGGCAAGCTCGGCCTCCATTCTTTGAATGACTTTTGCTCATGTGTGAAAGCAGAGACAGTTGTTGGGCACTTCTGCGCCCAACAGTCATCTCATGTACCAAACCTTTAGTTGCATGAGTTGTACTTGAGACAACACGGGATTTACAATTGTGTGCTCGTATGAGGGGCTTGCATAATGCTGACACTGCAGTATTCATTAAAATTGGCATTTTGTATTGCATTTTGAGAACCCACTTGTTGTGTTGAGTTATTTATTGTTGTTTTTGCAATCAGCTGGAAGTTTGTAAATTTGGCAAAAAAGCCTAATATACAATGGGGCCTAAATAATTTTGGCAAGAAAGGATAAAAAATTGAAGTCGGCTTCTCATTAAAAAAAAGAGCATGCTATTATTACTGCTTAGTGCTAACAGACATCGGAGCTGAATAGCTTTGATTGCAACTGTTGATTTGATTTTTTGGCGCATTAACAGTCAAAATATTTGCCAAATTTTCTAAGAGGTCTGCAGCTCTTAATAAATTTGGCATGTTTGACTAGGTTAAGATAGGCATTAGAGATGAGTGAGCGTACTCACTAAGGCAAATTACTCGAGCGAGTATTGCCTATTTCGAGTACATGCCTGCTCGTCTCAAAAAATTAGGGTGCTGGTGGGGTCGGGCAGTAGCGGGGGTTAGCGGCGAGGAACGGGGGGGGGGGGGGGGGGGAATCTCTCTCTCTCCCCCCCGCTCACTCCCGCAACTCACTGCTTACCCCCGCCGACACCCGAATCTTTTGAGACGAGCGGGCATGTACTCGAAAAAGGCAATACTCGCTCGAGTAATTTGCCTTAGCGAGTACGCTCGCTCATCTCTAATAGGCATAGGAAACACTGGTCCAAAGGTGCTTTTACATGAATATCCGCTCAAATGATCGGTTTCAGGCAGCTGTTGGTACATGCACACACTCAATCTATGAGCGACTCCTATTTACTGTGAATGGAGCCAGGAGGGTTGGAATGCCCCTTGGCCTGCAAAGGAGCAATAGTCACTGGTCTGCTGTTGGGTGCTGATGCGCCTGACCGTCGTACTGTGTAAAGGTACCCTAAGTGACTTCCACCCACTTCCAGCCTGTCATACATGAACCACCTGTTTCAGACAAATCGGGAATAACCTTGCGATTACAGCAATGAATAATGCAGGATGGCAGCAGTTATGCTATGGCAGTGCCATCTTGGTCTATATTACGAATTGGATTTTTCCGAAATGGTCAGCTCATGCCTTATCTTTGACCATAAGACCAGAGATCTGGGTGTTTGACCTGTGACAAATGGCTGGGTGTTGACCCAGATAGGAAATTTATGCTAATTTTGAAAACAATCCCATACTCTAATCTCGGAACTAAAAAAAGATAATTACAAATTGCAATTATCCTCATCCAGTCACTCCCTAACTATTGTTCATCATTTCCGTCAATGAGTGATAAGTTCCTCTTAAGAGCAGCTTAAAGTAAGCTATGTAGATGTCTCCCCAATTTAGAGGCAAGATCAATTTGGGAAGATTAACCCCTTAATGACGCGACCCCCTATTTTTTTTCCCATTTTCTTTTTTTCCTCCCCCCTTTAAAAAAAATCATAACTCCTTTATTTATCCATCGACGTCGCTGTATGAGGGCTTGTTTTTTGCGGGACGAGTTGTAGTTTTCAATGGTGCTATTTAATGTACCATATAATGTACTGAAAAACTTTAAAGAAATTTTAAGTGGAGTAATATGAAAAAAAAAACCATGACATTCCACCATCTTTCAGTGCGTCTTGTTTCTACGGCGCACAAACTGCAACAAAAGCGACATGATAACTTTATTCTATGGGTCGGTACAATCGATACAATACCAAACTTATATAGTTTTTGTACTGTACTACTCTTTTCTTTTTTCAAAGACATTTAATTTTTTTCAATTATTTTCGGCCGCCATCTTCTGCGCACAATAACGTTTTTATTTTTCTGTCTACGTAGTTGAGCGAGGGCTCATTTTTTTGCGGGATGTCCTGTAGTTTACGTTAGTAAAAATTCGGAATACATACAACTTTTTATTGTGTTTTTTGTAGAAGACAGGGTGACTGAAAGAGTGCATTTCTGACGTTCTTTGTTTTCGGACGACGTTCACCGTGCGGGGTAAATAATGTGCTACTTTGATAGATCGGACTTTTCTAGATGCGAGATACCAAATATGTATTTTTCTTTTATGATTTAGATTTTTTATTATAGATGTGCCAAAATGGGGGTGATTTCAACTTTTATAACTTTTTTTTTTTTACAATTAATAAAACTTTATTGATCTTATTTTCACTTTTCTTTTAAGTTCCCCTGGGGGACTACAACATGCGATGCTTTGATTGCTCCTGCACTATGACTTAATGCTATAGCATTATGTCATACTGCGATTTGACAGGCAGTCTATCAAGCCACCCCACGGGGATGGCTTAATAGGCAGTCTCCTAAGACAGCCCTGGGGCCTTTCAGAAGGCCCCCGGCTGCCATGACTCCTGCACGGCTCCCCCAGTCTCACAGCGGGGGTCCGTATGGGACCCCCGAACATTGTTCGGGGATTTAAATGCAGCTGTCAGACTCAACAGCGGTATTTAAAGGGTTAATAGCAGCGATCAGCTGCGCAGCCCAATTGCAGCTATTGCCCGCGTGTGTCAGCTGTAATAAACAGCTGACGCCCGCGCTGTATGAAGAGAGGTCGCCCCTTAAAAAGGCGCAGAGGTGCATTAGTAAACCAAATAAAGCAAGGTTATTTTAGCCATTAGACCAAACAGGTATTGATATTGTGAACTCGTGAAACCCCAAAACTATGACCCGAAGATGGATCTGAAATAATGACAATTTTCCAGGAATATTGGGTATTAACTTTATAAATCACTAGCCAATTACCAAATGTCACCTATGGATCATCTGATTTTTTTTTGCACCAATTTCCCTTTTAGAATGATCTAAAACCTACTACAGCCTTTTAATGAGGGCGTAACAGCTTCTTGTTAATTCCTCTGCGGGGGTGTGGTGCAACAACACAATTTCTTGCCAGTCTGTTTGCCACCCCAGTCCCTGTTTAACCTGCCTGGCAACATTTCCTTGGCTGAGAAGAAACCTAATAAAATATCTGTAAGTGTCTTGCAAATGTTGTGTAGATCCTCTGTACACATTTGTCTGAGGGCCCTTTTACATGGAGTGGTAAATGAGGCGCTCATCTATCTGGCCTTTACATGGGCTAATTCAGGCTCCATGCAGGACTAATAATTGTGCAATCGTCTGTCCTGCAAAGAGAATCATCCCTGTAGGCAGCACATCCACCGTTCACACAGGGAGATGGGCAGCTGACTGCAATGAGTTTTGTAGCTGCACAAAAATTGTGTTTGCCTCTTTGTTGGTTGATCGGGTGCAGCTTTACAGGGCGAATGAGCATTCATTCGAACATTTGTGCCCAATTGTTGAGGGCAATTTCTCCCGCACACATGCCAACCCTGCTCTGCACACAGTGTGTGTCCCCAGAGCTACTGAAGAAGAAGCATAGGCCTCATGCACATAGCAGAGAGCTTAAGCCCTATTTACATGCAACAATTATCGCTCAAAATTTGTTCAAACTATGGCATATGAGCAATAATCGTTGCGTGTAAATGCTACCATTGTTTAATGTTTGGCTGAACGATGATTTTAAGGTGAGCTTAAAATCCATCATTCAGCCGGAGAGTAGATAACACAGACTGCACACTGTGTTCTCCCGTGCCTGTCGGAGATTACATTGTATTCAGCGGACAGCCCATGCGAGAACAAAGCAGCTGTGTGCAGAGCTCAGACCACCTACTGAGCTCTGCAAACAGCTCTTGGAGACTCATTTATGCGCAAATGAAGCTGATAAAGTACTAATGGACATTGGTTGTGACTGGCATTGTTAGCTTATTGCCATCCAAGTAAATTAGGCTGAGTTGTAATACCAGAGAAACCCAATGAACAAGAGAGGTGCTATTTCTAGAAAAATGTCAGACTTTTTCCTTAGTCTCAAGCAACCCAGTTAGTAATCATTTGCACAGCTAAAATAGTTTTTTTTTTAAGGCAAATTCTATTGATGACCTATCCTCAGGATAGGTCATCAATACTGACCGCGGACCCGCCACTTGGGATCCCTGGTGACCAGCTGATTGTCCAGCCCTCTGTAATTGCAGCGGGGTCGGGTGTTGTCATCTATGTTGAAGGCGGAAGTGTCATAGAGGGCTTCACTCTTATTGACGTCAATGGGAGTTGAAGCCTCCTATTACACTTATGGCAGTTCCCCCTCCGACACCGGGGTTAGACGTGGAAGCATAATAGGAGGCAGCGCTCCCATTGATTTCAATAGGAGTGAAGCCCTATATGACGCTTCTGCTTCCAACACTGATGACAACGTCCGGCCCGCTGCACTGGCAGGACTAAGGATAGGTCATCAATAGAAGTTGGTTCTATGTGAAAGTTGGGAACCAAAATAAGCCGCTGCATAAATCTGTTGGTTGTATTATAGGGTCTGTAATTTTTCACTACAGTTTTGGATGGCCCGGGAGGTTTTACTAGATCATGACATGTTACATCAACCAATAAGTCATTATTATAATAGTTTAGTATGAATATAGAAAATCGGCCAAGACACCAAGTCTATTAAAATCAGATTTCTATGGCCCAGCCCAATATCTAGAGTCTAATGGACTGCCCCTTAAAATGCCACTCATGGAAATGCAGTCTTTCCTAAGGTCATGACTGGAGTTCATACAATACGGGATATACAGGTGCTAGTCAAGACACGCAGAGAACAAAAAGCAGAGTCGGGATCAGTCCAAGTCAAATAAGCAAACAAGAACATTACCTGCACAACCAACCACAGGAACCGAAGAACGAGGCGGCTCAGGAAGGGAGTGAAGGCAACGGGGTGAAATAATCAGGGGCTCTTTAAGAAGTCATGTACCACTATAGAGGGCTGGTAGGGATTATCATATGGTCATCATAGGGCAATGAAGCTTCGTACATAGGCCTAGTCACGGCACAATGCAAACCGGGACCGGATGGTTTCACCATAAAAAATGGTATATTTCTCCAAAACAACAATCTAATCAGACTGTCAAGAATAATAAGTCATTGATCCAATCACTAATGTGTCACCAGATACTGGCGGCCCTCATGGCCAGCAGATACCGAATGATTCATTGAGACAGAATCTCACGTCCAACCCAAAAGAATGAGGATATGTGAATTCTTTACACACTTGCTATCTGACAATCACTGCTAATAATCACCTGCAGATGGATGTTTGTGGCGGACGAGGTTACGTAGATGTGACTTGCGGAGATGCTCGTTTATATTTTGCCTGAAGCCCCTGGACCCCAATGCAAACCCTGTAACGGGGACCCCAACTATAATGCTTTACTCATAGTACTGGGTTCCCTATATGGAGAAGAGAGGCCTTATGGGCCCCCCAAGGATCCTGGGCCCGAGTGCAACCACATCCCCTGCATCCTCCATAGTTACGCCCCTGCTCCATCCCACTTTTTGGAGACGTCTCAACTGGAATGAGAACGTTTTCTTCCTTCTGATCCTGGAGCTTAGCGCTTACTTACATTGGCAAAATATAAATTGCGCAAGTTTTGTAAATTTGCGTGATGCATAGAATTCATGTGACGTATTAACTCATTGTTTCCAAAGGGTTAATTTACACAGACGCTTTTCTTCTCGCAGTGATACTGCGAGACGGAAAACTGCAGCATGTTCCATTTTTTAGCGATATCGCCGAACGCTCGCTCATTATTTGCTATGAGCAAGTTAAAAACTGTATCCCACCTGCATGAAACTTGAATGTCCGTACGGGTTTCATGCAAGTGCGATGCAGTTATTAATTTTTTTCCATTTGAAACAACATGCAGTTTTCACATGTCCTGCCAATAACGCACTCGCCTGTGTAAATACGTCCTATGGGGTTATTAACACAAACGCGTTTGCGCTGCATATTACTCACATGTGCGTTTTTTTGCGCGTGCAATTTGGTCACGCAAAAAGAGCAGCATGTGCTATTTTTGTGAGTATTCTGCACGAAGATAGCACAGAAACTCATTTTGGTTAATTGCCCATTGTAATCAGCGTTCTTGTGTGGTGTTTTGGTGTGAGTACATGCGCAGGACATACACGTATAAAACATACAGCAAAATACGCACGCACAAAAACGCAACACACATCTAGAATCTCAAGATACACCTCTGCGCTCATGGCTCTTGCCACCACAACCAACAGACGGAAGCATGCCACATAAAACACTCCCAGTCTATAATGAAACCACTGCCATACCTAACTGGTACCACACTCAGGCGAAAGGCGTTCCCCAGGCTCCTCCTCACCCAGGTATGTCCATCTGATGTGAAGATGGAGGAGTGTGATTCATCACTCCATGGAACGTTCTTCTGTTGCTCAACTGTCCAATGACGACGCTCTTTGCACCATTGTAGACAGGCTGATGCGTTGTACTTCGTGATGGACGGCTTGTATGCAGCAGCATAACCCGTATATCCAATAGCATGCAGATTCCAATCGCAAACTATATCTGATACCTCCGAGGGTCTGTATCTCATGAAGCATGGTTTAAGATATGTGGCATGCTAAGACACAATCTATTCGATTGATAGGGGTGTCCAAATACTTTTTTTTGGGTAGTGTATCTGCATTTCCCTTGTTGTACATGTGTTAAGGCCCATTTAAACACAATGATTATCGCTCAAAAGATGTCTTTTGATCGACTTTTGAGCGATAATTGTTGTGTGCCTTTGCAGCGCAAGGTGATCACTTAAACGTTGAGCGATCACCTTGTGCTCCGAGCGGGGTATGCAGAAGACATCTGCATCCAGCTGTTCTCTGCTCGGAGTGCCCGACTGTTATACAGCTGAGTGGGGGATGCAGAAGACAAGCGTGGCCGCTGTTTTCTTCATACCCTGGCTGTTCACGGAGTGCTCAGCTGGTATAAAGCTGAGCGCGCCGAGTGAGGTATGCAGAAGGCAAGTGGGGCCGCTTGTCTTCTGCATCCAGCTATACTCTGCTCGGAACGCCCAGCTGTTAAATAGCCGGGTGCTCCCATCGGGGTATAAGGAACACAGTTGGACTGCTGTGTTCTTCTTCCCAAGCTATTCACAGAGAGCTCAGCTGGTATACAGCCGAGCGCTCCCATCGGGGTATAAGGAACACAGTTGGACTGCTGTGTTCTTCTTCCCAAGCTATTCACAGAGAGCTCAGCTGGTATACAGCCGAGCGCTCCAAGCGGGATATAAGGAACACAGTTGGACTGCTGTGTTCTTCATCCCCCGGCTGTTCACAGAGAGCTCAGCTGGTATACAGCCAAGCGCTCAAAGCGGGATATAAGGAACACAGTTGGACTGCTGTGTTCTTCATCCCCCGGCTGTTCACAGAGAGCTCAGCTGGTATACAGCCGAGCGCTCCCATCGGGGTATAAGGAACACAGTTGGACTGCTGTGTTCTTCTTCCCAAGCTATTCACAGAGAGCTCAGCTGGTATACAGCCGAGCGCTCCCAGCGGGGTATACGGAACACAGTTGGACTGCTGTGTTCTTCTTCCCAAGCTATTCACAGAGAGCTCAGCTGGTATACAGCCGAGCGCTCCAAGCGGGATATAAGGAACACAGTTGGACTGCTGTGTTCTTCATCCCCCGGCTGTTCACAGAGAGCTCAGCTGGTATACAGCCGAGCGCTCCCAGCGGGGTATAAGGAACACAGTTGGACTGCTGTGTTCTTCATCCTCCGGCTGTTCACAGAGAGCTCAGCTGGTATACAGCCGAGCGCTCCCAGCGGGGTATAAGGAACACAGTTGGACTGCTGTGTTCTTCATCCCCCAGCTGTTCACAGAGAGCTCAGCTGGTATACAGCCGAGCGCTCCAAGCGGGGTATGCTGAACAGAGCTGGACCGCTCTCTGTTCTTCATACCCCGCCTGTCTTCACGGAGCTGGATACAGCTGAAACAATAGTATCAGCTGTATCCTGCTGTGAATCGCTGATAAGGCTGATCGTTCTCTTACAGCATGCTGAAAGACAACGATCAGCGACTGCTTAACGAAAACGGCACAATGTCAGTACAGTTAGATACAACGATTATTGCTCAATAGACAGCTTTTTAGTTGTGTCTAAATGGGCCTTTACACTTATGTTATTTTAAGTGCCTTGTCTTAAGCCAACTATAGGCACACTATGAATATGTCAACTTAACAGTCTTCAGCCTCCAATCAGGATTTTGCCACACAACATGCAGTTCTACAGCTTGGATACTATGGAATGTCGGTGTGTGTCTAATCACTAAAACAGTGGACGCCTGTCCTGAACCGCGACATTGTCTGTAGTGGAGGAGGTGTAAGGCGCACTGGCCAGGCATGCACATTGCTGCTCCCCACCATTGTTCCTATGTCGCTCATAGAGTTGTATGTAGCAGTAGTGTCCATGACTACTCTTTACAACTAGTCCCCACTGCAGCCAGCGTCCTAGAGAGTGATGGGAGTACCAGATTCTTGCAATCATGAGGGTCCAACTGTTACACCCACCAAACTATCATTGATCTCCATCAATAAGTGATCCATGCTAACAGCTAGAATACCCCTTTATTGTTGCGATACCCATAAGATGCTGTAACAACATTTTCTAGGTTCAGCTGCACTCACTCAATGGCCACGTGGTCCTCATAAGTATCAGGAGACTCTTTAACAGAGGTACTTTTAACAAGCAAGTTAGTTTAGCCAATTGTTGCATTAATTGGAAGTCGGAAATATATATATAAAATTACATCAGATTTATGGGATGACAAAGTACAGGACTTCAATCCAATATATCCCCCCCCCCCCTGGGTCAGATATATGGAACCAGATAGAAGTTGTAATTTACTAAGATAATGATTCTATGTCTCCATCGTAAATGAATGGTAGCTGATGTTAGTCCAAACATTGCTACAGAACATGTATGATCCTACTCCAGAAATAAGGAGTTTCCTCAATGCAATAAGGAAAGCAGTAAAACAAATTAGATGCAGAACCATTTAACTATATAAATACTGGAGAAGAAATAGAAGCCGTAAGCGAGATTTCTGCTGATAGAGAGTACGTCTGGTTTAACGGCTGAATCATTGGACATTGCAAGCATCAAGATTTATGTCCAAACTTTGGATGAACTCTCCAGCAGTGTGTCATGGGCTGACGTAACATTCTCATACACCTTGAGAACATCTTACTTGAGTTGAGATGGGTCACTCTTGGTGGAAACTATTAGGCTGTTTCACACTAGCACATTAGGGCCCATAAATGTGTCCGTAATATAGACGGCTCTCCTGGCCCAAACTCAGAGCATCATAGGAATCCATCGTGCCATGAGTTGGGTTCAGGAGAACCGTGGTCAGGCTAGAACACTTGTCTGTAATAAGGGGGCATAAATGTGCCCGGAAAATGCCTGTGTGAACCTGGTCTTACGGAGTTTCACACACAGCATATTTTGGAAAATACATGTTTTTTCTGGGCCCATGAGGAGCCTGGACGTCTTTCTTGAGTGCAACAATGTTATATGTTATAGTCACAGATTACTTTAGAAGGGTTACTGATTCACAGAGTTATTCTGATTGCCAGATTTGGAGTCAGGGAGGACATTTTTCCCCCATAGAATGTGGAAAATTGGCTTCTAATACTTGTTTTTTTTTGCTTTCCTCTAAATCAACATTGCAGGATAACAGGCTGAATTGGAAGGACATTTGGTTTTTTTTCAGCTATACATACTATGCTACAATATTAAGATATCCGCTTCATGACTTCTTGCTTCTGGTGGCATTAGCTATATAGAAAACTAGCCAAACAATTCAAGATAATATCTACTTATCAATTATATATTTATTCATTGCTCAGTAACAGAGTATTCTAGGCTGAATGAAGACCATGTCCATCTAGTTCAGCCTGTTTCAACCTCCTTGTTGATCCAGAGGAAGGCAAAAAACCCCAAGACGTAGTATTTCTAGGTTTCTTCCATAGTCAATAATATAATTTAGGTAAAGAGTAATCGAAGTCTCTTGGCAGTGATATGAGTGGTCACAATTTATTTGTATATGTCCCAACATTCATCTCTCAAGTAGGTCAGTTAGTGGTAGAGTCCACGTCAGACCGCCAGACTGTTTTCCTGCTGATCTTTGCAAAGGAGTGGGAAATTGTCTCCTCATCAGATCAAGGTATCTAATCTCCTTGTCATTATCACCTACTTTGTCTAGAAAAGAAGAAGAGAAATCTAATTTTTTGAAAAAACAGAAAACAAATCAAAGATGTTGCCTCTATAGGTGAGGATTACAGTTCTAATATACTAAACTGCATAAAGTCTATACCCACAGCTTAAAAAAAACAAAACCTCATGGCCGCATCTATTTTTATTGATGGCAGTGGATATTACAGACGGAGGGCTACCCTGCCGTAGGCTCATGATTAGAGATGAGCGAGCGTACTCGGATAAGCAGTACTCGCTCGAGTAATTTGCTTTATCCGAGTATCGCTGTGCTCGTCCCTGAAGATTCGGGTGCCGCTGCGGCTGACAGGTGAGTCGCAGCGGGGAGCAGGGGAGAGCAGGCGGGAGAGAAGGAGAGAAAGATCTCCCCTCCGTTCCTCCCCGCTCTCCCCTGCAGCTCCCCGCTCCGTGCCGGCACCCGAATCTTCAGACCCGAGCACAGCGATACTCGGATAAAGCCAATTACTCGAGCGAGTAGTGCTTTTCCGAGTGCGCTCGCTCATCTCTACTCATGATCCAATTTGCCCGTCACCATGGCTTATTATGTACTATAATAAAGTTTGACCAGGACTCATAATTGCTGCGGGTCAAATACACTCCTTGATGACTGATAAACGATCTGTACCGTAGAACGGGACAGAAAGAAGGTGCAAAAAGATCAAGTATGGAGAAGTGATAACTGTGGTGCAAATGCAATACCTAACTATGGGTATGGTCTCTATTATGGGGGGGCAAGGGCATCTGTAAAAAAGAAAGGACACACTAATTCAAGCTCCACAAAAATAAGATTTCATACTGAAGACTGTGAAAATATCAGATAAGCAGTACAACTAAGTAATGTACAGCGGTATTTTCATTCAGGGGTGTTACAATAACACATGCACATCTTATAAAGGCTCTTTGAAGTCCCAAAAATTAGGTCAATAGATCCTCATCTTCAGAGAGAATCTACGTACATCTTCCTAGAGAACCAGGGTGCATAACTCCTGTCCCCCAACAGGTCATGTTTTCAGGATATATTATAGTAAGAACCCCTGTGGGAACGTCTGAGGCACCGGCAATATTTACATCACCTGTGCATTACTGAGGAAATCCTGAAAACATGACCTGTTGGGGTCCCTGAGGACTGGGTTTGTGTACCCCTGCTACAGAACTATACTTGTGGCTAGACTTCAGTGAACTTTTGAAAAGTTCAATTTAGCTGGTTTACCGAATTTCCGCAAAAGGTTTAGTTCAAATTAATTCAAACCGAACCTTCACCAATACCACTAAAAATTGGTGGTGGTGGTCCAGTGGTTCAGAGGTTAGAAACTTCTAGGTTCAAATGTGGCCATATAGATTGTGAGCCTCAATGAGTGCTCAACAGTGCCATCAGCTGAGACACAGGACCTCCTCCTCCTCCTCCTCTTGTATTCGGCTGGGGTGAATCGTTGGCAGTTCGCTCCAAACTGAACGTTTGGCAGAGTTCAACCCGAAACAGAGCATCAATGGTTCCTTCTGACAGGACATTGTTATCTACCGTAGTATTCAGCCTGATTCTTCCCTGGTATGAAGACAGAATTAATTCAGCCCCTGCATGTATAAACTTAAACATATGCCATATATAGGGGGTATAGTGGAATCAGATATTTGGCAATAATAGACATCATGTCATCGTTTCCTCCTGTTTGCAGGCCTCACCTTTACTTATGTCATCCTGCTACTATTTGATGCAAATTACAGGGAGTCAACAACGTAAGCTTATATCATTGGGCCAATTTTAATATCCTGATTAAAGTCCATGGAGGTATTTCTTCAACTTGTATGATGCGTTAAACAAATTCACATTGACTGATTCAGAAGGTACAAATGTGACTATTTGAATAACAAACAACATTCTGCGTTCATCCTTGGGTTGTGGCCAATGCCCTCCTAGTAATTACATCATATAATGTCATCAGTGTTCTAGTGATGAAGTTAGGGCTTTTAATAAACCTATAAAGGGAAGCATCACTGCCACAAAAGAATTCCATAGTGTGAACCAGTCCAAACAGCTAACCCATAATAGAGTATAATAATGTAAGGTATAGGCCACCACCAGTAAAATGTCTGCATCATTTAATGAATGACTGTCCTAT
Source organism: Eleutherodactylus coqui (assembly GCF_035609145.1). Classification (NCBI taxonomy): domain Eukaryota; kingdom Metazoa; phylum Chordata; class Amphibia; order Anura; family Eleutherodactylidae; genus Eleutherodactylus; species Eleutherodactylus coqui. The sequence continues at coordinate 136,305,736 of NC_089846.1, read as the reverse complement.
ATAGATTAAGCCACAGGGTTGATACCGTAGGCACTGTTAGAAGGTGTTCACTTTCTGCAAATTTGACTTTCAGATAACTTATGCTCAGCCAATAGCCTGTGCGTCTCATCAATCTTGTAATATACTTTCCTTAGGCTGCCTGTCCACGGGCGTTGCGGTATCCCACGGCGGATCTCCACCGCAAAATACTGCCGCCCGGGTGCAGGAGTCGGCAGAAGGATCTCTGCTGTCAGCCTGCTGCTTGTGGGCATGTGAAAAGCGCTCTCCATAGCAACGCTATGCCGGGTTATTGCCACGGGGAACGCAATTCAAACCCGCCCGTGGACAGGCAGCCTAAGAGTTTATTTTGTTTTACTACTGTAATTCAAGGTAGAAGTGGCAACCACTAGTGGTTTTCCTTCTAGCTCTTTTGCATCTCTGCATTTCACTGCCTGTTGTTAGGTATTGAGCATCTGTAGTAACAGAGATCCTGGGCCATTTGTTTAGCTGTGTGTGGGGGTGGGGAGGGGTCTGCTTCCTTGCACTCAAAGGTTGATAAATCTGTTTACAAAGTATCTGCAATCTCCATAATTTCTGCCTCTCCTGCTTTTACAATATGTGTGTGTTATTTTCTAATCAATTGCCAGAATATTCATGAATGCACAACAACTACATTTGTCCCGGGACAACAGAGGCACAGGCATTCAGATACTGCCACCCTGCTGATTGGACCAGAGACAGCACAATACAGCATGGGAAATGAGGGAAAGGAAGTACAGAACAGTGAACTACTTGCAGAAAGGTAGGTTTGCAACATGCCCCCTCCCTAAAAGTGAATTGCAAAACAGCAGAGCTGCAGAAAAATGGGAAAGACCACCTGAAAATAAGAATTTAAAAACATGAAATGGTACAAATAGCAGCAAATGAGTGGGTAAAGAGAACCTGTTATATTTTAGTAAGTTTGTTGAAAACATAGGTATTCTGTGGATTCTGATCTCTTCTTCACCCTCCACATCTAATCTCTGGCCCAAACATGCCACCTGCACCTCAGGAATATTGCTAAAATACATGCTAAAGATACTTGTTGTCACCTTCATCCATTCCCGACTAGACTACTGCAACTCGCTGCTCATCGGCCTCCCCGCATCAGACTCTCCCCTCTCCTAGCATTACTAAATGTGGCAGCTAGACTCATTTTCCTATCCAGCCGCTTCTCAGATGCCTTCTCAATATGCCAGTCACTGCCCTGCACTGGCATAAGATGCCCCTCCCTATGTCTTTCCGCTTTTTGCCTATTGTGTACTTCTCCTGCCCCAGTATCTCCTATATTACCTGAACCCCAATTGTTTCCTAAAAACTGAATACCACATGTTATCGTCACATTGTTGTGTTCCCCATTGCGCCATCTCCTGCCCTTGTACCTCCTGTATCACCCGCACCCCCTTTTGTTTCCAAATAATTGAATACCGCATGTAATTATCGTATTGTTTGTGTTCCCCTGTGCTTCGAAAGCGCTGCGTACCTAGACAGCTTTAATACTAACTCACAAGAGATTGGAAGTGTTAAGTAGATAGTTGGGAATGAAGCGGCACCATAGAGATTGAGCTTTTGTTGGAGGATCCCAATTATTTCAGAGGCATTTTACAAAAATGTTATATCTGTGAGCTTCTAGGCAGTTCCTCAACATGTACAGTTTGCAGAAATATGGATAGGAAAAGGCTATCATCTTTGAAAAAAACAATAGGATGACAAATGGCCCTCAAGGATGCTATGTTCTGGGTATGGTCCATTCAATAGATGCTGCAATGCAGAGGCGTAACTTGAAGCTCCCGGGCCCCAATGCAAAATCTGTAACAGGGCCCCCAACTATAATGCTTTATTCATAGTACTGGGCTCCCTATATGGAGAAGAGAGGCCTTATGGACCCCCTAAGGCTCCTGGGCCGGGTGCAACCGCATCCCCTTTAGTTACGCCAGTACAATGGATGGGCATAAGCTTGTCTCCCTAGACTGGACCTCTCTGCATGTTTCACTTGACATCATGCATCAAAGAATAAGTAGTTGATGATAGAATTATGGGCAACAAGGCCATATTATCTCTTAAACAGTTTGAATACATGAAAAAAAGATTATTTCATCAAGCTAGCTCAGAGTTTTATGAGCAAGCAAGCCTATAACTATAGAGAATATGACCTTTCTACTGTTTTCAATAAAATGTTACTAATCTTTATTGATATTTACCAATCACATTTTAAAAGATTTTTCCTACATAATATAATATATAATCTTAGTTATATTTTTTGTTCAAATAGATTAAAAGCAAAAAATTTCTTCTGGTCCATCGAAACCTATTTCATAAATCCAGCTTTTCAGAAGTCCTATCAGATAACCAAGTTGTCCAACAAGGCCAACGGACATTTATCAGTTCAGGTTATAAATAACGCCTCCCCACCCCAACACCTACGCTGATCACAGTGTTTTAGGGTAGAGGTTTTCTAAGATGATAACATTTCAAGAAGAAGTGACCAGACTGAAGAAAAGTTTGGATATATTCTGAGACCGCATTCATTTGTAAGGACAATTATGCTTTAAAACGTGAAAGAAAACGAGGTTGACCAAGGAAGATGGATATAGTCATAAAAACACTCTAGGGAGAAGTCCGAGGACTACAGATGACATTGTGGACATGTTCAGGAGTCATCAAAGCCAACAGGACAATGCCAAATAATAATTGATAAAATTACACACTCCGTAGCACAAAGTTCAGTGGCACCAATCTAGCACAGACAACTTTTTGAAACACATATATTGTAAAACCAGTTGTGGACAACAACAATAATCATCATCCTTAAATAATAAATCAAATGAAGAAGGAAAGGGACTTGTTATTTGTATAGCACCAACTTATTCCGCAGCGCTGTCAGGTAGTTTATTTATTACCCCCCAGCAAGCTGGGTACTCATTTTACCAACCTCGGAAGGATGAGTCAACCTTGAGCCGGCTACTTGAACCATGTGGGAATTGAACCTGCAACCCTCAGGTCGTGAGCGAGAGCTTAGGACTGCATACTGATGCCTTAACACAAATATACAAGATCATTCCTGCATGTAATACCATCATAGAACATTTCTGAAGAGTCTCAACATTATTAAAAGTGAGACCAGAGAACAATGGGTACAACTTTCAAGGTCAAGAGCCACTGTGTGGTCACATGATTGTCTGATCTGGAGTGTGATTGTATCTTCATGAACACAAGGTCTACAAACAGTGACTTGTACCATTCCTAAGATGCCAATACATATTAGACAAAAATTGATGAAAATGGACAATTTTCAAATGATTGCCCGTGGGATGAAACCTAACAATGAATGATTGTTTTAGTCAACCAGTGATGGATTGTCATTGTCTGAAAAAAAGTGTTTGGTCGATCGTCAAATGAAAGATGTTTCATTCTAACAAAAGATCTCATAAAAGATATTTAATCCACCTATTCCTAGGGTGTCGCGCTCTACTTTGTACAGACATAGACTGCAGGAAGGATTCGGAGACCCAAATATATTGAAATACTACCAAGCTGCCCAGGTGGCCCAACTAGCCCTCCTTCATTCCACAACCAATGCGCCTCTTTGACTTGCTCTAGAGGCCATGGAGGACTCGATTTTGTGGACTCCTCCAACTCATCGACCCCCTATCTCTAACCACATTATAAAACATTCTCTCAAAGTCTGGGATTCCATAAAGTACTCCGGGAAACTAATCTCCCCTCACTTACCCCTTCTACCATTTTTGCATAACTCCTTACTCCCACCAGGTCTTGACTCCCCACTGTCTTTTGAGAATTGGACAAGCAAAGGCATATCCAAAATACACCACTTACTTTCGTTAAATGGTATAATTACATTCCCTGCCCTTCAGGAGAAGTTTGGCCTATCATCTTCCGAAATATTCCGCTATCTACAGCTCAAGAATTTCATATCCTCTCTTCTCAAAAACACAAACTCCCCATTAAAAACAACCCCCTTGGAAACATTCTGTCTCAAATACCCAAAAGCAAAAGGCCTTATCTCGGGCCTGGTACAAACTTCGTACCGTTCGTAACTACCATACGTAGCAAAATGGGAGAGATATATAGGCAATACTCTAGATGATGACGAATGGTCCCAGATTTGGAGATCAACCAATTGTGGTGCCCGCAATACACTGATGTTAGAAACCTTGTGTAAAATACTATCACGCTGGTACTTAGTCCCTACAAGAATTGCTCACGTGGTTCCAGTCCGCCCTAAAGACTGTTTCCGGGGATGCTCCTCCGCAGGAGATATGTTCTGGATATGGTGGTCCTGCCCTCAAGTCAAAAGACTCTGGATTAGGGTATACTTCCTCATCTATACAGTAACTAATCATAACCTGCGTAAAATCCCATGGGAAGCCCTACTGAACAAATGGATTTCAAATATATCTCTAAACTCTAGAAAGCTGATTTCATTCTTCTTCCTAGCCACAAAACAAACTATCGCTCGCTCTTGGCAAAAAACCTCACTGGACTTCTCTGAGGTTAAACGCCGAATGAATTACTACCTGATTAATGAGAAATTAACATCAAAATAAGAGGATAGGTACGACAGATTTTAAAGTATTTGGACCCCATGGATAGATTACGCTTTCCCTATAGCGGAGGCTGGCACCTCAACTGCACTCTGAATACAAAGTCTGAAAGCTAACCTTGGGGATCCCCCTGGTTGCTGCCCCATGAGAGAAGAACCTCACCTTCCCACCCTACCCCAATACCTACCTCCCTCCTGCAAGTTGGCCCTGGCCAGGCCACTAAGGTTTTGAACCGTTTCTATGATTAAAACAACAATGAAAGGCGGAGAAGAATCTGGCTATACCAGATTAGAATTATACTACCACCACTAACCCAGCCAGCCATGTACGCCTACGTACATTATCGCTACGTTATATTGCTTTGTAAAATGGAAAATTTTCAATAAAATTGTAAAAAAAAAAATAAAAAAAAAAAAATATATATATATATATTTAATCCACAACAGATCTTTCTTTGAAAGAATGTTCCCAGAAAGATCCTTCAGCTGTCACCAATTGAACATGCACGGCCATGACCAAAATGGACTACAATGTGTATGGCTGCATCTGCAACGGAATTGTTCACAAGATGATTGTTCATTCAACAGTTGTTCAACCATTAACCCACTTATTTCTGATGTGTTGCCCACTTTTAGATATAGAAGGCAATAACAAGGTCTTAACTGTATGGGTAAAGGTGCCCATACACCTTCAACAACTCTTGAATGACAGCAGTTCATCCAACAACCGTTCCACCAGCCCCCCCCATACACACGAACTTTCAGCTTGTTCAAACGAACGTTCCCGTGTTTAAGGGAGTTACGCCGCAGCCAGACCGGTCCGGGGGTGGATTATCTTTTGGGAACAAAGGGATCAGGTATTGAAATACAACATCCTTGATCCTTTTTCCCCCCTGTCATCTGTCAGGGCAAAGTTGAGATGCCCCAATGAACAGAGAACTAAACTCTAATGTGTAAGGGGGCCTTAAGCATGTTTATACAGTGAAGGTTATAACAGTTTGATTCATTGACCGAACTAAAAAAAAAGAGAGATTTTTGTACAATAGTTTTTGAAAAATCTCTTTATAATTACTCAGTCATTTCGTTTTCTGATAAACTAAAAAGGAAGAATTAGACCTCAGTGGTATCAGTGACACGCGGGGATCTGCGGATATGTCAGCAATGGAGTTGAGCGAACATACTCTGCCGAGCTTGATGCTCGTTCGAGTATTAGCATACTCAATGGTGCTCGTTACTGGAACGAGCATCAAGCCGTGTTCGACCCTGCCCAAGTTTTTGGCTCCTCCCCCTCCAAGTTTTGGCCCCTCCCAACCGCGACGCAGCACGCGTCAATGGTAAATTTTTTGTCAGGCAGGAGAGAGAGAGAACACACGAACCAAGAAAGAAAAAAAGAAAAAAGCTCGGGACCCGACGTCCCACATACAAAAATGCTCGAGTCTCCCATTGTAGTCAATGGGGTTCGTTACTCGAGTAGAGCTCTCGAAATTTTACGAAAAGCTTGACTCAAATAATGCGGACCCGAGCATTTGGGTGCTCGCTCATCTCTAGTCACCAACCATCAGGAATCATCTTTCCTATTATGGCTCCCTCAATGAATGACCATTCAATAAGTGGTTGATGGTATCCTGGTGACACAAGTGAATTCACTACATTAAAGGACACCTTACCTATAAGTTGTACCTAAGATAACATACAGTGCACTAGCCGAAGTCACGTAGGAAACGCTGAGGTCAGCACTAAGTAGCACAATGCTAAAATTGATGCTTTCATTCATTTATACAAATGCAATGTGAGAAAAAAAATGCAAAAGCGACATCATGCAACACGAACCCTAAAGGATACGAACACCATTTAAATATATAGATATTAAAGATGAGCGAGTATACTCGAGCGAGCATTGCCTTTAGCGAGTATCTCCCCGCTCAAGATGAAAGGTTCCCCGGGACACCGCATGTCAATTCTTCTCCCCTCTACGGGAGAGTCGGCTGCAATGGAAAAGGATGCGGCGAAGCCGCTCTAAAACCCTCAGTTTAGTGCCGCAGGTTTTGAAGCTGTGCTTGTCCCGCAGAGATCTCGTGTTTTTTTCGCTGCACCAAACCACGAGATTTCCGCGGTGAAACCGTCCCGTGGGAACCCAGCATTATATAATGTTAGTTAAATGCAATCCAATGTTTTTACAACATTAAACCTCATTTACACGCAAAGATAATCGCTCAAAATTTGGATGATTGACAGTTTGAGTGATCATTTTGCCTTAGCTGCTAATGGACACTAATGCCCATTAGTAGCTTATAGCTTCATTTGCATGTAAATGAGGCTCCCTTCGCTGTATGCAGAGAACAGCAGGTGGTCTGTTATCTGCATACAGCCCTTTTTTCCCCCGCTGTGGAACTGCAAGTGAAAACAATGTTATCAGCGCTCCCGTGGAGAATCACAGCATGCGGTCCCTGCTATCAGCTTCTCGGCCGAATGATGGATTTTAAACTCAACATAAAATCATCGTTCGGACGAAAAGCTAACGATGGTAAGATTTACACGCAACGACTATCGCTCAAAAGACATAGTTTGAGCGAATTTTGAGTGCTAATCGTCCAATGTAAATGGGGCTTAATTCTACATTTTATATACTGCAGAAACCACAAATATAATTTGAAGCTCCTGGGCCTGATCGCAAAATCTATAAACCGGCCCGCACCTACCGTATGACATGCTATTTATAACACTGGTTTCTCCTTATTGGACAGAGCTTGAGGCTCTCTTAAGCTCCAGGGCCCGGGTGTGCCTGCTACCTCTGCACCCTCTATAACAATACTCCTCATAGATGCTCATTACATAAGCTGTGCATAGTGGTGCTCATAGGTGCACATTCCCCAAACACACAGTTTTCACATTGGCCCATGACATTACTGCTTTATTACTTAGGGATCAGTAATCACAACCATTGTCGGCCTCAGGTTAAATAGAACTCTGTGCAGAGACTTCTTAGTGCCCCCATCACAAAGAAAACATGATATACTGTATAATACGCTGATAGGCAATCTACTTGTATTCTACAGAAAGTAGCAAGATAGTTGCATCCTCACACCAGAACAGCTCAGTGAATACTGTATCAAAACCAAGCTCATAACATAAATACAGCACAAACCAACTTTAATGCATAGATACAATACCAGAACCAAGCTCATAACATAAATACAGCACAAACCAACTTTAATGCATAGATACAATACCAGAACCAAGCTCATAACATAAATACAGCACAAACCAACTTTAATGCATAGATACAATACCAGAACCAAGCTCATAACATAAATACAGTAGCAGAACTAATAGATTGTGTTGCGGGGGCAATGATAGGCTGACAGCTGCACCCCAGAACATCAAGGGGAGGAGACAAAGCCAGGAGGCAGAGGAGGAGGACTTCTATAGCTCCACACTGAGGAGGACCATCTGGGCAGATGGACCTAAGGGGGAGGAGATCGCTCCCAGCCTACAGCCAACTGGTGTCTCACCTACAAACTGGTGGACGGCACCCTGTGCAACCACATGGGTCGCATATAAATAAGGCTGGTCATGATCACAACCATGCTGCATACAAGGGAACCCAATTATATCTCATCACAATTTGCAGCCTTCCATTAATGCTTTGTACATTGGTGTCCCTCTAACCCCCAAATCACTTTTCTTGTATGTACTGTACGTTCTGTTTTTTCTACTCACAACTATCATACATTAACCCATTATTTTCAGTCCTGCACTTAATCATCCGACCTTACAAGAAATCCCTGTATCTAGGCATTCAGACTTTGTACCCTATAATTTAGATACAATCTCTACATGGCAAGAAGACAAAGGTAGGGATGTGTTTACAAGCCGAGCGCAGAACACAAAGCAACCATAAAATGCCTGGAACATGTATACAGGGGTAGCAGAGCCAACTTTGTGTAACTCTGGGACGTCACTGGTTTTATCTGCAGTCCTATGTAACATATCGGGGAAGGCATCACAGACAGTTGTGCTATTGTACAAAGAAGTCTCTACATTGTATTGTTGTACAGCCACATACAATCATTTATATCACAGTATTCCCAAAGTCGCGGTGTATCCTGGGAGTTGTAGTTACACAGCAGATACAGAATCCTAGGTTACCGACCCCTGATCTATAGACGGAAAGTGGCGATCTATCAGCGAGGCTACTTTTATATTACATTGAGAAGTTTCCAGCAAGGCTAATGAAGCTCTGCAGAACAATAAGGGTTTGTCCGTACGGGGCGGAATCTGCAGCTGATACTCCGCAGCACAAACTTCGCACCATCAGGGCAGATTTTCACACTGACTGTAATGCAGATTTTGGTGCGGAATTCATCCCATTTAGAGAGGGGGATTCCGCACCCCAAATTCGCTGTAGCCTATTGATATGCTGTGGATCTAGATTACCACAACATGTCAATTTACACATGGATTTTGGGTGGATTTTCTCCACAATGCAAGAATGCAGCTATTGTGGGGCAGCATAGTGGCTCAGTGGCGAGCACTGTGGCATCACAGCCGTGGATAACTGGGTTCAAATCCCACCAAGGACAACATCCGGTATTCCAACTTCCTCCATAAACATACTAACAGGGAATTTAGGCTTAATGTCCATGGGCTGTTTTTAATTATAAAATCTGCACGTGTCTCCTGCGCGGGAGATCCGCACCTCCTACCGCCCACAGGGATGCATTAGCATCCGCAAGGCAAGTAGAAGCATGCAGATGTGATTTTTTTCCCAGCGTGCGGATCGCACATGTGGGAAGAAATCGCAGCATGCTCTATTTTCTGGCAGATCCCACAGGTACGGCTTTCATTGAAGTCTATGGAAGCTGTCCCCGCCGCGGCACACCTGCAGCTGTCACTGTGGAGGTGCTGCAGATCCACAGGGAAGCAGGGGATTCAAAAACGAAAAACAAAAAAGAATGCGCCCGACGCGCCTGCCGTGCTGAAGAAAGAAGATCCGGCCGGCTCAGAGGAGACCCGCGCTGGATCCGCAGAGGTAAGAAACTGCCTTTTCCATGTAATAATAATAATCTTTATTTGTATAGCGCCATCATATTCCGCAGCGCTTAGATAGACAGGGGGGAATACAGAAAGACAAAAGTACAAACATTACAGAACCGCGGTTACAAAGTAATCAGCTGATGGAAACAATAGGGGTGCGGGTCCTGCTCCAACGAGCTTACATACTACAGGTAATGGGGTGATACAGAAGGTAAAGGGGCTGGAGATGTGCACGGTATGGGGGGGGGGGGTGGAGAGTGAGGGATGCTATACACATAGACAATGGTCAGACATTTAGCCGTGTGACGGCAGAAACGGTGTGACTGCAGGAGCGGTTTATGATGGCTAGCAGGGATTGCAGTCAGTAGGTCAGGGAGCATGTTATCAAGGGGGGTACAGAGGGGTTTGTTTAGGGAATGCGGTATGCCTCCCTGAAGAGGTGCGTTTTTAGAGCACGCCTGAAGTTCTGCGAGTCCTGGATTGCTCGGGTAGCCTTTGGTAGTGCGTTCCAGAGGACTGGTGCTGCTCTGGAGTGGTATCCGTGCGTGCAAGTGGACACGAGGCCTTCGACTGTGAGCCCCTAAAGGGACATCCAGTGATGTACAGCGCTGGGGAATACGTGTGTTCAATACATGAGATAACGAAAATTGATGTGTTATTTTGTAGATGCTGCGGATGTTCTGGGCTCCACGGACATCCCCCAACTCCTAAATGATCCGTGGAGGCGAGTTATCAGCATCACAGATTCCGTCTCAGAGCTCCCACTGAATGCCCCTTACAAACAGTATGATGCAGCATCCTGCACTAATTAGTCCGGGAAGAATCCAGCTGCCGAGCGGGAAACTGAGCGGACCCCATGATACTCAGCGCAGTCCATCCTGCGCCATTCAGTTCCATCATAAGACGGATCCGGCCGGCCGGGGGGCCATTTTTTCTGCTCTTATAATTAAAATATCAATAACACCATTTTTTGATGCGAATAGGATCTTCCGCATAAACGGCCGGCCGTGCAGAAAATGTTATCGCTGTTAACCCTTTAGATGCCAGCACCATATGTATCTAAAGATTCTTATAAAATCCATCATTCATCTGTAATTAAAGGGCCATTAAGCCATAAAAGTGCAGCTTACATGGAAAGCATCTAATAAAACTCACATACTTGTATGGAGAATCTGAGCACCAGCGATAGAAGTAAGGCCGCTTTCACACGGACGTGACAATCGTGCAAGATTTGTGCGTTGCGTGACGCACGTATATGAACCCTATTCTATTAAATGGGGTCATAAATATGAGCGATCTTTTACTGCAGCGCATTGCGGTAAAAAAAACAAAAAAAACCGCAACATGTCCGATCCTTAAGCTTAACCCCGGAACACATCGACAATTGTTTTCAATGGGACAGGAAAGCACATCGCACGGCGTGGGATGTGCATGCGAGTTCGATGCGAGGTTTCCCCATTTAAAACAATGAGAAACACTTGTCGATCCTCCACTGCAGCTGAAAGCCGCGCCGGAGGATCGCAACGTCACCATAGCGATGGGAGGAGTTATGTCTTTTTAACAGAAAACCGCTTTTCATCCACCAGTACATCGCACGTGCGTGAGCGCGATAGCGGGCCGAGCTTCATGGCTCAATATCGCACTCGTCTGTGTGTAGGTAGCCTAACCGTCATTGGGGCAACAACATTACATCCTGCCTCCATCTAGTCTGACATGGTTGACAACATAGAACAATAGCACAAATGAAGAAAGGATAGATTGCAGCTTTACGGTCCGTTGAAACTAGGGCAATATGTCTTATTTATAATATCAAGAGGACATCCTAAGAAAACCATGAGGAGCTATGTAATATATACAGTATACATCAGCTTGCAGTGTAATATGACTGTAATATCACGCACCAATATAAACAATATATTTGCACTCGTTCTGATGAACCAACTATGGGGTAAGCCATGAAATGTACTGGACACAAGCGAATGTAAAAGATGAAGCAATCCTTTGAAGAAACTTGGCTGAGATAGATACAGTTGCATTAGTATTCAGTCTCAGAGCGCTATCTGGGGGTTACCGTACAGTTGGGGGCCGGGGGGGGGATCTACATATTTGCAAATACATTGTAGACCTCTGCACATGGATCTACAGCTATGAAAAAAACTTTAACCTGACTTTTTCAATAGTTTTTATTGTGCTAAATACCAACATTTCCAGTACCAGGTCATGTTAAAGCTCGCTATATCTGTCCTGTATACAAACATTACATTAATACAGAAGCCAGTATGGATGAGAACTGTCCCCCACTGCAGCCGCCGTCACCGAGTTCAGCTCTGCAGCACTCTACTTCATTACTAGTGCCTCCATTCTATTGCAGTTCTATCCATTTAAAGCTGCAGACCCTCTTAAAGGGATGAATTATCCAGAATCAGATCGTACCTGTGCTGTGAGGTTATACGAGCCGCGTCCTAAGATTCAGACCTTGGTCTTCTTGAGCAATCCCAATCCAGGTGTGTCTGTAATACCCGTCTCCAGAACTGTCAGGTGGATCTGACTCAGGGTTACCTGCCTGCAGATGAGCTCTATAGAAGCAGCCAAGCCCAGCTCTGAAGCAGGGAGGAGCAGGGAGCGCTGTGCCCTTTAGGGAACCAAACAGGTTTGTCCTCCACATTCCTGCGTCCCCATCTCTTTGTCAGTGGGCATAGCTGCCACATTCTTCACATTCTCACGCTCGGCGTCATCGCCGTCCCAGTATCCTGGAGACAAGGCACCTCGCATTCTCCTTTTTTGTTTAGTCGCTGACCATCCGCGCGGTTCAGGCATTTTATCATTCAGCTGTTCGTGATACTTGCAGGTTTCTCCACCACAAACCAGTTTAACGGCTTTCAGGAACGCGATGCGGATTCCTAAGCGTAACTTAGAAATGTATTTTGGCAACAACATTCTCAAGTATATAAAGTTTATTTCTGTCCATAAATGTAACTTGGAGGCATGCGAGCAGGAAGGGAAAAAGTCCTAAAATCCTGCAGTTTTCACACCGGCCATAGAGCCCAATAATGCCTGTTCTGTAGAGAAAACTTTTCAGCAGTCGTCGCTTTATCATCACAGGCAGGATTACAATGCAAAGTAGCGCCTATAGATAAATACAGGATCCACTGCTCACAATAAGTAATGATCACAGCTCACCTCCTCCCCTTCCCTGCACAATGACTAAGGCCTCATGTCTATGGGCGGATCTGATTTGCAGAATCCACGCGGGAGATCCGTAAATCAGGCCGCACATAGGGATACATGGGCGTCCACAAAAACATTAACCCTTTCCAATCCACTGTCTAACGTCTTCCTACATTCTGATTGAAGCTTGTACAGCTCCAATGTCAGAAGACATCGGACAGGGTATTCTTACCGTCTATTGCCAGCCACCCCGCTGTCGGAGCCTCTCTGGCACACACACACTGGCTTTAGCCAGCAGATGGCACCGTTGTATAACAGCAAAAAGAGAAAGCCTTTCAGGAAATCCTGAATTCAAAATTGGATTGGAAAGGGTTAAAGCATGCGGATTTGATTTGCAGACCTTTCGGTCCGTAAAACAAATTGAAGCATGCTCCATCTTTCTGTGGATCCCGTACGGATGGCTTCCATTGAAGTCAATGAAAGCCATCCGATCCACGGCACACCCACACTGCAGATGGGCAGTGGATCTGCGGGAAAGCAGGAAATTTAGAAAAAAACCAAAAACGTACTGCACATCTGTCGTGCAAAGAAAGAAGATCTGGCCGGGACGGAGTAGACCCGCACAGTATCAGGACAGGTAAGAAAATGTCCATGGCCGCTGGCAGGGTTGAATCCTACTGCAGGCTCCCGCAGGCAGAATCAATCATGGATGTGAGGCCTTACGAATGGTAGGCAAATGATGCTCGACACTCGCCCCCCCACATACACTCCCGTGCTGTCACACAGGAACTAGCATCGCTGGCTCGGTCACAGCGTGGCCTGCAGGGGGGGAGGAAGGCTGCAGGAGATGTTTCTCCTCTCGCTTTCCCCCGCCCCTCTCTTGACATAACATAGCGGCGTTCAGTACTGAACAGCTGCTATTTACACTGAGCGATCAGCGTTCAGCTCATTATGCAGCTCATTGCTCAGTGTAAATAGCAGCCGTTTAGTATTAAATGGCCGCTATGTTATGTCAATGGGGAGGGGCGGGGGAGCGAGAGGAGAGAAATCTCCTGCACCGCCCCGCTGTGAGCCAGCGATACCAGTTCCTGTGCAGGCAGCCCGAGAGCGAGTATGTGCGGGGACGAGTGTTGGGCATCGTTTGTCCTTTAGGCATGCTCTGTGACCTCTGCGGAGAACAGTCTCCCCTAAAAGTCAATAGGTGAGCTCATGCCCTTTGTGTGAATGGCTAATGAGGTTGTTGGTTGTAAAGAATATCTTTGCAGTTAAGGCAAGATGGCCGCCTGCGTAGTCATGCAAAATCAATAAAAAGAGAAAAATCTATGGTCAGAAAATAAAACCGCTTAGAGAAATTAAATATGTTTTACTATCTGGCTTTAAGGAGTTAAACAAAATCTACAGGTGATGCATTACAACAAGTTCTGTCTGATCCACGGGATCATTAGCTGGTTAGTGATCCAATGGCTAGGATCTACTGGACTGGTGGGGGTCCCGGCGGCATCAATCAGCTAATTATCCCCTTTCCTGTTGATAATAGATGATTTGTCACAACCGGAATACTTCTTTAACCTCTTAAGGACCAGAGTGTTTTGGTTCTAAAGGACAAGACACTTTTTAGTGATTGTACCCATGTGGTGGTTTTATGGCCTAAGGCCTCATGTCCACCGGCCCGCAGACATGAAACCAGAAAATACATTATACTACTTCTTCCTTCTGGCCGGCGGATGCGCTTGGGACGTCTTTTTTTTTAAATTCCTGCTTTCCCATGGCACAGACGCAGTGACAGCTGCATCTGTATCGCGGGTCTGGACAGCTTCCATTGGCTTTAATGGAAGCCGCGGGAGCCGTCCGTGCGGGAATACTGCACAAAAACGGAGCATGCTGCAGTTGTAATCCGGCACTTGTGATCCGCATGCCGGGGGAAAATGACATCCGCAGGTATTTAATTACCTGTAGGTGCCCAATGATTCCCCACTGGCGCGGATTGTACGCGTGGGAAACTCGCGTGGTTTTTAAAATTCGATTTTTGCTATGGACATGAGGCCTTATCTTTTTTTTCCCCGGCTTTTAAAAATTACTTTTGCTGTGTTTTTTTCTGCGGCATATAGCGCTACTTGTAATACCTTGTTTTTAAAGATTTTTTTCCCTCTTTCTGGGAAAAAAAAAACACCTAGCATTTTCCAATATCTAATTTTTTATTTATTTTTGTAACTTTTTCTGTAATTTCAGTTTTCTACTGTAAGTGGAGCATCCATGGGAGCCGCAGTTACAGGTGAAGACGTCCCCCCAGTGTGACAGCCGCTGTAAGGCTGGCTTCACACAGGGTGGAATTGCCGCAGAATTCCCACTAGCAAACTTAAACCCTAAGGGGTGGGAAATCATCCTGGTTTCTGCTACAAAAACAACAACTATTTGGTGCAGTCCATATATAGTCCGTATGCCTGTATTTGTTTCTACCTCAGTATGCCATCTGATGACGCATGCAACAAATCTAAAACAAGCCCAAGTCTTTTTTCTTCTGCATCACGCAGGCTGCACACGGATGGCATCTAAGTAGTGTCCGGTTTTTTTCCCCATTTCCCTATTGAATTGAATGATCACGTTTTTTCCACAAATCACCCCAGATTACTGCACGCTGGGAGTTTTTTCTTGCCATTCATGTGTCCATGTAAAAAACCTGATGGATTTCCTTCCACGTTGACCAATAGGAGTTTTTTACTTGGAAAGCAAAAAAGAGATGTGGGTGTGCCGGAGGCTGAGGGTCGGGGCTACAGAGAGGTTTTGTAGCGTTATTTTCCAATTTTATCGGTCAGGCGGCAGCGGCGGTCCCGGGGAGTACGGAAAGCTGCAGGTCGGTAAGCGCCCCCTTGTGATTTGCAGCTGTCACTCAATAGCTAATATTGGAAAGTCCCGCTATAAAGTCTCCATGTAGCGCAGCCTTGTGGCTGTGAAGCATGTTTGCACAGTAGGGCTCGTGTCCTCACTGCAGCTTTTCCCGCGGTAAATCCCAAGTCATACTGGGACAGACTATAGTGCAAGTACTCACTTTTAGGGCGGCCACACACTTTTGATAGCTAAACGTTTGGCCTATGGCTGACAGCTATCCCTCCTGATCGCCCACAGTGGGGGTCCCAGAGGTTGGACCCCCAGCAACCAGACATTGTTTTCCTATCCAGATGGGGAACAAAGGTCATTTAGGTTCTTCATGCACCTTCTCAGGTCCGACCTGGTGTACAGTTCTAGCATAAGCTTCTGGTGTAAATTGTACATAAACCTGTCAGTATGAGGTGGCCACGCCCCCTCCTGACAAGCCCAACCTGCTTTTCAGAAAAAGAGGCGGGGCTGTGGCAAATCGCAAAAAAATGGCACATTTTTGTGCAAACACCTCCTTGCGCAAAAATGTAAGACTTTTTTTTTACACCACAAACTGGTGTGCAATGGCTTAAAGCGTGCGCCAATGTGTGTATGAGATGTCAAGAAAACATCTTCCCAACGCAAATGGAGAATTCGGAGTGAAAAAAAAATCTTGATAAATCCTGACGTGCCCGGACGCACAGAATGCTTCGCAGACTATAGATTTAGAGGTTTCACATCGTTTAATAGTAACTTCCTTTACAACATTTAGGAATGTTAGATTCAATATGAACATTAAGATTTAAATTACCGAAAGGAAGAAAAACTGAACTGACAGAAGTGCGCCTGGCGGCTGCGGACGCCGTGGGAAGCCTTTTTTTTTTAATGGATGTAAATTTTTTTTTTAATATACAAAAAAAATTGTGCAATTGGATTAAACTAGAGATGAGTGAATATACTCTTATCCAGTAATTACTCGATCAAGCACCGCGATTTTCGAGTACTTCCGTACTCGAGTGAAAAGATTCGGGGGGCGCCGGGGGAAGGCCTCTCTCGCTCCCTCTCCCCCCCACTCCCTGCTGCAACCCCCCACTCACCCATGGCGCCCCCCGAATCTTTTCGCCCGAGTACGAAAGTACTCAAAAATCGCGGCGCTCGGGCGAAAAAGGGGCGTGGCCGAGTAGGCTCGCTCATCTCTAGATTTAACCCAATTGAAGCATTTTCCTCTTATACTACGGTAGTGTACAACTGTGCACCACAAGCTGGAGGACTGGAGGTCTTGCAAGATCCATCAGACAGATTCTGCAGTCCATGGGGGCCGGGGTTCAGGCCAGGGGCGTAACTATAGAGGGTGCAGGGGATGCGGTTGCACCCAGGCCCAGGAGCCTTGGGCGGCCCATAAGGCCTCTCTTCTCCATATAGGGAGCCCAGTACTATGAGTAAAGCATTATAGTTGGGGGCCCCGTTACAGGTTTTGCATTGGGGCCCAGGAGCTTCAAGTTATGCCTCTGGTTCAGGTCCCAATCACTGCAGCATGGGGGAGGTCACATAAAATATTTACAGCTGGAAGGGAAGAGCCTAAAGTTGTAAGTTAGAAACTTTTTTTTATAACTAGTGATTTTTACTCAGCTCCACAATCCCGGTGGCAGCGCTGCTTGTAATGAGAAGTGCCGGCCGTGGGGATCCGGCTGCTGTCAGTGGCGCCGACCGAGTCCATCTGGAAACCTTATAGATTTTTTCTTTTCCTAAATCTCTGTCTTTTTGCTGCTGCCGCTCGTTACTCCTTCTCCTCTTTGCTCTCAGTCACCCGATACCCAGGCAACGATGGCACCAGAGAGATCTATTAAAAAAACACATTAAAAAAATCTAGACTGTTCCAGCACAGACTCGGCTCATATCACTGATAAGAGCTGGACTCAGCGGCCAGCACTTGTCATTGGTCTTCTGAGCTGAATTACAGAATGAAAATCATTGGTTGTAATTAAAGGTTCCAGGACCACTTCTGGCACCCCCCCCCCCCCTTCCCGGTTGTACATGTGCCCCCCCCCCTCCTGCTGTAACTGGCCCATGGATAACCCTCCCAGCTGCACAACCCATCAGCCACTGACTGATGGATGCTGCAAGAAGCTGAGCGCTCCGACTTATACAGCACAACTACATGACAGACATAGGAGGGAAACTGGTAAAAAATTGCAATCAATTTCAATGGCAAAAATTAGTTTTTGCACAAAAATATATCCATTTAATAATTTAAAATAAAGGTGTCCTTGGCCTTTAAATGGAAGGTTTGTGGCCCCATTTATGAAAAGACGGCTATCCGTAGTAAGCAATTTATAGCATTTGTTTGATTTTTCCCTCTGCATGATGGGAAATTTTTACTTATATTGGAGCATTTTAGGTTTCGGAACATTTAACACAACGACAAACCAGTTATGTATAGTGAGCTGCGGAGTCTAATTCAGTGTGGGTTACTAATGGCACAATTACCACGCCTTTAATTACTTCTAGACAGATTAACATAAATGTTCTCCATTGGGACGTCCTCCAAGACGCCTATCTTGCTCTCCTCAGATGTTGATAACTTTGGACGGTCTTCTCTATAGCTTTCTCGAGGCTGACCACTGGCTTGTAGCCCATTTCCTTCTTGGCCCGCTCACAGCTGTAATAGTGGTAAGTCCCGGCCAGGGCCACTCTCATAGGGGTAAATGTCGGCTTAATTGTGACCAGTGGACTTAGAATGAACACCAAGAGAGAGACTAATAGAGCGAGGTAATAAGCCAACCAATAGGGAATCTGGTACTTGGGTGCCTCATAATTCAGGCCGACCAAGACCTGAGAGATGAACGTCCAGAAGGGGATGGGCTCATCATTGGTTATGTGGTATGCCTAAAAGAGAATATAAACAAGTCAAACACATATGCTTCACGGCCGTATTAGGAGTGCTGCTAAAAACACGCATTTCCAACCTTATTACTATTGAGGAACCTTTGAGAATGTCTTTCAGGAAACACTATTGGGCTTCTGATGACAAACACATTGGGGGGCGGGGAGGTGAAGGAAGCTTCCTCTAATTCTATATTCTGGTTCAGATCCGCTGACTGCTTTGAGATCCCCTATGCTAAGCATCCATGATCAGACTGAAATCACTTTGCCATTCCTACAGCAAGGTGATTCACAAATAGTAGAGTTGGTACGGATGTTTGGCATCAGAAAATCTGTGTCCAATTCCATGCCAAAATCCGCAGCACTATCCGCGACGTGTGAACGCATCCTTAAAGCGACAGCTCCTGCTGGTCTTCTCTACTGGGGAGAGGTTATAAAAAATACTAAACCTATAAAGCCAAACTTATGGAAAACTCCAGCCCAACACAACTACTCGAACGACAGCCTGTTGTGCATCAAAATAAATGGTGGACGATAGCAGACGGTAGATTTTTTATTCCATGCTTCCTAAGTGCCGATGCATCAGGTCGGTTTTATCTCACCATTTTTCATGTACTAAAAGTCCAATAATTCTAGAATTGGTAAAAGAAAAAAAAACAACAACAAAAACTCCCTATCTGCAACAAACATATTTTTAGGCCTCTTTCACACGGGCTACAAATCACATGTATGTGAGGCTCAGGGTGTCCAATGGGTTCTTTCACATGAGATGTTTTATAGCCGGAAGGAACCCACTGGAGACCCTGAGCCTCACATACAGGCGATTGTAGCCCGTGTGGAAGAGGCCTTAAGGCCAGTTTCAAAAGAATGTGGATTGTAACACGTCTATAATACGGATCAGCAATACGGATGCGCTACAGATGATACTGTAACATGTCATCAGTATGTGATCTGTATTTACGGTCATTGGTTTTATTTTCCTACTGGGCAAATACTGGTGACGATGCGATAACACAAAGCTGCAGCCATATTTACCTTCCATAGACTATAACGTGTGTATTCTTCACATGATATGGATGACAGTAGCGCATGCTGCATTTATAAAACAGCGGTGAGCAGTAGGTCCATGTAAGTACACAGATTTACAATAGCTCCGGATTAAGGACTGCAAAACATGGACCCAACATGGACTAAAATATACTTGTGTGAAACCGGCCTAAATTAATATGTTGCCAATTCTTGGGCTATTAAACCTCCGGCCGGGCGCTAGTCCACTTATCAACTGCAATTAGGGACATGTTTTAGTTAGAATCTCTGTAGTGGGAGCCCAAAAGCTTCCTTTATTCATAGCCTGCTGCATATGTAAATCCCCCTTTTGTAGCCATCCGGGCATCCCCAAATTGCTCACAAGGCAATGTAATTTCCATGCCCAGTCCCAGATAGATGGCATCTCCAGCTCCGGACGTCAGCGCTGGCTGGTAATCTTGCCCACGCTCAGTCCATTGGTCTCGATCTGTCTACTGTGCAGTGAACCAAGATGTATATACCTGGAATCGCACATGCGCCAGAAGCTGGCAGTACATGGGGTTGTGTGCTGAGCCATGCGGCTATGAGGGCAGTGGATGCAGCGTAGTTCTGGCCATGGAAACTAAAAACACTCAACGACTCAGAATCCATTGGGCACCATCCACATTACGTGTGGTTTACATACTGGGATTACGTTTTTGGGCTCAAAGAATACAACGATTTTAGCAAAAACACGTCGCTATTGCTGAAAAAAAAAAAAATTGCTCAAAATACTCTGGGGGTTAAAAAGATGCAAATATTGTGGAAGAGAACAGAACTTCTAGAGCTGGCTGTACATTTTCTGGGTGAAAGTTGTCCCTTTTGGATAAGTTAAAAATAAAAATCATGTGATTGGACTAGGATGTTATGGCGATGTGGCCGGGCCGATGGGAGGCTGCTCGACAAACAACTTTCAATTAGAGCCCCGACAATGAGCGAAAGAATGAAAGTAAAGGACAAAACAAAACACGAGGCAGGACAACGTTTGGACCAATATTGGTCTTTCATCACTAATAGACAACAGTCTGAATTTGCCTTTGTGGTCAACCAAAATCTTGACTAAATGGCTAAACTGTGAATCCTTCTCAAGATGGGAAGGGCGGAAAATGTATGGAGCAGTTTGGGTTTTCACTTGGTTCAACCCGATGGGACATCTTGATTTACATAGGAATGTAAGTCTGAAAGTCCTACAGGCTGGGAGAAGTAGGCCGGCACCACACGCTTATGAAAGAGGTCTACCAGAAAATCTGTTTTTGTTGCCCATAGTAACCAATCACAGCGCAGCTTTCATTCCTTACATTGCTAAGGTAAACTGAAAGCTGTGCTGTGATTGGTTGCTGGGGGCAAAAATGAGATATTTTCTTTTAGACGACCTTCATAAGAATGTGGTGTCTAATTGGTTTTCTGTGGCCACACTGTAGTATATCAGCAGTGCAGCTAAAGAGAGGTTAATGACCAATCAGCTCTGCTACATCTGTATATCTCGTGTGCCCCACCTTCCATGCAATGTATAGGACATACAGGGCTCCGACGCGGTGGGCCCTCAGCCCAAACAGACATCTAAGCATACCTTTCCGCAGAGAGGAGAGTCCTTCTGTAGATACTCGGCGGCCAGGATGTGACCGTGTACCACGTTCTCCACGTACGTGAAGTCAACTAGATTCTCCCCATTGCTAAATGGATGTACAAAAGGAAAAGATACAGTGTGAAAAGGATTCTAAATCGGGCCAACTTATCAAAATGCTCTAATTAAAAACCAACAGCGTTGCCTGTAGCAACCAATTACAGAACAGTTTTCACTTTCCAAGCCAGTGTTAGACATTAACCCCTTGTGACGTGCGCCGTAGATGTACATGTGTTCGCGTATGAAGAAATCTCAGGGGCCTAGCCTGCTACATACACGGCGGTTGTCAGCCATCTTTTACAGTCGACGACAGCTGTGATACGAGTTCATGCTGACTGCAGCTGTTAACCCTTTAAATGGCTGTACAGGAATCCCAAAATGGTCCCATTGGGACGAGACCATAACGTGCCATTCAGTTGTCATAGCAATCTGGGGCCTTCTGAGGACCTCCAGGGTTCCCATGAATGATTGGCTTCTGATAGACTGCTGGTAAGAATAAAAGTATAATGCGATACTAGAGTACTGCGGGGACTAACGAAATGTGTCAAAATTTATTAAATACAGTTTTTATTTATTTATTGACAAAGAGAGGTTTTACCCCCCCCCCCCAATTTCCCAGTCGTCTCATATGAACATGAAAACAAAAGAAACAAACAATTGATATCACTGTGTCCGCAAAAGTCCAGATTATTAAAAGATCACATTATTATTCCCGCACGGTGAACGCGATCATAAAAACAGTATATGCAATGCCAGAATTGTGCTTTTTTTAATCGCCTCGTTTTCAAGAAAAAAAATATACTAAAGATTCACAATTAAAAAAAGGTTGTTTCTACGCCAAAGTGGTATTAATAAAAACTACAGGTCACCACACAAAAAATGAGCCCTCACACAACCAGACTGACTAAAACAATAAAAATATAAGTTATGGTGGTTGAAAGATGGCGATAGAAAGCAATTTCTTTTCTTCCTCAAAGGCATTTTGCATTTTCCGTCGTACTACGGTAATAAAAACCTATGAATTTGATACTGTCTAAATCAAACTGACCAACAGAATCAAGACGTCATTTTCACTGCATCATTTACATAATCAAGGAAAACCCCTTCAAAAATGGTGAGATTGTATATTTTTCCCCCCATTTCTCCCCACAAAGTTTTCCAGCATATTAAATGTAAATGGTAGCACTGAAAAATACAACTCGTCCCACAAAAAAACCCAAAAACCCTCATGTAGCTGTACAACAGGAGAACAAAAGACCTAGGATTTTTTGAAAATGGGGACAGAGAAGAAAGAAATAGAAAAACAAAAAAAAAGGGCTACGGCAGGAAGGGGTTAAATCTGGGTCCTAATTGGTCGATACGGACAACAAGGCCAGTTTTAATAAATAAGGTTCGGAGCTTGACAGGATCATGATACTAAGGGGTTAAAGCTGGGCACCGACATCGTCACTTACCCGATCATGAATTTCATCTTGCCACTCTTTGCTGTCTCCACCATGATAGGAACAAGCTGGGGGTCTCTTGGGCCGAATATGCCATGAGGACGAATAGCCACCGTCAGGAAGTTGTTTTCTGGGTCATTTGAGCCCAAAACCTCCTGCAACAGATTATAGTAATACAATTATAGGTCCCATCGGGTACAGCTGGTGTAGATCCCCTGCAGCCGCCATTCTGAGGCTCACTGGGTCCCTGACCGTCTCTGTACGTCTGTCCATGTTAACAGACACCAGAGAATACAGAGACTGATGGGGGAGGTGGTGGTAATGGGTGGGGAGGTGGTGGTAATGGGTGGGGAGGTGGTGGTAATGGGTGGGGAGGTGGTGGTAATGGGTGGGGAGGTGGTGGTAATGGGTGGGGGGGTGGTGGTAATGGGTGGGGAGGTGGTGGTAATGGGTGGGGGGGTGGGAATCAAAACGGGAGCGTCAGAAAATCTGTGAGCTAAATATTTACTCAATTCTAAGTGAATTTAAAAAATTTTAAGTGGCCAGACGAACTCTTTACAATGCTGTCCGTCAGGGGGTGGCGAATTATAGGGCTGCAGAACAGCGGCCACATGGAGGAGCGTGCAGATACCAGAGGAAAATCGGGATGGTTTTCTGATGATACAATCCATTTAAAAGGGGTTGGAAGGAATTAAAGAGGCAAGTAAAAAAAAAAAAAAAAAAAAGTTTTGGGGTTTTATGATTGTTTCCTCAAGAAGAGCACCGCTGATTGCTTGAATGGTTTGCCAGTTATATTTATTATACTTTCCCACACTTTATGCACTATAGAAAATGCTGCCGAGTACTATTCAAAAATACAAGGCGGTACTGTACAGAAAAAAAAATTATACATATATATATAAAATCACTCTTAGTTTTGAGGTCTCAGCTAACTTTTTGTAACATTTCTCAAAACAACGAACACCCCGCTTTGTCCGTACACAACGATTCTAGGGCAGTTTTACCTTTTCTTGTAATATTTTGGTCTCAGTATAATAGTCAATGGGGCGCTGGGCATACGGAAGGTCTTCAGTGCCGTTCTTGATGTCTGTGCCTTCAAACACTACGCTGGCACTGCTGGTCAACACCAGCTTCTACAGAGAGAAGGAAACACAAGTTCAATAGATCTAAAGCTCTGAATCTATATTTGTAACGTGCGATGTGCGCACATTGGGCAGGTTTGGTGCGGCATATAAAGCGCTCATCATCCATCCTGTATTTCCAGAGACTATGAATATAATAACGTCATGCTTCACTGATTGTATTCTCTTGTAGGTTTCCCCAGCGGGGCTCATGGTATGGATGTACACAGGGGCGTAACTATAGGGGATGCAGGGGATGCGGTTGCACCCGGGCCCAGGAGCCTTGGGGGGCCCATAAGGCCTCTCTTCTCCATATAGGGAGCCCAGTACTATGAATAAAGCATTATAGTTGGGGGCCCCGTTACAGGTTTTGCATCGGGGCCCAGCAGCTTCAAGTTACGCCTCTGGGTGTACAGAATGTTCTATTCAAACTGCTTCCATTTCAATCAATCAATATGATCAAATGATGATGAATGATGGATGGAATTAACATTAGAGGAAAGAAAAGGTGAGGGCAAAAGGTTGCAGAGGTCGGCCCCCACAGATCCTAAACAGACGGCATGTCCTAGCGATACACCATCACCTTATAAGATGGGAATACCCCTTTAACTTTTTTGCTGTTAAGATCATTTTTCCCAAAGGCTGCGCTCACACTTCTGACTTTTTTTGGTTGTGATTTAGAAATGTACCGAAATCGGCATACAGGTAAAAAAATAAATAAAAATGTGTTTAATGCGGTTTTTCCTGCGGTTCAGAAATGCACCAAAACCCCCCCACAAATAATGCAAAGTGTGATCACAGCCACACACAGAACTAAACTTAAAAACCTTCAATACGCCCCATCGCCCTCACAGCTGAACGATTGTGAAAACGTCACCCAGAACTTCAGGTTGAGTTCACGCTTGGGGTCTTTGGTGCATTTCTGAACAGCAGCAAAGTAAATTTAAAAAAAAAAAAAAAAAAAAAACTGTTTTGTGTTAAAAACACACTTTTTTTTGGTTACATTTTTTTTTCGAATTTGCTTGCAGGTTTTACAATTCACAAGCAGTTAAAAAAAAGACAAGAAAAAAAAAAAGAGCAGCAGAAGAGTGAGAGTGCATACAGAGTTTTCGGTGTGTCTTTGGCCGTGGTTCAGGAACGCACCAAGATGCCACGTATAAAAGTATAAACAATCCTGAACGCCTTCCTGCAATTTTGCATCCAAGTGCAACGTTTCATGAGACGTGCGTAAGGATTCATGTGGACGGCTAACAGTTTAACCCTAGCAGAACCTTAGATGCAGATAAACATGGCACACTTAAAAAACTATTCAAGGTGTACACG
Organism: Eleutherodactylus coqui; assembly: GCF_035609145.1. Classification (NCBI taxonomy): domain Eukaryota; kingdom Metazoa; phylum Chordata; class Amphibia; order Anura; family Eleutherodactylidae; genus Eleutherodactylus; species Eleutherodactylus coqui. The sequence continues at coordinate 136,280,638 of NC_089846.1, read as the reverse complement.
CTTCAAATATACCAGCCTCACGCCAGTCAGTGCCCATTCAGACGGGCGCATTTCCTGCCTGCATATTTCACAGACAGCACTGCATCATTGCAGCCAATTAGGCTATCCAGCGTTTTTTCACCAACGGTCCGTGTGACAAAAATAAATAAAAAATTGTTGCATGTTGTATTCCAGTCCACATCATGGATGAGAGCAGGACAGGCGAGATCCATTGTCCATGTGCTGTCCGATCAAGAATCCAGGGTGCAACTTGCATATCCTCATCTGAATGGGTTCTTAGAGGGTTGATAGTTGGAAGAAGAGTTCTTGTATTTCCCCGAACAGACATCAGGGAGGAGCGAGCGTCACCCCTGTATACCAGAAGCTGAACATACTGGCTGGTATGATAAGAGGCGACACTAAGGGTGCTGCAAATTATGGCGCAGATCTACATCACATTTCACCCTTCAATCTGAATACAATTGAAAGTCTGCTGCAGATCTGCGCCAAAATCTGCGACGGTGTCAGCAGCACATCAGCTACATGTGAAGCCACCCTGAGAGTCACAGCTATAGTACTGCGTGTGACAACGTGTCCACATAGCAGATGACTGGTGAACGTGACAGCAGTGACCCTGACCTGAGACAGAAGATACATCCAGCGCACATTAATCATCACTTCTGAACACAATGGATCGGTACATGATTCCAAGTGTCACAACAAGCAATTAATCTCCATTCACTAGTGACTTGCAACACACGGCCCTACCTTCTACTCTTAATCATCCCCCACACCTCTACATACAAGTTCAGGAGGGAACTCCCAGCAACCTCCACCCTGAGCAGGCAGGACCAAAAACTCCTCCGTCAACTTTCAGCACAAAGTGATCCAGAAACGTCCTACTACCGAGAGGAGTTGTACCAGAAGAGCAAACTCAGCTCCTGCGGAGAGATCATCAATAGTAAAAAGCCAGGACAACCCCTCCAACCAGCATGGGGCCATCCTTGCTTCCCAGCAGAAGCAGGCCAATGTATTAGGGGGTTGCTATGCAAGCAATTACCTCCCCCCCCCCTCCCTTTCGTAGACCCAAAAAGAGGACCTTAGTTGTAGATTACAGTAAGCAAGTAGCATGCGTTAGAGACTAGTGTAACAGTACAAGTCGTTCCCATAACCAACAGACCCATCATATATTCTGCACATCAGACAGAAGTACTATTCTACTTTCTGACAGACGAGTGTTGGGATAGTATAGGATGCGACCAGAGAAGGTAAGATCCGACCCCGCGACTGATGGTTTCTAGGAGTGCGCCATAACTGTTATACGCAGGTTACTTTATGGAATGACTCATAAATAGATCACAATGTGACCGCCGAGTGACTCCAGTGCTCAGGTATGTACAGCCGCCACCATGATAGGAAACGGACTGTTATGTAAACAGTGAAACTCGTCCCATTACTGCAGCAAAGTGCTGGTTTGTTCCCTGCAGTTATTATTGCACCAGGGAGATAAGACCCTGATAGGACGGGACTGAGGTCTACTCCACCTGCGACCATGAGAGGCATCGGGTCTATGGAAAGTATGGACTAATGGTGTCAGGTCGTCAGGACCCAAGGGAGACCATCCTTGTTTACTAGAGGGCATCACCGGAGGTTTCCTACCACAGCCTCTAAGAGTAACCCTTTGCAATCCAATTTTAGATTCAGCGCTACCTAGGGGTCTTATACAATGGCGCCATCTGTTGGCTAGAGCCAGTACTGCGGTATGGGACATGCTGGAGAGGCTCCCCACAACAGAGCGGCCAGTAATATACAGTAAGAATACCCTGCCGGACGTCTTCCAACATCAGAGCTGTACAGCCTTCAATCAAAATGTCTTCAGACGTCAGACAGTGGATTGGAAAGTGTTAATAGTCAGGGAAACCAGAGGGATAGAGGTGATTTGCATTAAAAGGGTTATTACTACAACAGACCTTTATAGCTATTCACAGGATAGGCGATCAAAGTGTGATTGGTGAGGGCATTGTCACTGGGATCCCTATTGATCCCAAGAAAGGGAATCCCATGTCCCCTTTTGCTCCTCATTGCACCTCTCACCATGAGGAGGAGCTTGAGGGGAGCAGTGGCCAAATATTCATGCTATCATTCCATTCATTTCAATGAGATTGCCGGAGATAACTGAGCGATTGTACTCGGCTATCTACAGCAGTCTGATAGAGCTGAATGTAAAGGCCCATTTACACGGAGCGATGATCGCTCAAACGACAGTTTTAGTGACAGTTTTAAGCGATCATCTTTACGTAACTCTAAGTAGCCAATTAGCTACTAAAGAGTTATGCAGGCGGAGCGGAATACTGCCACAATAGCTCAGAGAACAATGCAGCTGTTTTGAATATGCAAACAGCTGCATTGTTCTCAGTGCTTTCAGGTGGTGTCCGCTGAGGGCTGCAAGTGGGATACCAGCTGAAATAATGCTATTAGCGATGCCCACTGAGAAATCAGCATGCGGTGCTGATGACTCTCATCGCTCACTTCTAGCTGGCTAGAAATAAGCGATAAACGAACAGTGCACGATGGCCGCGTGTTTAGATGCAATGATCGCTCAAAAGACGGCTTTTGAGCGATAATCGTTGTGTCTAAATGGGCCTTAACTGATCCAGTGAAGTTCCTGTGGATAGGTGAGAAAAGATCAATTGTGGGAATAAACCTATAAGTAATACACAGCAGCTATTGAAATTGCAATGCACAGATTATGACCATCCCGCACAAGAATCCCAGCAACTCTCCACTGTTGTTAACCCCTTAAGGATACGGCCTATTTTGACATTAAGGACGCAACGATTTTTGGGGAATTTTTATCTCCACTTTTCAAAAGCCATAACTTTTTTATTTTTCCGTCGACGCGGCCGTATAAGGGCTTGTTTTTGCGTGCCGAACTGTAGTTTTTATTGGTGCCATTTTTGGGTACATAGACAATATTGTGAAACTTGATTGCAGGGAGAGAAAACGCATTAATTCTGCCATTGTATTTTGTGTTTTTTTACAGCGTTAATCATGCAGCATAAATTGCACAATATATGTTTTCTGCGGGTCGGTACGATTACAACGATACCAAAATTCACACATTTCTTTTAGGGTTTTCCCAATTTTTTTTTGCAATAAAACCCCCCTTTTTTAATCATTTGTTTTTCTAAATCGCTGCATTCAAAGTCCTATGATTTTTTTATTTTTCAATGGACGGAGCTGTGTGGGGGCTTGTTTTTTGCGTAACGAGCTGTAGTCTTCATGGGTACCATTTTGGAGTAGATATGACTTTTTTGAGCAATTTTATAACTTTTTTTTTGGAAGGCAAAATGAAAAGAAAAAAGCATTTTGCCTTCGTTTTTTATGGGTGTTTTTTCTGCTTTTTGCTGTGCAGGTTAAAAAGTGTGTTCAATGTGTTGTGTGAGTCGTTATAGATACGACGATACTAAATATGTGGGATTTCAATGTAAAACTTTTTTTTTCATACTAATGTGGGGGAAAAAAAAAAAAAAAGCACAAAAAAGGTTTCTTTTTCCCTTTTTTTATTTTGACACCGGTTTGATCTTTTTTTTTTTTTTCTTTTAAATACGCTATGTGTGTCCCTGTAGGGTACTTGTACAATAGCACCTATGATCGCTATGATAAAGCATTGCAGGACTTATCACTTATTATAGCAATCATAGGCACTGGCAATGCAGGACGCCGGTATCTGGCGTCCTGTTGTCATGGCAACCCGTCGGTCTCTCCGGAATTATATCGTGAGAGTCCGATGACGTCACAGTGGTAGCGCGCTGCCTCTGAGAACCTGTTAAATACTGCGATCTACATAGATCGTGGTGTGTAAGGGGTTAACAGTGGGGGTCGCTGTCCCAATGCACCTTCGCTGTTGCAGGGGGAGGCCTGCTATCGGAGACAGCCGGCTCCCAATGCCAGATAGCTTCTGATCTTGCACTATCCTCAGGGCGCAACTGTCATCCTCTTATGCTAAGTACCTCCCTGCTAGGACATACAGTTACGCCCTCTGGCGTTAAGGGGTTAAAGCATATCTTCAGTGATCCAGTGTATAATTTGAGGTTTCTAATCAAGAATTAAGAAAACAAAACATAAGTAAAATAACTTGAATATTTTACCCACTTAGTTACATGGCGTTTGTCCATAAAAATACATTACTGGTTAATGACGTCCTGTGATCACAGCAGCCTAGGACTAATTCAGGTTGCATGTTTGTTTGCACAGATAACGGGTCACATTGAAGGAAATCAATCTGAAAGGATTCATCTTTGTCAGATTTTGTAACATGGCAACAACATGGGTGTGTAGACTTTTTATATCCACTGTGTGTAGGTGTATATTTGTCATATTATATATATCTTCCATGACCCTTTATACCTGTTGTCAGCACAGAATATACATGGTGCTTTGAGGAATGCTGTAGCTCCTTCATTATAACCATTTGCCAGACTCTCAGCAGCTGGAATCCCTCCAGACATTTATGTAATATCCTATCAGTATGGAGTTGCCCTTTAAGATGCCGTTGTCATGAGACGGATTGGAAGAGACTGGCAGATGGAGTAGGCGCTCATTCCAAAATGCTACCAACGCATCCTTTTTGGAACAGCGCCTTAAATTCTCTTGCAGATGCCCTTTCACCGTGTTTACAGCAGATACACCGAGTGATGTAGCGTATAGGAATAAGGCAGCTGATATTAGTCACCTGAACGCCGGCTTCTTTGCAGGCTTCAATGACTGTTCTGGTTCCAGTGTAGTTGACTTTGTAGAACAGCTCCTTATTGTTGCTGGAAGGGGCCGGTGATGCGCAATGGAAGACGACATTCACACCTTGGAGCGCCGACAGCAAATCCTGCAAGAGTAAAGCATAAATAAAATACATCAATATTCCCAATATGCAGGTTTTATGAAGGACATTAATAATTGTAATAAACAAGGTTTTGCAGCTTCCTTATAGGCCGTCTGAGATATGAGGGAGGTCTTACCGTTTTACTACACAGATCACCAATGAAAAACTGCACTCGCTCATTCTCAAGGCCCTGGCGGATGTCGAACACATTGACAGAGTAGCCTTTATCCAGCAGGCGCTCCACCATGTGCTGCCCCAGAAATCCGGAGCCACCAATCACAGCGCACTTCTTGCTGGCCTAGAAAAGAGAAGGACTCTTTATTAATGAGCGCGTTACAAGATGCGGATCCATATAAGATCCATAGAAGATCCGTATAAGATCCATAGAAGATCTGGCTTTAACAGTCACAAAGAAAATGTAGGTGAAGCCATGGAATGAGCATTAATGTACCGTATATGGAGTGTGTAGGGGTCATGGGCTCTCCATGCAGACCCCCAGGACATCGCGGAGATTATAGAGCGGGAGCAATATATTTGGGCCTCATCTCCAAAACTCAAAATCCACTTTTGAAAGGAATTCTTATTGTCCTACTTGGGCTCCAAGCCGGCCAGTCTGTGCGTTACAGGAGCGCCTGCTGCCTTACCCATGGGCTCCTGTTAGTGCAAGAGCCCCTAAACATGCGCAGTTTGTCCAATGACAGTCGAGGATATGATGCCCCTCAATGTGATGTAGGATTGGTCGAAATAGAGTCTAGGTGTAGTACGCCATCTGTACGTGTAAATCCTCAATGTACAGAAGGCTGAGGCTCCAGCCCAGCGGAACACACATTGGGGAGATTTATTCTTCACAACAGGTCGGTTTTGTACCGTCTTACACGCTTTGCGCCACATGTACTATATTAGTTCGCACCGTCTGTCAGGCCGTGTTTACACCGGACGGATTTGCTACGGATTTTCCATTTAAACTTCCTGTATGGAAAATCTGCAGTATTTACAGCAGCAAATTAGATGAGATTTACAAAATGTTGTCCAAACAATGTGGAAACAATCCGCTGTGGAAAGCGACGCGCGGCGTGGGATTTAAATCAACAACAGCGGCCGCGGATTTGAAAAGCAGATTTTACGTGCAGAAATGTTTCAGATTTTACTTACAGAAAATCTGCCCAACCCCCCCCCCTCCATCTGAATATAGCCCTAGGCGGTATTAGTACATGGCCCCAGTGTCTCGCACGGCTGCAGGATCTTACCTGTGAAGGTACAACTATTACAAGTGCGTTCTGAGATCACATAAAATCCCAACTCAATAAAACGGCCCAAAATTTTAATAGAACACAATGCAGTAAAGAAAAAGGAAACCCGGCAAGAATGTATCAGTTGTATGAAATACACGTACATGTGCTGCCTTATGTGGCACTATAGGAGTACATTAAACGACATCGGTCGCGCTATGATCTAACCTAATCTGACTATGTATGATCAACCGCTATGAAGTCCCGACCTGCAAGGCTGGTGGCACACGGGCGTGAGTGCATGAACGCGAGCATATCGGAGCGATGGGCGCTGACCTTTTGTAACAAATCATGTACATTTACAAGCAAAAAACACACGCACATACTCCAATTGATTGCACTGAGCAAATAAATTAACCCTTTAAGGACCAAGCGCTGTACATTCACAGCACTTGGTCCTGGGCTTTAATCCCGGCTGATAGAAGAAGTACAGTGCGGACTAAAGCTTCTGCTCTTGCAATCAAGCCCATGGTTGACAGATACAACTGAGGACCCAGAGGAGAAGGGAGAAGCGTTTAACAGCGTCTGCCTTCTCCTTTCCAGGCTATATAATGCTCAGTGAATGCTATATACTCAGGAGTGAAAGTGTTACTTCCACTATGTGACCTGGCGATGACGTGACCTGTTAAAGGAGAACTGCAGGGTCCTAGCAGACCCTGATCAGCTCTGTTAATGACTACTATACGAGGGGGCTCTCCTCTGTAACTGGGGCTCCTATGGATGCCCCATTTAGGCTGGGTTCACACGGAGCAGATTTTCCGCGGAAATTCCGTGCAGAATTTCGCTGTGGCAAATCTCGTCCACACGGGATGGCAAATCCGCTGCGGCTAAGCCGGCAGAAGCCGCTGCTGTGGCGCGGATTTGCCGAACGCAGCATGTCTATTTTTTTTTTTTTTTTTTACGCTGCGGCCGCGCTCTCCTCCATGGAAGAGCCGGCCGCAGTGGAAGAGCAAGAGGCCGGGCCGCTTCAAAGCCGCCGCTGCTTTTTCCGCGGTGGAAATGTCGCGGTTTGGCCAAACCGCGACATTTCCATCGGGAATCCGCCCCGTGTGAACCCAGCCTTAAAGTGGAAAAGCGGAAATTAAAAAAAAAAAGTGAATGACCCTTAGAGGTTTTATATGACATCACGGGGGACACAGATGCTAAGAGAAATAGGTACAAATAGAAGTAAAAATAATAAAATTACAGAATAAAAATATATGCAAAAAAGAAGAAAATGACCCAATGCCAACCTAAATCGCTGCTACATCCACCTTGTAATCCCAAACTATACAAATCATGTATCAAAATGTCCGAAACAAAACAAGGAACCCATTTCTGTACTTTATTTTAGCGTAAATATACTACTTTTAAAAATAAATAACTCCAAATATAAAAGGTCTCTTTTTTTTTTAGCTTTTTACCCCCCTGCCCCCCCCCCCCCCCACCAAAAAAAAGTCAGTGAAAAAGGATAATAAAAAATTATTTTGGCAGCTGAAGGAAAAAAGGGGCAGTAAAACAACCACATGAGTAAAATCTTTAAAAAGTCTCTCGACCTTTAGGCCAAAAACACCCTGGTCTTTGAGGGGTTAATTAGTTCAATTTGTGCCATTTTTAAGCGCAAATGTGCAGGAAAATAAGTCACGCGGCATCTTTTTTTTTTTCAGGAATGAAATGCGCGCACAAAATACGCTTATGTGAATAAAATCCAGGGGTTCTGTTCACTGCATATTGCGTGCGACGCGGGCCCGAGGGATTTTATTCACAAATACCATTAAAAATCATCAGAAAAAGTCAGGAAAAATGTACTAATAAAACTGTCTAATTGTGGGAAAATGGGCGGCACAACGCATAGCAGACGCCAAATGTCCCTAATCACGTGTCAGCGCGACCGAGACGGGGACGTCCTGCCCTCCAGAACATAACGCGCCAATGTCTCCATACTTACAGGTCGGATTCGTGTCGCCATTTCTGCAGTAATTCACCCAACGTCCACCTGAAAACACAAGAGATCAGTAATGGACAAAGCAGCCAATCTACGGGGGGATCCGGCGCCGAGGGGCTCGCTGATAGCTGGCGGGGGATCCGGCGCCGAGGGGCTCGCTGATAGCTGGCGGGGGATCCGGCGCCGAGGGGCTCGCCGATAGCTGGTGGGGGATCAGACGCCGAGGGGCTCGCTGATAGCTGGCGGGGGATCCGGCGCCGAGGGGCTCGCCGATAGCTGGCGGGGGATCAGACGCCGAGGGGCTCGCCGATAGCCGGTGGGGGATCCGGCGCCGAGGGGCTCGCCGATAGCTGGCGGGGGATCAGACGCCGAGGGGCTCGCTGATAGCTGGCGGGGGATCCGGCGCCGAGGGGCTCGCTGATAGCTGGTGGGGGATCCGGCGCCGAGGGGCTCGCTGATAGCTGGCGGGGGGATCCGGCGCCGAGGGGCTCACTGATAGCTGGCGGGGGATTCGGCGCCGAGGGGCTCGCTGATAGCCGGTGGTATGGCGGTTGTTAGTTTGTCAGTTGCTGCCATAACCGCCTGCAGATATAACCCCTGCATATAACTGAAGCAGCATGCTTGGAGAAATAAACTGCACTGTAGGCCTGATTTCTTGGGGCTCATTCACAAAACGGCGAATCTGGCACAGCGGCATGACACGGGGTGAATGGAGTGGATGGAAGTAAATGGACTTTCATTGATGCGTTCACATTAGCGTGTAGAAGCACATCGCAGCGTGCCCTATTTCTCGGCGCTCCCCACAACCTGCGCCCTGCACCCTTATATACAGCTGTCCCTATGCAATGCATTGTATACGGGCATATTAACTTTTTCCACAACACTTCTGCCCTATTCAGCAATTCCAGTAACCTGATTGGTGAATCAGCCAACCCAAACAACCAATCAGGTTGCTGGAATTGCTGAATAGGACAGAAGTGTTGTGGAAAAAGTTACTCTGCCTCCCGGGGAGGGGGAAGTTATGGGGGCGGGGTTATTGTCTCCCGTTAGCTCCTGTCTGCAAGTAGTGCACGGTGGAGGGAGACTGGGGCGGGTTTGTTCTGTTGGATGAATGAATGGGGGGAGAGTGAGCAGGGAGAGGGGTGTAGAGGGGGAGGAAGATATACGGGCCGTGCTGTAGGAGAAGGGAAGGATGCCGGGGAGTGTGAGGCAGGACAGCAGGGGTGATGGGTGATGCATGCAGCTGGCACAGCTCTTACCTGTCAGCTCTCTGCCCCGCTGGTATCTGCAGATGACCAGTACAATAACATGCCCAGCAGTGGGCTGAGAATCAGCAGAGCTAAGGCGCCTGCACCTAATTGGTTAACCCAGCCTGCAGGCAACCAATAGAAAAAGACAACAGCATCTCCCATGGTTACCATCAGACGACGTCACTCGCCTGCGCTGGGAAATGCTGAGCGTGTCAAGCCTCGTTCTGATCAGGAGGCCAATGGGAACGAGTAGTTCCATTTGCTGAGCGGTGATTGGGTGCAATTCAGTGTCCCGTCCCTGCTGATTGGAGGAGGCGGTCGGGCCGTGTAGTGGGAGAGATACTGGTCCTATAGTGCTGCAGATATGGTAAGTGCTAATAAGGGTCGGACTGACTGCTGCAGCGGGATGCTGGGGCTTGTAGTGCAGCATGTGAGTGTTAGCTGGAGGACGCTGCAGCTGAAACCTTTCAGAGAGGAGCCGTTGTTTTTGCACCTGATTAAGGTTGTGCAGATGAGATGAGATGAGATGAGAGCCGCTGTTGGATGTTTGGAGATCTGCTGTGCTGTGCGCAGTGTAGTCTGTTCACTCATTCCTGCGCTCTGCCCTGGGATAACGGAAACAGAGAGAAGGAAGACGCAAGGTCTGTTTACCGTGCAGACAGGTATTTGTGCTTTTCTCCCATTCACAAGTGTTAGCAGAGCCTGACCGCACGCCGCCTCATTATATGCTATGATCCGTGGGGAAAACCGCATAGCACGACCTATTCCTGTCTGACGGACAAGGAGGGCTGCGCCCGCGTATATCAGGCTGATCGCAGACTAATGGCTGATGGACGTGGCGCCCAATTCACCTGGGTGCAACTTGCAGTTATGGCTACTGTGCATCGTAACATACATAGTACACGAGGCTGAAGAAGACAATGGCAATTTAGTTCAGCCTGTCCCCCCCCCCCCCCCTTCCTTCCCCATTGTTGATCCAGAGGAAGGCATAAAAACGCCAACGAGGCCAATTTAGCCCATTTGGAGGAAAAAAATCCTTCCCGACTGCATAACGGCAGTCAGAATAATCACTGGATCAACCTCTGATAGTTCCTACTAGAGATGAGCGAACGTACTCGTTTAGGGCGATTTCGCAACCGAGCACCACTTTTTCCGAGTAACTGACTACTCGGATGAAAAGATTCGGGGGGCGGCGTGGTGAAGCTGGGGCTAGCAGTGGGGAACAGGGGGGAGCTCTCTCTCCCCCCCCCCCCCACAACCCCCCGCTCACCCCCGGCGCCCCCCGAATCTTTTCGCCCGAGTAGTCAGTTACTCGAAAAAAGCGGTGCTCGATTGTGAAATCGCCCTAAACGAGTACGTTCGCTCATCTCTAGTTCCTACCTTACTGTAAGACACAGATCAGCAACCCGCTGGTCACCTAATGTCTATATCCTGTAATATCCTTCTGCTCTAGAAAGGCATCTAGTCCCTCTTAAACTCCTATGGATTTTGCCATCACCACTTCCTCAGGCAGAGAGTTCCACAGTCTCACTGCTCTTACAGTAAAGAACCCTTTTTAGTGTTGGTGATGAAACCTGCTTTCCTCAGGACGTAGCGGATGCCCTCTCGTTACCGTCACAATCCAGGGTATAAATACATCTGGAACTTCACTCTGATGAAAAAAAAGTTAGTTATTTTCCGGCTGAGTTTTTGAACAGTTTTGTGCGGTGTAATGCATTCTGGTAAATGACAGGCAGCGTTGTGAACCGTTATCATCAGTGGTTTCCATCAGGCGCCACTTGTTTAACGATCCAACACCATTTCATTTTCATTCTCCTATTTTGTTATGGAACAGAAGACCGTAAATTTGGGCAGAGCCTGAACCGTTCAGATCCTAGAAGAATGTAGACGCACGAGGAAATCCCATCTTGTCCGTTCTCTTGTTTCCTAATGTATTTCTGGGTGATCAGAGTTCTGCTGTCATCGGTTCTCAGTTGTCTCTATCGACCGCTTTGCTGCTGCTTTGTTCTGAGTGTGTTGCTTTGTGGCTCGGGGCTTGAGCAGTGAATTCTCTACCACATCTGCTTTTTCTCTGCTCCTTTTAGGCATCTAACTACAAGAAGCCGTCATTAGGAGCGACAACTCAGAGGAAAAAGACCTGCCCGAAGGCCGAACTAACCGAGGAGCAAAAGCAGGAGATCAGAGAGGCCTTCGATCTTTTTGATACTGACGGAAGCGGAACCTTAGATGTAAAGGAGCTGAAGGTGATGCTGTTAGACATTTAGGCCTCATGTCCACGGCCGTGACGGGCTCTGCCAGCAGAATATCGCAGTGGAGTCCATCACGGCACCCCTTAAAGACCCCATTCTCACCTCTCCGGATCCGCTGTGCGTGCCCCGCCTGCCGAGCTGGCGCACATGCGCAGTGCAGCGGATGCCACACTGGCAGTGCGGGATTACGCAGCCGGCGGTGACCCATAATCACGCAATATTTCTACTGTGCCGTGTGACTACAATGGATGCTACATGAGAAACCCGACAAGATTGGTAGTGAAATCCAGTAGTCTGCCCCCGATGACCAGGCTTCCTTGGAAGTTGTTTCCTCAATCCAATGTGAATTCACACTGAAGCTGACCCACAGTAAACCTGCGCACTTCATTTTGTGCTGCACTCCGGGGTAACAGGTCTAACTTTCATACAAGGAGGCTCAAAACGTGAACGGCCCGGTGTCTCTAATAAAGTAGCCATTCAGTGTAAATGTTGCGTGACCTGGCGAGATTTTCCTTCCACAATACTAATTTCCAAAGCAGCAGGTTGTGCATCATTACAGATAGTAACAGAATCTTATCCGTTAGTGTTTATGTCTGTCCGTGTCAATGGCACATTTCATATATTCATTTTTGTTTTACTTTGCAGGTTGCTATGCGAGCTTTGGGGTTCGAACCCAAGAAGGAAGAAATTAAGAAAATGATTGCAGATATTGATAAAGAGGGAACTGGAAAAATCAGCTTTGGTGACTTCCTTTCTGCTATGACACAGAAGATGGTAAGTGCATGGAAGAATCCCGTGGGTCTTGCCTAAGGAACCTCTCCTTGTGATAAAGCACATATATAAAGGCCCTACGTGACTTCTAAGATTACTTAGCATAATCTTCTATGGTCAATTATCCATTCATTCCTTGCTAGTTCTGCAGCAATATACAAATATCACCATACAGTAGTGATACAACATGACTGGACATTTTCTGTTTTTTAATATACAGATAGCCCCTACTTGCAAATGTTCCAGTTACAAACTTCGCAAGTTGCGAACAATCTGTCCTGCACAGTATGATGCTATGGCATTACATCATACTGTGCAGGGACTGGATAGGCTTCTATCAAGCCTGTCCGGTCAGATCGCTGGACGCTGTGCGGTTGCTAGGCAGCCGCGAGCCTTATGAAAGGCCCTAGGGCTGCCTAAGCAGAGCGCCTATCGAGCCGTGCGCTTGATAGGCACTCTGCATAGGTAGCCCTAGGGCCTTCAAGAAGGCCCCCGGCAGCCCAGCCACCGCACAGCGTCCCCCGATCCTATCGCAGGACGCTGTACGAGACCCCTGAACGTCGGGTGTCGGCTGTTTCTTACAGCCAGTACCCGGCGGCAGCAGTTCCAACGAGCACACAACATCATAACTCAGCGGTATTTAAAGTGTTAACAGTTCCAATCAGCGTCGCTACACGTCGGAACTGCTGCTGCCGGGTGCCGGCTGTAAGAACAGCCTGCACCCGACGGATGGAGCGGGATCCACCCGCGATCCTGCTTCATACAAGCATTTGTTCAGACATACGAACAAATGTACTTGCGAATAGGCTCCTGGAACGGAACCTGTACGCAAGTAGGGGAGTACTTGTACAGTGATGCCTTGGGTTAAGAGTTTAATCCGTTCCGTGACGGAGCTCCTAACCCAATTTTCCCCATTGAAATGAATGGAAAAGCCATTAATTCATTCCGGATCGTGAAGCTCTCCCACTGATTGTAATGGGGATGGCGCTTCCCCATTGAAAGCAATAGGATGCCAGCACCCCCCGCAGTGATTTTCGGGGAAGGGCCTTAAATATAATCCCTTCTTTGAAAACCATCCCTAGCTGTAGTAGAAAAAATATATACTCACCTGTCTGCTGGGGCTCAGGCGTGTCTAGCCTTGCTTGTTCTCCCTGCACTGCTCTGAAGTTTTTCAGCAGACTGGGATTAAAAATGCAGGGAGAACAAGCGGTGGCTAGACATGCCTGAGCCCCGGCAGCGGGGGCAGGTGAGTATATATTTCTTACTACAGCTAGTTATGATTTTCAGGGAAGGGCTTATATTTAAAGCCCTTTACCCGAAAAACGCTGCAGGGCTTGCCGGCAGGCCATTGCTTTCATTGGGGCAACCGACAGCAGCATCAGCGGCCCCATAGAGAGCAAGGCTTGTAACCCACGTTTTTGCTCTTAAATCAGAGCAAGAATTCAGGAGAGAGCCTGCTCTCAAGTCAAAAAGCTTGTAAGCTGAGGCACTCTTAACCCGAGGTATCACTGTATAGGTCAGTGGCCAAAATGTGGTTATTTATTTTGTTTTTGTGTTTTTCTTGTCTAATTCACCAAAATGCATTTTTTTCTAGGCTGAAAAAGATTCCAAAGAGGAAATCATGAAAGCTTTCCGGTTATTTGATGATGACGAAACTGGCAAGATATCTTTCAAAAATCTGAAACGAGTAGCAAAGGAGCTCGGTGAAAATCTCACAGATGAGGAACTGCAGGTCTGTCATTGGCTACAATTTCAACTGAACGCCTTGGATTTACGATAATACTTACATCATGGAATAGATAGGCTGTCAGATCTGCAAACCTCCTTACATTTCAGATTCACATTGAATTAAAGGGGCACTCTGGTGATTGTGTTTTTGATTATGTAACTAACCCCTCAGTACATATAAGTTGGCTAGTATTGCCTTGGTTAGTTATTCCTTCTCTTCGGGTGGCTCATGTGATCTCTTTCTGACCTCTTGAGAATTACGTGGCTTTATGTTCTCTCAATATGTCAGTTTTTAAGTCTGCATAATTCCTGTGTGATATTGTATGTACTGCACCACACAAGCTCTACATGGGTGGACAGAAACGCATATCACAGATCGTGCTGACAATTAACTGCTCTTGTCACACAGTTCTAATAAAGGAGATCACTGCTCATCCTCCTGACTGTATAATTGTAGTCTGTAGTTTATTTAAGTAACTATAGAATACAGAAGGTAATGGCAGTGTCCTCCCAGCAAACAGAGATGGTACTGGCTCTAGCTGGCCATGTGATGCTCTGCTAATCCATCATGGGAGTGTTAGAAGAGCGTAGATAAAGTGAGCAGGGGATCTTCTAAAATAACTCACAAAATAGTCTGCCAATAGGAACTTCCGTAAACATTGATAGAAAACAACCCTCAACGTTTCTCACCATTACTAGTTGTCTAGTCATATGGTCCCATTTCTCTTCTCTATCTACAGTACTGTACAATGTTGACTCTACAAATTACTGTGATGCTATGGTATGGCAGGGGGGGACATGTAATGCCTTTGAGGAGCTGTAAAACTGTCACCACCTTAGTTACCTGTCCCTTAAAGTAGCCACCCAATATTTAGGGGCATTGCCAGAGGAAAAACAAAGTCCTGTTGGCACCCTGCTGTATTTGCAACAGCTTCTTCTTGATATGCGCTTGGTTTGTAGTTCCCTTTCATTTCAGTTTGATTCTCAATTTGAATTCAGTTGAAAGGGTGAAGTCTGCTGCATATCCACATGAATATCCGCAGCAAATCACCTACCTTTGAATGCACCCTAAGGTTGAGTTCACACGGGGCAGATTTGCCGCAGAAATTCCGTCCGGAGTTTCGCCGCGGCAAATCCGCATGCAGCCGCTAATCCCGGGATTAGCCAGCCATGTGGACGAGATTTACAGTTTAGGTCTTCTTTGTATGTAGCTTCTATTGCTTATCCCACAGCTCTGTTGGGTGCATGAGGTCTGAAAACCATCCAAAGTGGAGCCATGATGCCCCTTACTGAAAATGCTACAATCCTTGCTTCACAACAGAACACAGAACACTCATCAGAAGGTGGAAATGAGACTTATTTCTATTTCACAAAAAAAAACTCATTTAGAAATTGATAGCAGCAACACATCTCACAAAAGTTGGCCAGGGCCATGTATAACATTTGGGAAGTGAGGAGACCAAGTGCTGGAGTTTTGGGAGAGAAATGTCCCATTCTTGTCTGACGTAGGGTTCCATCTGCCCAACAGTAGAGATGAGCGAGCATACTTGGTAAGGCGATATATTCGAGAGAGCATCGCCTTTTTCAAGTACCTGCTGGCTCGTCCCTGAAGATTCGGGGGGACCGCGGGGGGTTGCAGGGGGATCAGAAGAGAGAGAGAGAGAGAGATCTCTCACTCTCCTCCCCGCTCCCCCTCACTGCCCCCGAATCTTCAGGGACAAGCCAGCAGGTACTCGAAAAAGGCGATGCTCTCTCGAGTATATCGCCTTACCGAGTATGCTCGCTCATCTCTACCCAACAGTCCTCGGTCGTCTTTGCTGGATTTTGTATTTTTGTATTTCATAATGTGCGAAATGTTTTCTATTAGTGAAAGGTCTGGACTGCAGGCGGCCGGTTCAGGCCTTTCCAGAAGTGGACGTTGTCTGGATGGGAGCATATGATGTTCTAAACCCCCTCTGTACTGCTCAGCATTAATAGTGCCTTTCAGGATGTGTAAACCTCCCATGACATAGGCCAGATGCAGGCTTTTGCATTGACTGTGCACTGATAACAGTCTAGATGTTCTCTATCCTTCTGAGTCTGCAGGACACGGCGTCCGTGGTTTCCAAAGAGAATTTAAAATTTTGATTAATCTGACTGCAGAACAGTTTTCCATTTTGCCTCACTCTATATTAAATGATCTTTGGCCCAGAGAAGACAACGGCTTTCTTGGATTGTGTGGATATATGGCTTTGACTTGCATTTGTGGATTTCATTACAAACTATGTTCACAGACAATGATTTCTGGAAGTATCCCTGAGCCCATGCACTGATTTACATTACACAATCACGCCTGTTTTTAATGCAGTGACGCCTAAGTGCTCGTAGATCTCGAGCATCCAATATTGACCGCCTGCCTTGTCTCTTGTGCTGAGGAATTCCTTCAGATTCTCAGAATCGTTTGATATTTTGTACTGTAGATGGTGGGAACTCTGATTCTTTAACCTGCTATTTTTATACACTTTCATATGACTTAGTAGAAAATTGACCCTCCAGCTGTTCTTCATTAGCACCACTTTTCCAGCCTTTTGCTCCCCCTGTCCCAACTTTTGTGAGATGTGTTGCTGCCATCAATTTCTAAATGAGTTTTTAATGAAATGGGAAAAATATCTGCCTTTTAGCTTCTCATGTTTTTCTATGTTTGTTGTGAATAAAATATGTTTATATGAGATTTTTAAATTATTGCATTTTTTTTTTGGTTTACATTTATTTACATTTTAAACAGCATCCCATTTTTTGGAATTGGGTTTGTATGAATATATGCTTGTATCTACAGTGAAGCCAAAGCAGAAAGTGCTTGGAGATGTGAGCGCCGGTATGCCTGTTAGTATTGTATCCCTAATGTGCTTTAATTATTTTCTACAGGAAATGATAGATGAAGCTGACAGGGATGGAGATGGGGAAGTGAACGAGCAGGAGTTCCTTAGAATAATGAAGAAGACCAGCCTGTACTGAACGCCCGCTGTGCCCGGGGTCCTGTCTCAGTGATTGCCGCCTTCTTTACCTGTCACCACCTACAAGCACCATAACTTCGTTTATGGTGCTCATAGGAAAGGTTCTGAAGAGTCTGCGGATGTAGTTTTTATACTCGCCCGGCTCCCCTTTTCCACACTGTCACGTGTGGTAGTCAGCGCCAGCGGATCATTTTGCACGCTGTCCTCTATGGCAATGTGCACACACAGCTGCAGAGATGAGTCCACTGGTGCCATCTTCCACAGCTGGCAGCACAGGAACAAGGATGCCTGCTGAGTATAATCCCTGGACTCCTCGGAACCTGGCCTGTGAGTACCATAACGTGGTCTATGACGTTCATTGGTGGTGACCGTTTATCTGTGAGACGTGAAAGCACAACTACGTCATTTACCAACTTCTCCTTCTTGACCAGTTTTAGGTAATGGAGATGTCGTATTGCACCACATAATGTGCCAACCGGACCATTCTAGGCAGCCCTTTGTTTTTACTCTATTTACAAAAGGCAAGTCGTGCCTATATTATGTAGCTGGTAATGCCAGGGGGGTGGATGTAGTGTAGGAAATGTATTCAGTGTTGGCGATATTGAACAGTTACACTTGATGACCGCCATCTATGTTTTATTACCAGTCGTTGAACCAAATATTGAGTATGGTGTGTTTTTTATTTTTTTCACATTTGTTGTATATGAATATATATTTTTATTTTGTAACCGTGCAAACAGAGAACATATATTATGAAATGCTTCAGCCGTCCTGCTATAGGCCTATGATTGCGTTTCCATAAATAGGGAAATATCTGACCTTCTCTTGTTATAGTGTAGCAATCCAACCTAACTAAGCCACATAGATGACACTACCTTGCCGCACAGCTACATTGGCTAGATAATACTGGTTAGGCAATACTGAGTTAGCTATAGTAAAGGTCAGTATCTCTGCTTGCTGTAATACCCCAACCCAACTAAGCAGCATAGATGGGGTATTATAGGAAGCAGAGATACTGGCCTTCATTACGGCTAGCTCAGTATGGCTTAGGGCTCTTTCACACTGGCGTATTTTTCATCAGTATTTTGTGAGCCAAAACCAGGAGCAGAACGTGCAGAGAGAAAGTAGGGTGGAAAGACTTGCACTTCTTCCATATTTTGGACCTGCTCCTGGTTTGGGCTCACAAAATACTGATGAAAGATACTGACTGTGAATAAGCCTTTAGCCAGTGTTATCTAGTCGATGCAGTTTAATCCTACCTTTCATACATGAGATGCTCTGAGGTACGACTCCTCTATAAACGGTAATAGGATGCGGATCGGTATTATATAGAGTCAATTAAATTGATACCAATTTGATTTCTACACCGCAACCCAGAGACCAGTCATTATATAGGGGAGCGATTGTACTTGCCCTTTAACCCTTCCTGTGAAGTTCAATTGTGCTGGTTTTGGGAGAGAGGTGGTGGGGTACAGTTGCTTCCTTAGCTTTCAGTATTATATATATATACTCTCCCTGTTTTTAGAAATGATTAATTAAACGTTACGTTTTAGGTTCAATCCTGTGATGGAGCAATCATTTATGGAATCTTCTAGCCCTCAGAATTTTTTTTTTCCTCCAAAAAGTCAGAACTAGACTTAGGCCACTCTCACATATGCGGTTGGCAAAACGCCACGATTTCGATCGTGGCGTTTTGCCGCAATTTTACTTTCGTTTTCAAAAGAAGGTTCCTGCCTCCGAAAGCAGGTTTTGGCGCACCCCATCATTGTGACGGGTGATGAGGTGTGCCAAACGCGGTAAAATACAGCAGACAGCGCTCGAAACGCCATGATCGAGCGCATTTCTGTGAGGCCTCATTGGGAGCGTTGTGCTGCGATTACCACAGTGTACAAAACACTGGTAATCGCAGTAAAAAGCGCGTGTGAGAGAGACTGGCCTCAGGCCTTCTGTTATTTTGGAGGTTAATCCACTCACTGGATGCTCCACTTGTAGCTATATGATTTGCCTTCAGCTCTTGTGATATGTTTTCCTTTTCTGTGTTGATCTGCGCTGCCAGAGGGGGACGACCCGCTGAGCACATCACAAAGTCACAGAGACGTCAACCAGTGAAATGTGTTTTATATATTTATATTTGATGTAAATCTGAAATGCCTTCCGTGTTAATAAATGTATAATCTCCTCCTCCTGTCACATGGTGTCACTTCTTTTTTCATGTTAGATATATGGCATATCCCCAGAAAAGGGATGCTTTCTAACCCTTCGTCTTCAGAATATTGTCAGGATCAGCAGATATGGAGGATATGGCCCCCCCTGCAAATAAGGCACTGTGCCTCTTTTGGCGCAAATATTAATATAAGACAGAGGCTTATTTTCAGGGAAACACGGTAGTAGAAAGCCTGTCTGAAGACGGTAACTGCAATACATACAGTACTAGCTGACACATCTTGCTTCGCCCAAGTTAATTTGGTACAGGTGTTTACCAGTTTTTTGCACAAAGAAATGTATGAAGTCCTAGTTCTTTCACAGGAACCGAGGAATAAAACATGTTCCCCTTTTTGCATGGTTCTTCATGTTTAACCATGTTGAACATATTTTATTCCTTGGTTCGTTTGACAAGGGTTAAATATCATGTGATCCGCGATTTAAAATACAGCCAAATCTATGCCCTTTAGGTGTAAATGTGTCCACCTCGGATTTCCATCAGAATTGCAGAGGGCATACTTATACAAAATGCCCAGTGATTTTGCCACATGTGATGGGGGTCATTCAGTAAATACACGTCAGGTATCCATGGGCGATTCTGAGACATGTGAGCGTGCTGTACCTTCATTGTGTTTGAGGAGACTCCTATGTAGTTGACACTATTAATCATTTCCACATTGCTTTATTACCAGCACATTATTATGGGTACTATTAGCTGATGCCGGTGGGAGTATGACTCTTGGCACCCCTGCAAACCAGCTATTTAAAGGGGCTGCAGTGTCTGTGCAGCGCTGCAGCCTCTCTGATCTTTACATCAGATCAGCCTGGTTTCTACTTGCAAACTTTGTACTTTTCTAACAGCATTGCAAGGTATTGCAGTGCCATTCCATTCACCGTGATCCGGTGCGGGAAAAAGTCGTGGTGTGCTCTATCTTTTCCCATTCCTTGGAAAGCATTGCCCATTGATTTCAATGTGACCTTTATTGCGATGTGCATGCAAGTTCGATTCAAGGTTTCTCATTGAAATTAGTTGGAAAGACTTTCAATCCACTATTGCGTTTCAGCCTCACGCGAGAGGATCGGAATTTCACAGATGAGGTTCTGCCTGAAAACCCCCAATTGCAGAAGGCGTTGCAAGGTATTGCAGTACCATTCCATTCACCGTGATCCGGTGCGG
Organism: Eleutherodactylus coqui; assembly: GCF_035609145.1. Lineage (NCBI taxonomy): Eukaryota > Metazoa > Chordata > Amphibia > Anura > Eleutherodactylidae > Eleutherodactylus > Eleutherodactylus coqui. The sequence goes on along the minus strand of NC_089846.1, from coordinate 136,260,197 downwards.
GAACAAAGTCGTGGTGTGCTCTATCTTTTCGTGTTCTTTGGAACGCATTGTCTATTGATTTCAATGAGACCTTTATTGCGATGTGCATGCAAGTTTGATTCAAGGTTTCTAAGTGAAATCAGTGGGAAAGACTTTCGATCCTCTATTATGTGTCAACCTCACACGAGAGGATCGGAATTTCACAGATGTGGTTTTGCCTGAAAATCCCCAATTGCAGAAAACGATATCGGCCCGAGTTTCTCGCCCGTGTGTAGGTAGCCTCAGGGATGATATTCTGCAGAGGATATAGTGCTGCTGGTGTGAAAGCTCATATACCAGCAGAAAAGTTAAAGAAGCTGCCTGACATTCATGCCTCTACAAAAGGTGGCCTGTACATTAGGAGATTCTGCAGAGTGTATACTAATGCTGCATTTGCCATGTATAGCAGCAAAGCAGACAGAGAAACTACGCTTTGGTGTGGGAATATTGGAGTTCTCTGTTAGGTGCCTCAGTTGTTCTTCATGTCAGAAGTCTGGCCACAACAAAATATTTGCAGGCCTTATCAGCCACCTATGTAATAAGGTGAATTAAATTATGCTTCGAAAAAAGGGGTCAGTTCATTCCAGCTAGAGTCTGTGGCCTTCAGTTCTCACATACCATGCCCCCAAGGGATTGTGGCCTACCTCTGCCTCATGTCCATGGGCTTATTTTCGTTGCACGGCCGCAGGATATGTGGTGAATGGAGTCAATGAAAGTCAATAGATTTTTGCTGATCCTTGCACATCTGCTCATGGACACCGTGTCGATCCCCGTGAGAAAAAAGGGCGCAACAAGCTGTATTTTAGTTTTTTAAATATTTTATTAAAGTACAAAATCTGTCATCTGAAATCCATATGTCATTCGTGGCTCACTGGTTGGACCAGCAGACTAATAAAATTGAGATGTAATCTTTATTAAGTAATAATTAAAATTAGAGATGAGCGAGCGTACTCGGAAAAGCACTACTCGCTCGAGTAACTTGCTTTATCAGAGTATCGCTGTGCTCGTCCCTGAAGATTCGGGTGCCGGCACGGAGCGGGGAGCTGCAGGGGAGAGCGGGGAGGAACGGAGGTAAGATTTTTCTCTCCCTCTCTCCCGCCCGCTCTCCGCCGCAACTCACCTGTCAGCCGCAGCGGCACCCGAATCTTCAGACCCGAGCACAGCGATACTCGGATAAAGCACATTACTCGAGCGAGTAGTGCTTTTCCGAGTACGCTCGCTCATCTCTAATTAAAATGTCTATGAAAAGACAAATCTATTGACAAACGAACAAACACGTAAGTGGGATGATATAAATAAAAATCCCAAAAAAATAAATTTTGCGATACGCCTGGTTATGTATCCAGACTCTAGGCTGTTTACAGCTCAATCTTAGATGTTTAAGGAAAACCACCGTATCATGGAGTGAACATGATTAATGCTCCGCGCAACAGTTTTTTCCTTGTATTTGTAACCAGTGCAATATACCTCTATCAACGACAGGATAGAGAGAAATTATGCACCTACTAAGTTAGATCATACATCCATTTAGTAAGTGCATTCGATCTCCCAACGCGTTTCGCCCTGGAGTGGGCTCATCAGGGGCTAAGATAAACTCCAGGATGAATTAACAAAGGGTATGCACTGAAAGATAGCTGTAGTGCTTATAACTGGGCTGTATTTTCTGATGAATCAGATACCCACAAGATGTTAAAGCGGTTCGGATCTAAACTAGAGCAATTATCTGTCTCATTCTTAGCATTCGCTGGTAATAGATATTAAGAGGCAATAGAGAAAATGACCCTTTTATTGCATACTCTTGATAGGATGTGTAAATACAATATGCATAAATGAGCCAGACGCTCTATATAGGCCTACAGATCTTCTAGTGGAAAGGTCAGAAAGAAGGCTCAAATACTAAAGCCTAGGGTAGCTGGAAATTGCATATACCGTGTTTCCCTGAAAATAAGACAGTGTCTTATATTAATTTTTGTTCAAAAAGGTTTAACTTTTTTACATGTATAGCTACCTGGACACTATTTAAATTGACTTTTTAAATTAACTGTTAGCAGGGCTTAATTTTGGAGTAGGGCTTATATTTCAAGCATCCTCAAAAAGCCTGAAAAATCATTTTGCATCCTCAAAAATTTTGGAAAATCATGCTATGTATTATTTTCAGGGTATGTTTTATTTTTAGGGAAACAGGGTAGGTACCCTTTTATCACTAGCTCCTATATAAATAGTCACCTTCTTTTGTCACTAAATCTTTCTGAATTTTAAAGATTCTAGTAGTATGGTGATATACTCAAAGGACAGCTATGCTGCTGATACATTCCGCAAAACTGTGGCCCTATGATAAAAGAGTACAGATGCAAACGACAAAATAACAAACAAGTAGCATGTCAGTCCTGATGGTGGACTGACAGCATAACTGAGAAGTCTCAGACCCAATACTCTTATAGGGATCATTAGTGCCGCCCATTGTAGGAGTGTTTCGAGCTATACCAATAAAGTATAGAGACAAAATTATGTCGTCATGGAAATTACCCTAGCAAGATGGCTGCCTATTCGGTAACCATGGAAACGCCACGATACAATGATCGATAGTGGCGATCATAATCAATAAAACTACATTTGTGCATTCAATTACCCCCATGCAGGGGGCAGCGTATGGAGCAAGAGGAAACATTTTGTTTTTTGAACATATTGGAAGTTTTCGTCATAAACTTTCTCCTACATTGTCAAAACTTTGCATTACGCCAATAAAATCCTGAATTATAAATCATAACTACAAAACTAAAACCCCAACGTGGGTCATTGTGTTTCTCATTGGTCCGTTAATCACCGTGGACTTGATTAATTGATAATCACTAGTATCTGGTCAGCATGCTCTATGTTACCGTGTGTTACCTGCATACAGCCCTCCATCCCACCAGCAGTTACTAGTCACAGCACCAACATCAGGCGCACAGATAGGTCTGCTCACAGGACTGCAGCCTGGGCATTCTCTGAACCCGCCGGTGATGACAGAAGAGCGGCCATCTGTAAGATCTGTGGTGAACATTTATAATGCAGCCAGAATGTAGACAACCTAAATACAATGTATATGAACAGTCACGTGAACTCCCACCACTCACTGCCTGGGGGAGCCCACCTGGGCCAGAGGGCAACAAGCCTCATGCTGCTCCCTCTCCCACCGCTGCTCATCAAGCGCCAGCTGTGATTGGCTCAGGAGCTCAGGCTCCTCAAAAACTGTAGTCAAGTTAGACCCACAGTGCCGAAAAACACTGAATGACCCCTTTATTAGACCCCGACCCTCTCATGATTGAGCTTATCTGTAAGGAGATTATCCCAGTGACCCCGGAGTGCAGCATAAAATCACATGATGAGTTTTCCGTCCATCAGTTTCAGTGTGAATCCACATTAAATGGGAAAATCCAGCGATCTGAGCGACTTTCCACGGCCTGGTCATCGGTGCTAGACTAGCCGGGGCCGGGGTGTCACTGCCAAGCATGTGGGGTTTTACCATGTAACGGTGTGCAGATCAAAGAAAACATCCAGCAAAAGGGGTCAGAGGAGGATGTCAAGAATTGTTCTGGTGAGGAGGTGCTGCACAGTCATGCAAACTGCAACCAGATGAAATGCTGGAGCTCCAACTAACATGTCCGAATGCCTGACTCACCGTTATGGATAGTTTACAGCAGATGACTAGTTCCAGCGCCATTGTGTCTAAGAGTAACAGTAAGGCGAGGCTCCAGGGGACACAAATTGTATCCCTGAACAGCGGTAATCATTTCCTTGACAGATGGATCCAGATTTCTGTTGCACTGATGAGAGGGTTAGAATTTGGCGTAAACAGCACAAATCGATGACCCCTTCGTATCAGCTAGTCAAAACATGTCAGCACCTTCATCTACTTGTGGCCCCTTTTTGTCCACAGGGACCGATATTCCTGCATAACGATATCATCACCTAGAGGAATCTACACCACGCCGAACTGCTGCTGCTGCTGTTCTGAAGGCCAAAGGAGGTCCAACGCACTGCTAGATAGAATCTCTACATTGTTCTGACTATACTGCCCCCTAGTGAATGTCACTTGCGCTACAAATAATCCTCAAGAACTACGGCCTTTGGTATTAAACTCATTCTCAGTGTTCTGTTCAGACAAATGATGGGTGAATTCCAGAACATTTATCGGTTTTATGGATCTTCGGGCAGTTGATGTTGATGGAGTTGTTTGACTGCAGTTTATGTCATAGAAGAACCAGGAGTGTCGAAAAGCTGGAGACAAAATAAATGCCAGACGGCTGCTGTAAAGGTATAAAGCCGACTGCTAAAGCGTTACCAATATTCACAGCACATAAATAATACACGTGGCCACTGACAGCGCCGCACAGCAGTGAGAGCTTCTCAGTGAAGCATGCTGGTTAATGTTGTCCAGCGATGACATCATCAAGGAAGGACTTTGGCCCGGCTGCACACGGACATAGTTGCTCGCGCGAGACGCAGAGAATAAAGCTCTTTGACTTCAATGGGTTTGTTCACATCACTAAATTTTTTGGTCATGCAAAAAAAAAAAACAAAAAAAAACACTATTTTTCTGTGTATAAAAGTAAATTGGTGTGGGGGTGCGTACAATATGCTGGGAGATGCATGTCAGGGCTCTCTCACACGAACGCATATCGGCCGCCATTTTCACAGTCGGCCGATATACGGTACCGCCTGATGCATTGGATTCCATGTGCAAATTAACCCCTTAGTGACTAGCCCATTGCCTTTTTACGTCCTAGCTTGCTGGGCCTTAGTCCCTGAGGATGTAAAAACATGCTTCCTGCGGGACCCCTCCCCCGGTCACATGATCACCGTCATTTACCGAATGACGGCGATCAAATAAAAGTCAAGAAAAAGTTTAAAAAAATTAAAGATTCAGCTGCCCTGATGGATCGGATCGATCATAGCAGCTGAAAGTACTCACCCGCCTTCTCCGCGATGTTCTGGCCTCCCGGGTCCCGACGGTGCCTTTCGCGCATACGCACCAGACGTCATACGTTTGGTGCGCGTGGCCCTGGAAATTTAAAAACTCTTTGGCTCTCGGCTCCCATGTGTAGCCCAGATCAGAGAGATGTCACCGGGAGCCGCTGTATGCGGTTCCTGGTCACATGATCGCTGCTATCCAATGGATAACAGCGATCATGTAAAGTAAAAAAGTTTTAAAGTAAAAAAAAAAGAAAAAAAAGTTTAAGCTTCATCCCCCCCTCACAGATCATATCCGTGAGGGGAGATGAAATAACATACCTAAGGCCCCGGATTTATCCGTGCACGTGACCACGGCTTCTGTGCACGCACCCGCCGCCAAGATGGCGGACGCATGTGGAAAAGCCGCAGATTGCTAGGGTAATTCAAAATCTCCCTGCTCCTGGCCACCAAACGTAGCCAAGAGCCTGGAGATTCCACAGGGGCCCGCAGTACATGGTCCCTGGTCACGTGATCGCCGTTTTCCAATTGAAAATGGCGATCACGTAAAACTTTCACCTTCAATCACGGATCTGATACCTGAAGGGAGGTGAAATTACCTACCTAAGGCCTCTGGCGATGTCCCCTGATGGGATCTTTATCCGTGGACCTTTCTCCAACTTTGGCGCATGTGACCATTAGCAAAATGGCCGACGCAAGCGCAGAAGCTGTGGAGGGACCAGGAAATTTAAAGTCTCCTTGCTCCTGGCTACTATAGGTAGCCGAGAGCCTGGACTAGTGACCGTGGGCCGCAGTGAGCAGTCCCCGGTCACGTGATCGCTGTTATCCAATGGATAATGGCGATTATGTAAAAGTTAAGACAGTTGAAGTCTGATGCGCCTTTCGTTTTGAGCCCCGTTGTGCATACAGACATAATATTAGGACCCACAACGGGTATGTTTCTGAACACGGGGCAAACAGGGAGATTCATTTTGGAGTGAAAGTCTTCATTCAGATGTACGGTGTACAAAAAAAAAAAAACAGTTCTAAAAGTGACATAATTGCCAAAAAAATGAAAATCATAATTTTTTCCTCCTGCTTTGCTTGGATTCATTCAAAAACTGTGGGGTCAGACTATGCAGTACACCCCTAGATAAATTCGATAAGGCGTCTAGTTTTCAAAATGGGGTCATTTGTGGGGGTTCTCCATCGTTTTGGCCACTCAAGGGCTCTACAAGTGGGCAATGGGGCCTAAATTGCCCTCAAGCAAAATGACTGTTCTGAAAGCCACCAGCTGGCTGCTCTCTTTTGTTTGGGCCCCGTTGTGCATACGGACACAAGATTAGGGCCACAATGGGTAAGTTTCTGAACACAGGACAAACAGGGGTATACATTTCGGGTGCAAATCCTCATTTTCATGTGCACCATAGAAAAAAAATCCTGTCTTTTAAACTGTGGGGTGATAATACTCCTGACCCCCTCAGGGAATACATTAAGGGGTGTAGTTTTTAAAATGGGGTCACTTGTGGGGGTGACTATCATTCTGACACCTATGAGCCTTTGCAATCTTGGCTTGGTGGAGGAAAGGAAAATGTTCCTCAAAATGTTAAAAATCATTGTTAAATTTGCACGGCTCTTAAATGGTTAAAAAAACACTGACGGTTTTCCAATGTGCGTCCAGAATAAAGTAAACAGATGGAAATATATATCTTATCAAGAATTTGTCCAGTATGTTTGCACATATTTGAGACGTTGCAGTTGAAAATGTGAAAAATGACAATTTTTTTCCAAATGTTCCCAATTTGGCGGTTTTAATAAATATACACAAATTCTATCAGACTATTTTCACCCCCTACATGAAGTACAACATGTAGCGAAAAAACAATGTCAGAATCACTTGGATATGCAAAACCTTTATGGAGTTATTCTATGTTAAAGTGACATGTCAGAATTCCAAAATTTGGTCTGGTCATTAGGGTGCAAACAGGCTTGGTCACTAAGGGGTTAACATGACTTGCGAGTGCAAAAAGTGCAGTAAAATTGTTTAGTTTTAAGGTCTAAAGGGGCATATAGAGATAAATTGTTATTAGGATAGGTCATAAATGTCTGACTGGCGGGGGTCTCACTGCTGCAACCCCACTGATCCCAAGAACGGGGTTCCTGGTTTCCCCGTCCTCCTCACTGGGGACTTGCTGCGCTCCAGCAGAGGAGAACTGAATAGAGCCGTTGCCGCGCATGCAAAGCGCTGCTCCTTTAATTTTCAATGGGGCTGCAGAGATAGCCGAGTTCAAGCGCTCAGCTATATCCGTAAACCTCAGTGAAATGAATGGAGCGCCGCACCTCCATTCAGGCTGACGTCACTGTGGGTGGGAGGATCAGCCTCTGATCGCAGTGGGGGTTCTCAGCGATGAGACCCAATCATTGATCAGACTTTTATTAACTCTCCTACGGACAGGTAGGAGGGAATACCCCTTTAAGAGCAGAGCCATGACTGCTCCGCAGGATCTTCTTTCATACAGATCCCAACGTATTCCGAGAAATCCCACTTAGAACGGGGTCTGTTAGGGGTGCCAGTGTTTGTTACAGGATTAGAACTTCAGACTATTCGTGCCACTAAGAATATCGAAATCCACAATGGAAAAAAAGCCCAAGGCGGCTTCACATGGGCGTATGCTATCTGCGCATGTCTGAGCGGAGGGTGTTTGCACAGTGAACGAGGCATCAGCATAGTTTACTGTACTTGTTGTACCCGCAGACGCACCGACTGAAATGGCGAATTAGTCTTAATGCCTTCCAGAAATTACGTGTTTCACGCAAAAATGCTGAAATACAGGACACACTGCGATTTGTTTTCACGCAACTGCGAATGACTGAAAACATTGCAAATGTAAAAGGAATCTACTGAGAAGCATCGGTTATGGGCTTCAGAATTTAGCGCTTTTACTCACTCATTCCGCTCAATGTGCGATTTTCTCACAGGCGTGAAGGCATCCTAAGGGCGCTTTCACACGTGTGATTTCGCTGCGGTTATTTAGCGTGAATGTCAATAGGACCTTCTAATGTTAAACACATCACAGAAAACATTACAAAGGACAAACGATTTTAGTGCGATGCGTTTTTAACATTAGAAAGTCTTATTAACATTTGCGCTAACAAAAAAGCAGTGATATCGCGATCGCAAGCGTGAGGCCCCCTACAGGATACGGCTCTGTACATTTCAGTGGAGAAAATTTGCTCCTTTGGTCTAAATGTGTATGAACCCCTTAAAGGGGTAGTCCAGGGAACTAACAAAATGGCCGCCTTTTAATAAAATCTAAAAACTTCCCTTCCCGCCTTCAAAAATCCTAGCTATTTTATTTTCAATGGTACCATTTAATGTACTGAAAAACCAATAAAAAGTGGCACTTACTGATAATAAGTGGTAAAGACCGCCCACTTGACACATTGAAAACGCTGGAAGCCGGATACATGGATGAAAGGACGTCATTATAAAGAAAAGACAGTAAAAGTACAAAGGGCAGTGGTTGCAAAAGTTATGTGGGCAACTCCACTGACACGGGCATGATGGGTAATTACATTAAAGTTCATAATAAATGAAATAGTGCCGCAAAGAAAAATATACAAAAAACACAAACTATTATTTTTATAAAACATTTTGAATAAAAATAATTTAATAGTAAAAAAACATTTAATATCCCCAAACTGATACAATAAGGGTTTTGTCATCAAGAACCCTCCCCCGAGGAACCATCTATGTATACAGAGTAAGGCGCCTCTCCAGTATAATATACAGAGTGCAGCACCATAGCGAGCCCCCATCACCATATAGTAATGATTTTCAAGCCCCTCCCAACATAATCACTTTCACGCTCCTCCTACCATAATTAGATTCAAGCCCCTTCTGTAAATAGGGGTTAACTTGCCAAGACCCCCGCTAGTCTCAAGAACAGAGGTCCCCTGTCCTCCTTAATGCGGGGTAACTGCACATCCGGCAGTGAGGAGGCGACTGAATGAAGCACCGGTTCCACTAGCGCTCTATTCACTTTCAATGGGACTGCCGGGGTGTTTCCATCAATCCCATTGAAATGAATGGAGTGCTGACCGCTCATTCTGTGGACAGGGCATAAACTTGAAGTTCTAGTACAACGCCTTGAAGGCCTCCAGCACAGTTATGTTTTGGAGCAGCGTGCTGCCCGTGTAATTTCATGGACATCACAGAGCCCCATTATAGTCTAAGATGCTTTACACGTGGACCATTGGTCTAATCGCATGTCCAATTCCATAGATGAGAAATAGGACATGCCGATGCATTTCAATATGCTGTGTCCACGTATATTGGACAGAATGTGGACTCGTGCCAGTGTGCTCTCTGATGAAAGGTGTACCCGAGTCACTCGGACGCCAGTCACAATCATGGCTAGTGTGCACCTAGCCTAACACTGAAGAGACAACTCCGGCGGCCATCCATAGTATTTATAAATTAGCCGAAGCCACAGCAGGAGCTCATCCTCCCCTTCCTCCAAAGTAATCAATGTGACAAAAACCCTGCTGTGCGGATGAAGTGACTTCTTCAGGGGTGTGTCAACTAGGAGGCGTGACCTGCCCCTGAGGAAACGTCTCCTTCACTACAACCACTCGGCGGGGAGGCCGGTTGCAAATTCTGAGGAGAATGTCAATTCTTTTTTTCTGCAAAATCTTGGGCGCCTTAGAAACTATTCTGTTCCCCATCTGCAGCTCTGCCAACTGTATGAGAAAATAAACAATGGTGGAAGTAACCCCAAGAAAGACAAGAAACGGCTATGAGAAAAATATATCAATTATGGATGATAAAATGCTGAGAGGTAACTTTATAAAACAAATTCCTCTTGTGACCTTTAACCTTCTACAGGGATTCTCCTGTGCAGATCCCATTGATGACCTGTCTAGGTATAAGTCCTGATTACTTCATCACCAGGGACCGCTAACTATGCATCCATTATGGTCAAACTATGGCCTAGTTTGACCATAAGGATGGAACAATTTTTTGGAGATTTTCATCTTCACTTTTCAAAAGCCCAATCGGCACGGCCGTATGGGGGTTGTATTTTGCGAGGCAAACTGTAGTTTCTATCGGTACTATTTTGGGTACATATAATGTATTGTGAAAGTTTCATTCATTTTTTTTGGAGGTCAGAGAGAGAAAACATCAATTCTACAATTTTTTTTACCGCGTTGATCGTGCGGCACATGACCGGATGCGTTTCTTTCTGCGGGTCGGTACGATTACAATAACACTATTGTTTCTTTTAATCATTTTTTCACAATAAACATACCTTTTTCTGGAAAGAGAAGTCCCGTAACGGCTTTCTGTCCACGGACGGAGCTCTGTGAGGGCTTGGTGTTTGCATGACAAGCTGTAGTTTTTTTGTTTTTTTTTCTTGTATTTTATTAAGGTTTTACAATTTTACAACAAAGTGGTAGACATTTCGCTGAAAAGTGGTACAATCATGCAGATTTACAATAAGCAGTGTCTACAATGAAATGGAGGAGACTGAGGGGATGCACACCAGAGAGCCTTCAGCATGGTGTTTTTTGTAGTATCTCAGCTCAGTCTTAATTTGCAGTATTCATTAAGAGAAACAGTGTATAGAATAATAGGCCTGGCCAGGGCCCAACTTGGTGATGTAGAAGGGGTTGGAGAACATGAGGGGTAGACAAGGCAGGGAAGGTGACGAGGGGGGGGGGGGGGGGGTGACAGGGACAGCTTGGGTGTTTCCCGTGGGGCGAAGATTGCCAGAGACAGTCCTGGTCCATGTGTTTTGCTACAGTGTAGCTTTTCAGTTGGTTGAGGTTTTCCCCTTTTTATTGTTTTGTTTGTTTATTTCCCTCTCTATTTCGTAACTCTTATAGTGAGGGCAGGAACCTATTGTTTTGTGAGGGAAGTGAATATTCCAACCATGGGGACCATATTTTTAGGAATTTTTCGTGTTTGTCAGATAAGATGGAGGTTAGTTTTTCATTTGTTAGGTACCAGTCTAGTCTACGTTTAACTTCGGTGAAGTCTAACGAGGCTTTTTGCCATGAGTGTGCAATTACCTGCTTCGTGGCTAGGAAGAAAAAGGATATTAGTTTTCTGGAGTCAGAAGGGATGTTATTTATACGTTTGTTTAGGAGGGCCTCCCAGGGGTCCTTGCGGATGTTGTAGTTTGTAACTGAGTATATTAGAGAGTAGACTCTAATCCATAGCCTTTTCACTCTAGGACAAGTCCACCAGATATGGAGCATGTCTCCTGAGGTTAAACATCCACGAAAGCAGTTGGGAGACCTTCCGGGGATCGCGTGGGCAACGCGATCTGGGGTTAGATACCAGCGGAATAGGACTTTAAAGGATGTTTCCATCATTAATATGTTTCTAGCGCTACTGTTGGTGGCGTCCCATATCTGGGCCCATTCCTCCTCTGAGAGGGTTTTTCCGAGATCTCTTTCCCATCGGGTTGTATATGGGAGTTGTGTTCGGAAGGAGGAATGTATTAGATCTGAGTAGATCGTTGATATGAAGCCTTTCGCATGTGGGTTTTTGTAGCAATGTCTTTCAAATGGTGTTAAGGTTAGTGGGGAGTCTACGTTTTTGAGAAGAGTGGAAATAAAGTGTTTTATTTGCAAATACCGGAAGATTTCCGATGATGGTATTTTGTGCCTTTCTTGTAATGAGGGGAAAGAAATTGGTCCATTTGCCGTATATAGTTGGTATACTTTAGTGAGACCTGACATTGTCTAGTTTGCGAATGATTGTGGCGACTCCTTGCCTGGTAAGAACATAGGGTTGCGTATTAGTGGCGCAAGGGGTAAGTGGGGGGATATCAATTTCCCCGAGTATTTTATGGAGTCCCATATGTGGAGGGAGTGGTTGACTATTGGGTTAGTGATTGTTGGTCTATATTTGGGAGGGGTCCATAGCAGGGCGTCTATTGTGAGGGGGTGTATTTCCGTGGCCTCCAGGGATACCCATAGTGGGGTGTTGTGAGTAGAATGAAAAAGGGCCAATTGGGCCACCTGGGCCGCCTGGTAGTATTTTAAATAGTTTGGGACTCCCAGACCTCCTCTCCGTCTGTGTCTGTATAAGGTGGATCGTGTTACTCTCGGGATCGTTCCGTTCCACACAAATCAGAGGGATATTAGTTGGAGAGTCTTTAGTAGGTGGCCAGGTACTCGAATCGGGAGTGCTCAAAAGTAGTATAGTAGTTTAGGAAGGAGTGTCATTTTCAATGCGTTAACTCTTCCTATCCAAGAAATGTGATAGCGACTCCAGCTTTCCAGAAGTATCCTCATCTTACGGAGGAGAGGGATATAGTTTTGGCCATATATAGATGCGTAATCGTTCGTTAGTTGGATGCCCAGGTAGCCCAAGGAGCCCGTCGCCCATTGGAAGGGGAAGTTCCCCTGGAGTGTGTTTAAAGAACCGCCGGAGCCGGAAGCCCGCAGAGCGGTAGGCGGGAGGCGGCATGAAAGGGTGAACGGGGAGGAGTGACGTCATCGGGCGCAGCGGATTATGGGAGGGGGCGGGGCCTCCGTCGGGAGGCCCTATATAAGGGCAAACAAGCAAGGGAGAAGTCAGAGCGGCGAAAAGAAGGAGAACGAACAAAGAGTCAAGTCAAGAGAGCGAAGACGTCTGGAGAAGCACAGCGGAGTTCGGAGAGCGGAGAGTGGAGAAGCGGAGAGCGAAGAGAGGAAGGGCGGCAGCGGAGCGACGAGCGCTGAAGAAGAGTGCGGCAGCGAAGCGGCGAGCGCAGAAAAAGTTCGAGGGGCGCTGAAGTCGGCAGTGTCGGGAGAACGGAAGGAAGAAAGCGGAGCGCAGAACTTACAGCCAGTAGCGGCGATCAGAACGCGGCAAGCAACAAAAGGAATACCGGCCAGGGGGCATCGATCCTACAACGGAAGAAGTCCTGAGGAGGCGGAGCCTAAGCGATTAACCGGAAGTCACTGAAGAAAGAAGTAAGGGCCGAATTTTCAGCAGCTGAAGAAATGGAGGCGGTCCTGGAACGAATTCGGGCAGCAGCGGAGGAAAGAGGCCTGGAATGGCTACTACAGCTATCAAACCAAGGACTCATCGCAGGGGAAGGATCTACTTCAAGGTCTGCCGACATGAGGAACGCTGCAACCCAGGACATGACGGCAGGTAGCGTACAGCCTTCAGGATCAATGCCGATGGAGGGAAGGAGTTCGGCAAAGGGTGCGGGGCCGGCGGCGGCAGCACCAGCGGGGCACACAAAAGAGCTAAGACCGCGGAGGGCCCGTGCACCAGAAAGGTTTAGCCCCGAGCACGGACCCTCGCGGGGAAAAAGGAGGCGGAGTGGCTCCCCGGCCCCCCCACATAGCACGCTTCCCCTGGCAACACCAACAGGCAGGGGAAGCAAGGCGGGGAGAACTCCGGCGAGGCAAAGGAGGGCGGCAGGCAGCGTGGAGTCCCGTGCTGAGAGGGGGACGGGACCTACCGCTAGTCGCCAGGCAAAGAGCAGGAGGAGAGAAGGAGGCGGCGCTGCAGAACAGGAGCAACCCTGCAGCGAGTCAGGAGCACAGCGGCCCGGTACATCGACGGGTCTGACGGCAAGAAGAAATGAGGCGTCTGCAGGGCCAGCAGAGCGGTCGCAGCACTGCGGGGGTCAAGAAGAAGCTCGATCGGGAGGTCCGGCGGCTGGTGGGCCCACAGCTCTCACGCGGCCAGGTGAGTCACACTCCATGTACAGTATGTCTTGTAATTTTAGTAATGCAGAAAATGTGGGTAATAGTTATACGAGGTTTAGTAATGTTAACCGTGCAGACAATGTAGGGGATATGTATACCATGCATAGTAATGTTAACCTGACTGAAAATGCAGGGGATATGTTTACCATGTCTAGTCATGCTAATATCGCTGAAAATGTGGGGGATATGTGCGGGATGCCCAGTAATGTTAATCGGGGGGTACTGGCTGGGAGCAATTTTGGTCAACGATCTGGGACTAGTGGATCTGCACCTAGCATGTGCAACGATGCATCGGCAATGCTGGGTTTCATTGTAGAATTCTTGAGACGTCAGGGGGGGGGTGGTAATCCATCGCCTGTCACAGCATGGAGCTCACCATGCACTGCGTCATCCAGCATAGAGGAAGGTCGGTTGGGACCCCTAGCTGGGGGGACCGGGGCAGGACAGGCGATTGGAAGCATCCAACCCCCCTTTACAGTAGAGAGAGGAGCCGCGGCGACATCTTTTGTCGCCGGGGAAAACCTACAGACGGAGGCAATAATGGGGGCGTCAGAGGCAGGGGCAGCAGCAGGCGTTACGGTGTCAGTACAGACAGAAAGAGATGGGGAGGGAGTAAGGTTAGACGACAGAGCAAAGGGCGAAGTATACGTCTGCTTTGAGGGACCTCTGGGGGCGCATCTCAAAAAAGAGGTGAGGGAGAAGATTTGGAAGGACGAATATGTTGAGATATTCTCCCTCCTCCCCTTGGAAAAATTTAATTTGGACAAGGGGAAGAGAACGGACTTTAAAAAAGAGGAGGAAGAGAAGAGGAGATGGCGCTTGATTCCCCAGACGTTTGCTAATTGGCTACAAGCGTTTGCCATTTTAGCCAGCGTGATAGGAGAAAAAGCGCCGGAAAATTGTTCCGGCCTTTTTTGCTACATGGACTCAATAGGGGAGGCTTATAGGGTATACGGGGGCCAGACATGGATACGTTACGATGAGCAATTTAGGCAGCGTAAGGCGGTGCGCCCATCTATCAGATGGGAGCACAAAGATATAGGCCTATGGTTGAGAGTAATGGCCCCCGCACGATTTGGACAGCCCTTTCAGGGAAATGCCGGGTCATTCGGCCTGGCCACTAGTTCAGCAGGGGGCCAAGGCAGCACAGCGGGGGGGAGCAGGCTCGGGTACTGTTGGCAATACAATGAGGGACAGTGTAAGTATGGGGCAACATGCAAATTTCGGCATGCCTGCTCCCATTGCAGTGCAGGCTCCCACGGAGCGGCACGGTGCTTTAAAAAAGGTAAGGGAAAAGGCCCCGGCGGTTTTACAAAAAGGGACGACCCCGGTGATTTTGGAAGAGATGTTACATCATCTAAGTAGGTACCCTGATAGAGAGAAGGCGGAATTGCTGTATAAGGGTTTCAGGGATGGGTTTCACATCCCTGCCCCGTTGCATGCGGTCCCCTTTTCGTTAAAAAACTTGCGATCAGCATTAGAGTTCCCGGAGGTGGTGTCAGAAAAGATAAAAAAGGAGGTAAGGTTGGGGCGCATGGCAGGGCCGTTTAAAGAACCGCCGGTGCCAGATTTCCTGGTGTCTCCTTTGGGGGTGGTCCCAAAGAAGGAGCCGAAAAAATTTCGGCTTATACACCACTTATCTTATCCTAAGGGAGCATCGGTGAACGACGGAATAGACCAGGAGCTTTGTTCGGTGGTGTATACCTCGTTCGATGCGGCATTGCAATGGATACGAAGGTACGGGAAGGGAGCATTAATGGCAAAGGCGGACGTAGAATCCGCGTTTCGACTGCTCCCAGTTTCACAGGAAAGCGTGAGATTGTTGGGGTGCTATTGGGAAGGGGATTACTTTGCGGATCGTTGTTTACCCATGGGATGCTCCATCTCGTGTGCATACTTCGAGGCTTTCAGTTCCTTTTTAGAATGGGTGGTGAAGGACACGGCTGCGGTGCAGTCGATCATTCATTACCTAGACGATTTTCTGTGTGTGGGGCCTGGGGGATCGCCCGTGTGTGCGAGCCTGCTGGGCACTTTACAATGTGTGTCAAGGCGGTTCGGGGTGCCGTTAGCTCCCGATAAGACGGAGGGGCCAACTACGTGTTTAAGCTTTCTGGGCATCACCATCGATTCAATTGCGATGGTCTGTCGCTTACCTAAGAAAAAATTGGAGGACTTACGGGAGGAGGTGCGCGCGGCGCTAGGAAGTAAGAAAATTACGCTAAGAGGGCTGCAGTCACTGTTGGGCAAACTTAACTTTGCCTGCAGGATTATGCCCATGGGTCGGGTGTTTTGCAGACGGTTGGCTTCAGCAACAGCGGGCATTCGGGCACCCCACCATTTCATTCGTTTGCTGGCCAGCCACAAGGCAGACCTGACGATATGGGCTACCTTCCTGGAAAAATATAATGGCAGGTCGGTAATCATGGGCGAGGTTAGTAACAATGTAGACTGGGAGCTATATACTGACGCGGCGGGCAGCACGGGATTCGGGGCCTATTTCCAAGGGAAATGGTGCGCGGGGGAGTGGCCGGAGAAGTGGAAGCAGGAAGGCTTGATACGGAACTTAGTGCTATTGGAGTTATTTCCAATAGTGATGGCCATCATGCTGTGGGGGGAGTACTTTCGGGACAAAAAAGTGAAATTTCACTGTGACAACTTGGGGGTGGTGCAAGTGATTAACACCCTGTCGGCATCATCCCCCCCGGTGGTAAACTTGCTGCGTCACTTAGTGCTCGAAGCATTGTCGTTAAACATGTGGATAGTGGCGGCTCATGTACCCGGTTGACAATTCAATTGCGGATGCTCTCTCTCGGTTTCAGTGGGAGCGGTTCCGGACACTGGCGCCGGGTGCAGAGAGGAAGGGAAGAGAGTGCCCGGATCTAATTTGGAGCATGGTAAGCGAGCAGTGAGGGGCCTGTTAGAGCGGTCATTGGCTCGGCGAACCAGGGTAGCGTATAGCGCAGCGTGGAACGAATGGGAAGAATGGGTGAGAAAGGAGGGGGGCACGGACTCAGAAGAAGACAGAGTAGGTATGCTACTGAGCTGGTTGGGTAGAAGTGCGGAAGGGGGTAGGTCAGTGGCGCAAGTAAACCAATTTATAGCAGGGCTAGCATTTGGGTTCAAGTTAAGGGGGATGGGGGATGTGACAAAAAAGTTTTTAGTAACACAGGCGCTGAAGGGGTTCAGGAGAGGTAAGGAGAGTGTAGACACTAGGCGACCAGTTTCCTTTGACATATTAGAAAAATTGGGTACAGCTTTGGATACGGTGTGCGGAAGTGATTTTGAGAGACGGTTGTTCAGGTCGGCTTTTTCTCTGGCATTCTTTGGAGCATTCAGGATAAATGAATTGGTGTCTCCAAGCAAAAAGACCGGGGGAGGGTTGCAGGCAGAGGACGTAAGGTTAGTTGAAGGGAGGCTGGAGTTGCGGATCCGCCGGTCAAAGACAGATCAGCAAGGTCGGGGAAAGATTGTTAAATTGGGCGAGGTGCCGGGGGCGCTCATGTGCCCTAAGAGGACATGGGAGCAGTATAGGGGAGGGTTAGAGTCTGGAACAGGCCCCCTGCTGTGCCATGAGAATGGCCAATTTTTATCTCGCTTCCAATTCATAACTATATTTAAGCGGACACTGGAAGCGGCAGGGTTTGATAAAGAACAATTTGGGTCACACTCATTTAGGGTGGGAGCAGCGACAGAGGCATCAGTGAGAGGTATGGGGGTGGAAGCTATAAAAAGAATAGGTCGATGGGAATCCAGACGTTTCGGATCCTATGTACGCCCTCACCTACTTTAAAGAAAAGGTCAGGGTGAGGGTGGGAGGGGGGGGGGGAGTAAAATAGTAGGAGCAACCGTTACTAAATTATGCCGGTAATTTTGTTTTACAGATGAGCATCCAGCGTTAGTGTGGATCTTAGGCCATTCTTATGTCTTCTGGGGGGCGGAGAGAGCGGGAGCACGACCCAACGGCAGGCAATTACGGTTCCCTAAGAGCGAAGCAAGGATAAAGTGGATGGGCATTAGAGGCATGTCCTGGGGCGCGGTTTTGGAGGAGGTAGAAAGGAGGGTGAGAGGGGATAGAGCGCCGGACGTATTAGTCATTCATGCAGGGGGAAATGACCTGGGGAAGAGGAGATTTAGGGACCTATCGAGGGACATTCGGTATGACTTCCTTAGGTTACAGGAGTCATACCCGGGAATAGTCGTGGTATGGTCGGAGCTAGTGCCGAGAAAAGTATGGAGGGGAGCGCGGTCAGAAAAGGGGCTGAACAGGGCGAGAGTTAAACTAAACAAAGAAGTCTCTCGTTTTGTGGGCGGAAAAGGGGGCATAGCAGTGCGGCACATAGACCTAGAAAAAGGCACGGGGAACTATTGGAGGTCAGACGGCGTTCATCTGAACGACATAGGGATGGACCTATGGATGGAAGGATTACAAGAAGGCATCGAGCGAGCGCTGGCAGTGTGGAGGGCGGCGCAGGCTCAAGGGGGTCGAGCCTCGCTTGCGGTGGCGGGGGATGGAGAGGGAACCTTGGAGCCCGTATAGAAGGTAGTGAGGGGAATGGTGGGGGCTAACTAGCCTCCCCCCCCGTTCCTCTCCTTTTTCGAGTTGGGGACCTGTCGCCTCCAGGGTATAGGGCGGACCCCTGATAGGGGGAGGAGAGGCTAGCCAGGCCTGGCTAGCCGGCCTCGGGGTCGGTAAAAGATGGCGGCCGGAGGTTAATGGGGAGTGTCGTTGGGCTCCCGAGTCTGCCGACCTGCGGCGGGAGGAAATAGTTAAAAAGTTCGTGGGGATAGCGTCGCCTGAGTCGGCCAAGTTGCGGCAGGTGACCGGGACAGCTATCTCCTTGTAGGGGTGAGGCGGCAGTAGGTGGCAGACACAGGGGTGCGGCTCCAAGGTCCTTTACAGGTATCGGGATATGGTCATCATTAAGGTTGATGTTGAAACAAGTTAAAATGTATTTTATGTTGTTTGTGTTAATAAATGGCTGCTGTGGCCAAATTTATCCAACAGAAGGTGTCGGTGGTTTGTTCGACGAATGGGAGGGAGGGGGAAAGGGGAGGTAAGGCCATTAGCAGCAACGAATCCGTTCTACCCGGGTCAAGAACCGCCGGAGCCGGAAGCCCGCAGAGCGGTAGGCGGGAGGCGGCATGAAAGGGTGAACGGGGAGGAGTGACGTCATCGGGCGCAGCGGATTATGGGAGGGGGCGGGGCCTCCGTCGGGAGGCCCTATATAAGGGCGAACAAGCAAGGGAGAAGTCAGAGTGGCGAAAAGAAGGAGAACGAACAAAGAGTCCCACCCGCCCGCCCTAGAAGAACAAAAAGGGGGGAGGTGGGGACAGGAGAAGGAGTTCTTGTCATAGCAGCGGGGGATGGAGAGGGAACCTTGGAGCCCGTATAGAAGGTAGTGAGGGGAATGGTGGGGGCTAACTAGCCTCCCCCCCCGTTCCTCTCCTTTTTCGAGTTGGGGACCTGTCGCCTCCAGGGTATAGGGCGGACCCCTGATAGGGGGAGGAGAGGCTAGCCAGGCCTGGCTAGCCGGCCTCGGGGTCGGTAAAAGATGGCGGCCGGAGGTTAATGGGGAGTGTCGTTGGGCTCCCGAGTCTGCCGACCTGCGGCGGGAGGAAATAGTTAAAAAGTTCGTGGGGATAGCGTCGCCTGAGTCGGCCAAGTTGCGGCAGGTGACCGGGACAGCTATCTCCTTGTAGGGGTGAGGCGGCAGTAGGTGGCAGACACAGGGGTGCGGCTCCAAGGTCCTTTACAGGTATCGGGATATGGTCATCATTAAGGTTGATGTTGAAACAAGTTAAAATGTATTTTATGTTGTTTGTGTTAATAAATGGCTGCTGTGGCCAAATTTATCCAACAGAAGGTGTCGGTGGTTTGTTCGACGAATGGGAGGGAGGGGGAAAGGGGAGGTAAGGCCATTAGCAGCAACGAATCCGTTCTACCCGGGTCATGTTTCGGGGGGTAAAGTAAGATTGTATGCTTTTGATTTAGTTTGGTTAATGGTTAAACCCGATATTGACCCGAATCTGGATAACTCTTGCATAAGGTTAGGTAGGGAGATGTGGGGGGAAGTTATTAGGTTGTTATCTCTGAGTTCAGGAGAGGTTGTTAATAGAGGTGGTGGGGGACTCCTACTGCTGTGGACCGTATGCAGAGTTTCTGTTGTAGTAGTAAAGTCCTCTAATCGGGGGGGGGGGGGGGGGGGGGGGGGGTTTGGTTGTCCCAGGAGGGAATGTGTCTCTTAGCAGTTTGCCTTCTTAGAATTGTTGTGTTGTGGGCTCTGCTGTGTGGGGTGTAGCAGAGTTGAAAAGGGCTCACCCAAGTCGTTCTAGGAGTCCTATATCAGCTTTCAGCAGAGTTTGTTGCTGTGCCTTTACTGTAAAGTGTTGCTCCTTTGTAAAGTCGGGGTACTCACATGGCTTACAGGAGCGCCTCCGCCCGCGGAGGGGGGGTTAATGGCGTCTTCGTCTCTGACAAGGGGCCAGGGGGTCAGTGGCTTAGTTGTTATTGCTTGTAAGGTGATATTCTGTCCCCACTGATTATCTTAACCGTGAGGCTAGAGTAGTGTCCCTGGCTCTGCCGTCAGCCGAGAGTCGCGGGAGAGCAGGCTCCAGAGGCGCGCGCCGCCTCACGACAAGCTGTAGTTTTTATTGATACCATTTTGGGGATGTACGACTAGTTTCATTACTTTTCTTGCGTTTTTTTGGGAGGTAAAAAGAATAAAAGAAGCATTTTGCCTCCGTTTTTCCTCACGTTTTTTGCCGTGCAGAATAAATAGTGTGTTCAATTTATTGTATATGTAATCAATACGCTGATACCAAATAGACGGTTTTTAAGAGATTATATGAATACAGATGATCCCCGACTTGCGAACAGGTTCCGTTCCAGGAGCCTGTTCGCAAGTCGAACAAATGGTAGTATGGAGCGGGATCGCAGGTGGATGCCGCTCCATACAACGTCGGGTGCAGGCTGTTCTTACAGCGGTATTTAAAGTGTTAACAGTTCTGACGAGCGGCGCGGCTCGTCGGAACTGCTGCTGTTGGGTGCCCGCTGTAAGAAACAGCCTGCACCCGACGTTCAGGGGGCCGGTACAGCGTCACACGATGAGATCGCGGGACGCTGTGCGGTTGCTAGGCAGCTGGGGACCTCATGAAAGGCCCCAGGGCTGCCTATACAGAGCGCCCATTAAGTGCACGGCTTGATAGGCGCTCTGCATAGACAGCCCTAGGGCCTTTCAGGAGGTCCCCGGCTGCCTAGCAGCCGCGATCTGACCGGACAGGCTTCTATCAGGCTTGATGGAAGCCTGCCCGATCCCTGCACAGTATGATGTAATGCCATAGCATCATACTGTGCAGGACAGATAGTTCGTATCTAGCGAAATTCGTAACTCGAATGTTCGCAAGTAGGGGACTATCTGTACACATAGATACACGAATGGGAAAGTGCGCAAAAAGGGTTTCTTTTACACCTGTTTATGTCCATGGCCGACCTCTGTGAATCCTTTGCATGCCGTGATGTTAATTACTTACAGCATGTGAGGGGTTAAGGGTGGGGATCGGTGTTCTCATTGATACCCGCTGTTACAGAGGGAGGCCAGCTATCAGTCATAACCGTCTCTGACTGCGGGATGGCGCTGGTTCACTTCTGAGCTCCAGCCATCCTTAAGATTCCATCCTGTTGTGTTAAGTGTCCCCAGCCAAGACGTAAACTGACATCCTGCAGCGTTAAGGGGTTACAGACGCAGCAGGACCCATTTTTGAGTGCATTTGCCTCCATATTGCTCTTCTTCTATTGGGCAAATATTGAACAAATCTGGATGACGTCCTGTTATGTCATCTGCAACACGTCCATAATGGGGATCCGAATTACGGATGAGTCTCCGTTCGCTCGCCTGGTAGCGGCCTTAGGGGGCGCTCACACATAAGTAATGTGCTGTGGATTTTCTGCACCATTTATTATCGATTTTGATACGAATCCACAGATTTAACCCTTTCATCCAAACTGATGCGGTGAAATCTGCATGAAATGTTAGGAGATTAATAGGGATAGACTATGGAGAATCCGCAGCAGGTCAGCTGTGAACGCGGCGAAGGGCTGACTCACACCGCCAATCCTGCCATTCGTGTTCTGTTTATTTTCTACGCGCAGAACACGGACGCCATAAACCCCACAGACGTGGATTGAGGTGTGCAGACATTTTTTTGTGAAAAAGAAATCTCATGTGGTATTTTAATCCATATTAACCCCTTACCCGCTACAGGAGATACAGTTACGTCCTGCGGGGTCAAGGTATGTATGAAGAGAGATCGCGGGGTGGCCTCTCTTCATACAGAGCGGGCGCCAGCTGTTTATTACAGCCGACACTCTGCGGCAATAGCTGCATTAAGCCTCACAACTGCTATTAACCCTTTAAATGCTGCTGTCAATTCTGACAGAGGCATTTAAATTCCCCAAATGATGTTCGGGGTCCCATATGCCCCCCCGCACAATGAGATCGCAGGGAGCCATCCGGGTGTCATGGCAGCCAGGGGCCTTCTGAAATGCGTCCCTGTGGGGTGGCTTGATAGATTGCCTGTCAGATTGCAGTATTAGTTTACAAGGGCAATAGGGTCCCAGTTAGACCTATGGAAAGTTTACCACTAGGACCTTCCAAACTGATAAAATTAAAAAATACCTTTTATTAAATTACTTAAAAGAAAAGAAGAACAAAACACACACAAACAATCACAAGAGGAGTTATGATGTAAATAGACACCTATAACTGGTAATCAGAAGGATGTTCGAAACGTAAATTTTACGCTCGACTTGTAGAGCAAAAACACTTGCCACTCGTGTAATATGAACAATGACAGATTAGAGTCATACGATAAGACTCTGTTGATGTAAATCATTGGTCATAGTCCAAGTGAAGGTGATTCAGTCTAATAGGAGGACGAATCCCATACTTGGTCAGGTATAACACCGTGCGTCAAAGGATGGAAATGACTAACACGTGAAAAAATTAGCTCATCAAGAGCGCGTCACCCAACGCGTTTCCCCCACCTAGTGGGTTCTTCAGGGGTTACAGTACGCTAATCCCAACTGATGTGTCAGGTCGTGGCCAAAGTCTACTTATGGAGACCACATAGACGTCCCGAATATAGAAGGCACGCTAGTGGTCGCCAAAAAATGGTCTGTTTGCGTCCATTTACGGATGCTAAGCACCGAAAAGATAAAGGTGCGTTGTAGGTAAAAACAGACCAAAAAAAAAATAATAATAATTGACCCTAAGCGTGACAAAAAAAAAAAAAAATTTTTTTATTTTGTCACCACTGTGGTCATAAAAAGAGCATAACTATCCTCTTAGTACAAGAAAAGGGCAGGGAGATATATCCCAAGCCCTAAAGCCGTTAGATAGAAACACGATCTGCAGTCCCTATGGTCCTAAAGATAGAACAAAAGTACCTAGCAGATATAAACTAACTTAGGTTGCTAGATACATGGATAAGTGCAACCAAAGTAAGTAGTAACGGGGAACTCGCCCCTAAATCAGGACCCAAAACTGAAATCAAATAAAAGAAAAAAACGGCGGCATGTCAGTCCTTGTGGTGGAGTGACAGCATAATGAATAGCTAGTCCAAGGAGCTTTAAATAGGGTTCCCACAGAAACACCCATGGGCGGGTGTGTAAACACAGAGCCAATCAGAGTTGAATTGGGAGGTGTCCACCTTTTTCTCTGGTAGCCATGGCTACCTGTACACTAATGCTTTGTGCTGTTAGTTTAAATGAACCCAGAGTACTTACATCTAATGCATAATGCAGAGGGATATGAAGCGCTTATAAAGCGCCAGCCAGCGATCACATGGCACTGACTGATCCCTTCTGTAGCATATCATAAGCCTCTGAGGTCCGGATTGTAGATGGGTGACGTCATGACGTTAAGGGGGCGTGGCTACGTAGCCAGCGCCGAGATCACATGACGATGCATGTGATATTATACCCGATGCTTTATAGAAGAAGATAAATGGCACTACGGTCATACAGACCGCCAGCCGGAGCATCAGAGATGATAACAGGCATCACAACCAAGGCATCCGTTATCCGGAGCCCAGGTAGTGACGTCATGACGTTCGGGGGGTGTGGCTACGTAGCTGATGTGATCACATGACGAGGTATGTCACTGTCAGCGTCATGTGATGCAAGAGGAGGCGGGTACAAGGTTTAGCTGGACTGTTAACCATGGCAACGTTTGTAATGTTTAACCAGAGTTGCTGGGAGACACAGAAAGGATGTTAATTTGTTTGCACTAAGTCCAGCAGTTATGGAAAGCACTGTTATATGCCAGGAATTAGTGTGGATAATATCCGGATTCCTAGCCAAGGTAACGATTATAGATAGAAATAAGGGCTATTAGAGTAGCATGGAACGATTACTGCTGTTATATTACAGATCCCCATGACGCTGCCGGCTCAGATAGAGGTGAATCAGTGCAAAAATAATTTTGCCTAAAAACGCCACATGGAGATGATGGAACCGCATGTATTTGCCCATGAGTGTTTACTTGGGGAAAAAAAAAAAAAAAAAATCTGAAAAAAAGGGGGAGAACAATCCTCCGAATAACACACCATGATTAACAATAAATATTTAATGGATAAGTACAGGATGTATAAGGCATCAAGTGATAATGAAACCGCATGTGTGCGCCCATATATGTTACTTTGGAATGGACAATTCGTGCTCCAAGCTACATACCATGAAACCAGATTGGTCTCAAATAAATAGTACTAGAGGACTAGCAAGGGCATTTGTAGCAATAGCAAGCTACACAGAATATCTTGTACGAAAAACGAAGATAGTAATAGTAGATAGAAGGTGTAGCATAATAGCTAAACCAAAAAACAATGTTTAGTTCTCCTGATAAAAAGATACTGTAAGGATATTGAATGCGTCAACACTGGCAGCCATGCATGCTGTTTTTAAATGAAACAATTAAATGACAATTGTTCGTTCAACCCGGTTGGAGACAGAGAGCGTAATCTAAAAATCCAGCTAGCCTCTTTCTGTAAAAGGAGCTGATTCACATCGCCGCGGCGACCATCGTGACGGACCTGTTCAATGCCTTGAAATTGGACATGTGTATCATCACCACCATGTGTATCCCACATGTGTATTGCAAGTGGCGTTTTTTCTTTGCGTCTAATGTTCCCTATGTGGGCAAGAATACGACGGCGGAATTCCTGTGCCGTCTTGCCCACATAGTTAAGTGGACAGGAACAGGTGGCCAAGTAGACGACATTTGTAGTTCGGCAGTTGATGAACTCACGGTTTGTGAATTCCTTGCCTGTATTTGCGCTTTTGAATACTGGACTCTTTTTAATAAACGGACAGGCCGCACAGCCTGAACATTTAAAGGTCCCCTTCAGGTTGTGCCTGCCTAACCACATGCTTGTCGGGATTTCACGTGGAAGATGGCTTCTGACAAGCCGGTCGCGCAAATTACGTCCGCGGCGAAAAGTAATCAATGGTGCAGGGGGTATTAAGTCGCTGATATCCTCATCGTCCTTGAGGATATCCCAGAACTTATTTGGAATATTCCTAACGGCAGAGGAGCCGGTGTCAAAGGTACCGACAATCCTAGTTTGGATGGTTTGTTCCCTCTTTCGTTTTTGCAGTAATTCCCCACGATTTTTTTGGGATGCAAACTTATGTGCCTCAAGAATTACATCTTTTGGGTAGCCTCGCTCTCTGAACCTCAATGATAGTTTTTCAGCTTCGGTTACAAATTCATGTTCTGAGGAACAGTTACGGCGTATCCTTAAAAATTGCCCTTTAGGGATCCCTCTCCGTAAAGGGTAAGGATGATGGCTATCCCAGGTCAATAAGGAATTTGTCGCGGTGGATTTGCGAAAAGTATTTGTTGTAAGAGTACCGTCATGTTCCTTTGTAATCTTGAGGTCAAGGAAGGTGACAGAAGTCTTGTCACTCTCGGCCGTGAAGCGTAAGTTGAGAGAATTGATGTTTAGCTTCTCAACAAACTGATTGAAAGTGATTGCATTACCTGACCAAAGAATAAAAATGTCATCTATATACCTAGCCCATAGGAGGACATTGTTGGTATACAGATGGTTAACCTCAGTAAACACGTGTCGTTCCTCCCACCAGCCCAGGAGCAAATTTGCGTAGGATGGGGCACACGGTGTCCCCATCGCGGTGCCCCTGAGCTGGTGGAAGAAGACATCTTGGAAAAGAAAATAATTGCGAGTGAGAATAAACTTTAGTAGTTCCAGAACAAATTGATTATGCTCACAGTAATGTTGGCCTTTTTGATTAAGATAATATTCAGTAGCCTTTAAACCTAGTTCATGGGGAATTGAACTATAAAGGCTTTCCACGTCCATGGTTGCCAGAATGACATCTGGATCAAGGTGGATGCCTTCTAGTTGGCGCAACATGTCGAGGGTGTCCTCGACATGTGAAGGCAGAGACGTAACGAATGGCCGTAATATCTGGTCCACGTAAGTACTCGCATGTTGACTGAGGTTGGAAACGCCCGAGACGATTGGACGCCCTTTAATGGGCGACAGTCCCTTATGCACCTTCGGCAAGGTGTAGAATGTAGCAATCCTCGGGTGCTTCGGGACAATGAACTCAAATTCTCTTGGACTAATGAGTTTAGACGTTAGTGCTTTCTCCGCGATGGATAGTAATTCGCTGGAGAATTTGAGAGTAGGGTCAGACTGAAGTTTTTCATAAGTGTCGACATCATTTAATAAAGATAGACACATGTTGGTATAAACATCTCTATTAAGGACTACAACGTTACCACCTTTATCAGAAGGTTTGATAACGACGTCACGGTTGTTTTCCAAAGTTTTTAAAGCACATGATTCTTCATAGGTCAGGTTTTGGGGGCTTCTACAGTTTCTGGGATTAAGGTTCGTGATTTCCTTAAGAACGATTTTTTCAAATGTATCCAACAGGGGACAGTGTAATGAGGGAGGGTTCGATGCATTTTTATTTTTTAGTGCCGTGAACGGACCTTTACCGGGGACCTTGTTCATATCTCTTTCGAGTTCTTGCAGGTCTCTCAAAATGGGCATATCAGATGGAGAAAGCCCATATTCTTTTGCTAGTTTTTTATCCAGTTGGACAAGAATCATGTGCTTTAAAAACTTTGGAAAACAACCGTGACGTCGTTATCAAACCTTCTGATAAAGGTGGTAACGTTGTAGTCCTTAATAGAGATGTTTATACCAACATGTGTCTATCTTTATTAAATGATGTCGACACTTATGAAAAACTTCAGTCTGACCCTACTCTCAAATTCTCCAGCGAATTACTATCCATCGCGGAGAAAGCACTAACGTCTAAACTCATTAGTCCAAGAGAATTTGAGTTCATTGTCCCGAAGCACCCGAGGATTGCTACATTCTACACCTTGCCGAAGGTGCATAAGGGACTGTCGCCCATTAAAGGGCGTCCAATCGTCTCGGACGTTTCCAACCTCAGTCAACATGCGAGTACTTACGTGGACCAGATATTACGGCCATTCGTTACGTCTCTGCCTTCACATGTCGAGGACACCCTCGACATGTTGCGCCAACTAGAAGGCATCCACCTTGATCCAGATGTCATTCTGGCAACCATGGACGTGGAAAGCCTTTATAGTTCAATTCCCCATGAACTAGGTTTAAAGGCTACTGAATATTATCTTAATCAAAAAGGCCAACATTACTGTGAGCATAATCAATTTGTTCTGGAACTACTAAAGTTTATTCTCACTCGCAATTATTTTCTTTTCCAAGATGTCTTCTTCCACCAGCTCAGGGGCACCGCGATGGGGACACCGTGTGCCCCATCCTACGCAAATTTGCTCCTGGGCTGGTGGGAGGAACGACACGTGTTTACTGAGGTTAACCATCTGTATACCAACAATGTCCTCCTATGGGCTAGGTATATAGATGACATTTTTATTCTTTGGTCAGGTAATGCAATCACTTTCAATCAGTTTGTTGAGAAGCTAATCATCAATTCTCTCAACTTACGCTTCACGGCCGAGAGTGACAAGACTTCTGTCACCTTCCTTGACCTCAAGATTACAAAGGAACATGACGGTACTCTTACAACAAATACTTTTCGCAAATCCACTGCGACAAATTCCTTATTGACCTGGGATAGCCATCATCCTTACCCTTTACGGAGAGGGATCCCTAAAGGGCAATTTTTAAGGATACGCCGTAACTGTTCCTCAGAACATGAATTTGTAACCGAAGCTGAAAAACTATCATTGAGGTTCAGAGAGCGAGGCTACCCAGAAGATGTAATTCTTGAGGCACATAAGTTTGCATCCCAAAAAAATCGTGGGGAATTACTGCAAAAACGAAAGAGGGAACAAACCATCCAAACTAGGATTGTCGGTACCTTTGACACCGGCTCCTCTGCCGTTAGGAATATTCTAAATAAGTTCTGGGATATCCTCAAGGACGATGAGGATATCAGCGACTTAATACCCCCTGCACCATTGATTACTTTTCGCCGCGGACGTAATTTGCGCGACCGGCTTGTCAGAAGCCATCTTCCACGTGAAATCCCGACAAGCATGTGGTTAGGCAGGCACAACCTGAAGGGGACCTTTAAATGTTCAGGCTGTGCGGCCTGTCCGTTTATTAAAAAGAGTCCAGTATTCAAAAGCGCAAATACAGGCAAGGAATTCACAAACCGTGAGTTCATCAACTGCCGAACTACAAATGTCGTCTACTTGGCCACCTGTTCCTGTCCACTTAACTATGTGGGCAAGACGGCACAGGAATTCCGCCGTCGTATTCTTGCCCACATAGGGAACATTAGACGCAAAGAAAAAACGCCACTTGCAATACACATGTGGGATACACATGGTGGTGATGATACACATGTCCAATTTCAAGGCATTGAACAGGTCCGTCACGATGGTCGCCGCGGCGATGTGAATCAGCTCCTTTTACAGAAAGAGGCTAGCTGGATTTTTAGATTACGCTCTCTGTCTCCAACCGGGTTGAACGAACAATTGTCATTTAATTGTTTCATTTAAAAACAGCATGCATGGCTGCCAGTGTTGACGCATTCAATATCCTTACAGTATCTTTTTATCAGGAGAACTAAACATTGTTTTTTGGTTTAGCTATTATGCTACACCTTCTATCTACTATTACTATCTTCGTTTTTCGTACAAGATATTCTGTGTAGCTTGCTATTGCTACAAATGCCCTTGCTAGTCCTCTAGTACTATTTATTTGAGACCAATCTGGTTTCATGGTATGTAGCTTGGAGCACGAATTGTCCATTCCAAAGTAACATATATGGGCGCACACATGCGGTTTCATTATCACTTGATGCCTTATACATCCTGTACTTATCCATTAAATATTTATTGTTAATCATGGTGTGTTATTCGGAGGATTGTTCTCCCCCTTTTTTTCAGATTTTTTTTTTTTTTTTTTTCCCCAAGTAAACACTCATGGGCAAATACATGCGGTTCCATCATCTCCATGTGGCGTTTTTAGGCAAAATTATTTTTGCACTGATTCACCTCTATCTGAGCCGGCAGCGTCATGGGGATCTGTAATATAACAGCAGTAATCGTTCCATGCTACTCTAATAGCCCTTATTTCTATCTATAATCGTTACCTTGGCTAGGAATCCGGATATTATCCACACTAATTCCTGGCATATAACAGTGCTTTCCATAACTGCTGGACTTAGTGCAAACAAATTAACATCCTTTCTGTGTCTCCCAGCAACTCTGGTTAAACATTACAAACGTTGCCATGGTTAACAGTCCAGCTAAACCTTGTACCCGCCTCCTCTTGCATCACATGACGCTGACAGTGACATACCTCGTCATGTGATCACATCAGCT
Source organism: Eleutherodactylus coqui (assembly GCF_035609145.1). Taxonomy (NCBI): domain Eukaryota; kingdom Metazoa; phylum Chordata; class Amphibia; order Anura; family Eleutherodactylidae; genus Eleutherodactylus; species Eleutherodactylus coqui. Next base: position 136,230,651 of record NC_089846.1, on the reverse strand, counting down.
ACGTAGCCACACCCCCCGAACGTCATGACGTCACTACCTGGGCTCCGGATAACGGATGCCTTGGTTGTGATGCCTGTTATCATCTCTGATGCTCCGGCTGGCGGTCTGTATGACCGTAGTGCCATTTATCTTCTTCTATAAAGCATCGGGTATAATATCACATGCATCGTCATGTGATCTCGGCGCTGGCTACGTAGCCACGCCCCCTTAACGTCATGACGTCACCCATCTACAATCCGGACCTCAGAGGCTTATGATATGCTACAGAAGGGATCAGTCAGTGCCATGTGATCGCTGGCTGGCGCTTTATAAGCGCTTCATATCCCTCTGCATTATGCATTAGATGTAAGTACTCTGGGTTCATTTAAACTAACAGCACAAAGCATGTGTACAGGTAGCCATGGCTACCAGGGACAAGGTGGACACCTCCCAATTCAACTCTGATTGGCTCTGTGTTTACACACCCGCCCATGGGTGTTTCTGTGGGAACCCTATTTAAAGCTCCTTGGACTAGCTATTCATTATGCTGTCACTCCACCACAAGGACTGACATGCCGCCGTTTTTTTCTTTTATTTGATTTCAGTTTTGGGTCCTGATTTAGGGGCGAGTTCCCCGTTACTACTTACTTTGGTTGCACTTATCCATGTATCTAGCAACCTAAGTTAGTTTATATCTGCTAGGTACTTTTGTTCTATCTTTAGGACCATAGGGACTGCAGATCGTGTTTCTATCTAACGGCTTTAGGGCTTGGGATATATCTCCCTGCCCTTTTCTTGTACTAAGAGGATAGTTATGCTCTTTTTATGACCACAGTGGTGACAAAATAAAAAAATTTTATTTTTTTTTTTGTCACGCTTAGGGTCAATTATTATTATTTTTTTTTTGGTCTGTTTTTACCTACAACGCACCTTTATCTTTTCGGTGCTTAGCATCCGTAAATGGACGCAAACAGACCATTTTTTGGCGACCACTAGCGTGCCTTCTATATTCGGGACGTCTATGTGGTCTCCATAAGTAGACTTTGGCCACGACCCTACACATCAGTTGGGATTAGCGTATTGTAACCCCTGAAGAACCCACTAGGTGGGGGAAACGCGTTGGGTGACGCGCTCTTGATGAGCTAATTTTTTCACGTGTTAGTCATTTCCATCCTTTGACGCACGGTGTTATACCTGACCAAGTATGGGATTCGTCCTCCTATTAGACTGAATCACCTTCACTTGGACTATGACCAATGATTTACATCAACAGAGTCTTATCGTATGACTCTAATCTGTCATTGTTCATATTACACGAGTGGCAAGTGTTTTTGCTCTACAAGTCGAGCGTAAAATTTACGTTTCGAACATCCTTCTGATTACCAGTTATAGGTGTCTATTTACATCATAACTCCTCTTGTGATTGTTTGTGTGTGTTTTGTTCTTTTCTTTTAAGTAATTTAATAAAAGGTATTTTTTAATTTTATCAGTTTGGAAGGTCCTAGTGGTAAACTTTTCAGATTGCAGTATGATGTAATGCTACGGCATTACATCATACCGCAGGAGCGATCAAAGCATCACTAGTTGTTGTGCCCTGCGGGGACTGAAAACAACAATCAGAACAATAAAGTTTTACTAAAAGTAAAATAGGTTAAAAAAAACAAACACCTTTTGCCATATTTAAAATGAAAAAATCAAAATCATAAAACAAAAATATATATTTGGTATCGCCGCGTCCGTAAAAATTAGATCTATTAACCCCTTAATGACACGGCCTATTTTGGGCTTAAGGACGCAACAATTTTTGGCGAATTTTCTTCTCCATTTATCAAAAGTCATAACTTTTTTATTTTTCCGTCGAAGCGGCCGTGTGACGGCTTGTTTTTTGCATGGCGAACTGTAGTTTTTATCGGTGCCACTTTTGGGTACATAGACTATATTGTAAAATTTTTTTTTTTTTTTATGATAGCAGGGAGAGAAAACGCATCAATTCTGCCATAGATTTTTTTTTTACACCGTTAATCATGCAGCATAAATGAGACATTCCATTTTTTCTGCGGACCGGTACGGTTACAATGATACCAAAATTCTTACATTTTTTTTAGGTTTTCCCACTTTTCTGCAATAAAAACCCTTTTTGGAAATCTTTTTTCCATTCTAAATTGCTGCATTCAAAGCTTTTTTATTTTTCGATGTACGGAGCTCTATGAGGGCTTATTTTTTGCGAGACGAGCTGTAGTTTTTACTGGTACCATTTCGGGGTAGATACGGCTCTTTTGATCACTTTTATTGCATTTTTAGTGAGGCAAAATGCTAAAAATTAGCATTTTGCCTCAGTTTTTTAGCGTTTTTTTTGCGTGCACAGTCAAAAGCATGTGCAACTTATTGTATGCGTAATTACGGACGCGACAATACCAAATATGTGAGGTTTAATTTTTTTTTTACCTTTTTTATGCTAATCTGAGAAAAAGCATAAAAAAGGGTTTTTTTTACCATTTTTTTAAACATTTTTCTTTTCTTTACATAATTTGAGTCCCTCTGAGGGACTTACATCACTGTACCGATGATCGCTGTCATAAGGCATGGCAGAGCTACTCGCTTATACAGCGATCATAGGCATAGGCAATACAGGACGCCAGTGTCTGGCGTCCTGTTGCCATGGTGACAGGCCGGGCTGTCGCGATGACATCGCGAGTTCCGGCCGGAGACACAGAGGGAGTCCGCTCCCTCTGTGAACTCTTTTCCTGCCGCGATCTACTTAGATCGCGGCAGGGAAGGGGTTAACAGCGAGGGGCGCATCTCCGATGCCCCCCCGCTGTTGCAGCGGGACGCCGGCTGTGACTGACAGCCGGCTCCCGTTGCGGGATAGCGCAGGATCATATGTGATCCCGCGCTATCTCCAGGACGTAAGTTTACGTCCTGTTGCGGGAAGTACCAGGCTGCCAGGACGTAAACTTACGCCCTGCAGCGGGAAGGGGTTAAAGTAATCCATTATTTACCCCGCACAGCGAATGACGTCACAAGAAAAAAAAAAAAGAGAATACGTAATAAAAACCTATCAAAAACAGTCCTATGTATTCCAAAATGGTACAAACTACAGGACGTCCGGCAAATAATGAGCCCCATCACAACTACGGCAATGGAAAAATAAAAGGTTATTGTGCGCAGAAGATGGCGGCAGAAAATAATTTAATTAAGTTTAATGTGTGAAAAAACTACAATTAGTACAGCAAAAAACAACCATATCAGTTCGGTATCGCAGTAATCGCACCGACCCGTGGATTAGAGTTATGGGGTCACTTTTGTTGCAGTTTGTGCGCCGTAGAAACAAGACGCACCGAAAGATGGCGGAAGGTCAGGGTTTTTTTCACCTTACTCCACTTAGAAGTTTTTCAGTCCATTATATGGTACTTTAACCCCTTAATGACACGGCCTATTTTGGCGTTGAGGACCAAGCGATTTTTGGTATTTTTCCATCTCCATTTTTCAAAAGTCATAACTTTTTTATTTTTCCGTCGACGCGGCCGTATGAGGGCTTGTTTTTTGCGTGGCGAACTGTAGTTTTTATCGGTGCCCCTTTTGGGTACATAGACTATATCGTAAAACTTTTATTATTTTTTTTATGATAACAGGGAGAGAAAACGCATCAATTCTGCCATAGATTTTTTTTACAGCGATAATCATGCAGCATAAATGACACACTACATTTTTTCCGCGGGTCGGTACGGTTACCACAATACCAAAATAGTTATATTTATTTTAGGTTTTTACTAGAGATGAGCCAGTATACTCACTAAGGGCAATTGCTCGAGCGAGCATTGCCTTTAGCGAGTACCTGCCCGCTCGAGACGGAAGGTTCGGGTGCCGGCAGCGGGTAGGGAGCTGCGGGGGAGAGCGGGGCGGAACAGAGGGGAGATCTCCCTCTGATTTAACTCTCTCCCCCCCCCCCCACTCCCTCCTGCTGACTGCCGCTACTCACCGCTCCCCTGCGCCGGCACCCGAACCTTCAGTCTCGAGCGAGGAGATACTCGCTAAAGGCAATGCTCACTCGAGCAATTGCCTTTAGCGAGTATACTCGCTCATCTGTAGTTTTACACTTTTTTGCACTAAAACCCCTTTTTTTTTGGAAATCTTTTTTTTTCTCTATAGCTGCATTCAAAGTCCTGTAACTTTTTTTTTTTTTTTATGTACGGAGCTCTATGAGGGCTTATTTTTTGCGAGACAAGCCGTAGTTTTTATTGGTACCATTTTGGGGAATGTACGGCTTTTTTGATCACTTTTATTGCATTTTTTGTTTTTAGCGTTTTTTTTACGCTTTTTGCCGTACAAAATAAAAAGCATGTTCAACTTTTTGTACAAGTCGTTACAGACGTGTCAATACCAAATTTGTGGGGTTTAAAAATTTTTTTTTATGCTATTTAAAAAAAGCACAAAAAAGGGTTTTTTTTTACACTATTTGAGTCCCTCTGAGGGACTTGCAGCACTGTACCTTTGATCGCTGTGATAAGGCATGGCAGAGCTACTGTCCTGCCATGCCTTCTCGCTTATACAGCGATCATAGGCATTGGCACTACAGGGCGCCAGTGTCATGCCATGGCGACAGGCCGGGCTCTCGCGATAACATCGCTAGAGCCGGCTGGAGACACAGAGGGATCGCACTCCCTTTGTGAACTCTTTCCCTGCCGCAATCTACTTAGATCGCGGCAGGGAAAGGGTTAACAGTGTGGGGGGGGGGGGCTATGACTGACAGCCGTCTCCTGCTGCGGGGATAGCGTGAGGTCAGTCATGATCTCGCGCTATCCCGATGACGTATCGGTACGTCATGGAGCAGGAAGGGGTTAAAGAGCACCATTAAAAAATACAACTTGTCCTGCAAAATACAAGCCCTCATACAGCGACGGCGATGGATAAAGCATTTACGATTTTTTAAAAGAGGGGGGAAGCAAAAATGGAAAAACAAAAGTTGCCGCGTCATTAAGGAGTTAATGACCAGAAGCACCCGTGCGGATATATGGGAGTGTTACAGACAGGCAGTGAATGTCCGTGTTATATTCGCATCCGAATCCGTAATCAGACCTGCGGACTTTAGCGTGGAATTCCACAGCTGCGTCCTGCGGCGTCATTCCATCCGTGTGAGCGGTCGCTTACCGCGGCCGGAGGACTTATATCCACAGCGTTATAATATTCACTGCGTATTTTCACTGGCGATTCCACGGCTCCATACGAGGCGGCCAACCAGACCGTGCGGAATCAGAATATGCGCGCCTCACATATAGAGGTTGTATCGTTTAGATCAAAACTCATTAAAGACTTTTTAGTCCTTTTTTTAAAGCTTCCATGTTGGTCATTAAGAGGTTAACTTACCGGGATGATTCCCTGGAGGCTTCACAAAAGCGGAAGGCACATGAGCCCGCCGCGGCGCAACCTGTTTTGTGCTACGGGGCTCTTTTGCGCGCCTGTGACTTTTCTGCCCGCTTAGCATATTCATTTGTGCGCCGCGAACAAACGCAGTCCGTGAAATGGCTATTAATTACAGGGGTGTTTTTTCCGGTGGGATTCCGCAGTGTTTCGTGTTTGCGGACCGCCGACTTCTGTAGGGACGTTTGGTGCGCAAATACGAAAAAAGAGAGACCAAGTTCCATCCGGTCGAACTGCGGATTTCCAGGTGGAAATATTAAAGCGGATTTCCCGGGACAGAATATTCCGCAGCGCGAATACGGAGTTTGTTCCGTTTGTAACTGCGGTACGTCTCACGGAATGTCTTGCGTCTTTCTTTCACGCAGACTGTAATTACGGCATTATAGCGCCGGCATGTCCGACTCACGGAGTGCCGAATTAAACCCCGCAGGGATAACATTACGGCGCGGCGATGTCGGTGCGGACCAATCCCCTCCGTGCGAAAGGTTCACAAGACATTTTCAATTTTGCATTAAAATATGCAAGTGACCTGCGGAACGAACTGCGGCTCGCGGTGCGCAATAATTCTGGGCCGCATGAAAGCACGTTCATGTTCCTCACACGTCTGGGGAAAACACTCATACACCCAGTCTACACATAGGAGTGTTCACAGGAATGCAGACCACCCTCAGAGCCCCGTAGAGCCTCCACCCCTCCACTGCACACAGCTGACTGCTTCCTTCTCAACAACCTAATGACCTCCATTAAGCCCAGACAGGCCAGCAAGCACCATGCATAACACTATCACACACTGCAGCACAGCAGCCATTACACATCAGGCACTCGGCTGCAGGCTCCTCCCACTACTCTAACTCCTCCCACACCAAGCCCTTCAGCTATGAGAAAGATACTTGCGGCGGCCATCTTGCTCCACTCGACCTACCACACGTCATTGACGACAGGGTGCATTGTGGGAAGGAGCCGTTGGAGAAACTGTATATAAAGGAAGGCGGGAACGGTTGCGCGCCATTTCACAGTTACATAGAGAGAGGGGCTGAGGGGCTGAGGGGCTGAGGGGCTGAGGGGCTGAGGGGCTGAGGGGCTGAGGGGCTGAGGGGCTGAGGGGCTGAGGGGCTGAGGGGCTGAGGGGCTGAGGGGCTGAGGGGCTGAGGGGCTGATCTAAAAAGCAGCAGAAAAAGAGAGTATACTGATATGTCACTATAAGCTGGGAAATATCCTCCATATCGCTATATACAGGGTGATACCGGCATGGTCCATATCACTATATACAGGGTGATGCCAGCATGCTCCATATCGCTATATACAGGGTGATACCATCATGGTCCATATCACTATATACAGGGTGATGCCAGCATGCTCCATATCGCTATATACAGGGTGATACCATCATGGTCCATATCGCTATATACAGGGTGATACCATCATGGTCCATATCGCTATATACAGAGTGATACCAGCATGCTCCATATCGCTATATACAGGATGATACCAGCATGGTCCATATCGCTATATACAGAGTGATACCAGCATGCTCCATATCGCTATATACAGGGTGATACCATCATGGTCCATATCGCTATATACAGAGTGATACCAGCATGCTCCATATCGCTATATACAGGATGATACCAGCATGGTCCATATCGCTATATACAGAGTGATACCAGCATGCTCCATATCGCTATATACAGGGTGATACCAGCATGCTCCATATCGCTATATACAGGGTGATACCAGCATGCTCCATATCGCTATATACACGAAGATACCAGCATGCTCCATATCGCTATATACAAGGTGATACCAGCATGCTCCATATCGCTATATACAGGGTGATACCAGCATGCTCCATATCGCTATATACAGGGTGATACCAGCTTCCTCCATATCGCTATATACAAGGTGATACCAGCATGCTCCATATCGCTATATACGGGGTGATACCAGCAAGCTACATATCGCTATATACGGGGTGATACCAGCATGCTCCATATCGCTATATACAGTGTGATACCAGCATGCTCCATATCGCTATATACAGGGTGATACCAGCATGCTCCATATCGCTATATACAGGGTGATACCAGCATGCTCCATATCGCTATATACAGGGTGATACCAGCATGCTCCATATCGCTATATACAGGGTGATACCAGCATGCTCCATATCGCTATATACAGGGTGATACCAGCATGCTCCATATCGCTATATACAGGGTGATACCAGCATGGTCCATATCGCTATATACAAGGTGATACCAGCATGCTCCATATCGCTATATACAGGGTGATACCAGCAAGCTCCATATCGCTATATACAGGGTGATACCAGCATGCTCCATATCGCTATATACAGGATGATACCAGCATGGTCCATATCGCTATATACAGAGTGATACCAGCATGCTCCATATCGCTATATACAGGGTGATACCAGCATGCTCCATATCGCTATATACAGGGTGATACCAGCATGCTCCATATCGCTATATACACGAAGATACCAGCATGCTCCATATCGCTATATACAAGGTGATACCAGCATGCTCCATATCGCTATATACAGGGTGATACCAGCATGCTCCATATCGCTATATACAGGGTGATACCAGCTTCCTCCATATCGCTATATACAAGGTGATACCAGCATGCTCCATATCGCTATATACGGGGTGATACCAGCAAGCTACATATCGCTATATACGGGGTGATACCAGCATGCTCCATATCGCTATATACAGTGTGATACCAGCATGCTCCATATCGCTATATACAGGGTGATACCAGCATGCTCCATATCGCTATATACAGGGTGATACCAGCATGCTCCATATCGCTATATACAGGGTGATACCAGCATGCTCCATATCGCTATATACAGGGTGATACCAGCATGCTCCATATCGCTATATACAGGGTGATACCAGCATGCTCCATATCGCTATATACAGGGTGATACCAGCATGGTCCATATCGCTATATACAAGGTGATACCAGCATGCTCCATATCGCTATATACAGGGTGATACCAGCAAGCTCCATATCGCTATATACAGGGTGATACCAGCATGCTCCATATCGCTATATACAGGGTGATACCAGCAAGCTCCATATCGCTATATACAGGGTGATACCAGCATGCTCCATATCGCTATATATGGGGTGATACCAGCAAGCTACATATCGCTATATACGGGGTGATACCAGCATGCTCCATATCGCTATATACACGAAGATACCAGCATGCTCCATATCGCTATATACAAGGTGATACCAGCATGCTCCATATCGCTATATACAGTGTGATACCAGCATGCTCCATATCGCTATATACACGAAGATACCAGCATGCTCCATATCGCTATATACAAGGTGATACCAGCATGCTCCATATCGCTATATACAGGGTGATACCAGCATGCTCCATATCGCTATATACACGGTGATACCAGCATGCTCCATATCGCTATATACAGGGTGATACCAGCAAGCTCCATATCGCTATATACAAGGTGATACCAGCATGCTCCATATCGCTATATACAGGGTGATACCAGCAAGCTCCATATCGCTATATACGGGGTGATACCAGCATGCTCCATATCGCTATATACGGGGTGATACTAGCATGGTCCATATCGCTATATACAGGGTTATACTAGCTATCTCCATATTGCTATATACAGGGTGATGCCAGCATGCTCCATATCGCTATATACAGATTGATATCAGCATGCTCCATATCGCTATATACAGGGTGATGCCAGCATGCTCCATATCGCTATATACAGTGTGATACCAGCTTCCTCCATATCGCTATATACAGGGTGATGCCAGCATGCTCCATATCGCTATATACAGTGTGATACCAGCTTCCTCCATATTGCTATATACAGGGTGATGCCAGCTTCCTCCATATCGCTATATACAGGGTGATGCCAGCATGCTCCATATCGCTATATACAACTTCCTCCAACGATAAAAGAGCCCCTACAGATGACCCCATTGTGAAAACTAGACCCCTTAACGAATTCCTCTAGGGCTGTACTGCATATTGTGACTCCACAGTATTTGAATGAATGTAAGCAAAGCAGAAGGAAAAAAATATGATTTTCATTTTTTGGCTATTGTGTCAATTTAAAATGTTTTTGTACAGCAAACATAGAAATGAAGAAGTTCACCCCAAAATGGATCCCCCTGTTTGTCCTGTGTTCAAAAACATACCCATTGTGGCCCCAATCTACTTATAAGACACATGGCTGGGCCTGTAATGGAGGGAACACCCGTTGGATTTCAGGACACAACTTAATAAACTCCAGGCCCCATTGCTCACTGGTGCAGAAATAAAAATTGACTCCCTAAAAATAACCCCCCCCCCCCACGCCCTTCTTGGCGTTCCCTAAATCTTAGATAAAAGTAATAATGTGAACTGTGTATTATTTCTGAAGCCAGGGGTAATTACTGGGGCTGGTTGGGATGGGCACATGGGGCAATAAAATCGGGAATCCCGCCCCCACTCCTGCTTTTTTGGGGGGTATTTTGTGACCTCAGCAGCAGGGACGGGGTGTAAGAAGTGTCGCTCTGTGAGACTTCGTAATCTTGCTGCGGTGCGGCGGTCTCACCCAGAAGGCGCTCAACAAGCTGCTGGGACTGCAGGAAGGCGAGCGTTCCCCGGGCTGCTTGTAAAATACGTATTACAGGTAGCGGTCTGAAAAATGCTGGTGTCACACGGCCGTATGCAGAGAGCCGCAGTGGATCCCAGCTGTGAGCCAGCCGTGGCGCTGTGTATGGACACGTAATGTACTGCGTATAACTGCGTACTCACACAGGCGGTCATGCGCAGTACACCTTGTTTTGTTTATATTTCCCGCACCGTCACTTAGTCATGACGCCAGTTCCTGCAGCTTGTATACAATGTAGTTGTCTATGGGCAGCAGGTATATCTACGACCATGGAGCACAATGGGCTCTATATCACGGATATCCGCACTAAAATATAACATGCTGCATTGTGTTTTATACGAGTAAATTACGTAATTCCAACCCGCTAATGTGAGCGGAATTGTGTAAAGCAATGCAAGTGATCTGCGTATTACCGGGGATCGGACGCATGCGGGATCCGTAATTCCTATCTTGTCATGTGAGACCGGCAGAAGGTAGATCGCTACCTTTTCATCACGTGACCAGAGACCACTCACCGCTCCCGTCTCTCAGTGACCGTTGGTCGCAGGGAGCAAGGAGTTTTTAATTTTCTGGGCTGCCTGGCTCCTGCGAATGTGTCTGACATTTTGCCGGCGGTCGCATCCACAGAATCTGGGAAGGTCCACGGAGGAGGATCGTGTCGGGGTTCAAAGACAGAGGCCTCGGGTGAAAAGTTTCATCTCCTCTCACCGATCGCATCAACTTTCCATTTTTTTTAACTTTTACATGATCACCATTATCCATTGGATATCGGCGAACACGTGACCGAAGACCGCTCACCACGGCCCCCCATGAAATCCCCAGGCTCTTGACTAAGGTTTGTAGCCAGGAGCAGGGAGAATTTAAATGACCCTGGCAACCCGGTGATGTGCAGGTCAATCCCATTGGATCACACAATTCCGCTGACATTAGCGGGTTGGAATTACGTGTATTTTTCTCCTATTAATTTAGGCCGGTTTCACACAAGTATATTTTAGTCCATGTTGGGTCCATGTTTTGCAGTCCTTAATCCGGAGCTATTGTAAATCTGTGTACTTACATGGACCTACTGTTCACCGCTGTTTTATAAATGCAGCATGCGCTACTGTCATCCATATTATGTGAAGAATACACACGTTATAGTCTATGGAAGGTAAATATGGGTGCAGCTTTGTGTTATCGTATCGTCACCAGTATTTGCCCAGTAGGAAAATAAAACCAATGACCGTAAATACAGATCACATACTGATGACATGTTACAGTATCATCTGTAGCGCATCCGTATTACGGACCCGTATTATAGACGTGTGTTACAGTCCACAGAGTGTTGTGCCGCCCTACGTTTCTGTGGCCACCCTGTATATGTACTGCCCAGTATGGCCACCAGAAGCTACAAGGGTTTAACCATCCCCTCCCACGTATGATGCTTGTTTGATCAGAGACCCCCGCAGCCCTGAGAGAGAACTACTAGCGCTTTAAGCCACTCTCACACGTAGTCGGCAAAATACAGCGGTTACTGTGTCTTACAGCCGTTTTTAACACACCCCATCATTGTGACGGGTGATGAGGAGCGTTAAAAACTGCGAAAACACGGCAAAATAGAGCAGACAGAACCCGGGCCACTGATTCTCCTGTTCCTGGGGCCCCTCTATGTACATCCAAGATGGCTGCAGCGATTCTTACATTACTCAGCGCACACTGAACGCTGGTGGTGTAGTAGTAGTTTTAGGGCTTATGTACACAAGCGCGTTTATGCAGCGTATTGGATATGCCCAATTTGTGCGCACAATACGCAGGGAATATCTGGGTAAAGAACTGGCTCAGAGAAAGAAAGCAGAGGGGGTAATAAATGGTTCATACACTGATTGGGCCCCCTCAGTATATAGCATTACGTCATACTGCAGGAGGCGATCAAAGCATCGCTGCTTGTGGTCCCCCAGGGAACTTTAAGTAAAGTAAAAAAAAAAATCAAAGTTTTTTTAAATTGTAAAATAAAAAAAGTTATAAAAGTTTCAATCACCCCCTTTTGCCATATCTATTGTTAAAAAATCTAAATCATAAACAAAAAATATGTATTTTGTATCGCCGTGTCTGTAAAAGTCTGATCTATCGAAGTAGCGCAATATTTTTCCCGCACAGTAAACGTCGTCCGAAAAAAAAAAATAAAGAACGCCAGAAATGCTTTTTTTTAGTTACCCTGTCCCCCATAAAAAAACGCAATAAAAAGCGATCAAAAAGTCCTATGCATTCCAAATTGATGCTATAAGAAACTACAGGACATTCCGCAAAAAATGAGACCTCGCTCAACTACGTTGACGGAAAAATAGAAAAGTTATCGTGCACACAAGATGACCGCAGAAAATAATGGAAAAAAATTAAATGTCTGTGAAAAAAAAAGAGTGTAGTAAAAAAAACTATACAAGTTTGGTATCGTAGTAATCGTACCGACCCATAGAATAAAGTTATGTCGCTTTTGTTGCTGTTTGTGCGCAATAGAAACAAGACGGACTGAAAGATGGCGGAATGTCTTTTTTTTTTCATTTTACTCCACTTGGAATTTTTAAAAGTTTTTCACTGCATTATATGGTACAATAAATAGTGCCACTGAAAAATACAACTCGTCCCGCAGAAAACAACAAGCCCTCATACAGCGACGCCGATGGATAAATAAAGGAGCTACGATTTATTTTGAAGGGGGAGGAAAAAACGAAAGTAGAAAAAGAAAAAGGGGGCCGCGTCATGAAGGGGCTAAAAGAGGTATAGGGGCGAAGGACGGGAGCATTATCCCCCCTCTATATAAGGCACTAGTCAGGCCTCACATGGAATACTGTGTACAGTTCTGGTCACCGGTGCTCAGGAAAGATGTTACAGTGCTGGAGGAGTACAAAGACGGGCAACTAAATTAATAAACAGGATGAGAGGACTGGAATACCCAGAGAGGCACCAAAACTGGGATTATTTACTCTGGAAAAAATACGGCTAAGGGGCGACCAAATAACTCTGTATAAATACATGAGGGGACAATACAAGGATCTCTCCCATGATCTGTTTACACCCAGGACTATGACGGTAACAAGAGGGCATCCGCTAGTCTAGAAGTAAGCAGCTTTCATCGCCAACACAGAAAAGGGTTCTTTACTGTAAGAGCAGTTAGACTGTGGAACCCTCTGCCTGAGGATGTGGTGATGGCAGAATCTATGGAGGAGTTTAAAAGAGGACTTGATGTCTTTCTGTAGCAGGAGGATATTACAGGATATAAATCTTAGGTTAATTGTTAATCCTGGTATACAGGCAGGTAGGAACTATTAGGGGTTGATCCAGGGAACAGTCTGATTGCCATTAGGGAGTCGGGAAGGAATTTTCCCCCCAAAAGGGCTAATTGGCTGCTGCCTCTTGGGGTTTTTTGTCTTCCTCTGGATCAACAACACAGGAGGATAGACAGGCTGGACTAGATGGACATTGGCTTCATGCGGCCTTGTATACTATGTTACTATGTTATATCACCCATTTATTTCAATACGTTTGTTCTCATAAACATCTTGCGCAAAAATTACAGCATGTTCTATTATTGAGCGCATTGTGCAGGAACATAACCCATATGAAAGGAATTTAACCTAATTACCCACCAAAATCAGTGGGAGCGTGCTTGTGTGTTATTGTATGCACGCAACTACACATGGCAAACACTTTCAAAAAATACAGTAAAACACACACAGGGGCGCACAAAAACGCAACACATTATGCAAATGTGCGTGCAAATAGCTCACGGACTTGTGAAGCCGGCCTAAGACATTACAGGCTGCTCTGACTTGCACTGCGCCTCAGGAAGCAGCATGTAGTAGCGGACTACCAATATACAATGTGCTTCCAGTAGTGACTGCAGCGCCGCCGCCGTGTATGAAGGATGAAGAGGGGCCCCAGAAACAGGCCAACCAGTGGCAGAACTGGGGAAAGGACGGCACCAGATTATATAAGAACCCTCCCCTCCCTGGATATATTCTGTCCCCGGGATCGGAGGGCGGCTGTCACTGTGGACACAATTCTTAGGGCTCCTTCCCATAACTGTATGCGTAAAGCTATGTGGGTCACGCAGTGTTTTACCAGCCTGTGTGAGGGCAGAGAGCTGGCTACAGCCACAGACGGCAGCGAGTGCACAGCGCATGACCACGATATCTCACACACGGGCTTGTTTTTTTTTTTATTCCCCACTCTTGTTTCCTAGCGGAGTTGCGCATGTATCATCGGCCATATGTAATGTATTGTGTACGGACAGCGCTGCATACGCTGCCAGAGAAAAGAATAGAGCAGATGTTTATTCTTTTGTTCAAATAGATTAAAATCAAGAAATTTCTTCCGGTCCATCGAAACCTATTTCATAAATCCAGATTTACAGAAGTCCTATCAGATAACCAAGTTGTCCAACAAGGCAAACCAAGAATCATCAGTTCAACACCTTCGCTGATCACCGTGTTTTAGGGTAGAGGTTTTCTAAGATGATAACATTTCAAGAAGAAGCGACCAGACTGAAGCTAAGTTGGGATATATTCTAAGACCACATTCATTTGTAAGAGAGTAACAGAAAAAAACCCTGACGCTGCGCTGCGGGGGGATCACATAGATGCAATTCACCATTCAGTACCAGGTTTAGAAAGAAGCGACGGGGATTTATTCAATAGTTATACAAAATAAACAATAAAAATGCACAACAAGGTTAAAAAGTGCAGATGCATGCAACGCGTTTCGGCGGGCACAAATAACCGCCTTTATCACGCATGAATAGAATACATGTGTTGTCCTTTTAAATACCTTAAAGATATTGGTAAAGCCAAATGAGGTCTGATGCAAACCGCCCGTGGAGCGCCACTCTAGCGCGTACTTCCGGCAGGCGTTGATCTCACGTCATCATGGAGAGTCCCGCTCACGTGACAGATGACATGATCGCGTCTGTGGGACATATCACCTGATAGCGTAATAACGTGTATGTCTTTCGTGTACCGCTACATGCGCTCCTTAGAAGCGTCGATTTTGTGATGACGTATGAGGAAAAAGAAAGTAGTTTCAACTATATTTCTCGATGGAACGCTACGTGTGTTCCATATCGAGATACAAGAGTGTCAATTCACATGCATAGTAACATGTAAGTATAGCTGCCGCGGAGAATAATAATTACAGATCTATTGCTGAAATGAACGCTTCAGGCGTTCTCAACTAGAATAAAGAAAGAATGTCAGTTTAGAAACATAGCGTGTGAACACAACTACATAGTTATTCTGAATGGAATACTAGATATGGTTCAAAAAGTGTTGTTCTATCCATCTAAAGGGGGTCATCCACTGACTATAAGAATACCAAACATTATAAAAAAGCATACAAATCTCATAATCAGTCTACTAGGACACGGATTTCATATATTTACAACACAATTGTGCAGAGTTTAAAATGCTGAGTCCCAGAATGATATGCAGGAATACGGCTAACAAAGTTATTCTAAACAAGTAACTACAAAAGGAAACAGAAAGAGAGAAAGGGGAAAAAACAATAATAATTACATTTATATTTTCTCTCAGATTTCATTCAGTCCTTTAGGGACCAGAGTGTCAAGGCGAAAAATCCAATACATCTCACGGGCTTTCAATTGGGTGACTGATTTAGAAGAAATCTTTTCTAAAGGAGTTACTTGCAATGTGGTGGAATCTTTATTGTGGTGCTCAAGGAAATGTCGTGAGACGCTGTGTTTAAGGAAGCCTACAGAAATATTAAAGCGATGTTTATTGATCCGCTTCCTAAGTGTATTAATGGTGCGTCCCACGTACCGTAGTCCACATGGACATTCTAATACATCAAAAAGACGGATCCACAATTTAAAAACGGTCCAGTAATAAGAGGTTTTTGTTTGTGGTCTAGAAACACTTCTTTTCTCCCATGTGTTTTCATCAGACAACATTAACACCGTGGTTTATTACATTTGTAGCTACCGACTACATCATCTATACGGATATTCTTTTGTTGTGATAGTCTTTTATTTGGATCAGATGGAGCAATTAGACTGCAAAGTTTTATTTTTACGGTAAATCATAACAGGGTATTCTGAAATATCGCCATTCAAAAAAGGGTCTTTCTTTTAAATTTTCCAGTTCTTCTTCAATAGATTCTATTTGTTTATATTGTGTTGAATTTAGTAATAAATTATGTATTCTTACTAAATTTCTCGTTGTTGTTTGTGCTTATCTTGTCTTTTTTCGTTTTGATGAGTGGGATTTATCATAATGGCTTTATTGTAGGCAGCATTTATCAAGTCTGGAGGATAACCTCTCTCTCTAAATCTAGCCCTTAATACTAAAGCTTGTTCCTTAAAAGTGTCCAGGGAAGAGCTGTTATTTTTAATTCGCAGGAATTGGCCAAATGGAATATTCAACTTCCAACTTTTTTTGTGGCAACTGGCAAAGTTCAAATAACTATTGCAGTCGGTTGGCTTGAAGTGGGTTTTTGTATTAATCGCCCCATTTTTAATTGAAATCACCAAGTCTAAAAAAACGACCCTTTCTCGACTGATATTGCTCACAAATTCTAAATTATACGTATTTTTATTAATTTGAGTTATAAATAATTTCAAATGGTCACTATCCCCCTCCCATATTAATATATCATCGATAAAACGATTATATAGAATAATACGATGATCATTAAAAAAAAATTTCAAAAAAACCCATCAGCAAGTTAGCAAAGCTGGGGGCAAACTTAGTGCCCATAGCAGTTCCCTTTATTTGCTTTAAAAAAATATCCTTATATATGAAATAATTATTATTTAAAAGAAATAAAATGGCTTTCAATAAAATTCCCTCTGTTGGGCAGGCATTAGCGGATCATTATTAAGAAAAAATTCTACTGCTCTAATGCCATGCTCATGCATAATATTGGAATACAAGGCTGTAACGTCCAGGGTGCACCAAGTATAAGTCTCTTTCCATGTGACCTGGTCCAATAATGTTAAAACGTGTCCGGTATCACGAATGTATGCCGGTAATGTCACATATTTTTGTAGATGTTTGTCAATAAAATGGGAAAGGGCACTAGTTATTGAGTTGATCCCTGCTATGAGGGGTCTACCGGGAGGGCTGTTCTCGTTTTTATGTACTTTTGGTAGAAAATAAAAAAAGGAGTCTCAGGGTTTTTGATACAGATGAAATCTCTTTCTTTTTTAGTCAGACAGTTATTCTCAAGGGCTTCATTAGTCATTTGGTATAGTTCTCATGAAATCTGAGTTGTTGGATCCTGGTCTAGTTTTTCATAATAATTACGATCTCTCAGGATACGGAGGGCTTCTGATCCATAATATGACCTGTTCATCATCACAATTCCTCCTCCCTTATCAGCTTTTTAATTACCACATCCTTGATCTGTTTTAGATTTACTAAAGCTGAATGTTGTTGAAAATTTAAATTATAGGTGGGGGGTTTATCGTGATTACAGAATTGTGAAGAATCATACAGTACACTGTGGTAAAAAGATTCTAAAAATCCCCCTCTGCTTTCCAATGGATAAAAACTATTGGTTAATTTGAGGTCTGTGGTAATGGGATCTATTAGTGAAAAATTATCAAAATCAGTAGTTTCCTTTTTAGCAAAATCGGAACTTTTACATTTTTGAGTTGCAAAGTGCCGACGTAGTGTCAGATTTCTAATAAAACTATTCAAGTCTACAAAAAGGTCAGAGTTTGGCCTTCGAAGAAGGGCTGAAGGAAAGTCCTTTCGATAATATTTCAGCTTCCCTCCTTTTTAATAAATAATCTGAAATATTGAAGATTCCCATCGTACGGGCTGCTTCCTTTGTGATAATTACATCTTGTGCATCCCTCTTAATTTCTTTAAAGCTTTTTTCTGTTCTTGTCCGTTTTCCTCCTCTTTTTCCCCGGTGTCTTGCAGACTTCTTTTTCTGGATAGGGGCAGGGGAGTCAATGGCTGGTAAAACTGGAAGATCTTTGATCGGGCCCCGGATGGGTGATTGGAGTGTACCACCCGGGGAGTAGTGGGCTCCAGTATGGGAAAAAGGTTGTCATTACTCTGAATTATCTTTAAAGGGCCAGATGTTATTTTTGGCATTGAAGAGGTTGTGGGATCCAAATTAATGAAATCCGGGGGAGAATTGGCTGACGGAGATTTAAGGAGGATTTTTTCCATTTCTAAACCCTCAATAAGTTCATTCACAGTCTCCTTCGGGGCAACCAAAGGAGGAAGACCTGGTGAAATCATCTTTCTACTATTTTCTTCAAAGAAGGGAATTTTAAATATATCAGGAATCAATGGTTCCATTAATTTCTTTTGTCCTTCTCTAGAATCTCCTCTTGAACGAGGAACATTCTCAATCACTGAGACCCTCTTCTCACAGATTAAAGGTGAAAGTGTAAAGTCAATTAATGATGGTTCACTCATATTGCCTTTCTTAGATGTTGTAAACTCTGAGGTGCTAGAAAGGCGAGATATTTTACTCACTTGTGTCGATTTATTCATTTTAGACGCATTCTTGTCAGTTGGACTATCACTTATATATTATACTGGGGGGATAGCTACATAAAAAGTACTTTGTCCAACTTCATTGCAGATACACAACACTACAGAATGTTTTTAATAATACAATATGAACATGAAGTAAAAATATATCTAATAAATTCATACAAAATAATTATATACATAATTAATAAATAAATGTTTTGCAGGGAGAGCCAAAAAAGAGAAATATGGGCTCACCTCACCAGCAGTATCTTTCAGTGTTGCAGGAAGATCTGGAATCCAACAGGAGCTCCATCCTCAAGTAGCCGACGGCAAACGGCCAGATTCCATATGAACAGAAAATAGAGATGGAGGGGAGCTGCTACCGTTAAAAAGATTTCCTTCTTTATTGAATAAAACAAAGCATACAGCTCACAGGTTCGCGCTGAACGCGTTTCGGCAAAAGCCTTTGTCAACAGCTATGAGGTATGGAGTACATAAGACATTTATAGACCAAATACAAATTAAAATCAAAGGAGCAATACCTGTGTGTGTTGGCTTGTCAGGGGGAGGAATGGCTGAGGGATGGTATGGAGGGTGTGTTCAAGAGCTAATTACACCATATGTTACAACCAGCATGCAGAGATTTGTAGCAAGAGGGTTCAAAACAGACAGAAAAAGAAACAAGTATGCATATGGATATCTGGGAAACAATACTTGAATACATTTACATAGCGATAAATAAGTAAAGATTCTAAGGGGAAAAAAGAGTCTAGAAGGCAAAAAAAATCCCAACAAAGCAAAAATCCAAGTGAGGAGAAGAAGAGAAAAAACAAACAAACAAACAAAAAACTAGAATACATGCTCTTAGATTTCCCAAATATGTAGTTGCACAATCTATCTCTGCATAGCAATAAAAACGACTGCAGGGTATATATGTTCACCAAAATCTACAGAGCAAAAATCAAGAAGGAAAAAAAGTTTTTTTTTCTTTTTTTTTTTCTCCTTCCTCCTTTTCCCTGAATACACACTCCCAGATTTCCTAGATATATAATTGCACAAATTATTTCCGCATAATAATAAAGCGATTGCAGGGTATATAAATTCACCAAAATCTACAGAGTAGAAGTTAAGAAAAAAAAGAACACACACACACACATATATATATATATATATACACCTTTTCTTTTTTCCTTTCCTCTCCCCTTACTATTTATTAATAAACACAGAATAAATCCGTTCTATAATTCATACCAAATGGGAATCTAGTATTTAGTTCCAAAATCCAATACGCTTCCCTACGGAGAATATCCTTCATTTCTACTTTTTGTTTCCTATTTTTCCAAACTCTGTCTATACCCAAACATGAGAAATTTTTTGTTTCACCACCATGTTTTAGGATAAAGTGATTTGCAACCCGTGATTTTCCTAATAAATTTTTTTGTTTGTCCCTCAGGTGTTCTGCTATTCTGATATGTAATCTCCTAGAGATACATCCCACATAGAGTAGATTACATAGGGTGTATACTATTATATAGATTATTCCACTAGTTTTGCAGTTAATAAAACTATTGATTTTGTATTTTTTGTGGTTCTGTGGGTTATTAAATTCCCTAGATTTATTAAGGGTGTACTGACAGCAACCACAACGTGGGTCCGCACATTTAAAGAATCCATTAATATTAATCCAATTACTTTTGGATTTCTGACATATAAAAGTCTTAGATACTTTGTCTCCAATAGTACGGTTTCTGCGAGAGGTACATAACACGCCTTTGTCTAAGATAGATTTTAAATCATCATCCTGTTTTAAAATTGGAAGATAGGAGAAGAATAATTTTCTTATCTGTGGGAATTCCCTACTATATGGTGTAGTGAAGACAATTTTATTGGATATGTCATCAGATTCGTTGCTGCGAAGACAGACATACATACATACTACGTTTTTATATATCTAGATGACGGCAGCAGCGACCACTGAGGTTTGCCGCTGGGGTATGTCACTCTTATTACTAATGGGGGGAGTGTCACTATTATTACTGCTGTGGGATGTCACTATTATCGCTGGGGTGAAGGTGTCACTATTACCGCTGGGGTATGTGTACATGTGGCAGAAATGGGCAGGGCTCTTTCAGAATAGACCGGGTGCAGATTTTGACTGCTTTTTAGATGCGGAAATGCTGCAGAATTTTCCACAGAAATCTCCGCTGAGGACATTCTGCAGTATTTCCGCGTCCAAAAAGCAGTCAGAATCTGCACCCGGTCTATTCTGAAACAGCCTTGTCCTTTTTAGAACGACGGGGGTAAAATCATACGTTGTGATAAGCCCCGCCCCCTGACGTGTTGGCACTTTGCGATACATAAGTGGGTTTTGGGTTGTAGTTTGGGCACTCGGTCCCTAAAAGGTTCGCCATCACTGGCCTAGTACATGTTTGCCCACTTCCAACTTCAATGGAGACTGACTGTAAATGGCTGGCGTGCTCTAGTATTTATGGTTTCAAGCTGTACGTGTCATTGCATACAGTTTATTTATCTATCTATCTATCAGGGTTATTGCATACAGTCTATCTATCTATCTATCTATCTGGGTTATTGCATACAGTCTATCTATCTATCTATCTGGGTTATTGCATACAGTCTATCTATCTATCTATCTATCTATCTATCTATCTATCTATCTATCTATCTATCTATCTATCTATCTATCTATCTATCTATCTATGACATCAGGAAATGAGAGAATTAGATTTTGTAGGCTGCTGCTTCCCCCTTGCGGGCTGAATAAAATAGCCGTTGGGTGGAACATACAATTTATCCGGCTGCTGTGGCTTCTTAGGAAGATATCCTAGTACTTGTTTACCCACTTCCAACTCCAATGGTAATTGGCTGGCGTGCTCTAGTGGTTCCAAGCTGTACGTGTCATAATAGAGCCTTAATGACATCACAATGCAGCTTTATAGAACATGTTGGGGCATGTTCAAGGGCGTCCGATGTTGATGACATCAGTGATGACATCACAATAGCAGGTGGCTTACTTATTCGATCTACGTGGGGGGGGGCGTAACTTTCGACGACGCTCGCGCGCCATTTATCGTAGGATATTTGTACTATGCCTATAATCTTCCCAGGAGTGTACTCAACAACTTCCCAAAGTTTCACGGCGATCGGATGAATGGTGTAGTAGCGCATAAAGGACAAACAGACACGCAGACACGCACGCACGCAGACAGACATACATTCAATTTTATATATATAGATGTCATCAGATAAATCTTTATCCTTATACAGTAAGGTCTTTCTATCCATTTTATTAACCTTATCCTTAGCATTATTCAAAGTTTGTGGGTTATAACTTCTATTCGCCAGACGGGTACAGATTTGATTTGCTGACATATTATAGCTTGATGTATTGGTACATATGCGTTTTGCCCTAATGAATTCCGTAAGTGGTATGGCATTGATTGTATGTCGGGGGTGACAACTAGTAGCTTTAAGTATTGTGTTTCCACTGCTAGGTTTGCGATATACTGAGGCATTGATACTATCCCTAGAACAACTAACCTCTAACAGGAAAGCCAGGAAATTAATTTTGTTCTGATCACTATTAATGGTAAACTGTAAGTTGCAATTATTCTTATTAATATAGCTCGAGAATTCTAATAATTCTGAGTGGGCATCTGAAACAGCGACATTTTGGAAATGGACGGATCCCTGTCTCCAAATAATAATGATGTCATCCAAGTATCTGGCATACCACACCACGCTGTCAATGAATGGATTAGATATAGAGAAAATATAAGATTCTTCCCACCAAGCCATATACAGTATGGCTAAAGTGGGAGAGAATTTCGACCCCATAGGAGCTCCTACCAGCTGTAAGAAAAATTGATTATTAAAAATGAAAAAATTATGAGTGAGAAGGAACTCTGTGCAAAGCATAATAAATTCTCTCAGTTCACTACTGTATTCGCTATATTCTTTCAAATGGTAATGTAAAGCTTGTAGGGCAGCGTGGTGTGGTATACAGGTATAGAGACTGACAACATCGCATGTTACCCAAATGTAATCCTCCCGCCACACAAATGTATCCAATTTTTTCAGGACACTACTGCTGTCTTTCAGGTAACCCGGTACTCGCATAGCTAGTGGTTGTAAAGATTTATCTACCCAAGCACTAAGTCTTTCACATAGAGAGTCAATTCCTGAAATAATAGGGCGCATGGGAGGAGGGAAAGAATCCTTGTGCGTTTTGGGGAGGCCATACATAAATGGGACTTTTGGGTTGGTAGGGATAAGGTATTCTCCCATATTAGTAGTAATAACACCTAAGTTGGATCCCAATTGTAATAATTCATGCAGTTTTTTTTAGAAAAAACAGTCATGGGATCTCCCTGTAGTTTTTTATAAGTAATCCTATCCTCAAGAATGTGATTAATACAATTAATATATAGGGTAGTGTCCATAATAGTAATATTTCCCCCTTTGTCTGACTGACAAATCCTGATGTCTTCATCTTTGGATAACCATGATAGTTCAATTCTCTCCCTCTTCGTCATATTATTGGATCCAGAATGTCCATATTGATTGGCCTTAGTTTGTGCTTGTAACAACTTCAGTTCTTTTTCCATAATCGTTTGGAAATCTTCTACAACCTGTGTGCGGGTTTGTGTTGGATAGAAATCAGGATTGGGTGTTTTTATGTTGATCCTGTGTGTAAGGACATCAGCTGTAACTGACTCCCTATGTAGGTGTGAGGGTTATGAACATCTTAATTTATATATGTATGTATCTTTGATATACGTTTCCGGAGGCTGTAGGCCTAAATTGTACACTCTATTCTGTGTCCTATGAAAAGCTCTGCTAAAAGAAGTACAGGTGTAATCTTAAGTGTCCATCATGTCTCCAAGAGCTTATCTCGTTACACTGATCAAAAGGTTGTATGGAATGCTTTGTTAATGTAGAGTGTGATGATAATCAGGATACCAGACACGATGTCTACAAACAAACAAATAAAGCATTGTTTATAGAGAAGACAAAATTATGTACCAGTAAAACAGGTCGACCTCTGTAAAGCAGTTCAACCTCTGATACGCCTACTATTTTTTGTATAAGAAAGACAATGTACACAATAAATTCAGATTTGCTCTAAGACACGACCGTGATGCCTGTGTCTATTGCTTTCTCATGGTGGCTGCCATAACCACCTTTGATTTGGAGCCCCACAGCATATTAACGTAACATGGAAAAATCCCTATCATAGGTGATGTAAGTCCAAAAGGGCAGCTGTGTCCTTCGGGATTAAATCCTCAAAGGTGTCCTGTATAAATTCTCTTTTAGTAGCTGGAGTAAAGGAGTCATCACTATTAACGAAATGTTTTTTCACCATTAGATTGCGGACACATTTGTTGAGATCCAGGAGAGTATGAAAAAGGTTGAAAGATATGTCAGGAACAAAATTGAGTCCTTTATTAAAGGAGATGTCTCGAGGAAGCAGTTAATTTTTTTTTTTGCCCAGTCCCCCCCATTAAACACACATTACTAAGCCCCCCTGTAAATGACATTTCTAGCTGGTTCGTACTTACCGTTCCAGCGTTTCAGCAAGTTATAAAAGTTTCCTCAAGATGGCCGCCGGCTCTTTCCCAGTCGCTCGCTGCAGCCCGACGTGCGCGCTCCCGAGACGCCGCCAGCTGTGTCTCCATGGCAACCGGACGCATCGCAGCCGCCGACCAGACGCCCCGCAGCCGCCGACCAGACAGCAGGTAACCGGCGCTAGCCCCCGGCTCCCCAGCGCTAGTTCCCCCGGCGCAGCGACAGCCCCCCCGGCCTAGCGACAGCCACCCCCATCGCAGCGACAGCCCCCCCGGCCTAGCGCTAGCTCCCCCGGCGCAGCGACAGCCCCCCCGGCCTAGCGCTAGCTCCCCCGGCGCAGCGACAGCCCCCCCGGCCTAGCGCTAGCTCCCCCGGCCTAGCGACAGCCCCCCCGGCCTAGCGACAGCCCCCCCCATCGCAGCGACAGCCCCCCCGGCCTAGCGCTAGCTCCCCCGGCCTAGCGACAGCCCCTCCATCGCAGCGACAGCCCCCCCGGCCTAGCGCTAGCTCCCCCGGCCTAGCGCTAGCTCCCCCGGCCTAGCGACAGCCCCCCCGGCCTAGCGACAGCCCCCCCCATCGCAGCGACAGCCCCCCCGGCCTAGCGACAGCCCCCCCGGCCTAGCGACAGCCCCCCCCATCGCAGCGACAGCCCCCCCGGCCTAGCGCTAGCTCCCCCGGCGCAGCGACAGCCCCCCCGGCCTAGCGACAGCCCCCCCCATCGCAGCGACAGCCCCCCCGGCCTAGCGACAGCCCCCCCGGCCTAGCGACAGCCCCCCCCATCGCAGCGACAGCCCCCCCGGCCTAGCGCTAGCTCCCCCGGCGCAGCGACAGCCCCCCCGGCCTAGCGCTAGTTCCCCCGGCGCAGCGACAGCCCCCCCGGCGCAGCCCGGCGCAGCGGCAGCCCCCCCGGCCTAGCGACAGCCCCCCCGGCGCAGCGGCAGCCCCCCCTGACCCATCACTTACCTGGGAGGCTTCTCGGGGCTGCTGGGCTGGGCTGGTCTTCTCCGCTGGGCAGCTCCAGTTTCTGCACCTTCCTCTAACAGAGGATGGTGCAGAATGGCCGCTTCAGCGCGCTCCCGAGCAGTGACAGCTCGTCTGCGCATGCGCAGAAGAGCTGTAGCGGGGAGCACACTGAAGCGGCTCGTGCTGAATGGAGAAGACCGGACTGCGCAAGCGCGTCTAAAAAAGCAAGCTGCCAGCGAATTTAGACGGAACCATGGAGACGGGGACGCTAGCAACGGAGCAGGTAAGTGGAATAACTTCTGTATGGCTCATATTTAATGCACAATGTACATTACAAAGTGCATTAATATGGCCATACGGAAGTGTATAACCCCACTTGGTTTCGCGAGACAACCCCTTTAAGTACATTGATCTGATTTTGTGTCAAAACCCGTGGTGTGAGGACTATGATGTTATTGTCCTCTATTTGTTTCTCCTGGATGGATATCTTCTTCTTATGTCTGTATCGCTTGCGTCGTTTTTTGAAGTGGATGACTTTTGGTGGACTCTCTGGCCCTGCTCTTCAGAATATGAGCATTCCCAGCTGGAGGTGTCATACGTTCTATCTGATCCTTCCTGCAGGGATCCGTTTTGCAGGGAGGTCAGCCTAATGCTCGCAGCGGAATCAGACCCAGTGACCCAGCTTTGATCCTTGTGTATCTCCTCCGGCATCTTCTTCTTGCTCTGCAGATGTGCTGGCTGGCACTCCGCTGCAGAGTCGCGCCGGCAATGACGCGGATCCGCCGAAACTTGCAGTGGGTTAGACGGCTTCCATAGACTGCAATGGAAGCCGTCCCTGCGAGGCCCGCACCAGAATAGGACATGTTGATTTCCACTTGTAGGCAGGGAAGATCATTTTCCTTGCATGTCCTATGGGGAGTATTTGCTGTAGTAGCGGAACGCTCGCTCCGGATCCCGCAGTGTAAATAAGGCCGTGGGCATTCGACATAAGGTCCCATTTTTTTCAGATCTGGCTCTTCATTATTGTTGCACTCTTCATACAGATCTTATCCAAGGATGGTTTGCAGGGAGGTCAGCCTAGGTTCTGGATCTGGCTCTAAGTTGTTCTTACATTCTTCATTATTTAGTTCTTCTCTGATGACGATCCAGTCTTCCTTGATGCTTTTTTGGAATTTAATTGTTAGAAGGTGTTGCAAGAAAAAGAAAACCGTGTGTTATCTACATTTATATGCAGTTTAGGATTTTAAGAAGAAAAAAAAAATCAAAGTTTATTTTTAGATAAATGTTAAAGAGGAATAAAGGTAGAAGAGACTCGTGGGATTATGTAGACGAGCTCTGGATATAAGCTACTGACCTGGAAGTCACCACAATACAGCAGGACGTGTCCCACGATGGAACCAAATAGGGACACCCATTCCAATGTATTCGATGTTATTGTGGAAACCTAGAAAATTAGAGAAGATTACATGACATGATTTCCCATAAGATCCCTCTGAGAAACGGCATCCGAGGACGGGGCACACCACTTGGATATGGCAGCAGCCTTTGCTTCCCTGTGAGGGCAGCATGTTACAGGTCTGTACTCCGCTTTCCAAACAGCACAAGAGTTTGGCTAATAGTGGAAACTATTATCCCTGTGATACGCCGCCCTTACATGGAGCAGCAAAGGCTGATGACAAATCTGTTGTACATGGCAGATTTACCTTTACAAGTCTGCCCTACACAACCCTACAAGAATATATATTGCATATAGTGTGATGTGGGATTCTTCCCCTTCTGATATTAACACCAGACACTGCAGGGGATTTCTATATCACTGCTGTTTACCTGAGACCCCCCGGGATACAGGGAATTACTATTATACACTATGCATTAGTATATGGCTGAACAGGCGTGTTGGGTGCTAGGAGTGTAGATTAAATGGTAAAACATACATACCTGTATATACGTCTCACTGGTACACAGAGTGATAATAGTTGCTTTCAATGTTGATGCTAATAATATATATATAGGAAATAAACTTATACAATGGAGTTGATGATAATTTGCTGATAACATCTAGAAGCTAATAGACACTGATCACAACTACATGTTCCCTGTAGACAATGGAGGGCAGTGATGTAACTGACAGGAAGAGCGGGCTTATCATATATGGCATTTATCGTTTAATATCGGGAGCTCTCAAGCCCCTCATTTTGTATGGTCTTGCCAGGGTGGAGAATTTAACCCTAGCGTGTACCCCCCCCCCCCCCCCCCCCCCGATAAATTGGTTAATGATTAGAGATGAGCGAACGTACTCGGATAGGCACTACTCGTCCGAGTAATGTGCCTTATCCGAGTACCGCTGTGCTCGTGCTCAAAGATTCGGGACGCGCTGCGGAGCGGGGAGCTGCAGGGGAGAGCGGGGAGCAACGGAGGGGAGATCTTTCTCTCCTCTCCCGGCCGCTCTGCCCCGCTCCGACTCACCTGTCAGCAGCGAAGCGCCCCGAATCTTTGAGCACGAGCACAGCGGTACTCGGATAAGGCACATTACTCGGACGAGTAGTGCTTATCCGAGTACGTTCGCTCATCTCTGTTAATGATGGATTGAAGCTTAGACAGAAGACGTGCAGTGATTGGGATCGCAACTGTGCTGAAGATCTACACAATTTGTGGTAGGATCATCATTTTACCAGCTGCGTTTCTACCTGCCCAGGATGTGAAAGGTTGGCGGAAGGTACTTAGTATGCGTGGGATCTGATTTAGGAGTGGGGAGAGTAGTTTTTGGTAAACGTAAGGGAGCTAGGGTAAGCTATATTGATGCCCAGATACGGAATAGTGTTCACACCAAGTAAAGGGGAAGGAGTCTGTTAGAGCTTGTGTTGTTTTGGTGTCTACACCCAAGTTTAACATCTGTGATTTGATATTGTTCACTTTGTAATATGAAACTTCACCAAATTGAACTAAGATGGATTGAGCCTGTCCCTGAGATATGATAGGGTTGGTGACTGCTAATATGACGTCGTCTGCATACAATCCTATCTTGTGTTCCTGAGCTGCTATTTTGATTCCTTGAATATTTTGGTTGCTCCTGATCCGTTCCGCCAGCGGCTCCATCACTAGAGCAAATATTAGTGGCGAGAGAGGGCACCCCTGCCTTGTGCCATTAGAAATAGCAAATGAAGGGGACATGCAGCCTGCGGAGAAGACTTTTGCAGAAGGTGCCGAATATAGGGACATGATCGCTGTTTTAATAGGCCCCGTGAAACCGAACCTTTCCAGTGTGGCCTCCAGGAATCTCCAATGTATCTGATTAAATGCTTTCTCTGCATCTAGTGCCAGAAGCATGGCAGGTATTCCGTTCCTTTTCGCCATCCTGACAAGGTTCAGGAACCGCCGAGTACCATCAGAGGCCTGTCTCTCAGGGACGAATCCTATCTGATCTGTTGCTACCAGTGACGGGAGGACCGCAAACGTCCGAACGCTTAGAAGTTTTGCATAGATTTTTACATCCGTGTTCAACAGGGAGATGGGCTGGAAATGAGCCGGGGATGTATTTTCCTTTCCTGGTTTCGCAATCGTAACAATTAAGGCCTCCAACATCTCAGATGGGAAGGAGCCGCTATCCCTCGCCCCGCTGAACACAGACGCCAAGTGAGGGGGCAAATTTTTTATAGTGGCCATTTGAAAAGCCATCTGGGCCAGGCGTCTTATGAGGCTTCAATAGTTTGATCGTGTCCAGGACTTCATACGAGGTAATTGGTACAGAGTGCGGCTACTTGTACGGAGGATGGGCTGGGAAGATTGGTGCTCTGTAAGAGGGTGATGAATATTTGGGTTGCCCTTTAGATTATACAAAGAGGAGTAGTATGTGGCGAATGCGTTTGCAATCTTTTGGGGGTGAGTGATTTTCCTACCGTTTGAGTCTAATTCTCTCCTCGGCTTCAAGGCCTTTAAGTTGTTTAGCCAGTAGTGCGCCTGTTCTCTTGTCATGTGCATAAAATTGCATTTTTAGCTTCTGGAATGTAATGTCGTGTCTGATAGTTAAGAGATTTTGGAGTTTTGCTCGTAGTTTAAAAAGGTCTTCTGTTTTTTGTGGAGACGGTTCATTTTTATTTAGTGAGTCTACAGATTTAATTTGCTCCATTAGGCGACTAAGTTCCGCTTCTTTTGTCCTCTTAACTCTCGAGCCAAATTTTATAAACAAGCCTCTCATGAAGGCTTTATGCGCATTCCACGTAGAGAATGTGTTCGGAACAGAGCCTTCGCTATTCACAAACAATCCCTCTAACTCTTCCTTGAGGGGCTGCTCGTATTTGGGGTGGTTGAGGACATATTCGTTCAGTCTCCATCGAAACAATGGGGACTGGTTAAATTTTTCTTGAAGGGACAAGGAAATAGGAGCGTGGTCAGACTATGTAATAGTTCCGATATCCGCCCTCTGCTAGATCCCAACGCGGCACCAGAATCATGTCAATTCTAGAGTAAGAAGAGTGTGGTCGGAGAGGAACGTATAATCTCTTTCCGACCCATGCAGACATCTCCAAACGTCGTATAATTCCTCTTTATGCAGGATCTGGTCCCTCTGGTCTCTCACCCCCCGCCGGTTGCCGCTGTTCCTCTGCTCTCGTGTCCGGCGGTGTCTTCCTCGCCGCAGGAGCCCCTGTGGTCTTCTCTCCACTTCTGCGCCCGACTGACTTCGCGCCTCCCTCCTCTCGGCGGTGTCCGGCACGTGGCTTTCCCTATTCAGGTGGGCCTCACTTCGCCCCGGCGTCGGTAGTTCCGCGGGACGGCTCTATTTGTTCCGCTCGTCCTGGGGCAGTTTTGTTTCTTGCTTTCCAGCCTTCTCCCTGCAGCTCTGTCTGCAGGAAGGAACACAGAATGGTGGCTCAGTAGCGGAGCTCACCTGGCTGCGACCGTTCCCACTGCTTGCCTAGCCGCGCCCCTATGGTTTACAGATTTCTCATCATGGCCCTTCTCTCACGCAAACTTCTCCCCATGATCCCTCTCTCACAGACTTCTCCCTACATCCTCTTTTCTCACACAGACTGCTCCCCATGCCCTCTTTACTAGAAGCTTTTAATTCAATTTTATTTTAAATTCCATTTTGACACTTGTAAAGGATCCTTGTAATGAACATGATGACCATGATTATGGATATCCCCATCTTAGTAGCACGGTTCTGTGCGCTGTCTCTTGACACTTCATATAGCCTGGAAAATATGATTCAGCCCCACAACAAAAACCAGTGCTGATATAGATCTCTTCCCTGATGATGATCCAGTTTTCCTTGATGCTTTTTTGGCATTTTTTTTAGCTGTTAGAAGAGAAAGAAAATCATGTGTTCTCTACATTTATATTTACTGAGCTTCTAATGTTTGAGGGTAAGAAACTACATGTAAAATGAACATAAAAAATTATATAAAAATAAACAAATGATTATACAAAAATACATAAAAATCAATATTTAACTAAAAATATATAAATATATACTAAATATCTATTTAAATTAATAAATAAATGTCCAGCAGGGAGCGGTCAGCCATCATCCTCCTCCAGATGGGATTACTCAGTTCTTTATCCGTTGCTTTTAACTCCATCAGTTTGTAGATGATGTAAGTGATGGCGGCCTCTGAAATACAGAAACAGACCTGGGCTCATAGATACGTACAGAGCTCTCTTAGGGCTTATTTTTTCTGAGACGAGCTGTAGTTTTATTGGTACCATTTTGGGGTACACACGTTTTTTTTAATCACTTTTATTGAGCTTTTTGGGAGGCAAAATGCAAAAAATTTGCATTTTGCCTCCCAAAAAACGCAATAAAAGTGATTTTAAAAAACGTGATTAGCATTTTGCATCAGTTTTTTAGCATTTTTTTTAACGTTTTTTGCCGTGCAGGAAAAAGTGTGTTTAATGTATTGTATGCGCTGTTACGGATGTGTCAATACCAAATATGTGGGATTTTCTTTTTTTTTCATGCTAATATGCAGAGAGGGACAGCGCATGTTGGCCGGGTGTCAAAACCTTAGGCTCATTTTTTTCCTGGGGCCTAGTTTTTCATTATATTTGCACTCTTCATGTAGATCTTCCCCGACGATGGATCCAGTTTTCCTTGATGCTTTTTTAAGCATTTTATTGTTCTAAATTATGTGGGTGTCAAAAACAAAAACTACATTTAAAATGAACATCTAAAAAATTATATAAAAATAAACAAATAATTATACAAAGATACATAAAAATCAATTTTGAACCAAAAAATATATAAATATATATTTCAATTAATACATAAATGTCCAGCAGGGAGCGGTCCGCCATCCTCCTCCTCCAGATGGGCTTCATCAGTTCTTTTTCAGGTGCTTCGGTTTGTAGATGATATAAGTAATGGCGGCCTCTGAAATACAGAAAGTCCTGGGCTCATAGATGTTACAGGGGTCACATGCAGTAAACGGGTGTTTAATTACATTTTCTGCTAAATCCCACAATGTAATGTTGTCACTTGTAAAAGATACTTGTAATAAGGATGATGAACATGATTGCTGATATCCCACATCTTAGTAGCGCGGTTCTGTCCGCTGTCTCTTGACGCGTCACAAAACGGGATTCTGCATGGGAAAACTGTGGACATGACGCCTTAGTTGTCATTTTCACTTACACTTTTCATATAGATCCTACCTGATGGCGATCCGGTCTTCATTGCTGCTTTTTTGGCATTATATTTTTAAAAGCTGTTAGGAGAAAAAAAAAATGTGTGTTCTCTACATTTATGTGAACTGAGATTCTAAATTATGTGGGTGTTAAAATCAGACTATCTTTTAGCGCTTGTTCCAATATGTTTTTCAGTTCTTGTAGGTATTTATCCGAAGGGTCGCTTTCTAACCGCCCGTAGCTTTTTTCATCATTCAGGAGTGTTAGGCACATTTGTTTGTAGTCCATGGTGTTCAACACTACAATATTACCCCCTTTATCGGCGGGCTTTATTGTTATATTTTTGTCTCCCTCAATGGTTTTTAATGCTCTCTTTTCCCCACTTGAAAGGCTTTGTTGATGGTATCCTTTTTTGCGGGACAGTGCCGTTAATTCCTCCGTCACAAGGGTTTCAAAAATGTCAATATAAGGGCTTTCACATCCGGGTGGTGTACTTGTACTCTTTACTTTTAGAGATGTGAATGGTCCTTCTCCCGAAGGGCGTTGTGCCTCCTCTTCTAACTCCTCAAGGTTATTCAATGCTTCCATATCTCCCACATTAAGGCCATATTCTTCCGCTTTTTTTCGTTTTTGAGTTTCGTAGAATTTTCTCCATCTCCGTTTTCTTAGAAATAATGCTATATCCTTCTTCCACGTGAATAGGTCGAAGCGATTAGTGGGGACAAATGATAATCCTTTGCTCAAAAGACTTATTTCTTCCTTTGATAGGTTCCTATCAGAGAGGTTGATCACTTGTGGTTCTTTGTCAGGGGTTTGATCTCCATTTATTATTGTATGATGGATCATATTCTGAACTGCGGGATTCTCACGACTTTTCTCACTTTTTTTTAATAACTCATTTTTATGGTATACAAACATGAGTATATTATAAATACAACTCAAAAAGAAGACCGTGCAGCATATGTTACTTTCACAGATAAATTGCAGTGGTTGATTATAATACCATACTGAACAATTTCTATAGTTTATGTAAAGGTGATTATCTCTCGGTCATCTATATGTCTTCAAACATTTTATTCCCCTCTCCCCCCCCCCTCCGTATCCCTTTATTAATCAACATTTTAATAAACATATAACATCCAACTGAATATAACTGAATATAACTATCCCGCTTCGTATCCCCCTAGCTCCTCCTCCCTTCCCCGGTCAGTCACGTTACTTTCAATAATCCTAGTCTGTTCATATTATCATTATTATAGTACCAAGTAGTGTTGGTGAACTGGGACATACATTCCAGAATTTCCCCGTGGCCAAGAAATTTTTCCATGAAATGTCTCCACTTTTTGAAAAACTTAGGGGCTTGAGATTCCACACATCGCTCAATCTCAGTTCTTTCCATTTTCAGGAGGTGTTTTAGCTGTTGTAAGACCTCATTTATCCCCGGGGGTTTGGGTAGCAGCCAGTTATTCAGAAGGCATCTCTTGCCGATCAGAAGTATGGTATGTGTCATATTAACCTTTCTCATCTGCTCTGGAAATTGGTGAAGTATAAATACTTGTGGTGTTATTTGCAGGTTCTGACCTCCCATGTCTTGCACCAACTTTTGGATCTCTACCCAGTATCTACTTATCTTCGGGCATTGCCAAATGCCATGTAAGAAATCAGATTTAGGCATGGTGCATCGAGGGCAAGCTTGTAACCTTGTTGGGCCATTTGGATTCTGCGGTTTGTCAAACCCATAAATTGCTCCGTGAATTATTTTAAAGTATGTTTCCCGCCATCGCTCATTTGAGATCGCCTTTCTCACAGAGATCCAGCTCTTAATCATTCCCTCGGGAAGTTCCGGGTCCTGTAGGTCGTAGGACCATTTTTTGAATAAGTTAGAGCTGTCCCCGTCTCCCACCCCTCTCTAAATTTGTTGTATAAAACGGAAATGGAATATTTATGTGAGAGATTTTTAACTAATGTATCGATGGGGTTGGATATTGCCTCCTTTGTTATATCGGTTAGTCTTTTCTGTAAGAAATTTCGTACTTGGGTATATGGGAGGAAATGTGATGTCGGTAAATTGTGTTCTATGCACAGCTCCCCAAAAGACTTATATCTAGGGGCTTCTGGATGTATAAGGTGTTGAACTGTTATGATACCCCTCTGTCGCCACGTTTTGAACATTTTGTTTTCCCTTCCTCCTTTAAATTCTGGGTGATTCCACAAGTCCATATGTTTGGAGATTTTAAATGGCAGCTCATATGTCTTACGGGCTATCTTCCAGGCTGCTATAGTGTCTCTAGCCAATATAGACTGTTTACTTTCAATAGGAAGATTAGAAAAAACCTGTATGCAAGAGGGCATTTAAGCTCCATGGGTTGAATAGTTCCGCCTCTAAGTCATTGTTAGAAAAATCACTAGATCCCCTTATCCAGTCCAGAGAATGCCGCATAAGGCTAGTAACATTATACATACGGATGTCTGGGAAATTTACTCCACCTCTACTCCTAGGGAGCATCAATTTTTTCAGGGCAATACGTGCTCTCCTCCGAGACCAGATAAAGGTCGTAAATGCCGTGTGCAATTTCTTCAAGTCGCACATTTGTAGTAAGAGGGGTATTGTCTGCAGAGGGTAAAGGAGTCTTGGGAAGCTAACCATTTTAATTAGGTGACATCTGCCCAGAAGGGAGAGAGGGAGATTACCCCATCTATCCAGTTCCTTTATTATCTTTTGTATCAGTGGGGGATAGTTTAGTGAGTAAAGGGATTCTGGTCTCTTGCCTATATTTATTCCCAAGTATTTAATACTATTTTTGACTATACTGACGGGGCAGTTTTTGAGATCTATGCCAGTGAGTTTGCCATGGGGGGATATGTCCAGCAATTCACATTTAGTAGTGTTTACCTTGAAACCTGATTTCTTCCCAAAAGATTCTAATATAGCAAAAACCTGTGGCAAATCAGTGTGCGGACGACCAAGGGCCAACAAAATATAATCCGCATATAGCATTGTCTTGACCGTTTTGTCACGGATCTTGATACCTTCGATCCCTGTAGTCCCTTCTAGTAGTCTTGCTAACGGTTCTATTGCAAGGTTGAATAAAAGTGGCGAGAGCGGGCATCCCTGCCTGGTACCTTTTTGTAGGGGGAACCGTCTAGAAAGAAAACCTGGTATATAAATTTGTGCCTGAGGGGAGGAGTACAGATTCCATAGATAGGAGCAGAAGGGGCCTATAAAGCCCATCCTGTCCATTACTACTTTTAGCCACTTCCATGAGACATTATCGAATGCCTTTTCTGCGTCTATTGCGAGAAGAGCCGGAGTGGGATGGGCAGAAGGGTGTAATTTTATGTCATCAAGCACTGTTAAGATTTTCCGAATGTTCATGATGGCTGAGCGCCCTTTTGTAAAGCCAGTTTGCAATGGGGAAATTAACTGGGGCATGATATTGGCAAGGCGATTTGCCATAATTTTTGCCATCAACTTTAGGTCGGTATTGATTAAGGAGATTGGTCGGTATGATTTTGCATCCGTAGGGTCTTTTCCGGGCTTGGGTATCAGTTTAATATGGGCTGTGTTCATGGCCGAGGGAATGGGACTGTCTCGCATATACCCATTAAACAAGGTTTCAAGTAGTGGGGCAGTCTGGTCTTTTAATATCTTGTAAAACTCACCTGTATACCCATCTGGTCCCGGGGCCTTGTTATTTCCCAAATTTTTAATACACTCCTTAATTTCGGTTAGATCTTTGGGAGCATTTAGTTCTAAGTTTTGTTCCTCAGTCAGCGAGGGCCAGGTTATGTCTGAAAACATGTCCTCCACCCCCTCCACTCCCGATTGTGACTGTGAATAGAGTGTTGAGTAAAACTTGAAGAATAAGTTATTAATTTCTTGGGGATGAGACTAGTTTTCCTGAGGTGTCTTTCAAGCCTACAATATTTGATCTCTGAAAGGGTCCTCTTGCTAAATTAGCCATTATTTTCCCTGCTTTGTTCTGTATTTAAACAGTTTTGCCTCTTTTCGGGAATATGATAGCTGTTCTCTTTTGTGAAGCCAAGCTTCATAGGACTCCTTTGCTGTCATCCATTTCTGCTTGTTATGGTCATTTGGATTTCCCTGGAACTTAGTGTAAGCCTTGCGTAATAGCACACTATATTGACTTATTTTATCTTTAATATTTCTTTTTAAGGCTATCACATATGCAATTATCCTGCCTCGGATTACGGCTTTGGCTGCGTCCCATAACAACTGGGGATTATTAGCGTGTTCTTCATTATCAGACATATATTCTAACCACCATCCCCTCAGAAAAGCAAAAAAAAGTTTCGTCCTCTATCAGATATGATGGGAATCTCCACAAATAGTCAGTACCTCTCGGGACCCCCTCTCTCAGAGATAGCACTACTGGCGCATGGTCCGAAATTACCATCTCCCCTATAGAAATACTAGCTATTTTGGGTATCAACTGTGGTGTCACTAGCATATAATCTATCCTGGACCATGAGTTGTGTGCATGTGAATAGTGTGTGAATTCCCGTCCCTCAGGGTTGAGCTCCCGCCATATATCCCTAAGTTTGGATGCTTGTAAGAAATTGTGGAGATTAGAGTCTTGGCTTCTAATGTTATCGACCCTAACCACCTGACCACGACGGTCCTCTACGGCTTTAATTACTGCATTAAAATCTCCCCCCACTATTTTATGTTCCACCGTGTCAATAAGTACTTTGCATAATCTGTTTATTGCTTGTATTAGGGCCGTACACATTATAAATGCTGATATTTTCCATTCCCATTTTGATATGCAGATAAATAATTCTCCCGTCCGTGCCATGCCACTGGTCTTGCACTTCAAGATTTAAACCTTTCTTAATAAGTATCAGCACCCCTGCCTTAGAATGTACTGCTGGTGAGCCGTATATTTCCCCCACCCACATCCGGCGCATACGGAAATAATCATCTTTAGTCAAACGTGATTCCTGGAGTAACGCTATGTCTACTTTCAGTCCTTTAAGATGGCGAAGTATGACTGACCGTTTTTGGGGTGATCTGAGACCCTTAACATTCCAAGATACAATCTTCATAATCTTGAATGTTGTAATTATAAGTTATAAAATTAGATCAACTGCCAGAAGGCTATCCCGCGGGTATCGAAACTTTGAACTATAACTTTCACAAACAGAATAAAATCAAATATAATGCTGTCTCCCTTCGGGTAAAATGCCTAGCATAAGCCCACAAGAAGAGTGCATAAGTCGACTTCCTTTAATTCCACTTCGTAGGCAGCAATTGGAAGCAGCGATTGGCTAGAGCCGCTTATTTGCGACCGTACCTAAGTTTAAACTTCCAATGGTATTCTCGCTCCCTTGCGAATCACGATATGGAATCAAACGGAGTGAACCTCCATTTTTGTTTACATTTAAATTTCTACTCCGCTCCAACAAATTGCGTTTTACCTCCTAAAAATAAACCCTTTCAACCTCAGGAACGCTCCATTTTTACCAAGTATCCTTAGTCCTTTGTTACCCCCAAAATGTCCCTCCAGCAATATTGCGTACTCACGACCCTGACCAGAAGCCTCAAGGGGGAGACGCCGCCGACGAAGTATTCTTGCGACGTTGTTCTTTAGGCGCTGTAGATGATGATGGATCGTCTTCTCTCCAGTTCTTGCTTTTTTGTGTCTTGGGGGAAAGTCTTCCTCCCTGCCTGTCAGGCGAGCCTCTGAGCACCTTCGAGTGGAGATCATGCATTGCTTTTTCTGGATCTTGAAATGTTAGAATAACTCCATCAGAGCAGAATACCTTCAATGTTGCTGGGTACAATAGTGCAAACTTTTGCTGTTTCTCATACAGTTCCGAGCAAATTGGGGAGAATGCTTTTCCTTTGCGTTGAACTTCGGCTGAATAGTCTGCAAAAACTAGAATTTTATGACCCTCTATCTCCAAAGTATTATTGCGGCTCTTGAAGTTTCGTAAAATTAAAGCTTTATATGTGTAGTCCAAGTACTTCACTATTGTTGGTCTCGGACGTGATTTGTTGTTTGGGGTCTTGATAGTAGAAGCTGAACGCAAGTCTGGTCCCAGGCGATGAGCTCTTTCAACTTTGCATGTGTGTGCAATCCCAAGTGCATTAGGGATAGTAAGTTCGCATAATTGGCGCAAGTCCTTTTGTAAATAAGATTCGGGGACTCCAATAATGCGTAGATTATTTTGTCTGGATCTGTTCTCCAAGTCCTCCAGCCGGTCCCAAAGATACTTATTGTCTCGCATCAATTTTTCCACGCATTTAGTTGTCGCATTTTACTCTGAGGATATTATTTCCATCTCCGACTCAATTGATTCCAGCCGGTTACCATGTTGGAAAACCGTATCTCGGAGTTCGCGTAACGTGCCCGCCACTGTATTTGCCAGAGTTTCTTGTATATCAGGAGAGATAAGTTTTGCTACTTCTATC
The DNA here is from genome assembly GCF_035609145.1 of Eleutherodactylus coqui. Taxonomy (NCBI): domain Eukaryota; kingdom Metazoa; phylum Chordata; class Amphibia; order Anura; family Eleutherodactylidae; genus Eleutherodactylus; species Eleutherodactylus coqui. The sequence continues at coordinate 136,192,474 of NC_089846.1, read as the reverse complement.
GCTAAAGTTTTATAGTCCAGCATCGTTGCATCCCCCACGGCAGGGCCATCGTGTTCAGATGTCAGGGGACCTTCTGGGGGGGCTGGCAGGGAGCCGTCACTAGAGTTGCCATCTTTATCTGGTAGTAATTTAGTTGAAACCCTCGCAGACATCTCCCCTTGTTTTGTTTTAGTACGCCCCATCTTAACAACGAACTCCTCCATACAATGGGCTGACGCAGCAGCTAGAAATCATGGTATTTCTGCAACCAGTGTCCGAAAATTTGCAGGGTTGGGAAAGTCAGCAGATATGATAGTAAAAGGTCAACAGCTTATATCTTTATTCCTCTGACTGCTGTTTCCTCCTTTCTACCTTCCACCACTCAGTGACTGCATTCAAGAGAATATACTGATAGGGAGTTAATAAGCAGATTGCTTCACTTAATGTGTGTCCCCTACACCTGGGGATTCCTGCTTTATGAGATAGCATGCAGAGCAGGAAGGGTTAACTTTTTCTCCTCAGTGTTATCTACTTCAGCTGCAGGGGTGGTGGAGGGGCACACGTGGCTTTTCACTGTTGTAAACTTGAGCAGCTTACTCTGCTCACCCGGTCCGGAGCACCTTCTAGCAGAGCCTGCAGTCCTGTAACGGAGGAGAATATGACAGCTGATAACAGGGGAGCCTCCTGCAGGTCGGTGCCTCCTCTCCTGTGAATGGTATATAAGTCAGGGCTGCAGAACGGACTGTAGTGAGGTTGGAGGGGTTGGCGCTGCTGTCTCTGTCCTGTCACCGCTGCCTCCCTGAGTCCCACTGCTATAGCAGAGCAAGGGAGCAGCGCAGGGAGCCGACAGCAGCTGTTGTTAAAGTTCCGTTGGAGCGGAGATGCCGGAGCGCGTTCTCCCCACTGCCTACTCCATGGGGCCGGAAGCGGAAGTTCTCTCACTTTTTTCTGTTTTATTCCTTAGAAGGGGGGGTCCCCTCCAATCTCTTAGGAGGTAATGTGATATAGGGGGTCCTAAAAAACGCTCTCCTCCTGATGGGTATCCTCTACCTCTTCCTCGTGGTTTATTTTTAGGTGGAAATTTGGACCTTCCCTTCCCTACTCGTAAATTTGTTTTCTGATAATTCAGAGGCAGATTGTTCACTCTCTGATGTACTGGTTTCCGATTCAGTATGATTTATATTCTCGTACGCCCGGTTCTCAGTAAAGTCTCGTAGATCTCGAGTAAATTGATGATGCTTGCGATCCTTTAAATAGTTTGTATATTTATCTATTGAGAACTTGTGTTTTTTCTCGTTTTTCATAATCGGTTTCCGTTGAGAATTTTTGTGTCTCCTGTATAGCTTCCTCCAAAAGTTTGCTATTTTTTTCTAGCAGGGTCTTTTCCTCTTCTAACAGGAGGCGCATCAATCTTAGGGAGCTTTCAGTGGCTTCTTGATGCCATTTTTGGAGAAAACTTGGTGTTTGTAATTTTAGTGAGGGAAGGATTTTGATGCGTAAGCCTCGAGGGATGATTTGATTTTCCACGTAGCGTGTAAGCCCCTGCACCTCCCACCAGGATCTAGTGAAGTCTTTGTAGGTGGTTGTAAGATGTTTGAACGCATTGTTTATGGAGTTGGACTGTTTGCTCGTTTCCAAATTTTCATTAGAAAATACATTATTGGCATCTGCTAGCCAAGGGGCCGTATTGATGCCCCCTGCTAGAAAACCTGTCATAGTCTATCAAGTAGTTAATCACTGAGACAGTAGGTTCCAGTTTAGACCGCAATTAGTCACTATCAGGAACCTAATAGATTTGTAGGAAATTTGAGCTTAAAATCTATTAGGTTCCTGACAGTGACTAATTGCCATCTCCTCAGTGGTGTGCTTTGTACCTTGGTCGCTGCACGGATTGCATTGGGGCCCAGGAGCTTCAAGTTACGCCTCTAGTGCCACCTAGATCATCCTCAGTAGTAATAGTGTCCCCCACAGTGGCCCTCAGTAGTAATAGTGTCCCCTATATCAGTCCCAGTAGTAATGGTGGCCTCAGTAGTAAGTGTCCCCCATATCAGGCTCAGTATTACTAGTGACCCCGACATAGGCCTTAGTAACAATAGTTACCCCCACAGTGGCCCTCAGTAGTAATATTAACCCCACAGTAACCGCAATGATAAGAACCCCCTCAGTAGCCCCAGTAGTAATATTAACTCCCTCAGTAGCCCGAATAATAACCCCACAGTAGGCCCAGTTATAGTAGCCCCCTCAGCAGCCCCAATAATATTAACCCCTTCAGTAGCCGCAATAGTAATATTAACACCAGCCAGAAATCATGATGGTGGTGAGCAGCCGATGGTTGCATGTGCTAACAGGGAAGGCTCTTTAGTGCCATAGGTTCGCCACCACTGCTCTAGGGGCATCCCACTGTAGTAGCTCAGTGGGTCCTACAGAACATTCACATACACACTTGTCCTGTCTCACCTGTCTTATGTGCCATCCATGGGCATAGAAGATGCCGTCTGTAGGAGAGACCCTGTTTCTCCCCTTCTCTCCTTAGCCTGATGTGAGCTGCAGCCCTATTGGCTGACCATCAGGTTTAATTTCACTGGTGCAGAGTTCCAAGGGCGGGAAAGCAAACACACTTGTCCCTATGCAAGAGTGGAAGGAGACCTGAAAGTGCGGGAACTGAACAGAGGAGATAAAAGGAGGAGTCACTGAGCAGTTAGGCAGATTTAGCCAGACATCAGAGAGGAGAGGCTGCAGTCAGCTGTGTCAGAAGGGAGGAGGTACATGTGCAGAAGCAAGCCAGCAATTCAACAGTTTCCTGTCAAGGTTGAGCGTGGTGGAAACCCGCTGCCTTATCATCGCACTGCAGAAGGAGAGAGAGCCTTTCCGAGTTTGCCCGTCTACAAACCGTAAGCCATAGCTATCCGGTGAATTCAAAGCCAGGATTAGTCACTCAGTCCCTCGCTACTCTACTTCAGCTCCACTTCACTGAACTCAAACTGAATCTTCAATTAGAATATCTAAAGGAAGATTGTCTGTCAAGTACAGTCCAGAGTAAAGTAAGAAGAGAGCATTGAAATCAGGCCCTAAATAAGACCAATACTGCTGTCTCCTATCGTGTTCAATTGTCTGCATAGTGCTGCATCTCTGTGGACTATTTTCCTTGTGGAAAATAGTCTGTTACTTTATCAAATGCAAAAATCAGTAAATCGGCGCACTCCCAGATTTCTAAAGTATTACTGGACTTGACTCAATGATTTCATCGCCGTCTCATCTGCTGGAGTCCAGTTGGAGTGCTGGCGTCACCGTGACAAGAATAATCCTTCCTGACGCCCCCAAATATGCTATGTTCTACGGGCCGTTGCACCACCATCCAGCGTGAACGCACTGACCTGACCCAGGCCTAAAGATCTGTAGAGGGCTCAGGCCCGATTAAATAAAGCAGCGCTGTTGCAGAGAAGCAGCACCCGTAACTCTACGGAAATCCCACTTCCTATCCATTGTGGGCTCATTGCTCTGAGAACAAAGTCTGAAGATTTTAAGCCAACCTAAAAAAAAGTTATGTCCTCCGGAAAACAAAGAAAATAGATAGACCAAATTCCCTCTGTCCTCGAGTCTCCTGGATATTTTGTAGATAAAACTGCTCACTTATATAACAGCCATGTATTTGCTGCCCTAAATTGTCTCTTACCTGATACTTAGCAGTGATGTTTTATAATGACCTAAAATAGGATATGCTTCAATTCTATCTCAGACCGCAAGTCCAAGAAAAAAATGGCTGGTCTATTAATGCATTGAAATCCATGGGTTCTTTCTGTGTGTGAGTTCCTCAGAAGATTGAAACTTGTCCATGAGAATACAGCATTACTTATGCATCAGCCATGTATCTGCAACACTTCTCTCTAAATTGTCTTGTACCTGATACTTATAATGACCTCCAATGATGATCATGGTGTATGCTATAATGATACCTAAGAAGGTCCACACTGCCCACACATGGCACAGCAGCCAGACCTGGGCTCAGCATAGTGGGAAATGGATATCTATCGCTCCAGCAATGAATTAATCCCGTCTCAAGAGCTCAGACAGTGTACAGTTTGGCCCTGCAGCTTTATAGGTAGTGTTGGGTGATTAATGAACTAATTGGTTTGTCAGGATCGGACGGATTTTATCATATAAATGTATATAACACTTTTTTCTCCCTTGCAACCGCTAACAAAATTCCATATAAGCATCAAGGAAGACTGGATCGTCATCAGGGAAGATCTGTATGAAGAGTGCAACAACAATGAAGAGTCAGACCTGGAAAAAATAGAACCCAGGCTGACCTCCCTGCCAAACATCATCAGGGAAGATCTGTGTGAAGAGTGCAATAATGAAGAGCCACATCCTAAAAAAATGGAATGCCTACGGCCGTACTTGCACTGTGGGATCCGGAGCGAGCGTTTGCCTACTACAGCAAATACTCCCCATAGGACATGCAAGGAAAACTATCTTCCCTGCCCACAAGTGGAAATCAATACGTGCTATTCTGGTGCGGGCCTCACAGGGTCGGCTTCCATTGCTGTTTATGGAAGCCATCTGTCCCGCTGCAAGATGCAGCGGATCCGCGTCGCCGGTGTGGCTCTCTGCACTGCGCATGTGCGGCGGCGTGCCAATCGGCAGGTCCGCAGAGCAGAGGCCGGAGGAGGTACGCAAGGGTCAAAGCCAGGTTACAGGGTCTGATTCCGCTGCGACCCTTATGCTGATCATCTCCCTGCAAAGCATTTATTTATTAATTATATTATTTTGTATAAATTTATCTATTTTTATGTTTGTGTCTGTAGTTTATATTTTTAATCTATACATTTTGTACTTCATTTATATTGAATTACTAAAAACATTCTGTAGTGTATATATGCAATAAAGTCGAACAAAAAACTAGTGCTTATTATGTAGCTATCCCCTGATTATAATATACCAGCTTATATATCCGGCTTCGCCTGAGTTAATGTGATACAAGTGTTTGTGGTGTTTGAATGGAAAATTATAAAGTTCTGATTACTTCAGAGGAACCGAGGAATAAAATCTGTATACACATAAAGGAGCATTAGATTCTCCTCAGGCTGCATGCACTGATGTCCCTCTGCAGAATCTGTCACCCCTCCCACTCTCCTCATTTCAGGCCTAATTTATGCGTGCGCCAAATTTCATGCTTGTACGACACTGAGAAGTTACATTTACATAGGGGTGCACCTACTTTTGCAAATAGCATTGAGTAATTGAGTTTTGACCCTTTACTTTTCGCATTTTTAGACCTAAAGAATGATTGTGCCAAATCTCATGTTTGTACGACATTGATGTTATCCGGAGGAGGTTATAACATCAGCATCTGAATTCGCTACTAACTCGAGAAGGGAGGATCTTCTTAACAGCAGACCTAAAAAAATGGGGGATGATAAAATCCGTGTGATCGGAACTTATGACGATCGCTCGAGTGAAGTGAGGCAAATTCTCCAAAAATATTGGGGCACACTCTTAACAGACAAGGATTTGGCAGAATATTTATATGAGAAACCACTTATTACCTACAAACGGGGTAGGAATTTACATGATCGTCTCGTACACAGCCATCTACTGCCACTAACGTCCAATAATATGTGGTTATCCAGCAACCCCCCTAAAGGCTTCCATAAGTGTTCTGGCTGTAAGGCCTGCAAATTCATGAGAAGGGGATCCTCCTTCAGAAGCTCCGTAACCCGAAAAGTATATACTATCAGGGACTATATAAATTGCAAAACGAGTGGAGTGATTTATTTAGCCTCGTGTTCATGCCCCTTGGACTACGTTGGCAAAACGTCCCAACAGCTTTGTAGAAGGGTTTTAGCCCACATTGGAAACATCAATCTGAGTGAACAAACAAGCATAGCCAACCATGTCAGGGATAAGCATAATAACCCTAATGCAATGCGATTTCAAGGCATTGAGGTCACCAGGACAAATGGCAGGAGAGGTAACCTGGATCGGAAACTACTTCAAAAAGAGAGCGCGTGGATCTATAGGCCAGAATCTTTCTGCCCGAAGGGTCTAAATGAATGCCTATCATTTATATAAAAATCGCCCTGGTGCTAAGACCTGAATGAACACCTACGGTTTATTGTTTCTATATATATTACGAACGCCCACTCTTTCTTGCATTTACATATACTATATATTATGGTCCTAAAAAACTGCAGAAATCATGTTGCCTGTCCTGAGTCTGTCTTCCATGTTATGAGAAAAGCATTTATTATAGTTGCTATTGATGTTAATTGTTTCTGGATTCCAATGCAATACGGATCACCGATAGACTGAAAGTTGTGGTGATTATGTGGATAATATAGCGACATTATAGTGTATGACATACTATCTTAATGCATGTATGTTTTCGCCATAGATGTGGGTGAGACTATCCTTTATAGTTCTCCTTGTACAAAATAACTGATATGGTGAGATGATTGAGAAGAAATCCAATCCTGGACAATTTCCATTATATCAGCATATACTCTGATCTGTGATTATCAAGAGATAAAGACATATCTTTGATTTTGCCGCTCCTATAGGAACTATAACTATATAAATGATGCATGAAGTACTAAGTCACCAAGAGTAATACTCTGGGGATAGTATCCATCTAATATAATCCCATCATCGGGACATGTGAAACAAATTATACTATAGCTACCTGTTATGTAACACAGACCATGGAGGGTTTATTAGACATTATTACACAAATGATATATGCAGGAGATATCTATTGAATCATTAGGATTGTAATGCTGGTTTTGGTTTTATGCAATACAATATAACTTATACAACACCGCTTTGAGAGTGTACCGCTGTGTGGGGCTTACTACAGTTCCGTCCTGCCAGTTGGACCCGTGATATCGGAGGTCTGCCGGTTCCCACGTCTATATGGAGGAGCGGCGGTGCTGTAGCGGGTTGCCGTGGAGATGCGTCTCACATACGTCACTGGCGTCATGTGACTCGCGTCATCCGTGTGCAGCATAGCGCATGCGCGTCTCGCTGTCCATCGCGAGACTTCGCTATCATAGAGAAACTGGCACAGAAGATTCATTGGAGTAGACAGAACGAGCCCCTAACAGAAAAGGCAGGGCAATGGGTATAAAAGCCCAGGTCTGTATAGTACTTACCATCTCTGTCTATTCTGCTTGTAACAGCCGGAAAGGCTGGTTCATAGTGCCTCTAGCTCTGCATCCTGATGAAACAGCCCATACACTCGGGTTGTGGAAACGCGTAGATGGAGATGGAGGGACAATAATTCCTATTTAGTCTCCCCTAATAACTAAAAATCTTGGCAACATAGAAAGTTATCAATCAATACCGTTTGCCAAACAGAGATAGAGGCTGATATCATCTAGTGGGCTGAAGGATCATGAGCACTATAAACAACCAGTCATTGCTGACTAGTATCTTTATTTAACTTATATATATATATCCTTTGGGATTCATCCTGACAGCGCAGTATGAACTAACAAATGAATACGCTAGTCAGGCATCAGCCAACTGATATATACTGAGAGTTGAACATTGCATCATCATGCAAACAGTAGGGGTAATGGATGATATATAACCATATATATGGTATGAGAATAGTATCCTCCGAATGAGTATACCCGCCCAGTGACACACTATGTCAACTGGAGAATTGATTCCTATCTCTGACATGGAATAAGAGTGGGTGCCACTGTGGAATCTATAATAGCGTAGCACATCACACTTATTGTTACCCCTGTTGAGTGTTACTGATATACCTGGAAGGAGTTAACCCAGTAATATGGATCCTGTCTACCACTGACTATGGTGTGATCATAGAATAGTATAGACATAGAACCTTTAGGCTGATGAATCATAGCTCGTGTTTAAGGCGTAGACATCAATATTCCAGCATAATAAATATCTAGGTCAAAGCCTTTATGCATTGGAATATTGATACCCGCAGAGTTGTTGTCTGGTTGTTACTGATCGGAGGTGAATAAACTAATCGGCTAATCCAAAATCACCTCAAACATTCTTTTAATTAGTGTGTGATATATATCGCATATAGGATCTATTCATTGACACGCCTTTTTATTTAGCTTACTAAAAGTTATGTTTTATAGTTAGTGGTCCTTTCGGTGATTTGAGTCAGTGAGTGAGGGCTGTCACCTATATATAGAGATATCTATAAGTGAGCTCCTGTTACTTTGGTTAGTTATTCTTTTCCGTATGAAACCCCTTGACCATTTTTTCCTCGGCTGGCCATGTGATCTCAATTCTAAGCAGCTTAGACTACGGCTGCCTGTCCACGGCCGCGACGGAATATAAAAGGCACATATAAAAAATAACTGATTATACAAGGATACATAAAAATTGATTTTGGACATAAAATACATACAAAATATTTAAATTAATAACTAAATGTCCAGCAGGGAGCGGTCAGCCTAATGTTCAATTTTTTCAGGATGTGGCTCTTCATCTGCAGTTACTATATGTACAAACCTGAATATGAAGGGCTATTATGCAGCCTCTACAAGATGTCCATCGAGTGCAAGTAGCCTGCTCCTCCAGATGGGATTACTGAGTTCTTTATGAGCCGCTTTTAACTCCATCGGTTTGCAGATGATATAAGTGATGGCGGCCTTAAGATCTCAGACAGTGTACAGTTTGGCCTGCAGCTTTATAGGTAGTGTTGAGTGAGTAATGAAATAATTGGTTTGTCAGAATCGGATGAATTTAATCAAAATAATATAAATGTAGATAACACATGTTTTTCTTTCTCTTTAACAGCTTCTAACAATAAAATTCCAAAAGAGCATCAAGGAAGACTGGATCGTCATTAGGGAAGATCTGTATGAAGAATTCAACGATAATGAAGAGCCACAGCCTGAATCAATAGAATGCCCATGGAAATACAGAAACAGACCTGCGCTCATGGATATTACAGGGGTCACATGCAGTAAACAGGTGTTTTAATAAGGTTTTCTGCTAAATCCCATAATGTAATGTCACTTGTAAAGGATCCCTGTAATAAAGATGATGACCATGATTACGGATATCCCCATCTTAGTAGCGCGGTTCTGTCCGCTGTCTCTTGACGCTTCATAAAACGGTATCGCCTGGAAAATATGATTCAGCCCCGCAACGACAACCAGTGGTTTGTATGTAGTCAGAGCCTGATGTATCCTGGGATGAAGCACACACATCATTACTGCCTATAATGTATTAGATATCATCACACAACACACAAGCCCCCATATCCTTATCAACCAGCAGCAGATTTATTACTATTCAATCAAAATCATATAAATGTAGATAACACAGGGTTTTCTTTCTCTTGAACAGCTTCTAACAATAAAATTCCCGAACAACATCAATGAAGACTGGATCGTCATCAGGGAAGATCTGTATGAAGAGTGCAACAACAATGAAAAGCCACATCCTGAATCAATGGAATCCCCACGACCGTATCTGCACTGCAGGATCCGGAGCGAGCGTTCGCCTACTACAGCAAATACCCCCCATAGGACACGCAAGGAAACCAATCTTCCCTGCACACAAGTGGAAATCAACATGTGCTATTCTGGTGCGGGCCTCACAGGGACGGCTTCCAATTCAGTGTATGGAAGCTGTCCGTCCCGCTGCAAGTTGCAGCGGATGTGCGACATCGCCGTCGCGAGATTCTGCACTGCGTATGTGTGGCGGCGTGCCAACCTTTCATTGTGTTTTTAGTGAGGCAAAATGCTAAAAATTAGCATTTTGCCTCCCTTTTTTAGGGTTTTTTTAAAACGCTTTTTGCCGTGCACAGTCAAAAGCTTGTGCAACTTATAGTACGTGTCGTTACGGACGCAACAATACCAAATATGTGGGGTTTTAAATTTTTTTTACCTTTTTTTATGGTAATCTAAGAAAAAGCATAACGTTTTTTTCTTAACTAACATTTTTTTTAATTCATTTTTTAAAATCTTTTTTTATTTTTTTTATTTTTTTAATTTTTACAACATTTGTGTCCCTCTGGGGGACTTTCATCACAGTCCTGATGATCGCTGTGATAAGGTATGCCTCATCGCTTATACAGCTGTCTCAGGCATTGGCACTACAGGACGCCAGTGTCTGGCGTCCTGTTGCCATGGCGACAGGCCGGACTCTCGCGATAACATCGCGAGAACCGGCTGGAGACACAGAGGGAGCGCGCTCCCTCTGTGAACTCTTTCCCTGACGCGATCTACTTAGATCGCGGCTGGGAAGGGGTTATCAGCAATGCCCCCCTCCCCACCCGCTGTTGCAGAGGGACGCCGGCTGTGACTGACAGCCGGTTCCCGCTGCGGGAACAGATCTCACGCTAGGAAGTACCCCGCTCCCAGGACGTAAACTTATGCCCTGGAGCGGGAAGGGGTTAATATAGTGTTAATGGTGACTTGAACAATGGTTGTTTTTCCGCGAACGCTAAAGCACATTTTTGTTTATCCCCGTGGGATTCCTGCGGCATAAAACCTTAATCTTTCTTACAATTTCCACGATCCTGCAAGACCTACTTGCTACGATTTATTTTATTTTGATATATGCACAAACTTTAATAAAAAGTGATTAAACAATGACACCTAGGAAGGTCCACACTGCCCACAGACATGGCACAGCAGCCAGATATGGGCTAGGCATAATGGGAAATGGATATCGCTCCAGCAATGAAATAAAGTTCTTTCTGGAGCCTCAGGATTCTGTGTTTTTTGTTCCGATGTCACTGAGAAGATATAAAACATATATGTAACATAAGGAAAGCTACACTTTATGTGCAGGTCACAAGAACTCAAAATAACAGGTGTAATATATATATACCATAACCATTGTAATAGCACCTAGGAAGGTCCATACTGCCCACAGATACGGCACAGCAACCAAACCTGGGCTCAACATAGTGGTGAATACCGCTATAGCGATGAAGTAATGCCCTCTGAAAGTGTACAGTGTGACTGTGTCCTGCGGTTTTATCTATCTATGATGTCATCAGACCATCAACTGATGATGTCACAATGACACATGATACAGCACCATTGAAAAAAAACATGCCCCAAGTTGTGCTTTTTGACTAAAACTTCACACTGTGCCCTCTGAATAGAACATATTGTAGATGTTGACGCAAAATAAAATATAGCCGTGTAGGGACAGCTAAGTGTAACCTAGTGAATGACGGAGGAATTAAATGACAGCCCACAGTTATAGGTTCAGCAAAGAATTCCTACCTAATGGGTATCAGGCATCTTTATTTATAGCCCCCTTACATTGGGGTGTCACAACATCATTGGACAATTAACTATGCAAATGTATTCATTGGTTGCATCTCATTATTTTTAGAATAGTTTTTAAATTCCAAGAAATATCATCATCAATATCATCATCCATTAGACATATTCTAATTCTCTTGTCAAAGTTCCAAGTTGCGCAGTAGAAACTTCTTAAAGTTCTTATCTAATCTTAGCATGTGTGTCCCTGTACATAGCTAAGAACATGGTTACATGGTTACATTCCATGGTTATTCTGTGGCGTAGGTAATAAGTCGCACATCACTTATATACACACACATTACATATATACATCCAGTCCATGATTACTTTATTACATTCTATCAGTTAATAAAGGCATCAATACTGCCTCTTAGTTATATCTTGATATTCTTGGTACAGCTTCTAAGCCAAATGTGGAACCTTCTTGATAGTCTTATCTTAACATATGTCTGCCTCTCGGTATATACAGAAATCGGACAAGTTGTTTTCTGGTATATTCGATGGTGTCTGCTACTGCGTCATTTGTTTATATATATATATATATATATATATATATATATATATATATATATATAATCTCAATAATAGATAATCTAATATTTTCCGTTACTGTAGCATACCCCACACTGCGCCCCCTGTATAACTATATACCCCACACTGCGCCCCCTGAATAACTATCTACCCCACACAACGCTAAGTCAACCTAAAAAAGTTATGACCTCCAGAACGCAAAGAGAATAAATGGACCACATTCCTTCTGTCTTCGAGACCTCGAAATTCTGTAGATAAAGCTGCTCACTTATATAACAGCCATGTATTTGCTGCCCTAAATTCTCTTACCTGATACTTAGCTGTGATGTTTTATAATGACCTAAAATAGGACATGCTTTAATTCTATCTCAGACCACAAGTCCAAGAGAAAAATGGCTGGTCTGTATTAATGCATTGAAATCCATGGGTTCTTTCTGTGTGTGAGTTCCATCCATGTCACAAACTAATGTAGAAGGAGAATGAAACTTGTCCATGAGAATACAGCATTACTTATGCATCAGCCATGTATCTGCAACACTTCTCTCTAAATTGTCTTGTACCTGATACTTATAATGACCTCCAATGATGATCATGGTGTATGTTATAATGATACCTAGGAAGGTCCACACTGCCCACACATGGTACAGCAGCCAGACCTGTGCACAGCAACGGAATAAATGCTCTCTTGAATTCTCAGAAAGTGTACAGTTTGCCCGTGCCGTTTCACAATGACAAAGGCTGAAGCATGCCTGAATAAAGCAAAACATGCCCTATCAAACCCCAGGCGTTACTCCCTGAAAAAGCATATTGCAGCATGCCCCACACTGCGCCCCCTGAAGAACTATATACCGCACACAGTGCTACGGCAGCCTAAATATATGTATGACCTCCAGAATGCAAAGACAAACCAAATTCTTTGTCCTGAAGTCCATATTAGCCTGGTGCTCTGTGGATTATGGGATACTCCTCGATATGCTGTAGACAAACATATAGGGGTGTAATCACACAGGGGACAGTCGCTTGGCCGATGTCACACAGTGAAACTTGCAATTTTTGCCTACGATTGCGATGAGTTTTTTGCGAAAAACACATTGCAGAAGGTGATCTTTATGTGCGTTTTTCATGTGTTTAAAAATTGCACGTTTTTTTCAATAGTAAAAATAGAAAAATCACATGACTCACAAGAAAATTGCATTTTATACAATTCAAATGCATTTATTTTAGGCTTCCATAAGAAATAATGGACAGGTTAAAAAAAAAAAAAAAAAATTACCTTACAATAGGACATGCTTTGATTCCTCTATCTCAGACCATCAGTTAAGAGAAAAACCGCTTGTCTGTAGGTAGTGTTCAGTGATCTATGAAATAATTGGTTTGTGAGGATCGGACGGATTTCATCAAAATGATTGTGACTTGAGATGATGAATTCCGGCTTTCATTAAAGTTACTTGGATAAAAAATTTTGGTTCATTGATTTGTCCTCCAGAAGCCCCGAATGCAGCCAAAGACCCCCAAATTGAGTGAGAAAACCACAACTCATATGGGTAACACAATGTAGGGTCACTCGTAGCAAGAGCTGTCCCTGAAAACAAAGGCCAACAAATGATCTAGAACAAAAATTATGCCAAGGGAGGCAGCTGATCTGTTGGTTATCTTCAAAGCAATGTCAGAGAGTTTGCAAAGGAGAAATTCTACCAGGTGAGCAGAACAGCCGAGCATGGGCCTCCTCCAAGGAACAGCTGGAGAGCTACCAGAAGTATACGAAGCAGGACAGCAGTGTGCCGCTCATTTTAAAAACAGTGCCATAAATGCATAAAGGACAGATTGTACCAACAGCATCTTGCGGGCACAGTGTGGTCTATGATATAAATCTATGCTTAGTCATATCAGTAAAAATTGTCAGCTTGCTGACTAATCAGTGGGATCTGCCATGGGGGTAGAGAGGTCAGGTGAAATCCACCCCTGGCTAATTTTTATAAGTGCCAGGCGATCCACATGGTCTGTGGACAAGCAGATGCATCTGTCAGTTGTTACACCCCCCGCTGTGCTGAACACCCTAATAGTACACTGGCAGCGAGGCAGGCAAGCACCTCTAATGTTCGTGCAAGCTGTAGACACTCATTCAGTCGATTTTATTATGACATCAGGCAGCTCGGAAGCACAACTACCAGAGCGCGGCTGCCATTTTAAATCGGTCCTCGCCGGAATTGCACTTCAGCAGATGGTTTTATTTCAGTCTTCTATTACAGACGACCTCCTCCTCAAACACTAATATTACACAGGCGACCTCCTCATGCAGTAAGATATTATACAGATGACCACCTCATATAATTATATATTACACAGATGACCTCTTTGTCTTCAAATACTAATATGTAAATCAGTACACACTCACATTTTGGGGGGGGGGGGGGGGGGGGTTAAAAAAAGAAAAAACCACGGGCCATGCCAATAATCAGCTAGTATATTAGTAAAAGTGCTGCTGTGACCAATTTATGAGTTTCGTGTCTTTATTTGGAGGCTGTGGGTATGGCTACGGGAGTGGTGGTTGTGCAACTGGTACTGGGGTTAGCACAGATGGCCGCCTACTAAGCAGATCTCCTCAAACTACCTCCTCCCTGTTGTAGTGACAGGAGACCCCAAACATTATGAACCTGCCCCATTCTCCCAATACAGGAGTTATTCCCACGCTGGAGCCCTCCCCATTCTCTCCACCACCCCGATTCCTTTTTATAGGGCAGCAGTGTAGAAAATTCCCATTGCACTACATAACAAGTCCAGCATGTTAGATCCGGGAGTACAAGCTCTCTTGTAAATAAACTCACTCTTATCATTCCACCTAAGTATTTTTGGGGTCTCCTCCCACTACCACATGAAGGGGCGGGTTAACGAGATTTGCTAAGTGGGCGGGGCACCCCTCAGTTTAAGTGAGTAGGTTGATGGGATATGTACACACTGTACTACTGCCGATTTGTAATGGAGCAGTAAAATACATGATAACGAGATATGTCAGGCCTTATATGCTGCGTGTATAGCGCAACATGCTTTGTGTGGGGCTTTGTGCTGGTGCCGTCTGCGATGTCTGGTGTTCTGTGAGGACTCCTACAGAGTGGAAGGGGTCGGACTGAAGACAGCATAACTGGTGTGAGCATGATGAAAGAAGACCAGTGAAACAAGTGCCTTGCTGCTGCCAAGGAGAAGTGATGTGCTGCCATCTGTCACTGCCACGCCATAATACCACCCGCCTGCCACAGGTGTCTACAGCTTCCTACCCCACTATTCATCTCCTCAACCCAGGGAGCTTGACCAAGGGTCCCCCGATATCAGTGCAGTGGTGGCTCAGCTTTCTCTATCTCATAGACGAATAGAGATGGCCGTCTATATATGTGGCTGCAATGCGGGAGAGGTTGCAACTAGAGATGAGTAAGCATACTTGATAAGGCAAACTACTCGAGCGAGTAGTGCCTTATTCGAGTACCTGCCCGCTCGTCTCTAAAGATTCGGCAGGCGGCGGGGAACGGAGGGGAGATCTCTCTCTCCCTCTCCCCCCCCCCCCCCCGCAAAGCCCTGCACCGCTCTGGTTACCGCCACAACTCACCTGTCAACCGCGTCGGCAGCCGAATCTTTAGAGATGAGCCGACAGGTACTCGAATAAGGCACTACTCGCTCGAGTAGTATGCCTTATCAAATATGCTCGCTCATCTCTAGTTGCAAGCCAACAATTTGTTATTCACCAGAAGCATTAATTAATCTCAATCCAGTATAGATATAGAGGGGCAGAGAAGATTGTGTTGGGGGCTTGTTGTCTGCTATTAGTATCCCTTTATATTTGTAGACCCCCTGATATATATATTTACCTGTGTTAGTTTGAGTTCTTGTGACCTGCACATACAGTGTAGCTTTACTAATACGTTACATATGTGTTTTATATCTTCTCAGTGACATCGGAGCAAATAAACTCGAATCCTTGTTATTCATTATAGTGTTTACTATATCTAACTTACTCGGTAAGTGACATAAATTATACTTCTATTCATATATTAGCTATAATTTCTATCTAGATATTTCTTAGTCATGTCTGTCTATGGGAAAGCTGATGGCCTCTGATATCACCGCTATTACACCTCTGACAGCGGATGTCACCCAGCTTTCACAAACTCCTGAATGGCACATCAGCCTAGTGATAGTGATGTATTTCCTGCACATGTTAATATTATAATGTCACACAATTCCGTCTCTGTAATTAAAGGTTCTCTTTTGTACCATTGATGACATATCACTAGGATAACCAACCAACATCTGATCAGTGGGGTTCTGCCCCCAATCCCACAGCAGCAACTAGACGGGGGACCCTGATGGAGAGCGGTGACACCTGACCGCATCGTTCTTTTTTTCCCCAAACATCTTTATTTTAAATTTTTGCAAATATTTTCCATTACCATTCAATAAAAAAAAGCAAGAAATAATCTTAATAAAATAATACAGAAACAAATCATCTTGGAAAGATACAATGATATATCAGACATATTGAGCTCCTGTGCCTCTTTCCTGCCAAAGTTTACTCTATTTTCAATCTTCTTATTATTTTTGTATAAATCTGAGTTTCAAATTAAACAAAAATAAAACAAAATGTAAAAGAAAAGTGAATAACCAGAAGGGGGTACTGTCTATATTTGTGTCCTCTTCTCCTCCTGCTGTCCCCGTCCAGACCCTATCCTATGCCTCATGTTCTGTTTCGGTTCGTCCCGTTATCCTGCCTTCTGCGCATTTTCAGTCTTCCCAGAGAGTCTCTAGCCTCCTATTAGGTACCAGGTTGTATACTGAAAGGGCGTCACTATCTTACTAATTTCTTGGTCGGTGTAGTGTGACTGGAGGAACATCTGCCATTTTTCAAAAAATGTTTTTGCTGCCTTCTCTTTGTGTCTCTCTGTCTCCACTCGTTCCATACTTAATAGTTGTTTAAGTTGGGCTACCAGCTCTGTTATTCCTGGGATTGTTTGCAGAAGCCAATGTTTGAGCAGAAGTCTTTTCGCTACTAGAAGAACTATGCTGAATCTGGGGAATTTTAGAGGAGTCGATCCGTCCGGCCCTGTTCTCTCATCATCGTGGAATATTAGAGTTTGTATCTCCCTGGGTATTACTATTCTCCATTGATCCTGTATGCATTTTGTAATTTCCTTCCAGAAGTCCTGCCCCCTGAGCACAACTCCATATGCCATGAAGTAGATCTGTGGCTGGTGTTCCACATTTTAGGCACTGTGTATGAAGTTAGGCTCTCGGAATGAAGGAGATGTTGGAATATCAAAGCCATATATGGCATGATGCATAATTTTGAAGAAGGTTTCCCTCCAGGTCTCACTGATCAAGCAGCCTCTGATTTTGGACCAACCCTTCAGGATCTTTTCTCCCATATCCGTGTCTTGTGTTATTTTTTTCCCACCTGGAAAATATTTTGTTTTTCAATTTTTAGGGTTTTGTCTTTTATTTCCCTTTGTAATTTAGATAGTGAGGATCTTCCCGTTGGCTGAGCGATTATGAAATCAAAGACTGTTTTTCCCGCCTCTCTACTGAGATCTCTAAGCCTAGTCTTGCAAAACTGAAGTGCCTGCGCAATCTGTAGGAATTGTGTCCCTGGAATGTTATACCTGGTCTTGAGCTTGGATGGATGAAGCCATCTGCTTTCTCTCTCGTGCATGAAGTGCTGGCCTACCACTAAACCTTTTTCTTGCCACTCTTTAAAGACTCTGTCATCATGACCTCTTGCGAATTCTGGGTGGCCTATCAATGGCATAGACTTGAACAACAAGTAGGGAAGTCCAAAGAGTTTCCTTGCTTCCTTCCATGTCACTATCGTGTCTCTTAGTAGTATGGAGCGCTTAATTGCTGGTGGAAGGTTGAAGAAACGTGTATGCAAACATGCTATAAGGTTCCAAGGGGCGGCTAGGCTCGATTCGATGAGTCTGTTGGAGTGTACATCAGTGCCTCTCATCCAATCTACTATGTGCCTCGTTAGGCACGCTATATTGTAGCTTCTGACATTAGGAAAATTCACTCCTCCCTCACTCATGCTCAGCATTAAGTTCTGCAAAGATATCCTCAGGTGCTTTCCTGCCCAAATGAACTTTATAAAAGGCACCAGACACATCCAGCACCAAATCCAGTACTAATATCCTTAGACGCTGAAAAGGCATTTGACAATGTACAATGGAGTTGGCTGGGTTTGGTCCTGGATAAAATAGCATTGCAGGGCCCTTTCCGTACTTGCATAAACAGCATCTACAGTAACCCAACAGCAAGCATCCAGACATGGGCTTGGGGAGCACTTTTATGTGTGCTGTGTTGGCGTGCTTTGGGATTTCTCCTGTTTGTAATATGTGGTTGTAGTATTTAGTCAATGCTGGTGAGACTTGTTCTTTTAAGGCTTTATAGAATTCCCCTGAGTACCCGTCTGGGCCTGGGGCTTTGTTGTTGTGTAGCGATTGTATGGTGAGTTTGACCTCTTCCTCTGTTATATCCCTATTGAGGAATTCTATTTCTGATTCTCGGAGGGATGGCATAGAGACCGAGTTCAAAAAACTCTGCCCGTTATTTGCGCTCGGGGTTGGGCTTTGTAAAGTGCTTCATAGTATTTTTGTAGAACCTTATTGGTTTCCTATGGTGTCTATGTATACAGTTAGTGTCGTCTTTCAAAGTTGTAATGTGATTTGGGGGGAGGCGTCCCTTGGCCAATCGGGCTAGCAGTCGTCCGCTTTGTTCCCATATCTAAAGAGCTCTGCCTGGAAGTATGTTTTGTAGGACCTTTCTTTTCTGTCCACCCAGAGATCAAAGTCTGATTTTGCTATCTTCCAGGTCTCTCCGTTCTGTGTGGATGGGGATGTCAGGAAGGTGGTGTATGCTTCTTTGAGCTTTGCACTTGCCCTGTTAAACTGTGTGTTTATTGTCTTCTTAAGGTTCGACATGTAGCTTAGGAGCTTCCCCCGTATTACCGCTTTTGCGGTTTCCCAAAAGAGCGGTGTGTTTGAGGAGTGCATCCCATTGTAATATTCATACTCTATCCACCATGATTTCAGGGTCTCCAAAAAAGTTTTCATCTCGAACCAGGAAGGCAGGGAAACGCCACATAAAGTCAGTCCCCTTTTGGTATGTGTCATGTATTCTTGTAGATATTGGCGCATGGTCAGAAATTACTAGGTCCATGATTTCCGTGTCCGTTACTCTCTGGCAGAGATTATTGGATACCAGTATATGGTCAAAGCGTGACCAACCCTGGTGCGCATGAGAGAAACATGTGTATTGGATGCAGATAACGCCATGAGTCACATAAATCTGTGTTCTCTGCTAGCGGTCGCAGTACTCTATCTCTATATCGTGGGCCCCCTCCGGGTCCTCTACGATCCTCATCTGGGGACATGACTGTGTAAATCCCCTCCGACTATCTTTTGTGTGATCGTATCACTGTGTAGTGTTTGTTCCAGCCATCTGAAGAATTGTTTGTTTTCTTCGTTCGGAGCGTATCTATTAGATATACTATATCTGCTTCCCTCGTATTCAACCACTATGTGACCGCCTGCCCTCCTGGTCGTGATTTTCTGAAATCACTTTTCCTGTGAAGGATTTATTTATCAAGGTTAATACTCCAGCTTTCCCATTTATGGCCGAGGATCCCAACACTTCCCCCACCCAGAACTTTTTAATGTTCAATCATTTTTATTGAAGAAAAGGTAGGATTGACAACAATAATTTGTATTACATTATATTCCATACAATGATTGATGGTTTACGCTAGAAAAGCAGATTATTACAAGACATGTAGTAGTGTATGTTCAACTTGTCAAAACTCCTTAAGCAAACAGTTATTTTTAATGCTGATACGTAACATTGGAGTAGGGTAAAAGGGACAAGGGGCTGGGAAGATTGGGAAGGAGAGGGGGGAGGGGAGGGGAAGATGTAGGGAGGGGAGGAAGAAAGGAAGGTGTTCCATGTTTAATCATGTAGTAAACCCAAATTTTTCCACACACTTCTCGTCTCGCACATGTTTGAGGTTCCTCATATGTCTCTGAGGGAAAGAATTCTTGGACACATCCATATAAATGGTATGACTACGGGCCTATGTATGTAGATTAAGTTGAACTTGGTGTG
Source organism: Eleutherodactylus coqui (assembly GCF_035609145.1). Taxonomy (NCBI): domain Eukaryota; kingdom Metazoa; phylum Chordata; class Amphibia; order Anura; family Eleutherodactylidae; genus Eleutherodactylus; species Eleutherodactylus coqui. The sequence continues at coordinate 136,172,543 of NC_089846.1, read as the reverse complement.
GACAGAAATGTTTTATCCACAGGTCCCATGCCTCTGTGAATTTGAAAATTTTGTTTTCTCTTATAGCATGAATTTTTTCCATGGTCATGTGATCCTCCATCATCTGTATTAAATTGATTATGGAGGGGATGTTTTCAGACTTCCAATTCCTTACAATCAAGAGCTTATAGGCCATGAAGCAGTGAGTGATGAGATTTCTAAATTTTGTAGGTATACTCTCTATTCCTAATAAAAGTAGAGCTAAGTCCGGTTCCGGGGCTATTTCTATTCCAGTTAGGGTTTTAATGAGGAGTAAGATCTCCCTCCACACCATATTAATTTTTGGGCAGCTCCAGAATATATGTAGTAGGGAGCCTCTCTGTCCGCACTGTCTCCAGCATTTGTCAGAAGAGGCAGGGAAAAAATCTGAAATTCTTACTGGGGATCTATACCACCGGGTGGTTAGTTTGTAATGTACTTCTATCAGAGTAGCACATAGAGTTGCCTTATTTGCCCATTTGTATGCCTGTGACCATTGTTCATTTGAGTACTTTTTTCCTATCTCCTTTTCCCAGTTTAGGGCATGAGCTCTCTTTTTTTGGTTTGGTTGGGATTTGGATTCACCACAGAATATCTCATAAAAGTCTTTTAAGGGAATCCTATGGGGGGAAGGTTTGAAGATAAGATTAATTAGGATAGTTGGAAGGGGAGCTCCCTTGAGTGCTAAATCGGGCCATCTACCTTTGAGTTGTGAGTATAGGAGGAAGTCACCGCCTTGTAGGCCATGGTCTTCCTGGAGTTGGCGAAAGGATTTTATTGTTTGTCCATCTGCTAAGTCTGAAATCATTCTTATTCCTTTTTGTCTCCAGGATTTTGTGTTTATAGTATTAGGCTCTAGTTCGATGCTGTCAATTGGGAGGGGCACATGCGATCTGGGAAGAAAGTTGTTCGTGATCTTAAGTAAAAGTTTCCAGACTTCTAGTGTATTTTTAATTATTGGGTTTTTAATTGGGTTAGTTTTCCGATCCAGAGGTGTAATCAGGAGTAGGTCTCTCAGGGTACCCCCTTTTAGACTTTCTTGTTCTATGGAGAACCAGCTAGTTCCCAATTGGGAGGTCCCCCAAGATCTTGCCTGTTGAATGTTAGCTTTATAGTATGCTGCAATATTAGGGACACCCAAGCCCCCCTTTTTTTTGGGGGTGTAAAGTATGGACGCTGCTACTCTGGGCTTTTTGTTTTCCCATATAAAGGACATTAGCTGTTTTTGTAGGTCCTTTAGTAATTTGGGATTACATCTCAATGGAATTGTCCTAAATATGTATAAAATCTTGGGTAATATCATCATCTTATAGGTAACTATTCTGCCCATCCAGGTTGCTTCCGTTTTTCTGAGGTTGCTCAAATCGTGGCCAGTGCTCTGTATAAGCAGTGCTATATTGTTGTTTAACATTTCTGCTATGGGAAGACTAACCGTTGTGCCGAGGTACTGAATGCCTCCAGGGTCCCACTCAAATGGGAACTCATCTTTAATAATTTTTTTCAAATTAGGGTTTAGGTTGATAGAAAGAATCTTAGATTTAGATGGGTTGACCTTGTAGTACGACAAATCTCCAAAGTCCACCAGTAGTTTGTACGCTTCTCTAAAGGGAGCTTAGCGGGGAGGTCAGCATCAGCACTATATCATCGGCAAACAGCCCTATCTTTTGATCCCTGCTTGCTAAAGGGATACCTCTTATTCCGTTGTTCATTCTGATGGCTTCCGCTAGGGGTTCAATTGTCAAAATAAACAGCGTAGGTGATAGGGGGCACCCCTGTCTAGTCCCGTTCGTTATTCGAAACGGGTCTGATAAGATTCCATTGGTCAGGACTCTTGCTGATGGGTCCTTGTAAAGTGCCTGGATGGCCTTCAGTATATTTCCCTCGAGCCCAAACTTCTTCAAAGTCGAGAAGGCATAACCCCAATGCAGTCTGTCGAAAGCCTTCTCCGCGTCCAAGGTTAGGAGCAGAGAAGGCAATCGAGAACCCTCTGCCTCGGCAACTATGTCTATCAGGCGGCGAGTGGCGTCTGACGTCTGTCTTCCCCTAACAAACCCTGCTTGATCGCTGTGAATAAGATCAGGCGTGACCTCCAGCAGTCTCAGGGATAAAATCTTTGCAAAAATTTTAGTGTCACTATTTAGAAGAGATATCGGACGAAAATTAGCCGGAGTTGATGGATCCTTACCCGCCTTGGGAATGGTTACTATGGTAGCCTGTAGCATTTCAGCTGGGAGGGAGCCTGTCCGCATCGCTTTGTTATACGTGTCTGCCATGTGGGAGATCAATGACTCTTTGAATATTTTAAAATATTCATTCGAGAACCCGTCAGGGCCCGGAGCTTTGTCTTTTTTGGAACTGTCTATGACCTGGCGGATTTCTTGTTGGGTGATGACGGAATTCATCTTTTTAAGTTGATCTTTATTTAATTTAGGTAGTTGTAACTTGGAAAGGAACGCCTCTATAGATTCCTCTGAGGGTGGATGAACTTTCGGGTTTTGGTTGAGATTATATAGTTCTTCGTAGAACTTCCGGAACTCCTCTGCTATGTCCTTGGGGTGGGTTACTTTATTTTTGGTTTTTTGGTCAATTACGAAGGGGATTTTGGTTTTAGTTCTTTTTTGTTTGATTTTATTAGCCATCCACTTTGAGTTTTTGTTAGCCTCCGTGTAGAAGGTGGTTCTCATAAGTTTGGAATTTTTTTCATATTCATCAATTAACATGTTGCGCACTTTGAGTCTGGCTTCTCTTATAAGACTGCTATTTAGAGGGATGGTGTTAGACCGGGCAGCGCTTTCTGCGTTTTTTAATTCTTCCATGGCTTTTTTTAGGAGGGAATCTTTTTCTTTTTTATAGGTGGACCCCTGCTGAATCATGACCCCTCTAATTACGGATTTTATGTGCATTCCACAAAGTGAAGCGACACACATCGGGGCTGTCATTGTGGTAGTAATATTCCTCTATAGCTTCTTTAATTTTTTTCTGAAATTTTGGAATCTTCATTAAGAAGGTGTTGTTTCTCCATGTATTGGACCCATTTATTGTGGGGCCTATTTTTAGTTTAAGCGATATTGGGGCGTGATCCGACCAAGTTGTTACTCCTATTTTGGCGTCTAGGGATTTGTTTAACATGTGAAAATCGGTTAGAAACATATCAATTCTCGAGGAAGAGCTATGTCTAAAGGAATGAAACGTAAACTCCTTAGAATTAACATTTAACGCTCTAAAAACATCATATAATTCATTCTCCTGCAACCAGGATGCTAGACATGTTCCCCTGTTCCTAAGCGGATGGCTGGTATCGATAGATTTATCACTGATTGCATTGAAATCACCACACCACAGCAATGAGCCCTTCTGGACCCCCCTGATTTTCCTCGCCATTCTGTTCAAAAATCTAATTTGTTGTGTGTTAGGGGCATAAATATTGACCAGGGTGACGAGGAAACCTTCAATTCTACATATTAAAATCAGATATCTACCCTCAGAGTCTTTAACTTCTTCCAGGAGTTGAAAATCCAACGAGTCGTTAATGGCGATCATGACTCCGGCTTTCTTCCTGGATGCATTGGCAAAGAAGCATCTGGAGAACTTCGGATGAGCTAGCTTTGGATGGTCTGTATCTTTCAGATGTGTTTCCTGCACACAAAGGATGTCCGCATGAGATGAAGTGGCTTCTCTCCACAGGCAGGACCTTTTGAAGGGTGAGTTGAGACCTCTTGTATTCAAGGAAATTATTTTTATTCCCATCTTGCAAGTTGGATCGGTGCGTTGAAGTTGGGCTGGTTCTCTGGAGGCGATCCCAGAACTCTAAACGTATGGTTGTTTCGGTCTTGAGGACATGAGGTTTTTGAGGGTTGAACTAGAGACTTTCTTTGATACGAGAGTGTGTGAAGATCCTGTAGGAACTTTGTGACGGGGTAAAGGAAGGTTTCATAGGTGCGGTAAAACGTAACTTGCGTTACTGTTAACATCGTTGGTTAGAATTTAACAAAGAAGGACCTGTCCTTTGATGGGTTCTAGGACCCTAGGGAGGTCTTGTTTGGGGGTAGAAAGTTCTGCCTATGCCCAAGCTTTTCCTTTTTTGGTGGTGCCCAGGGATATGACGCAGACCTTGGTCTGCTTGTAAGATGAAGCATCAGCGGTGGGTGGTTTTGGCTTTGTTTGGTCTGTGGTGCTCTTTACGTGTCCACTCTTTATTGATGTATGGTTGTTGGCGTTCTTGGGGCTCTGGGAGGTCCCACTCTTTTAGGAGGCGTAGGCCCTCCTCGTAGGTTAAGGCCGTAAGAACCCTCCCGTCTTTATTGATGCGGAGTTTAGTAGGAAAGCCCCATCTATAGGTGAGGTTATTTTCTCTCAGCACTTTTGTTATGCTTGAAAATTTTTTCCGAGCTACCATCGTGGATTGAGAGAAATCAGCAAAAATTTTTATGCTGTTGTAAGGGGGAGGGAGGTCCTTTATGCTCCTTGTTGCCCTCATCAGATTTTCTTTCGTGTGAAAAAAATGCACCCTGGCTATGACATCCCTCGGCAGATTTTCTGGGATGTTTTTGGGCTTCGGGAGCCTATGAATTCTATCGAGGATGCGATCTTCTTTTTTTGAGGTGGGAAGTAGGGTTTTGATTAACTCTTGCACGAAGTCATTTAGGTCTTCCGGCTTCACTGTTTCCGGTATGCCTCTGACTTTAATGTTATTACGTCGACTTCGATCTTCGAGGTCGGCCATTTTGTTTTTTAAGTACAATACTTCTTCCTCTAGCTTGTAATGAGCATCAATTAGCTCGTTATGTGAATTCGTTATTTCTCCGGTCTTGCCCTCTAAGTGATCGACTCTTTCCTCTATTTCATTGAGATTTCTGTCGATTTTATTAGTGATAGCTGTGAGGTCACTTTTGATTGAACTTTTTAGGGCAATCACAAGGTCTTTTATAAAACTCTGTGATGCCATCTGATCTGAGCATTCTATGTTGAGCAATGGATCTATGCTCTCCTCTCTCTCTTGGTTGTTTTCTGCCTGACTGTTTGTACACTTTTGTGAGGGGTCTTTCCTGGGGCGTCTCTTGTCAGGGCTTTTACTAGGAGAGCTTATGGCTCTTTTTTCTTTATTTAGTCTGGCTGTGTCGAGGGGAGAAGATGGCGCCTGCTCCCCCTCCTCCTCCCCCCCCCTCGGGAGTCTCTGGGAGCTCCGGGTCTTCTCTCTCTGCAGGGGAGTTTGTGTCTGCTGTCTCACTGTGTGTGGGACTGTCAGTGGGAGCGGAGTGTAGCGGGGCTTGCAGCCGGCTGCCTCTGCTTACCGCTGTGTCTTGCGGTCCCTCCGTTGGCTTTGCTCTCCCTCCTCCGGCGCTGATGGAATCTGGCTCCGCCATTTTCTCTTCCTCCGAGCCGCGCGCCGGGTAAAAGTCCGTGAGGCGCTTCGGTGCGGACTTCCCGGTCCTCCTGCGGGACGCCATCAGGTGGAGGTTAGTTTCTGTTAATATCCCGCGGCTTTCTCAGACCCTGGGCAGGCTTAGTGTCGCTGGGTATCGGGCTTGGTAGCGGAGCTACTTAAAACACGGCTGCCATCAGCTCCGTCAGGCCACGCCCCCCACCCAGAACTTTTTCATGCGATCATATTCCTTTTCTTGCAGATGCGTTTCCTGCAGCAATGCTATATCTGGTCGATATTTTTTAAGATAGCGCAATATCTTTACTCTTTTAGTAGGTGACCTGAGCCCCTTTATATTCCATGAAATTATATGCATTTTTGCTCGCTATGTCAAGCAGTCGGATAACCTTTACTTTTGAGATAGGTGTAGGGTCTGTACTCAAATTTCACAAAGCAAAATGGAAAAGACAGTAGAATAATAAATAAGACTAAATCAATGTGATAAAAGGGGAGTGTAACCTGTGGATTTAAGCTAAAGTGGTCAAAGTGAAGCCTGTTTCTAACCTCTGCCTCCGCTACCGACTTTAAATATGTGCCTTCCAAAAATTTTCCTATACTTGTATTATCTTAGAAAATATAAAAACATAACTATCCAAGTAAATATAAAATTATTGCAAGAATACTTTTAACTTTATAACATCACACTTGTGTCTCTATAAGGGTCAGTACTGTGTTGTTGAAACTTCTCTTTTTTCTGACACATGAGGGCTCCTTCCTCCGGCCTGCTTTATATCTTGATTGAATCAGAGCTTGAGATGAATTCTCCCACCATTTTTCTGTGATGTCGTTGGCCGCTTTTGTTTTGAGTCCCCAAAATTGTGTGCTACCCCCTGTATGTATGTTGGTATCAGCCTCCTCTCTGATTGGCATCTCCACTTCCGTGTCATGGAGGTGTTGGTGAAAATTATCTTCATACTCTCATCTAGTTGGGTGTTTGCGCATAATGTGGAGTAGTCTGGAATGCGCTATAGTTGGAGGTTGATGTAATCTTCAGTGTTGGGGTAGCACTTGTGATTCTAGGGTGTAAATGTTCATGTGGATTTTTTTATTTTATTTTTTTGAACCCCCAGTATGGGGATACTCACGGTTTGTTGTCCACCATCGGGAGGTTTAGTTCCAGTCTGGGTCACTTTATTTTTTTTGGGGGGGGGGGGTTCAACTCTCATCACATGCTGTGGTGTTAGAATCATGGCTGGCGTTCTGTCGTAGGTAAGGATTTCGGTGAGCGACAGGGATGTGTTGGGTCTTCTGTTTCTTCTCTTGTAGGTGAGGGATTCTGCAAGTGCTGTGGCGACTAGACTCTTAGGGCGAACTCTGCTGCTTTCGGCGTGCTGAATATCTTGAAGGTTCCATCTGTGTTGACCACCTTCAGCTGCGCAGGGTATTGGAGTTGAAATCTGGTCCTCCTTTTATATAGGGCTGTGCAGACCGTGTTGAACGCTCTTCTTCTTTTGGCGACTTCTGCTGAGAAATCTTCAAAAATTAGCAATTCTTGATTTTTAAATCTGAGAGGCTTGTTTCTAGTCCGGAATGCTTGCAGCAGCGAGATTTTGTCATTGTAGTCAAGAAGCTTGAATATGACCTGGCGTGGGCGTTGTGCTTGTTGTTTTTCCCCTTGGAGATCCTTTAGGATCTGGTTGCTCTGGTCCAATTCTGTGAGCTCTTTCCACTCTGCAGTAGTGGCCTAGGCCCAGCGCCTCTGGCAGTTCTTTTTCACAGATTCCCTGTAACTCCATGTTTGACCGTTTCGGGTAGGCCCACTATTTTCCAATTGTTGCGCCTAGACCTGTTTTCTAGATCTTCTACTTTATCCATCATGCGCTGTTTACACTGTGTACTTGTAATTGCGCTTTTAGGTGATGCTTGTCCGCAGATATTTGGTTCACTGTACTCCACCCTGTTATTGACTATTAGTTCCTCATGCAATCGTGACAGCGAATTCTGCAATCCTTGTTCTATCATCTTCTGGATGTCTGGGCCTATGCTTTGCGCCACTTCCGCTGCTATCTGTATTTGGGAAGACTCTCTGGAGCCTCTTGCATTTCTGGTTGTGTTGGGCTTACGGAGTCCTCACTTTTATTTGCTTGTATGGTGGTTTTGGGGGTTTGAGGTGTGGATGTCATCTCGCTTTGGGATTCAGTGCGTGTTTTGAGCCTGGAACTTTCCCGGTACTTTCTGTCCGCTCCTCAAGAGGTGACGTTCCATTCGTTGCTTCCTCCGCTACCTGACTAGCTCCTTTGGTACAGCGATATGTGCTGTCTCTGCGTCTCTGTTCTGCCTTGTTCACTGTGACCTCAAGGTATCAGGAGCTTTCTCTCATCTTTTTTCACATGTCAGCGTCGGAACCGGAAATCAACATACGGTTTAATATTTAGCTCGTTGTGTAAGAGTTACTTATCCCAGAAACCTGGCTTAGTTGCCAGTATCAGGGAAATTATATCTCTATCAACAATTGAGTATGGAAATTGGGTTGCACTTTCTTTCTTCAACCACTAGGTGGCAGTAGTGTCTCTAGACTATGTGCTTTTGGGCTATTACTCTTTGACCACTAGTTGGCAGCGGTGCATTGGATATGATAGATCGTGCTGTGCACTGTAGTGATGATGTCACTCTGGAGGGCACGGAGAGCAGACCCTGATCTTCCTCCCGGGGCCAATTATGGTGACTCACCCAGGTAGCTTCCACCTCTGCAAGCACAGGATGAATCCCTTCTCCCCATCTGACCTGCTTAGCTGCTCCTTGATGTGTGCAGGAGCGCTCTGCTGGCTTCTCCTACACAAGTTTCAAGCTGGTGTCGGCTTGCCTTCTCTTTTACTCCGGGAGCTGTGACCGGCTGCTCAGGGCTTTTCACCGCCGTTGTCCTCTACTGGCCTGGTGGGTCCCTTATTATGTGCTGTGGGCAGCATGGAGCAGGGATGTTGTGGACAGTGTAGAACGAGGGGGGGGGGGGGGTCCGTATCGGCCGAGCGACGTTCAGCTTTTCTTATCTCCGGCTGCGGGCTCCAGCAGTATGTCGGCGGGTCCCTCTCCCTGTCTCTCCCCGAGCTGAAGGTGCAGGGGGCTCAGTGCTGGTGGTGGTGGGGCCGCCTGTGTCTCCTCCGGGTATCGTGGCAGGCGGGGGCGCATAGTGGACTCGCGTGCCTCAGCAATCTGTACCGTGGCTTGGTAGGCCTCACCCGCCTTCTCGTGACCGAGAGCTCCGGCAGCAACGCAGCGCGACCAGAGACCCCTCTTTCTGCTCCTAAGTGGGAGGGGGGGGGGCAGTGGGACTTGATTTTGGTGGCGTTTACTTCCCACTGGATCAGGTTTCTGGGGGGGGGTTTGCGCTTGATGGCGGAGCTCACAGAACTAGTGTCTGTTCTCGTGAATGGCTAGGCCAAGCCCCCCTGAGCGCATCATTCTCCTAGTCATATGCCATGGATGCTGAAGAATACAAAACCTGTTTACTGCATGTGACCCCTGTAATATCTATGAGCCCAGGTCTGTTTCTGTATTTCAGAGGCCGCCATCACTTATATCATCTACAAACTGATGGAGGTAAAAGCGGCTGATGAAGAACGGAGTAATCCCATCTGGAGGAGGATGATGGCTGACCGCTCCCTGCTGGACATTTATTTATTAATTTAAATATATATTTATATCTTTTTTTAGTTCAAGATTGATTTTTATGTATTTTTGTATAATCATTTGTTTAATTTTATATAATTTTTTATATGTTCATTTTATATGTAGTTTCTTACACCCTCAAACATTAGAAGCTCAGTAAATATAAATGTAGATAGCACATGGTTTTCTTTCTCTTCTAACAAAATGCCAAAAAAGTATCAAGGAAAACGGGATCGCCATCAGGGAAGAGATCTATATCAGCGCTGTTTTTCGTTGCGGGGCTGAATTATATTTTCCAGGCTATACCGTATTATGAAGCGTCAAGAGACAGCGGACAGAACCGCGCTACTAAGATGGGGATACTTACCAATCTGGCTGCTTATACCCATTTAAGTACTGTAAATGGGGCTGACCTGCAGTACCCAACATAGCCCATGGGAATGAGTGGCGCTGCTTTTGGATAAATACTTGTAATAGGGAAAAAGGCTGATTGCGCTCGTGGGGTTAAAGATTTTATTATTATTATGACATAGCGACGCGTTTCGGCGGATAGATACCGCCTTTCTCAAGCTCAACATACTATTAAACAGAAAGATATTTATATACAAGTTAGTACACATTTCCTTACAACAACCGGCTGTAATTACCGGAATCAATTAGTCATGCAGGAGGCAAGGCTGATCCTCTCAAAAGGGCGTGCTCGCAGCACTAGGGGCTGCGAGAAACATCAATACGTTTAAGTGGCACATGAACGCATAGCAGTCATGTTTTTTTTACATTTAACTTTATTAGCTGCCGGTTAACATCGCGTACCCCGGCTACATCTACTTAATCACACGCCTTATTAAACTCATTTGGCGTTGTAATAGTGTTTCTCCATTTGATTAGAAACTATAAAAACTACTACATTCGACAATATTTACAATATTTGACTTTTGGATAAATGTAGTTTCCTTTTTTTTCCTCCTCATCCTAACTTTCATTCCTTCCCTCCGTAGTCTAATAGAATAAATACCCTAGCACACTGCATTATCTATATTACAAAAACATCTACCTAACAGTTTTTGGGGTATGGCTTGCTCCCATTGACAAAATACAATTTGCCCGTGAGATGCTAAAGCACAGAGTCCACTCCTGTTCAGGAAAATGGCCATGGCTCTAGGTCTTTAAGGAGTAGAGTCCAAACTGCCTCAGCATCTCAAGACGCCCGTTTTGTCTGTTTCTGGGAAAACTAAGTGATGCTCATTTTTAGCACAAGGAGAAAACTCAAGTGCTCATCTAATCTGCATATAAATGTAGAGAACACATGGTTTTCTTTCTCTTCTAACAGCTTCTAACATTACCGCAGTGTCGATTTAAGCATTCATAATAATATCAGTGGAATGGCAAAGTCAAGAATTTTTGACATGACAAAAGCCATAAATACGTGGAGGCATTGGACTTGGTCCTACATGAATGCCGAGAAAGAAAGCTGCTCATTCAGGCCCTTAGGTGAAACAGATCCCATACAGACGAACCAGGCACTCTCCTTCCTCAAAAGTTGTTGATTGATATTGCCACAACGTCCATCCGATCGCTAAATTTCAGTACCCTGATACTTTATAGTGTCAGGTCGTTGTTATGATATTCGTGTACATTGGTTGCCCCGACTCGTGTGTTCAGTTCTCTTAACATTGCCTATATGGGCAAGGACCCTACGGCCCAAACTGCTGTTGTCTTCCCAATGTAGTCAGGGGACATGGGCAAGTAGCCAGATATCACACCACTTGACCTACAATTGATGAAATCTTATACTATAACATATGCCTGTAGCCAAACTTTTAAAGTTAAAGCCCCTTGTGATATATTGGCAGGCTTCACAGCGTCTACAGCGAAAACAGCCCTTAACTGGGTCAGACGTTAGCCATGTTGTCAGCAATTCCTGTGAAGTGAGTATGCACAAGGCGATCTTGTAGATTTCGACCCCTTCTGCAGGTGATCATGGGTCATGTAGGTAGACAAGGCCAAATCCCTATCCTTGTGTATAATATCCCAATACTTTTCAGTCGCACTTCTCGCTTCCTTAGAATGGTCGTCAAACGTCCCAATAATGCGTATCATTTTTTTGGGAGCCGTCCTCACGTTTCGGGGCCAACAGCGTTTCCCTTCTCGTTTTATCCACCGTTCTTGGAGCCTGAGTAATGACATGTTGGGTAACCCCTTCTAATAAATCTCTCCATCATCTTTTCTGCCTTTCTTGTGTTATCAGCATCATTTCAGCAGTTTCTTTTAACTCATCAATTGACCTTTTGGGATCCCCTTTTTAATGGGTAAGGGTGATGGCTATCCCAATGTAACAAGTTATTTGTCGCAGTGGGTTTTCTGTACATTGTAGTCTCCAAAACATCTTTCTCTTGATCTCGGTGGTGAATATTTATATTAGGATGTTCAACAAACTTGTAAAAATCGTCCGTCCGTCCCGACCAAAGGATAAAGACATCATCGATATATCGGATCCACATTTGGTGTTGAATTTTCATTACTCCCGTTAGACACATTTCTCTTCCCACCAGCCCAGGTAGAGATTGGGTTAGGTGGGGGCACATGGGCTTCCCATCGCCATCCCCCTGAGCCGGTGGAAGATTTTCCCATCAGAGAAAATAGTTGTGTTCCGATATAAATGAGAGGATCCTGATCACTAGCTCATTATGTGCTGCAAAATGTGTGCCTTTGTTTTTAATAATGGGCCACTGCTTTTCTACCCCCATAGTGCGGAATCGAGCTATATAACGTGACTCCATGTCAAGGCTTGCAAGTTTAGCCTCTCCTGAAATTGAGATACCCTCAAGGCATTTAAGCACCTCCGTTGTATCTTTTATATATGAGGGTAACGCCTCAACAAATGGCCTTAAAACGGTGTTCAGATAAATACTCCTTTTGACAAGTTTCCGATCCCTGAAACAATGGGTCTGCCTTTCAGAGGTGACGGTCCCTTATGAAGTTTGGGCAGTCCGTAGAAAGTAGCTATCTTCAGATATTGAGAACATAAGAACTGGTATTACTTATCATTGGTGAGGAGTTCTTCCTTAGCAGGTACCGAGATCTCTTTAAGTTGTTTAAAAAAGAGATCTGTGGGATCCTGTGTAAACTTGGAGTAATTTTCAGTTACTTTCAGATGTTCATATACATCTTTATAAGCACTGCGGTTCAAGACCACCACGTTTCCCCCTTTATCGGAGGGCTTTAATATTATGGATATGTCACTCTCAATTATAAGAAGCGCCTTTTTGTCCTCTGCAGACATGTTCTGATAATATAATCTGTGCTTTTTAGATCGTGCCTTCAACTAATCATTAACCATGGCATCGCAGGACTCTATCTATATAGGGATAGTCTCTGGCCGGGGAAGGGTTATTTGTATTCGTTAATGGGCCCTCCCCTGGAGCTTTTTTGCCCTTCCAGTGAAAGGTCCTCCAAATCATTCAAGAAGCCAATATCAACAAGTTCTCTGCCCAATTCTGCACATTTGTTTCGGGCTTGGATTCCAAAAACACTTGTGCCATTTTAATTTTCCAAGAGTGTGATATCCTTAATCCAATCAAAGCTGTTGCATCTATTGGTTGGTATAAACAGAAGACCTCTATTACATACTGCGATTTCTGATGCTGAAAAACTCCTTTTTAGAGAGATATGTAATTATTTGGAGTTCATCCATCTGATCTTGTATAATGGGGACATGGCGGAATTTGTCATTATAAGGGGTTCATCCCCCCACCCCCCTCTCCTTGTCTGCAACATGTATTTTATTATAGGAGGACTACCTGTTGATTGTATCCACCTCGGGATCTAGCTCTCCCACCTCCCCTGTTTATACCTCTTTCAGAGACAGGAGAAGCTCCTTATAGAGGTTTCAGTACCATAGAATTCTCCTTCCGAGGAGATCATCTCAGATTCTGTGAGATCTCACATCATAGATCTTAAGAAATGTTTACTTTTAAATAAGAGGTATATTTTTCAACCGTCAATTTTAGGGTTTTCTCTTTCCTCTCATATTCCGACCCCTGAAAATCTATGTATATCTTTTATAGCTTCTTCCAAATTGTTGTTTTCCTCTACCAGGAGCAAATTCATTAATTTTAGGGAGTCTTCGTTGGCTCCTCCCATTTAGTCACGAATATATGTGCAAGCCTCTCGGCACTGCTTTACTTTGTAGATGCTTAGTAAGACCGTGAACCTCCCACCATGAGCTCAGAAATTAATAGGTGCAGACTGTTTCCATTTCCTGATTTGGATAAAACTGTTCTAGCTTCATCTAGCCAGGAAGCTGTATTTATGCTTCCTGACAGGAAGCCTGCCATATTTCCAGAGCTCATCTACATAATCCCACAAGTCTCTTCTAACTTTATTCCTCACATTTGTCTAAAAATAAACTGACTTTTTTCTACTTAAAATCCTATAAAAAAATCCCAGTAAATATAAGATCCTGAGTCGTCGTCTTTTACGTAATCGTAGTGCAGGATGAGGAGCAGAATAAAGGTCTGCCTTTTTCCCAGTACTAGCGCCCCTCTTACCCAACTGGCTGCTTATGCCTATTTAAGTTCTGTAAATGGGGCTGAGCTGCAGTACCCAACATATCCCATGAAAATGAGTGGCGCTACTTTTGGATAAATGTAGTTTTTTTCTTTTTCCTCATCCTAACTTTCATTCCTTCCCTACGTAGTCTAATAGAATAAATACCCTAGGACACTAAATTATCTATATTACAAAAACATCTACCTAACAGTTTTTGGGGAATGGCTTGCTCCCATTGACAAAATACAATTTGCCCGTGAGATGCTAAAGCACAGAGTCCACTCCTGTTCAGGAAAATGGCTATGGCTGTAGGTCTTCGAGGAGTAGAGTCCAAACTGCCTCAGCATCTCAAGACACCCGTTTAGTCTGTTTCTGGGAAAACTAAGTGATGCTCATTTTTAGCACAAGGAGAAAACTCAAGTGCTCATCTGAGCTGCATATAAATGTAGAGAACAATTGGACAACGCGTATGTAATGATAAAAACAGTCACCCTTGTGGGCATGATTCTTAATATAACCGGCCCAAAGTGGATCCAGATGAAGGTCACCCTTTCATGCGTTTATATCCATTTCTTTAATGCATCTGAAGGTCTATTTATTATATTTAGATGGAGTGTTGAAAAGTATTATAATTTATTATAAACCCATCCAACCTATAGGAGACAACTACACCCAATCTCTTTAAATTCTCGAAGATCAATTTAGTTGTCTCAAAACTTTGTGGTGAAGAAAAGTAAGGATCCCAAATGTTTCTGATTCATCTAAACTAAACATATTTAATATAACATGGAGAGAATTTTAGAATAATCCAGAATGTTATAGATTGGCTGCCCTGTGGCAGATATTAGACACAAGAATACAAAGGCCCAAAGAATGAAATGCCTAAAGCCCAGGGATGTCCATATTATCAGAGAGATACATATATATAATGATCTCAGACATATATCAGATATAGTCTGTCTGTTGTAGAGAAGTCCCACAGCACACCTTGGTAATGCACTATTTGTGCAGAGGTTCAGCCGAGGGAATGCATAGCCACCTGAGGGACCATGGATCTCAAGTCCCAAGATTATTCTATAGTATCCACAAAGAAGCGGCAGCATCAATGGTATAATAAACGTATACAAAAAGGTATTGCTCCATAAAAAATGGCGACGTTTCGACTAGAAGAGTCTTTATCAAGCCTATTGATCTCCCACTGCAGAATGTGCCCCCCTCCCACTCTCCTCATTTCAGGCCTAAAGAATGCGTGCGTCAAATTTCACGCTTGTACGACACAGAGAAGTTACATTTACACAGGGGTGCACTTAGTTTTACAATTAGCATTGAATAATCGAGCTGTGACCCTTTTACCTTTCCTATTTAAGACCTAAAGAATGATTGTGCCAAATGTCATGTTTGTACGGCATCAGGAAGTTAGGGAATCAGTGGTGAGTCAGTGAGTGAGGGCTGTCACCTATATATAGAGATATCTATAAGTGAGCTCATGTTACTTTGATTAGTTATTCCTTTCTGTCTGAAACTCCTTGACCATTTTTTTCTCAGCTGGCCATGTGATCTCAAATCTGAGCAGCTTAGGCTACGGTCGCCTGTCCACGGCCGCCACGGAATATAAAAGGCACATATAAAAAATGATAGAGGATTATACAAATACAAAGATACATAATTAATTTTGAACATTAAAAATATACAAAATGAATATTTAAATTAGTAAATAAATGTCCAGCAGGGAGCGGTCAGTCTAAAGTTCAATTTTTTCAGGATGTGGCTCCTCATCTGCAGTTACTATATGCACAAACCTGAATATAAAGGGCTATTATGCTGCCTCTACAAGATGTCCATTGAGTGCAAGTAGCATCCTCCTCCCGATGGGATTACTCAGTTATTTATCAGTCGCTTTTAACTCCATCAGTTGGTAGATGATATAAGTGATGGCAGCCTCTGAAATACAGAAACAGACCTGGGCTCATAGATACTACAGGGGTCACATGCAGTAAACGGGTGTTTAATTCTGTTAAATCCCATAGTGTAATGTTGTCACTTGTAAAGGATACTTGTAATAAAGATGATGACCATGATTACTGATATCCCCATCTTATTAGCGCGGTTCTGTCCGCTGTCTCTCGACGCTTCACAAAACGGGATTCTGCATGGGAAAACCGTGGACATGACGCCTTAGTTGTCATTTTCAGTTACACTTTTCATATAGATCTTCCCTGATGACGATCCGGTCTTCATTGCTGCTTTTTTGCCATTTTATTTTAAGAAACTGTTAGGAGAAAAAAAAAGTGTTCTCTACATTTATGTGAACTGAGATTCTAAATTATGTGGGTGTTAAAAACAAAAACTACATATAAAATGCATATTTAAATAATTGCATAAAAATGTACAAAAAATGAATACATTCCAAATAGTGGCGAGGGGCCGGGAGTTGGAGGGAGCTCAGTGCACTGCTCCCGGTCCGGCCCGCCTCCTCCCCCTGCAGAGAGGGACACCGTATATTGTCCGGGCAGGAAAACCTTTAGGTTCATTTTTTCCCCGAGTCTAGTTTTTCATTATTTTTGCACTTTTCATACAGATCTTCCCTGATGATTATTCAGTTTTCCTTGATGCTTTTTTTTAGCATTTTGTTGTTAGCTGTTAGGAGAGAAGAAAAAAAAGAACGTGTTCTCTGCATTTATGTAAACGGAGATTCTAAATTATGTGGGTGTCAAAAACAACATATAAAATGCACATATAAAAAATTATATGAAAATAAACAATTATACAAAGATACATCAATTTTGAACAAAAAAATAAAAATATATATAAATATATATTTCAATTAATAAGTAAATCTCCAGCAGGGAGCGGTCAGCCTAATGTTCCATTTTTTCAGGACGTGGCTCCTCATTTGCAGTTACTATATGTACAAACCTGAATATGAAGGGCTATTATGCTGCCTCTACAAGAATGGTCACCGAGTGCAAGTAGCCTCCTCCTCCAGATGGGATTACTCAGTTCTTGATCAGCCGCTTTTACCTCCATCAGTTTGTAGATCATGGACACTGGAAAAATACGTGTTTTTCCGCGATCGCTAGAGCACACTTTTGTTTATCCCCGTGGGATTCCTGTGATATAAAACCTTAATCTTTCTCACAATTTCTACGGTCCTGCAAGACCTACTTGCTACGGTTTATTTTACTTTGAGATCTACACAAACTTTAATAAAAAATGATAAACAATGACACCTAGGAGGTCCACACTGCCCACAGACATGGCACAGCAGCCAGACCTGGGCTCAGCATAGTGGGAAATCAATATCACTACAGCAATGAAATAACACCGTCTCTTAAGATCTCAGACAGTGTACAGTCTGGCCCTGCAGCTTTATAGTGTTGAGTGATTAATGAAATAATTGGTTTCTCAGCATCAGATGGATTTAATCAAAATTATTGTGAATTGAGATGAATTTCGACTTCCATTAAAGTTACTTGGATTAAAAATGTTTCACTGATTTGTCCTCCAGAAGACCCGAATGCAACAAAAGCCCCCCAAATTGCGTGAGAAAACCGCAATACATCTGGGTAACACGAAGTAGGGGTCACTCGTAGCAAAGAGCTGTCACTAAAACAGAAGGCCAACACAAAATGATGCCAAGGGAGGCAGCAGATGTGCCAGGCGATCCATGTGGTCTGTGGACAAGCGGATGCCTCTGTCAGTTGTTACACCCCCAGCTGTGCTGAACACCCTGATAGTACACTGGCAGCGAGGCAGGCAAGCACCTCTAATGTTTGTGCAAGCTGTAGACACTCATTCAGTCTAGACACCTAGAAGTCAAAGGGGCCACGTTGAGTCCTACCCTGTGCTTTTGCTGCAGGTTGCGACAGGATGAAGTGGTGGTGCTACTGCGGCAGCCTTCTGCTCTACCATCATGATCTGCAGAGTTGCGACCCATTGTGGATGTATCCCCATAGCCATGGAAAATACTCTGCTCAAGCTGCTTAACAGTCTGTCCCTCTCCACTGCCAGAATGAGATTTGTCATTTTGGCCTTGTAGTGGGGATCAAGGAAAGAGGCCATCCGGTAATGACCTGATGTTTATTTGGGCTATGCGATGGTCCTTCTGCAAGCACTGCTGCAGGAAAGATTTACTGTCCTCTAAAAACCCAGGAACCCTTTTGACCAACGGTTGCAGGGACCGATCCACCCATGCACTGAGACGTTCACAAGGTGAATCGATCCCTGCAACTATGGGCCGAAAGGGCGGGTTTTGCATTGAAATTGCTATGTTGCTATATGCGATAATTAATATTTATTTTTGACAAATTATGTTTGGTTGCAAAGTTATAAGAGGTTATGCATTTTTATAAGGTATTGGGATCTACATAAATAATTGGAATACAATAACCTGTCCCTATAGAAAAAGTGTAACTATAAAAGGCTTAAAACATTATGAATGTATGTCTATTATCAAAGACGTGAGTCGAAACGTTGTAACTGTTTGGAGGAATAAAGGAATGCCCTTTGGAAACAAGCACCATTTATGCTGCCATCATCTCCTCTTTACACTGGACTTTGTGGATCATTTGGATCAAGATCCATTCAGGTGGCTATGCATTTCTTTTGTGTCCAACCCATGATGGGTATATAAAAGTGTGCTGCTGACACCTTATATATTCCATTTGTAATACAATTTAGTAAATTTCAAGTGAAATAACTTTCACCCTCAGGGAACGAGGTGAGAGCTCTTTGAAAAAACTAACAAGGGGTTAATGATCAGGTGTTTTTAATTAGTGTAACTATTTAAATAAGTAATGTTCTATGTGAGAGGTGATCAAGGCTCAAGACGAGTTGAAACGCGTCCTCTGGACCTGCGACTTTTATATGCACGGATTACAATAAAGAGGTTTTTATTCACTGCACTTCAAGTTCCCATCTATTTGAATTTGTACTACGATTGCGGATTGACACCTCTTCTATCTGCCATAATAATATTTCAGTTTCTTCTGTTACTGGGCATCTTCCTACAGGTTACCATAAACAGCAGCCTGTATTCTGGAGGGTCTCAGGTAAACAGCAGGGATATAGAAATTCCCTGCAGTGTCGGATGTTAATATCAGAGGGGGAAGAATCCTACATCACACTATATGCAATATATATTCTTGTAGGGTTGTGTAGGGCAGATTTGTAAAGGTAAATCTGCCATGTACAACAGATTTGTCATCCACCTTTGCTGCTCCATGTAAGGGCGGCGTATCACAAGGATAATAGTTTCGACTATAAGCCAAAATCTTGTGCTGTTTGGAAAGCGGAGTACAGACCTGTAACATGCAGCCCTCACAGGGAAGCAAAGGCTGCTGCCATATCCAAGCGGTGTGCCTCGTCCTCGGATGCCGTTTCTCAGAGGGATCTTATGGGAAATCATGTAATGTAATCATCTTTATTTTTCTAGGTTTCCACAATAACATCGAATTTATTGGAATGGGTGTCCCTATTTTAATAGTCACTGTAGCAGATAAATTCACCCAAAAAAGTCTAGAATTTACCGAAGGAAACACAAACTAAAATATAAATAAATATGCCCTAAAAATTGGTGTTTACTTATTGAGTGACCACACATCACTCATCATGGCCGAGGTTAATGATTCCACTGCACCAAAGTGTCTGGGGTTTTAGATGTATTGGGCCCTTTATTGTCATTCCCCCTGTGACATTCACAAAGGGATATCACTTCTGTAATGCAGCCTCCCTGTCAGCAGATGCCTGATTCCTTCCCCCTGACATATGGATATTTATCTCATCCTGCCCGGGTGGCTCTACTGCTCTTTATTTATAGATTAAATCATTCCGATTTCAGAAAGGCAATTGTTTTAGTCTGAAGTGCGATTGAAGATCTCTTACTGATGGTGAAGTAGACCTTCTACAAATAAACATCTATGCCTTCTACCTGTGAACAAAATAAGATCACACGATAGATATGTCTCAGAAGGTCAATATTGGGACCAAACCACAAGGAATGATGGGATTTCTCTTGTGGATGTGATGGTTGTCCCCTTTTATAACACCACCCCTCTTCCTGAAGAATGTCCAAATACAGGGGCCAGGATATACCGGATCATACCAGGAATATTAATTCACCCTGGGATCAAAGTTATTTAATTTTTCAGCATTTTGGTTTATTTTTCGTTTTAGGATAGAACGCGACTTTAAGTTGAAAATCTGCTACGGAATTTTTCAAGCAAATCTTCTTTTCATGGTTTTGGTACTGGGGCTATGTTAGGAGGAAATTCTTTTGTTTTTGATTCCCATGAAATAGCCAGTTCACCTCTTACATGCAGCAGAATATCCCCGATTATGTCTTTTGTGAATTCCATGGATTTCGGCTCGTACATGGCTTTTAAGATCCAATCTTTTTTTTCTTTGAATTTTTTCTGAGCTGCATTCCCACTTTCTAGTACAGCTTGTTGGCAGACTGACTGCACACATCCAGCATTATAATTATGATCAAGAACAGCGAGTTCCGTTCGTGCCGCCATTCCATCGTAGAAAAAATGAATTCTTTTGGGGCGATATTTTAAAACACGGGCATGGTAGGTTTGTATAACTCCAGTGTGACAGAAATTTGACAGGTGACGAATGTCTCTCAGGAAATTTTTATTTAAAAACACTGATTTGATCTTGGTTTGACAACCAAACAGTATTCCCATCGACTATTTCATGGTTGCAGCGGTGGTCATGGATCTGGTGTTCCCACTTGTGCACGTTTACAATGTAGCTGCATAATGAGGTCCATTTTTCAACCAGTTAATCCGGATTTCCTTGGCTTGTTCTTGAACACGACCAGAAATGGTTTTTAATACTGGAAATCCACGGTGCAATGGTTGAGCAGTGTGTTCATTTTGATGCCCCAGGAGTTTTTTGCCTAACGATTTTGCAACGTGCCAGACGTCGAAATCGTGTACAATTCCAGGAAACTCCTCGCACATAATATTTTGGGTACCCACATGGCGATCCGTTGCAACTATATGTACATTCAAACCCTCGTTGATCAATGACTAGCGTTTTCCTAAAGGCTGTAGTTTCTAGGGACACAGAACTGGCCGGCGGTACAAGGTGCTCGACTGAAAATCCAACAATGTTTTTTTTGCTCCACTTCAAAAAACGTGTAGACTGTATATTTGGCAGAAAACCCAGGGCTATCCGATTGCCCGTCACCAGCAAGGCAAACCGGCTGCCTTTGTAAACTGGAAATTAGGTTTGTTTGATGCTGAACCCGATGATTGTGTGTTACAGGGAATAAAACTTGGTGCTGGTACTGGAAAAAGGTGCTTTTTGATATTCCGTTCAAGTTTAATATCTGAAACATATTTTTAACTTTTGTGAAATTGGCGCCACTCAGTAGAATACTGGATGCTAGTAAAGGATTTCCAGCGGGACAGTCTTGGGCCATTGGTTGGCTTCGCCAGAGATTACAAATATGACCACGTTGGCGCTGTACTTCAGCAATAATCATTGACCCCTTTGTAAAAATATTTTACATGGGTTAATTTCAGCAAACGGCGCTATCGGAAAGAGCATGGAATTAGAGCAAATAAAAATAGTAGGGAACTTTTAAAAACAATAAAGTTCTCTTCAGCGGCAGCATCCGGCTGGGATTGCTCTAGGCTTTCAAAATCTTTTCCCGGATAACTGAAAGGGTTTTCTGAGTCAGAGAGCATTTCAAACGTTTCGCTATCACTGGTCTCCGATTCTTCAGAACAAATAAAAGTCTAGTGGATTTTCGGATGTGAGACAAAATGCTAAAATCAAGTGTGGATCCCATGTTGTCGCAACTTGAAATTTGTGAAGTCTGTACACAGACATTCCCTGGTGTGGAAATCGGACTTTGTGATGCATCCTCTACAAGAGAGCCGAGAAAGCGAAATGGTTTTTGTGGAGTTAAAGAAAAGAGGTCAACTACTGTTATTTTTATGGGGGTATCATTGTTCTCTTCTGGCATGTTGAAACCCTGGGGGTGTTATCTTCTGTCTTTTCTTTGTTGCTCATTTCACAAGCACTGCCTCGGGTCTGTGTCTCCGATGATGCAGCTTCCAACTTTTGATTGTCATCCGGAAATGTTAAAAGTGCGGTAAGTCTTCCATTGTATTCCTGGATTAATTTGACCTTTACAAGGCTCTTTAGTAGGAAGAGTGTACCTATGGTGACTAGAGTTTAACAGATCACACTGAATGCCAATGCCCCTTGTTATCAATCTTGCTGTCTCTACGGATGTTGGTTTTTTTTCTAAATTTCTTGTCTTGTCAGACGTCTCTAGTCTACATTCATCTGTATTTGTGCTTCTGTCAGCAAGATTTCGTTTATAATTTAGGATGACTTTAGCATCACCAGCAGAACCGTCACAGCACACCAAAACCGGGATGTCAATTCTACATTGGTCCCCTTCCAGATAGACATCTGCGTTTGTTTCAGGAACAGCAGCAGTTTGATTTTGGGGAGGGTCTGCAGTTTCGTTCACTTCTACTCTTCTGCGTTTTCTTGATGGGCTCCCTATCTGTCTTTGATTTTAAGGGGATTTTATTTCCATCACCGAGGAAAAAATACTTGGCACTGCATCTTTTTGTAACTGTCATCCGTGAAATGCTTACTGCATATCCGCAATGAATCAGTTGTTTGTTTTTTTTCTAAAATCTTTTGAAGCCATTCGCCTGTGTCTGTAAATATGTGCGTTGCCTGTTGTAGCCATGTACAGTACTTGTTCTCTCTACATTTTTGGGAAAAACATGCAATACGGATATTTTTGGTATAACTTACCGTAAAATCTCTTTCTCGTCATGTTCATTGGGGGACACAGCCAGACCATGGGATATAGCCACTACCACTAGGAGGCAACACTAAGCACAAGTGTTAGCTCCTCCCACCGGCTATATCCCCCCTGCAGGCACTCAGCTAATCAGTCTGTATGCAAGCAGTTGGAGCAGCCCGTGGGAGTACTACCAGAAAACAATACATTTTCTACATACAAAACATATAATGTTCTGGACCAATATAACGCCATCTGTTCCGGGGAGGACGCTTCAGAATCAGACTCTAAACGGCGTAAAATTGCCGCTGAGGAACTGGCTAGGCCCGAGACCACCGCGGCAAGGGATCTAGCCCACTCAGGCTCGGCCGCCTGCTCCACAGGGGTGGTGGGGGTCACCGGGGTCCCTGGGGCTGACCGAGTCAGAACACACTTTGGGCAGCGGAATTCCGCCTGACCGCATGGGAATTTAACGTTGCACAAAGTACACGCATAAAATTTGGCCCTCCCCATAGCCGGACTGGAACCCTCTGGTCTGGGGGTCAGACATGGCGTAGTCCACAATAACAATGGGGCCCCAGGGGGAAGGGGTCTCCTCGTACTGCTGAGAGCGAGTACCTGCAGGGGGGAGGGAGGGAACCACGGGGAAGTGCTGCCTCGGCAGGGCTTACCCGGTCCTGCAGCTGTTCCGTGGCTGTCGTAACCCAGCTGTAGCCTCTGGGTACTGGCGGTATGCGACGGTTTTCCGGACACCGGCGCTGGCACCAGATGCTGCTGGAGACTGGCGCTGCCGCAGAAAGGTGCTCGCTGAAGACAGGCGCTAACTGACAACTGGTGCTGACGACTGAGCTGAAAAACCGTCACTGAAGACTGGCGCTGATGCTGGAAGAACGCTCCGGAAACCGTGCAAAAACGAGCTGGGGCAGGTCCCTAGCACAGCAGATCCTCGAGAGGGTACTGTAGCTGCACAGGTGATGGAAGCGGCCAGCTTTCTTGCTGGGCCGCCCCTTTAAATCTCCTGCACGGCCGGAGGGGGCGTGGCCTGCCCCAGAAGCCCAGCCGTGTCACCGGAGGTTCCTTGTGCAGCCCAAAAAGGTGGTCTGAGGCTGGTGCCCCGCCCCCTGGGGCGCCGCAACTCGTCTCACACCTACCGCCCAGCATCTCCTGCGGTCCCGCCTAATTTACAATGCACAATGTATATTACAAAGTGCATTGTATTGGGCAAACAGAAGTGATGACATTAATTCTTTATGGCCGGACAACCCCTATAAGGTATGTTAGTTATTGCATTCTCTTTGTTTTTTTGAGCAAAAAAGGTTAAGCCTCTACGTAAGATACAGGAATGGGGGCTTCTATGCAATGTTTCCATCTTGTCTTATACTAGTTGTTGCCATAGTTCGCAGTTTTGTCAGTTTGCCGTCTAGCGTGTTGTATGTTGCTCAATTTGCACAACTATTGAGCCATTTCGAGAGTTCAGCCTTCTTGTACTGGCACACATATTACTGTTGGGGGTTTGCGTGGGACAGTTGTTTTTAAGTTACTGTGTGTTTTTGCTAAATATTTCTCAGTTCATGTGGAGAAAGTGTGACTTTTTGGTGGGGTGTGCGCATGTATTACCTTTAGTCCACATAATAGATGAAAGGGCAACTTGCATGATGTTGCTGGTTGTATAATTTAAATTTTCCACTTTGCCTCATGTTTGCACAAGTCGGTATTATCTTAACTGGCAGCATTGTTGCGACTTGTGTCTTTTCTTTGTGCGCGTGTGGGTCTTCTACATGCATACATATAGGACAGTTAGTTTGGATTTGAGACGTCTTGTTGCTTTTTTGCGCAAGGAATTTTGTAATGGTAAAGTGGCACTAGTGAGAAACTTGGCCCCCTACTTTGACAGAAATTTTGCTTGAGTATGCTTGGAATCTGAATTTCATGGCGTCAAGCATACTTGTCACTTTGCATAGTTAGGTAATGTTGTAAACTGGGGCCGTCATCCACAAATGTTTAAATTAGGTACATTTTTACCATAGAAGGGGGTAGTATGACTTTGCCATTTCAAACAGTGTTAGGCTGGTTTCACACTAACATCTGCATTTTTCGTTTGCAAGCAAAAAAGCACAGGCGCACTAATCAAACATGGGTGCACCTGTTCAATCGGCCAGTGCATATACTCCGAGCCCTCTATGCCGTTGTGCGGCTGGCGACAGTTGAGCTCTGTCTCCCCCTTTCTTCTACCTTGCCATCTCTTGGCAAAGGGAGGAGGCGGGAGGTAGTGTGCTAAGCTTCCGCCCCCTCTCCATCCCTTGTTGGAAGCCAGCAATGGGGGGCGGCGGGAGGTTAGTGACTGCCTCAGGACCCATCCTGCCCCCTCTAATTGCAAAAAGCCGCAAAGGTGCGTAGAGGAGCAGGGAAGGGGGGTGGGAGTTTAGCAGTCATGCTGCAAAACTCTTTGCCACCTCCTTTCTCTGGCTGCTGTCATAGGCCGCCAGCATTAAAGCGCTCGAGCAGTATGCTGACTGGGTACTTTAGCGCCGAGGTAATACCCATATGAACTAATGCATTGTAAACCAATGCATAAGAGGGGCAGCGAAGATCGGGCGGTCGTGAGAACATGGCCAAAATCTGCCCGTGTGAATCTAGCCGTAGCTTAAGCATATATAGAACCTTGCTTGAAGATGTTACTGATTATCTTTTTTCCCCCTCCACAGATTTCTTGCCACGGGAGAATCTTACTTTACTTGTCTCTTACGCTTTCAGTTTCGCATTGGGCGATCAACTATTTTAGGAATCATCCTGCAAACGTGCAAAATACTGTGGAGTCACCTGCTTCCGCATGTATGAACTGTTCCGACCACAGCACAATGGCACGCAATAGCTGAAGGTTATTGGAGAACAACTGGTTTTCCAAACTGCATTGCTGCCCTAGACGGGAAGCGCGAGCCACCCCATTCTGGATCACAATATTTTAATTATAAAAAAAATTTCTGTCGTGCTCCTGGCGGTTGTCGACAGCAACTTCCAGTTTTTGCTTGTGGACATTGGATCATATGGAAGCACGGTTGATTTCTGCGCATTTGTTGCTTCCCGTTTAGGGCACCGATTGCAGGATGGTCAACTAGGTATTCCTCCACCTCAGCCTCTACCAGGGACCGGCAACCCGCCTGTGCCTTATTGTCTTGTTGTGGATAAGGGTTTCGCACTTGTCCGCCAGGTAATGAGGCCCTTTCCCCACAGGCGACTCACTGAGGAGCATAGGGTCTTCAATTCCCGCCTAGCAATAGCCCGCAGAACGGTGGAGCAGGCCATCGGAATTCTCACTGCAAGATGGCGTTTTCTTGCTGGTGCTATCCAACTGGCCCCAGACAGCGCAGTTGCATTAATACAAGCGTGCATTGCACTACATGACCTGGGCATTACGGAGTCGTTGCCACTGTAACCTGACTCCCCCCCCCCCCCCCCCCCCTATTGGCCCATTCCTTCCAATAAATACCAACTCAGTCATTTGGATTAATTATGGCCACAGCAGCCATGTTTATTTACAAACAACATTAACATATCATAACAAATTTTTAACCCTCTCTGAACTAACACTAAGAGAGATCCCTGGAGCCCTAACCATAAAACTAACTGCCGCCTCACCAATAACCGCCGGAAAATAGTTGTACCTGTCGCCGGTAGCACTTCTGACTCGGGCGACACTATTTTCCTACCACTTGCCCCCGCTGCCAGTCGACAGACTCGGAGGCCCACCACTCATCACCTCGCCCCAGGTCGCCTCAACCAGACCCCGAGGCTGGCTAGTCATAACGTGGCTAACCATACCCACCAACTCAGCAGGGCCCACCCTGCGATAACCAGAGGCGACAGTCCTAAATAAACCACATCAAAGAGGGGAAGGAAGCTATCCAGCCCCTGCTACCCCCCTACTCCCCTTTTACTGGCTCCAAGGGACCCCTGCACAGCCAGCACGGCTTGACCTACTCAAGCCTGCGCAGCCCGCCACCCGCACAACGCTCTCTCAATCCCTTCTTGAATCCCCTCCAACCATAAATCTATTCCAATTGTCGTTGAGGTGTACCCCATCCGACCTCCAGTAGTTCCACACCCCAGCTTCCAAATCAGTATGCCTGACCGTTATTCCCCCATGATACCCCACAAAGCGAGACACCTCTCTATTTAATCCTCGCTTTGTTTAACCCCTTTACTGACCTAACCCCCCTCCACACTCTTCTCGGGACTATTTCCTACCAGACTACCCTTAACCATGGGTAAGCCAACATCAATCTAAGAATGTCGTAACGAATATCCCTCGAAGTCACTAAATGGCCTCTGACCTAGGTCGTTGCCCCCTGCGTGCAGGATAAGTATATCCGGCACCCTATTTAACTCTACCACTCTCTCTACTTCTTCCAACACCCTACCCCATGACATCCCCCTAATGCCTATCCACCTCAATGCCGCCTCACCACACAGGAAACGCAGCTGCCTCCCATCGCGCCTAGCCTTTGCTCGTTCCGCCCCCCCAAAAAAACAAACGAGTGCCCTAAAATCCATACTAGCGCTGGGCGGCGACCTGAAAGAAAATAAACCATAATCAGTCGACAACTTATAAACAACTAATATATATATAATTTTTTTTTTTTTTTAATATATGTTATAACAACTGAGGTAGATCTTACGACCTATAGCGCCCCGACCCCCATCTGCCTATCCTTTTCACTGCCTCTTCCTCTATCCCTTGAACCGAGGCCTCCGTTGCTCCCCCCTCACTCTGAACGAATGTGACCCAAACTGTGTACTATCGAGTCCTATCACCTCGAGGGCCTTCCTAAAAATTGCCGTGAACTGAAACCGCGACCAAAAACTTGCATTCCTGTGTTGGAAAAAAGGCCCCTCACCTCCCCCCCCCCCCCCGAATCCGATAATAGTCCTCTGACGCAATCACATAGCTGCCCCCGGGACCCTCCCCAGCCGTAAGAGTTGACCCCGCCCCCCCTGATCTGTTTTTGACCGACGCAACAAAATCTCAAATTTTCCGTCTACCCATGTAACATCTTCCTTTTGCAACCCCCCCTCCTACTAACTTGCTCGGCGAGACTAACTCCCCCACCCTAAAAGCCCCAAAAAAACGCTAACGAAAAGGCAGCTCTGAACAACGATCGTTCAAAGCTGTCACCACATACCCCCTCTATAGCCCCCCCCCAACCTTTTCAAAATATTAAACGACACCGGCCTCCTGGTATCCAAACTCCCATTACCCCTCCTAAAACCAATGCTTGCCTTACCATAAAACTTTTTGTAATATCCGTACTCCCCCTAAGTTTACACCCAAAAGCCACCCCCGCAATGAACCTATTTACCCGCGCTACCGACACCCCCTCCTCCGAGCTTTTTCCTATCCAACTCAAAAGTACCCCAACCCTATCATCTACTGAAACGGCCCCCCCGCACTGTTTCAACCAGCTCTCCCATTCATGCCATGCAGCGCTATATGCCACCCTCATTCCCCGAGCCACGGACCGCTCAATCAGGTGCCCCACTGCTCGCTTACTGCGCTCCATAGCCGATCCGGGCACTTCCTCCCCTCTCTCTCCGCTTACGGCGCCAGCATCCTGAACCGCTCCCACTGGAAACGAGAGAATCAGCAATGGAATTATCAACGGAACGTGCACCACCACAATCCACATGTTTAGGGCCAACGCCTCCAGCACCAAGTGTCGCAACAAATTAACGACTGGGGGAGATGAGGCCGGCAAATTATTGATAACCTGCACCACTCCCATGTTATCGCAGTGAAACCTCACCTTTCGATCGCGAAAGTGAGCCCCCCATAGCGCAATGGCCGCTACGATTGGAAACAGTTCCAATAGCACCAAATTGCGCACTAGCCCTTCCTTTCTTCACTGCTCTGGCCATTCCCCCACGCACCATCTACCCTGAAAATATGCCCCATAACCGCCGCTGCCCGCCGCATCTGTGAGCAACTCCCAGTCAACGTTATTGCTTACTTCTGCCATCACTACAGACCTGCCATTGTACCGTTTTAAAAATACGTCCCATACTGCCAAGTCGTCCTTATGACTCGCCTTCAACCTAATGAAATGATGAGGGGCACTTAGACCTGCTGTTGCCGCCGCCAAACTCCTACAAAAATCCCACCCCATTGGCATTATCCGGCAGGCGAAGCTAAGTTTGCCCAACACCAACTGTAAGCGCTGCAGCGTAATTTTCTTTGACACCCGTGCAGCCGCCACCTCAGCCTGCAAATCTTTCAGCTTATCCGTGGGTAGGCGGCACTCCATTGCCTCTGTATCAATGGAGATACCCAAAAAGCTCAGAGAAGTTGTGGGCCCTTCGGTTTTTCCGGGGGCCAATGACACCCAAGTATGCGCATGAGATGGAACACACCATTGGCAAATAACGATCCGCGAAAAATTTCCCATCCCAACAACAGCCCAGTAACCTAATGCTCTCCGGTGCCACCGGCAGTAGTCGAAAAGCCGATTCAATATCGACCTTCGCCAACAATGCCCCTTTTCCATATTTCCTTACCCACCGCAAAGCGGCATCAAATGACGTATAGACCACCGAACAAATGTCAGAGTCGATACAATCATTCACTGACGCCCCCTTTGGGTAGGATAGGTGGTGTATCAACCGAAACTTGTTCGGTTCCTTCTTTGGGACCACCCCCAATGGTGATACCATGAAGTCCGGCACCGGAGGCTCTAAAAACGGCCCAGCCATTCTACCCAAACTAACCTCCTTCCCTATTTTTTCCTCTACCACCTCCGGGTGCTCCCGGGCTGAACGTAGATTTTTAACAGACACCACGTGCGCTTCTCTTCCTCTTTTTTAAATTCTGTCCTCTTTCCCTTGTCGAGATTAAATTTCTCCAAGGGAAGGAGGGAGAATATCTCGATGTACTCATCCTTCCATATTTTTTCTCTGACCCCTTTCTTCAAGTGGGCCCCCAGGGGCACCTCGAAGCACACATACACTTCCCCCCTGGCGCGGTCATCCAGTCTAATTCCATCCCCCTCTTTCTCGGTCTGCACCACAACCGTTGCTGAGTGCCCGGTTTGTGCACCCGCGCAAACGCTCTGCGCGACCTCAGACACTACCGGGGAAACTATCTGCGCGCCACGCTGAAACCGCTGAAGGAGCGGGGCTTGTGAAGGTTCCGGACGCCGCCTGGCCACCTCCAGCCGAGCCCACGATGCTGGACGACTCAGAAAACGGCCCTCTCCCCCACTCTGCTGCATCAGCAAGCCGCACATAACACCAAGCAGCAGCCCAATTTCACCTCCCCCACTTAATGCGCTAGCTAACGCTGCACCACCTGCCAGCGACCCCCTAACCCCCTCCACCCGTGCTAATTGACTACCCCCCTCAGACAGACCCCCATAGATCTCTCACCTGGCTGCGTAGGGGCTGTGGACCCACCAGCCGCCGCTCCGCTGTTCATCCTGGTCGCTGTTCCTCTCCTCGACCGGTCTTCCTCCAGGCTGTGGATGCTCTATGCGGCTTCCAGCCGCTCTTCCTGGCGCCGAGGTCCTCCTGGCCTCCTCTGTTTTGCTGGGGCGCCGCCCACTGCCCTCATCTTCAGCCACTTCCTCACTGGGCCTGTTGCTGCGCCTCCCGATCTGCTCCCCGACGCTGTCGCTGCATTCCCCTCTGAGGTCCGGTCACGTGACCTCTCTTGCCCTCCAGCGCGGCCTCCTACCCCTGACAGTAGGGGTTACCTGAGGGACTGCACGTGGAGGGGCTGGGGAAGGGCTCCGCAAACGCCGCCGGCCGGAGGGAGCCTGCTCCGGGCTCTGCCTAACCGGCGGACGCGCTCTCCTGGGTCTCCTCTCTCTCCTCCGCCAGGGCTGCTGACACCGCCGCTGCAGCCAGGGCCGGCACCGCGTCTTCAGGGAGCTGCTCCAACATCTGGACAAGCCAGCTCAGGCCCCTCTCCTCCGCTGCTGCCCGGATCCTTCCTAGGATGGCCTCCATCTTCTCCTGGTGAGTAACTTCGGGCGCTTCTGTCTCTTCACCCCGCTGCACCCTACCTTCTTCACGCCGATTCTTCTCCCTCCTCCGACTTCTTCTCGGTCTTCTTTCTTCGGCTTGGGCTTCCCTCTTCTTCTAGTCACTGCTTTAAATCTTCTCCCGGTCTTCCTCTTCGCCGTCTTGCTGGAAGTGAGTCTACCCCACCCAAACTGACTCCTCCCATCCCCTTCCTAGCCTTCCACTGACTCCCCCTCCACTTCTATCAAAATCGATCCTGTTAACCCTTCACTCCCCCGTTACCCGGTCATGTCTGCCTCCGCCTATGTTCCCTGAACTCCGGCTCCGGCGGTTCTTAACTTTGTAGACCTTATTGATGGGCTGGATGACATAGAACCTGAAGAGCCTGTTATGAATGCAGTGGTGGCAGACGGTGTTAGTGTAAGTGGCCGCGCAAGACCCACAGCGGCACGTGGGTCTTTTTTTTTTTCAGCCACTACACCCTCTCTGACTGCTTAGACATTTTGGAGTCCGGAGCACACACATGATGTATGGGTTTTCTTTCTGGCAACCGAATGTAAACCAAAACTGTACCTAAAGTCAGGTTGTGTCTTTTTTAAATACATTTTTTTTGTACAGAAATAACTAATGAATGTCTTTTTGAATGCAGCCTTTATATGACCTAAACTTCATCTGCTCAAACCTGTCATCTTCAGTGCTAGGCCAGACACTTGTAAATAAATTATTTTGACGTAAACCTGGTGCATGCTAATGAATTGCCACCCCTGAATGAGGGAGTGCTGTTCTTGCACACTGTGCCAGAAAGTACAGCTTAGCACCACAATTTTCTGACCACTGACTACAGTCCTCAGCCACATTAACGTTTTTTGAGCATATGCAGATGTCATTTATATAGCATACCACAAGTGTTCAAAAGCGCCTAACGGAGGACAGTAAAAAAAAAATATATATATATTGCCATTGGTTTCTCGTGCTGCGGTTGTGAGAACTGCAGCAGGGGATTCCTTAAAGGTGTAACCCCTGGATGTGACATCATCTTGTTGTTAATAGGGAAGGCCGCAGCACTGGTGGCCCTAATAAAAAAAAACAAAAACACAGAGAAGATGCGATCCCCTGCAACAGCTGACACATCTGTGGCTGAGGAGCGCAATGTTGTGGCATTGCTTAGAATGGGACTGGTGCTGTTGCCATACCTTTGTAAGCACGTAAATGAAGGTTACCATGGAATGCAGTGTGGTGGCTGGTAAATTAAGCCCTAACCTGAAAATTTCTTTGGAGCACAAACACGCATGAATGCAGATCCGTCGAGCATTGATTTCAATGTGACCACGGCTGCTGCCGGCAGCCCTATTGAAAGCAATATGATGCTGGCAATCACTACAGTGATTTTTAGGGAAGGACTTGAAATATATATATTTTTTCTTTTTTATCCAAACTTATAATAATAATATATAAATATATATTCACCTCTCTGTCGCTGCCAAGTAAATATTTCCCGCAGGGAGTTCCCTTGTCATTTAAACAGTGTGACAGCACTGTCAATGAATGACCGAGCTCTGCCTGTGATTGGCTGAGCACTATGAACAATCACAGGCAGCGCTCAGCCATCATTTTATAAATGCCTGTGATTGGCTGAGCGCTCAGCCAATCAGATACAGACCTTTTAGCAGTCGGGGATTTTAAATCCCCGCCTACTGAAAGAGATACATAACAGTGCTGGGAGAATACTCGGCTGGACACATTTGAGGCCCGGCAGCAGTGGAGAGGGATATTTTTTGAATTTTTTTAACACCTGGCAGAGGATTTTTTAAAACCCTAATCGGTTCACCACCAGCATACATATGACATATGTCAAGCACAATCCCAAAAAACACTGCACAACAAACTGCTGGACAAACAAGTATTTTAATTGCCTCACAAAACTGTAAAAACATTAATTTCCAGCCATTATGGCCTTTAAAAGGCAAAGTAACATTTCAAATAAAGAACTGGTGCAATTTAAAACTCTCATAACGGAAAGTATGTGCGCGGCTCTTAGTCTTGGGACGGCTTCCTTGAGAAGTTGACTCTTGTCGAGCCGACGGGCCAGGGGCAAATTGAGGCAATGCAGCGCTGCGATATGAGAAGGACCTGCCTTAGGCATCTGCTGGAAGGGTTCTTGATGGCCCGCAATATAGCAGCCCATTGGAGGAGGCGGAGGGAGTGGCTGGGGAAAACGCTGTCTATATCATGTCCAGTCTGCATAGCGGGAAGAAATAGTGGCCAGCATTTCCCTAGCTGCAGGTTTATCCTGACTCACTTAGCCATAAGTTCTGCGATGCCAGCCTGCATTGGGAGGTGTAATTCACTAGGGAGCTGCCTCAGTGTCACCTTGACACTTTGTGCCACACCCTCGGAAAAATCGACAGTCGGTTTTTCACGGACAAAGCCCAGGACCTCATATTCCACTTGGTGCCATTGTTGATCATCTGCGGCATCTCTTCGGCGGCGACGTGATGACCACTGTGTTGGTTGGTGATGAGGCCTCTGGCTGTGTTTGAGGTGGTGCAAATGCAGTAGAAGGGCCTTCGCCTGCAGATTCTGCATCCTCTGTGCTCTATGTTTGAGGATAAATCCTCTTGGCCCGGCCGAGAATGTTATCTAAAGTCCTGCAAATACAGTATTTGAAATTTGTCACACCAGCACATTTATTTCAGAAACAGATGCACCCACACATGTTCAACTTAAGTAAACCAAAGCGCATTTTTAAAAGGAAAAGGGCCCAAAATTTTAAGATGCTTGGGGATGCGAAGAGCGCAAGCTACCCTCTAATTGTTCAAGATAGGACATTAGACCCGCCAAAGCTGTTGTACTGGAAAGAAGGCAGCACACAGATATGCGGGCAACAGCTGGCTGGAATCTGCCCAAACTCATTACTGAAATGCCACAAATTGAGCCCTAGACTGCTGACTGCAGGGGGTCGTAAACCGTGTGCAAACGGACATATTAACACTATTGGGTGCACACTTTAAAGCCATCTTCCTATTCCACAGCCAATACTGGCCACAGGCCTGTAATCTTAAAAATGTTCCCCATTTAAGGCCACCAAATTCTCCAAAGGTTTCTCGCTTGCAGGGTGTACCAAAAAGGGAAATTGCCGTTGGTTGCCGACTTACACGACTACAATTGCAAGCAAAAAGTCACAGCACGTCCTACAAGCTTTTACGGCTGAGAGTACTGCTAAGGTATGGTTGTATAGATGGGAGATTCCTGCAATGGGCCACTACACTGTGTACTGCATATGGGCACCGGTTCAATCACCAGCACGCCAACAGTACAGAGGCGGGGCGCAACAAACATCACATTTGAATAGATAGTTCGGTGCTGGGCCCTGGGTTCCACTCTAAAACAAGACCACGCTCCATTAACTGAGGGTGTCAGGGAGCATACGCTGGGGCAAGCGGCGGCCTTTCCTAAGGTTTGCATTGATGTTCAAGCAAACCAGCCAGCATTTAATTTATCAACGCAGCAAAAAAGTAAAAAGGAGGACATGATGCCCACGAATTAAATGGGTGCTCAGAAAAGGATTCTAATTAACTGAATTTGGCTATCAGAAAGTTTGATTGGCTAAACGAATCAAAGGCCTTTTAGACACCGATTTTCGTTCATCAACTGCTCAAAGCCGTCTTTTGAGCGATTTAATCAGTGTCTAATTGCACTGACATCGTGCAGTTTTCATTAAGCCGTCGCTAATTTTTCTGCATGCTAAAAGATCAGCAATCAGTTATCAGGGATTCACAGTGGGATACAGCTGATACTATTGTCTCATCTGTATCCCGCTTCCTGATGACAGGCGGGGTGTGAAGAACACAGCTGTGTTCCCAATACCCCGCTCGGAGCACTCAGCTGTATAACAGTCGGGCGCTCCGAGCAGAGAACAGCTGGATGCAGGAGACAAGCGGCCCTGCTTGTCTTTTGCATCCTTTACTCGGTGCACTTGACTGTATAACACACAGGTGCTGCAATCGGGGAACAGCTGAATGCAGAAGGCAAGGGGGCCCGCTTGTCTTCTGCATTTCACTGCTCGGAGCAGAAGGTGATCGCACAACGTTTGAGTGATCACCTTGCAAAAAGCACACAGTGATTATCGCTCAAAAATTGCTCAAACGTTCTTTTGAGCGATAAGCGTGGTGTCTAAACCAGCCATAGGATGTGTCCAAAACTTTTCTGTAACAAGGGTAGATGTAGTTGATTAATGTAATTACTTACTGTCGCAGCTGTAATATCTTGCGCATAAATCCATCCACACACACACAGAGTAATAGACAGGCAGGCAGGCGCGCGCAGACAGGCGCACACAGATGCAGGCAGGCGCACACAGACAGGCAGGCGCACGCAGACAGATAGAGAGGCGCACAGAGACAGACAGGCGCCCAGAGACGCAGACAGACAGGCGCACGCAGACAGGCGCCCAGAGACGCAGACAGACAGGCGCCCAGAGACGCAGACAGACAGGCGCACGCAGATAGACAGGCGCACAGAGACGCAGACAGACAGGCGCACGCAGATAGACAGGCGCACAGAGACGCAGACAGACAGGCGCACAGAGACGCAGACAGACAGGCGCACAGAGACGCAGACAGACAGGCGCACAGAGACGCAGACAGACAGGCGCACAGAGACGCAGACAGACAGGCGCACAGAGACGCAGACAGACAGGCGCACAGAGACGCAGACAGACAGACGCACAGAGACGCAGACAGACAGGCGCAGAGACGCAGACAGACAGGCGCAGAGACGCACAGACAGACAGGCGCGCGCACAGACAGACAGGCGCGCGCACAGACAGACAGGCGCGCGCACAGACAGACAGGCGCGCGCAGGCAGGCGAGCGCGCGCACAGGCAGGCGCAGACAGAGAGGCGCACGCAGACAGACAGGCGCACAGAGACGCAGACAGACAGGCGCACAGAGACGCAGGCGCAGAGACTCACAGAGACGCAGGCACAGAGACAGGCGCAAAGAGACGCAGACAGAATGGCGCACAGAGACGCAGACAGAATGGCGCACAGAGACGCAGACAGAATGGCGCACAGAGACGCAGACAGAATGGCGCACAGAGACGCAGACAGAATGTCGCACAGAGACGCAGACAGAATGGCGCACAGAGACGCAGACAGAATGGCGCACAGAGACGCAGACAGACAGGCAGGCGCGCGCGTACAGGCAGGCGCGCGCGCGTACAGACAGACAGGCAGGCGCGCGCGCACAGACAGGCAGGCGCGCGCGCACAGACAGGCAGGCGCGCGCGCACAGACAGGCAGGCGCGCGCGCACAGGCAGGCGCGCGCGCACAGGCAGGCGCGCGCGCACAGACAGGCAGGCGCGCGCACAGACAGGCAGGCGCGCGCACAGACAGGCAGGCGCGCGCAGACAGACAGGCGCGCGCACAGGCAGGCAGGCGCACGCAGACAGACAGGCGCACGCAGACAGGCGCACAGAGACGCAGACAGGCGCGCGCAGAGACGCAGACAGACAGGCGCAGAGACGCACAGAGACAGGCGCAGACAGGCGCACAGAGACAGACAGGCGCGCGCACAAACAGGCAGGCAGGCGCGCGCACAGACAGACAGGCGCACGCAGACAGACAGGCGCACAGAGACAAGCGCAGACAGACAGACAAACGCACAGAGACAGACAGGCGCAGAGACGCACAGAGACAGGCGCAGACAGGCGCACGCAGACAGACAGGCGCACGCAGACAGACAGGCGCACGCAGACAGACAGGCGCACGCAGATAGACAGGCGCACGCAGATGCAGGCAGGCGCACACAGACAGAGATGCACGCAGACAGACGCACAGACAGACAGATGCACAGAGACGCACGCACAGAGAGACGCACGCACAGACAGACACACACAGTCACAGACGCACGCACAGACAGACACACACCCCCATACATTTATATGCGAACACACAGTCACATCCATACATCCACACGCAGTCACATCCATCCACACACACACATCCGCGCGCACACAGTCACATCCATACACACAGTCGCGCGCACACATGCAGTCACATCCATTCCCGCGCACGCGTGCACACACGCAGTCACATCCATCCATCCGCGCGCGCGCACACACACATCCGCGCGCACAGTCACATCCATACACACAGTCGCGCGCACACATGCAGTCACATCCATTCCCGTGCACACACGCACAGTCACATCCATCCGCACGCACAGTCACATCCATCCATCCGCGCGCACACACACGCAGTCACCTCCATTCACGCGCTTGCGCACACACGCACAGTCACATCCATCCACGCGCACACACACACACGCAGTCACATCATCCACACGCGCGCACACACACGCATCCACACGCGCGCACGCACACACACACATGCAGTCACATCCATCCACGCGCACACACACACGCAGTCACATCCATCCACGCGCACACACACACGCAGTCACATCCATCCACGCGCACACACACACGCAGTCACATCCATCCACGCGCACACACACACGCAGTCACATCCATCCACGCGCACACACACACGCAGTCACATCCATCCACGCGCACGCGCACACACACACACACGCAGTCACATCCATCCGCGCGCACGCGCACACACACACACACGCAGTCACATCCATCCGCGCGCACGCGCACACACACACACACGCAGTCACATCCATCCGCGCGCGCGCGCGCGCACGCACGCACGCACGCACACACACACACACACACACACACACACACACACACACACACACACACACACACACACACACACACACACACACACACACACACTCACACACACACACACTCACACCCAGTCACACCCAGTCACACCCAGTCACACCCAGTCACATCCATCCACACACATAGACAGACACAGACAGACAGGCGCACGCAGATGCAGACAGGCAGGCGCACGCAGATGCAGACAGACAGGCAGGCACAGACAGACAGGCGCACACAGACAGTTACACAGACAGACACACACAGTCACACAGAGTCACAGACACACACCCCCATACATTTATATGCGAACACACAGTCACATACATCCATCCACACGCACACAATCACATCCATCCACACACACGCGCGTGCACACACACACACACACACACAGTCGCGCGCACACATGCAGTCACATCCATCCCCGCGTGCGTGCACACACGGTCACATCCATCCGCGCGCACACACGCACAGTCACATCCATCCACACGCACGCACGCACACACACGCAGTCACATCCATCCACACGCGCACACCCATCCACACACACATCCATCCACACACACACACCCCCCCAGTCACATCCATCCACACACATAGACAGACACAGAGTCACACAGACAGACAGGCGCACGCAGATGCAGACAGGCAGGCGCACACAGACAGATAGACAGGCGCAGACAGACAGAGACGCACAGAGATGCACGCAGACAGACGCACAGAGACAGACAGATGCACAGAGACGCACGCACAGACAGACGCACACACAGTCACAGACACACACCCCCATACATTTATATGCGAACACACAGTTACATCCATACATCCACACGCAGTCACATCCATCCACACACACACATCCGCGCGCACACAGTCACATCCATACACACAGTCGCGCGCACACATGCAGTCACATCCATTCCCGCGCACGCGTGCACACACGCACAGTCACATCCATCCGCGCGCACACACGCACAGTCACATCCATCCATCCGCGCGCACACACACGCAGTCACCTCCATTCACGCGCTTGCGCACACACGCACAGTCACATCCATCCACGCGCGCGCGCACACATCCATCCACGCGCGCGCGCGCGCGCACACACACACACACACAGTCACATCATCCACACGCGCACACACACGCATCCACATCCATCCACACGCGCGCGCACGCACACACACACACACACACACATGCAGTCACATCCATCCACGCGCACACACACACGCAGTCACATCCATCCACACGCACGCACACACACGCAGTCACATCCATCCACACGCGCACACAGTCACAGCCATACACACCCACATCCATCCACACCCACATCCATCCACACACACACACACCCCCAGTCACATCCATCCACACACATAGACAGACAGACACAGAGTCACATAGACAGACAGACACAGAGTCACACAGACAGACAGGCGCACGCAGATGCAGACAGACAGGCGCACGCAGACAGACAGACAGGCAGGCACAGACAGACAGGCGCACAGAGACGCACGCAGACAGACAGACAGACAGTTACACAGACAGACACACACAGTCACACACAGAGACACAGAGTCACAGACACACACACACACACACCCCCCCCATACATTTATATGCGAACACACAGTCACATCCATCCATCCATCCGCGCACACAGTCACATCCATCCACACGCGCACACAGTCACATCCATACACACACCCATCCACACACACACACACCCCCAGTCACATCCATCCACACACATAGACAGACAGACAGACACAGAGTCAGACAGACAGACAGGCACAGACAGACAGACGCACGCAGACAGACAGTTACACAGACAGACACACACAGTCACACACAGAGTCACAGACACACACCCCATCCACACACACCCCCATACATTTATATGCGAACACACAGTCACATCCATCCATCCATCCACACGCACACAATCACATCCATCCACACACACACACACACACACACACACACACACACACACACACACACACACACACACACACACACACACACACACACACACACACACACACACACAGTCACATCCATACACACAGTCGCGCGCACACATG
Organism: Eleutherodactylus coqui; assembly: GCF_035609145.1. Taxonomy (NCBI): domain Eukaryota; kingdom Metazoa; phylum Chordata; class Amphibia; order Anura; family Eleutherodactylidae; genus Eleutherodactylus; species Eleutherodactylus coqui. The sequence continues at coordinate 136,133,316 of NC_089846.1, read as the reverse complement.
CAGTCACATCCATCCCCGCGTGCGTGCACACACGGTCACATCCATCCGCGCGCACGCACGCACGGTCACATCCATCCGCGCGCACGCACGCACGGTCACATCCATCCGCGCGCACGCACGCACGGTCACATCCATCCACACGCACGCGCGCACGGTCACATCCATCCACACGCGCACACGGTCACATCCATCCACACGCGCACACGGTCACATCCATCCACACGCGCACACGGTCACATCCATCCACACGCGCACAGTCACATCCATCCACACGCGCACACAGTCACATCCATCCACACGCGCACACAGTCACATCCATCCACACGCGCACACAGTCACATCCATACACACCCACACCCATCCACACACACCCACACCCATCCACCCACACCCATCCACACACACACACACACACACACACACACCCAGTCACATCCATCCACACACATAGACAGACAGACACAGAGTCACACAGACAGACAGGCGCACGCAGATGCAGACAGACAGGCGCACGCAGACAGACAGACAGGCAGGCACAGACAGACAGGCGCACACAGACAGACAGGCACAGACAGACAGGCGCACAGAGACGCACGCAGACAGACAGTTACACAGACAGACACACACAGTCACACACAGAGTCACAGACACACACACACACACACACACACACACACCCCCATACATTTATATGCGAACACACAGTCACATCCATCCATCCGCGCACACAGTCACATCCATCCACACGCGCACACAGTCACATCCATACACACACCCATCCACACACACACACACACACCCCCAGTCACATCCATCCACACACATAGACAGACAGACACAGAGTCACACAGACAGACAGGCGCACGCAGATGCAGACAGACAGGCGCACACAGACAGACAGGCACAGACAGACAGACAGACGCACGCACGCAGACAGACAGTTACACAGACAGACACACACAGTCACACACAGAGTCACAGACACACACCCCATCCACACACACCCCCATACATTTATATGCGAACACACAGTCACATCCATCCATCCATCCATCCACACGCACACAATCACATCCATCCACACACACACACCCGCGCGCGCGCGCACACACACAGTCACATCCATACACACAGTCGCGCGCACACATGCAGTCACATCCATCCCCGCGTGCGTGCACACACGGTCACATCCATCCGCGCGCACACACACGCAGTCACATCCATCCGCGCGCACACGCAGTCACATCCATCCACACGCGCACACAGTCACATCCATACACACCCACACCCATCCACACATCCACACATCCACACACACACACACACACACACACACACACACACACACACACACACACACACACACACACACACACACACACACACCCCCAGTCACATCCATCCACACACATAGACAGACAGACACAGAGTCACACAGACAGACAGGCGCACGCAGATGCAGACAGACAGGCGCACGCAGATGCAGACAGACAGGCAGGCACAGACAGACAGGCACAGACAGACAGGCGCACACAGACAGACAGACGCACAGAGACGCACGCAGACAGACAGACAGTTACACAGACAGACACACACAGTCACACACACACACACACACACACACACACACACACACACACACCCCCATACATTTATATGCGAACACACAGTCACATCCATCCATCCACACGCACACAATCACATCCATCCATCCATCCATCCATCCATCCACACACACACACACACACACACACACACACACACACACACACACACACACACACACACACACACACACACACACACACACACACACACACACACACACACACACACACACACACACACCCGCGCACACATACACACACAGTCACATCCATACACACAGTCGCGCGCACACATGCAGTCACATCCATCCCCGCGTGCGTGCACACACGGTCACATCCATCCGCGCGCACACACGCACAGTCACATCCATCCACACGCACGCACACACACGCAGTCACATCCATGCACACGCGCACACAGTCACATCCATCCACACGCGCACACCCATCCACACACACACACCCCCAGTCACATCCATCCACACACATAGACAGACAGACACAGAGTCACACAGACAGACAGGCGCACGCAGATGCAGACAGACAGGTGCACGCAGATGCAGACAGACAGGCAGGCAGGCACAGACAGGCGCACACAGACAGACAGGCGCACACAGACAGACAGGCACAGACAGACAGACAGGCACAGACAGACAGGCGCACACAGACGCACGCAGACAGACAGACAGTTACACAGACAGACACACACAGTCACACACAGAGTCACAGACACACACCCCATCCACACACACCCCCATACATTTATATGCGAACACACAGTCACATCCATCCATCCATCCGCGCACACAGTCACATCCATCCACACGCGCACACAGTCACATCCATACACACACCCATCCACACACACACACACACACACCCCCAGTCACATCCATCCACACACATAGACAGACAGACAGACACAGAGTCACACAGACAGACAGGCGCACACAGACAGACAGACGCACGCAGACAGACAGTTACACAGACAGACACACACAGTCACACACAGAGTCACAGACACACACCCCATCCACACACACCCCCATACATTTATATGCGAACACACAGTCACATCCATCCACACGCACACAATCACATCCATCCACACACACACCCCCCCGCGCGCGCACACACACACACACACACACACACAGTCACATCCATACATACACACACACACACACACACACACACACACACACACCCACCCACACCCACACCCGCGCGCACACGCACACACACACACACACACACACACACACACACACACACACACAGTCACATCCATACACACAGTCGCGCGCGCACACATGCAGTCACATCCATCCCCGCGTGCGTGCACACACGGTCACATCCATCCGCGCGCACACACGCACAGTCACATCCATCCACACGCACACACACGCAGTCACATCCATCCACACGCGCACACAGTCACATCCATACACACCCACACCCATCCACACACACACACACACACACACACACACACACACACACACACCCCCAGTCACATCCATCCACACACATAGACAGACAGACACAGAGTCACACAGACAGACAGGCGCACGCAGATGCAGACAGACAGGCACAGACAGACAGGCACAGACAGACAGACGCACAGAGACGCACGCAGACAGACAGTTACACAGACAGACACACACAGTCACACACAGAGTCACAGACACAGACACACACCCCATCCACACACCCCCCCCATACATTTATATGCGAACACACAGTCACATCCATCCATCCACACGCACACAATCACATCCATCCACACACACACACACACACCCGCGCGCACACAGTCACATCCATACACACACACACACACACACACACAGTCACATCCATACACACAGTCGCGCGCACACATGCAGTCACATCCATCCCCGCGTGCGTGCACACACGGTCACATCCATCCGCGCGCACACACACGCAGTCACATCCATCCGCGCGCGCGCACACGCAGTCACATCCATCCACGCGCGCGCACAAGCAGTCACATCCATCCACGCGCGCGCACACACGCATCCACACGCGCGCACACACGCATCCACACGCGCGCGCACACACGCATCCACATCCATCCACACGCGCACACAGTCACATCCATCCACACGTGCACACAGTCACATCCATACACACCCACACCCATCCACACACACATCCATCCACACACACACACCCAGTCACATCCATCCACACACATAGACACAGAGTCACGCAGACAGACAGACGCACAGAGACAGACGCATGCAGACAGACAGGCGCACGCAGACAGACAGGCGCACACAGATGCAGACAGACCGGCGCACGCAGACAGACCGGCGCACGCAGACAGACAGGCGCACACAGACAGACAGACAGGCGCACGCAGACAGACAGACAGGCGCACGCAGACAGGCGCACGCAGGCAGACAGGCACAGACAGACAGGCGCACACAGATGCAGACAGGCAGGCGCACACAGACAGGAGCACACAGACAGATAGACGCAGACAGACAGACGCACACAGATGCACGCAGACAGACGCACAGAGACAGACAGATGGACAGAGACGCACGCACAGACAGACGCACGCACAAACAGACACACACAGTCACAGACACACACCCCCATACATTTATATGCGAACACACAGTCACATCCATACATCCACACGCAGTCACATCCATCCACACACACACATCCGCGCGCACAGTCACATCCATACACACAGTCGCGCGCACACATGCAGTCACATCCATTCCCGCGCACGCATGCACACGCACGGTCACATCCATCCGCGCACACACACGCACAGTCACATCCATCCATCCATCCGCGCGCACACACACGCAGTCACCTCCATTCACGCGCTTGCGCACACACGCAGTCACATCCATCCACGCGCGCGCGCGCACATCCATCCACGCGCGCGCACACACGCAGTCACATCATCCACACGCGCACACACACGCATCCACATCCACATCCATCCACACGCGCACGCACACACACGCAGTCACATCCATCCACACGCAGTCACATCCATCCACACGCGCACAGTCACATCCATACACACCCACACCCATCCACACACACATCCATCCACACACACACACACACACACCCACACACACCCAGTCACATCCATCCACACACATAGACAGACAGACACAGAGTCACACAGACAGGCGCACGCAGATGCAGACAGACAGGCGCACACAGACAGGCACAGACAGACAGGCGCACACAGACAGGCACAGACAGACAGACGCACAGAGACGCACGCAGACAGACAGACAGTTACACAGACAGACACACACAGTCACACACAGTCACAGACACACACCCCATCCACTTATATGCGAACACAGTCACATCCATCCACACACACACACGCACGCACACACACACACGCACACACACACACACACACACACACACACACACACACACACACACACACACACACACACACAGTCACATCCATACACACAGTCGCGCGCGCACACATGCAGTCACATCCATCCCCGCGTGCGTGCACACACGGTCACATCCATCCGCGCGCACACACACGCACAGTCACATCCATCCACACGCGCACACAGTCACATCCATCCACACGCGCACACCCATCCACACACACACACACACCCCCAGTCACATCCATCCACACACATAGACAGACAGACACAGAGTCACACAGACAGACAGGCGCACGCAGATGCAGACAGACAGGCGCACGCAGATGCAGACAGGCACAGACAGACAGGCGCACACAGACAGACAGGCACAGACAGACAGACGCACAGAGACGCACGCAGACAGACAGTTACACAGACAGACACACACAGTCACACACAGAGTCACAGACACACACCCCATCCACACACACCCCCATACATGTATATGCGAACACACAGTCACATCCATCCATCCACACGCACACAATCACATCCATCCATCCACACACACCCGCGCGCACACACACACACACAGTCACATCCATACACACAGTCGCGCGCACACATGCAGTCACATCCATCCCCGCGTGCGTGCACACACGGTCACATCCATCCGCGCGCACACACGCACAGTCACATCCATCCACACGCACGCACACACGCGCAGTCACATCCATCCACACGCGCACACCCATCCACACACACATCCATCCACACACACACACCCCCCCAGTCACATCCATCCACACACATAGACAGACAGACACAGAGTCACAGAGACAGACAGGCGCACGCAGATGCAGACAGACAGGCGCACGCAGATGCAGACAGACAGGCGCACACAGACAGGCGCACAGAGACGCACGCAGACAGACAGTTACACAGACAGACACACAGAGTCACAGACACAGACACACACCCCATCCACACACACCCCCATACATTTATATGCGAACACAGTCACATCCATCCATCCACACGCACACAATCACATCCATCCACACACACACACACACACACACACACACACACACACATGCAGTCACATCCATCCCCGCGTGCGTGCACACACGGTCACATCCATCCGCGCGCACACACGCACAGTCACATCCATCCACGCGCGCGCACACACGCACAGTCACATCCATCCGCGCGCGCGCACACACGCACAGTCACATCCATCCGCGCGCGCGCACACACGCGCAGTCACATCCATCCGCGCGCGCGCACACACACGCAGTCACATCCATCCACGCGCTCACACGCACAGTCACATCCATCCACGCGCGCGCACAAGCAGTCACATCCATCCACACGCGCACACACACGCATCCACATCCATCCACACGCGCGCACACACACGCATCCACATCCATCCACACGCGCACAGTCACATCCATCCACACGCGCACACAGTCACATTCATACACACCCACACCCATCCACACACACATCCCCAGTCACATCCATCCACACACATAGACAGACACAGAGTCACGCAGACAGACAGACAGACGCACAGAGACAGGCGCACGCAGACAGACAGGCGCACGCAGACAGACAGACAGGCGCATGCAGACAGACAGACAGGCGCACACAGACAGACAGGCACAGACAGACAGGCGCACAGAGACGCACGCAGACAGACAGACAGACAGTTACACAGACACACACAGTCACACACAGAGTCACAGACACACACCCCATCCACACACCCCCCCATACATTTATATGCGAACACAGTCACATCCATCCATCCACACGCACACAATCACATCCATCTCCACACACACACACACACAGTCACATCCATACACACAGTCGCGCGCACACATGCAGTCACATCCATCCCCGCGTGCGTGCACACACGGTCACATCCATCCGCGCGCACACACGCAGTCACATCCATCCGCGCGCGCGCACACACACGCAGTCACATCCATCCGCGCGCACACACGCAGTCACATCCATCCGCGCGCGCGCACACACACGCAGTCACATCCATCCACGCGCTCACACGCAGTCACATCCATCCACGCGCGCGCACAAGCAGTCACATCCATCCACACGCGCACACACACACGCATCCACATCCATCCACACGCGCGCGCACACAGTCACATCCATCCACACGCGCACACAGTCACATCCATACACACCCACACCCATCCACACACACATCCATCCACACACACACCCCCAGTCACATCCATCCACACACATAGACAGACACAGAGTCACGCAGACAGACGCACAGAGACAGGCGCACGCAGACAGACAGACAGGCGCAGGCAGGCGCAGACAGACAGGCAGACGCACACAGACAGATAGACGCACAGAGACGCACGCAGACAGACAGGCAGACGCACAGAGACGCACACAGACAGACGCACAGAGACGCACGCAGACAGACAGACGCACGCACAGACAGTCACACAGACAGACACAGTTACACAGACAGACACACAGTCACAGACACCCCCCCCCCCCCATACATTTATATGCGAACACAGTCACATCCATCCATCCACACGCACAGTCACATCCATCCACACACACAGTCACATCCATACACACACAGTCGCGCGCACACATGCAGTCACATCCATCCCCACGCGCGTGTGCACACACGCAGTCACATCCATCCATCCGCGCGCACACACGCAGTCACATCCATCCGCGCGCGCGCACACACACGCGCAGTCACATCCATCCACACGCGCACAGTCACATCCATCCACACGCGCACAGTCACATCCATCCACACGCGCACAGTCACATCCATCCATCCGCGCACAGTCACATCCATCCATCCGCGCACAGTCACATCCATCCATCCGCGCACAGTCACATCCATCCATCCACACGCACACACAGTCACATCCATCCACACACACACATCCATCCATCCATCCATCCATCCATCGGCACACAGTCACATCCATCCATCCACAGGCACACAGTCACATCCATCCACACGCAGTCACATCCATCCATCCACACGCACAGTCACATCACGCAGTCACATCCATCCACACACAATCACATCCATCTATCACACGCACACACAGTCACATCCATCCGCACACACGCACACCCACCCACCCACCGGTGCACAGTCACATCCATCCATCCACATGCGCACGCACAGTCACATCCATAAACCCACATGCGCACGCACAGTCACATCCATAAACCCACATGCGCACGCACAGTCACATCCATTCATCCACAAGCTCGCGCAGTCACATCCATTCATCCACAAGCTCGCGCAGTCACATCCATTCATCCACAAGCTCGCGCAGTCACATCCATTCATCCACAAGCTCGCGCAGTCACCTTTATTCATTCATCCACACACGCGCGCGCAGTCACCTTTATTCATTCATCCACACACGCGCGCGCAGTCACCTTTATTCATTCATCCACACGCGCGCGCGCAGTCACCTTTATTCATTCATCCACACGCGCGCGCGCAGTCACCTTTATTCATTCATCCACACGCGCGCGCGCAGTCATCTTTATTCATTCATCCACACACGCGCGCGCAGTCATCTTTATTCATTCATCCACACACGCGCGCGCAGTCACCTTTATTCATTCATCCACACACGCGCGCGCAGTCACCTTTATTCATTCATCCACACGCGCGCGCAGTCACCTTTATTCATTCATCCACACACGCGCGCACGCGCAGTCACCTTTATTCATTCATCCACACGCGCGCAGTCACATCCATACGCGCGCGCCGTACACACACAGTCCCATCCATCCACCCACCCGCACACAGTCACATTCATCCACCCACACGCACGCAGTCACATTCATCCATCCACATGCAGTCACATCCATCCATCCACACAGTCACATCCATCCACATGCACACACCCATCCATCCATATACAGTCACACCCATCCATCCACACGCAGTCACATCCATCCACATACCAATCCATCCTTCCATCCATATACACACACCCATCCATATACGCACACACCCATCCATATACACAGTCACACCCATCCACACAGTCACCCATCCATCCACACAGTCACATCCGCACGCACACCCACCCATCCGTCTACACACCCATCCATACACACACACACCTACCCATATACACACAACCATCCCCCCCCCCCCACACACACACACACACACACACACACACACAACCATCCCGCGCGCGCACACACACGCACAACCATCCCCCACGCACACACCCATCCATCCACATCCGCACCCCATCCATACACGCACAGACCCATCGATATACACGCAAACAACCAACGATATATTTATTACTGTGTGTGAGTGTATATCTACTATGTTATTGTATATATCTAGCTAAGAAAGGATCCTTCACCCCACCGCCGGGCCACGACAACCCTTCAGCACGACCACGCACCCACTACCGGGCCCCGGAACCCCACCAGCAGGACCACGCAAGAACCAGATCCTGGAAAATCGACCCTTGAGCTGACCATCTCCCTGTAAAACATTCATTTATATAATTATTTTGTATAGATTATATATTTATGTATTTTTGTATAAATCTTTGTGTTCATTTGTAAATATAGTTTATATTTTTCATAAAAATATATTGTTTACTTGTTTATATTGTATTAAAAATATTCTTTAGTGCAGTGTATATTGAATGTAGTTGGGCACAAAACTAGTGCTGCAACGTAGATGTCCACTTACGACTGCTGGCTGCGCACTTGGGCCGTCCACGGTCTGAGGCCACTGCGGGGGTCAATATTTCTACCGTGGGGGACACTTACCACTGAGTGCACCGTGGGGGACAGTTGCTACTATCGGGGCTCTTGTGGGGGTCACTATTACTACTGAAGCCACTGTGGGGGTTACTACTGAGTGCACTGCGGGGGTCACTATCACTACTGAGGCCACTCTGCAGGTGGCAGCATAAATCAAGCTGACTTACGGTATGGTGTAAATGCTGCAGAATGTCCACAATTTCCATTGCAAATTCCGCAGCATTCCTGCATCTAAAAAAACTGAAAAACTGTACCATTGTTGCAGATTTTGACTGAAAAATCAAAATCCGCAGTTGATTTCATACTATGCGATGCTCCCCCTTACTTCCTTTGTAGACTTCTTGCAGTAAGTGCTCCCTAGGTAAGGGCACTACAGACCGCTGGGAAGCGGAAGCCGGGGAGTACTGACAGTGGAAGGCTTACAGAGGAGGACCACATAGTATGAAATCCTTTGCAGGTATACGGCTGATTTTCAGTCAAAATTCGCACAAATGGTACAGATTTTGACTTTTTTTGGATACAGAAATGCTGCGGAATTTTGCTTAGTCTTTTTTGAAACAGCCCTGTACTTTTTATAGCGACAGAGGTAAAATCATTACTCGTGGTAAGCCCCGCCCCTGACCACACCCCTCCCACTGGCCTCCTGAGTTCTGTCAGGCTTCCGTGCAATCCCCAGCATCGGCAGAACGTCGGTGGCTGGTAACGGGGTTTGTAAACCCTGCCTCCAGCAAATGATTGCTCTGATTGGTTCTGGAGTGCCATGGCTTAGCCAATCAGGTGGGATTTTCAAACCTCGTCACCAGCAAGCTATGCTCTGTCGGCGCTGAGGACTGCATGGAAGCCTGCCGGAGGGCCAGAGACCAGAGGGAGGGACCCAGGCTCCTGTTAGGTGAGTATGAACACGGTAGTAGCTCCTCAATACCTGTAAGGGTGCAGCTGTTATTATGCTGACAGACAAAATATGAAAGTAAGACATTAGTATAGAACAGTATAAAGAGTATACACAGAAATCATAGGGCACCCTAGCAAAAATCAGTAAAGGCCTCACCTAGAGAGAGCTTTGCAAAGGTTACAGGCTGTGCAATCTTTGGCAGTCTCATAGAGATGAATGCAGTGGTAGCATGTATGCTAGGTTGCCAATCCATTGATACAGAAGAACAGGGAATTGATGAGGGTCCTAGTGTTTGGAGCCACACCAATCAGGCACTAATCTCCTATTCTATGCGTAGGAAAATGCTCTGACTTTGTGAGAAGCAGTTCAGTGAAAGGTTCTCCATTACTAGTTATCCCACAGAAGTTGCAGGGTTTACCTCTATTGTACAAATCTCTTCATTCTGAATTTGATAAAAGGTATTTTCTGGTCAAATACTATTGATGACATCATCAATAGTACTATTGATCGGCCCGAGTCCGGCGCTCCACGCCGACCTCCCGTGTTGTGGCCGGCACTTCTAACTGCAGGCACTGCTCCGGTCGATGCAGATCTTCCTTCGCGGATGGATCTTCTTTCTTCGCCCCAGCGGATGTGCCCGGCACATGCGCGCGGCACGCTGCTGGTGTGCTGAGCACATCCGCCGGGCCGAAGAAAGAAGATCCGGCCACAAAGGAAAGAAGATCTGCATCGTCCGTCGCAGGTGAGTTTATTCTGATTTTTCGACCTCATGTCCGCGGGGCAGGGGGGACCTGCTGCGGATTCTACATGAAGAATCCGCGGCGGCCTGATTTTCCCCGTGGACATGAAGCCTAAGTGTGCATCCATTCGACACCACCCAAATTTGGGATATTGGTGCGTGCAGCTGGCATCCTCCTTTTTTTATGGTAAACGATCCAAGCAGCACAGGACACAGTTCACACTAACACAGTACGGAACGCATACACAACTAAACAAGACTGTTAACACCATGTCTGCTATCTATCAGAAAATTCTCTTCTCACCCCCCTACAGTCTGGTTTACGCTCTCTACACGCGACAGAAATCATCCTTACAAAAGTGTCAAATGACCTCCTAACAAACCAAAACGAGGGGCGACTATTCCCTACTGATCCTTCTCGACCTCTCCGCAGCATTTGACACTATTGCCCACAAACTCCTCAACATGCTCTGCTCTATCAGCCTAAAGGGCACTGCTCTCTCCTGGTTCTCCTACCTATCTGACCACTCCTTCGGTGTCTCCTTCCCTGGCTCTACCTCCTCTCCTCGCTGTTGGGGTCCTCCAGGGCTCGGTCTTCGGCCCCCTTCTCTTCTCCATCCAATAGCCCCTATCGGACAAACCATCAGGAGTTTTGGCTTTCACTACCAACCCTATGCTGATGGCACCCAGTTATACACCTCTTCCCGGGACATCACAGCACCATTCCTTCAGAACGCCACCGACTGTCTGTCCGCTGTCTCTAACACTATGTCCTCTCTATTCCTAATACTAAACCTTTTAAAAACTGACAGCTGTTATGACCACGCAACAATAAAATTGATCCTGTTTGGCTAATCCTGACTATATGGATTTCTGTTACACCTCTTGACGCTGCTTCATTCTCTGGACATAGTGGATTGTTTACCATCTCTGGGGGAGTTAGGTCCTTAGGTTCCAATGCGGGCTTGTCGCTATCAAGACAATAGCCCTGCTTGCAGGCAGGTTCCCTGTGTTTAGTTGTCTTGTTAGAGTAGGGAGCCGTGAAACAACGAGGACCCTTGATGTGGGCTTACGTGACTTGGTCAATCTACAAACTAATACCTCGTACTGTTATAGCGATTTCTATCTGGCGACGTATGCAGGTATGTATGGTTCGTGTTTTGGTCGCCAGTCCATGTTCCATCGGAGTTCATGAGTGTGAAAGATGTAACACCATAGTCCATACAACATGCTTTATTTGGCGTGCAGTTTTGAAATCCACATGACAAAAAAAATGTGGCGAGTCACTTCCTGACACGGATTCTGCATGGAATCTGAGTAAGGTTTTTCAAATGGGGATTAGCCCCATTAAATTAAACTAATCCGCCTGCAGATCCACAACAGCCAATATGTAATTCTGCAACAGATTAACAACTATTTAGCCTACTGAGCCCCATGGATTACAATTGTCTCAATTCACCCAGGGAATTACAATATTCTCAACCCTTGTGAATTGCAAATTTTTAGCCGACCAAACTTGGTGAATTACAAGAAATGTTCTTTACTCCACTTTGTTGCTGAAACTTGTGTATTAAAAATAAACTGCAGTTTTACGGGGCGTTATAAACCCGTATATTCCCACCACTCCATAAGGTAACTAATACGGACTTTCTTAGAGTCGGTTGTCTATCCTTAGTCGCCTTCTCCTTCTTATCAAACTGTTTAATACAATTTTTATACCTAAAACATGCAATACAATATAACATGACGGGTCACAAATAAGATTCCAGTAAAGGGCAGCACAAAAATACAAACACACCCAACAAAAAAGTGCAATATATGCCAAATTATCAAAAACTATGTAAACTTTATTAAGAAACAATCTCACATAGTGAAAAAAACACACTAAACACCTCAGATACAAAGTCTACAAGAGTGAATGGCTAATACATTTATATCACTATAGATAAAGCAGAATGTAACATGCTAATCTCAATGAATACCTAGTATATAAAGGCAAACAAATACACAAAGTGCTGATCAGTAACATATATATCCTATATATGTCCTGTGAACAGAGGCATAGTGAATAAAGGCCCATTTAGACACAATTTTCGCTCAAAAGCCATCTTTTCAGCTATAATTGCTGTGTCTAACGGCACTGACATCGTGTAGTTTTCGTTAAACCATCTCTGATCTTTCAGCATGCTGAAAGACAACAATCAGCCTTATCAGGAATTCACAGCAGGATACAACTGATACTATTGTTTCAGCTGTATCCCACTCCCTGAACACAGGCGGGGTATGAAGAACAGAGCGGCCCAGCAGTGTTTTCTATACCCCGCTTGGAGCGCTCGGCTGTATAACAGTTGGATGCAGAAGACAAGCGGCTCCACTTGTGTTCTGCATCCCCCACTCGGAGCGCAAGGTGATCGATCGCTCAATGTTTGAGCGATCGCCTTGCCCTGTAAATGCACACGACGATTATCGCTCAAAAGACATCTTTTGAGCGATAATCGTCTAAATGGGCCTTTACTCATTCACAAATCTATATTATATTATACTGCCGCATCAACATTGTTACAAATCATGTTGCATCCTGTGTACAAATATGACTAAAAAGGAAGAAAAATATGTTTATCAAATGAAAAGAGGGGGGAATATCCAAGGAAGAATATCATTCGGTCTGCAGAAACTGTTGGGCAAGTGTCAGAAAAGCTAAAGGTAATAATGAGGCTTGCAACAGGCCAAAATCAATAAAAAAAGGATTGGGGGGGGGGGGGGGGGGGAGGGGGGGTAAGTAAAAAGCAAAAGAAAATTCAAAGATGTTATTGGATGCTTACAAGATGAAAATGGTGAATTGGTTAAGAATGATGTTGAGTAGGTCGAACTTTTAAATTCCAATGTTTTATCTGTTTTCTCTCAAAGTAGATCCAGGAAACTACAGGCCTGTGAGCCTGACTTCTATACTGGAAAAGATCCTTGAACAAATTATTAAACAGCATGTATGCAAGTACTTGGATGAAAACAGAGTAACCAGAGCCAGCATGAGTTTGTAACAAACAAGTCGTGTCAGACTAATCTAATTTCCTTCTATGACACAATCACTGACTGGGTTCATCAGGGAAATGCAGTGGATATAGTATATCTTGACTTTAGTAAAGCATTTGACAAAGTATCTCATACCATAATAATTGAAAAAATGACCAAATCTGGGATTGACAAGGCAACTATTAGGTGGATTCACAACTGGCTGAGTGATCAGTAGTACTGAAAGAGTGGTCATAAATGGCTGCACATCCAAGTGGAAGAATGTATCAAGTGGGGTACCACAAGGCTCTGTCCTGGGCCCAGTGTTGGTCAACATTTCTATAAATGATCTGGAGGAGGGAATTGAGGACCTGATCAAATTTGCCAACAAGACAAAGCTAGGAGGGATAGCTAACACTAGGGAAGAGAGAGAGCATTTAAAAAGATGTAAACAGACTTGAACAGATGGCAGCAACTAACAGAATGGAATTAAACAAGGAGAAATGCAAAGTCCTAAATCTGGGCAAGAAAAACACGCAGAATGGGAGGAATTGGGCTAAGCAACAGCACATGTGAAAAGACTTGGGTATACTAATAGATCATAGACTGAACATGAGTCAACAGTGTGATGCAGCAGCAAAAAAGACACACAATTCTGGGAAGTATTAAGAGAAGCATAGAGTCTAGATCACATGAGGTCATTATCCCCCTCTACTCTTCCTTAGTCAGACCTCATCTGGAATATTGTGTCCAGTTCTGGGCACCCCACTTAAAAAAAGACACAGAACTGGAGCAAGTTCAGAGAAGAGTTACAAAAATTGAGAGCGGTCTGCAAATCATGTCCTATGAGGAACGTTTAATGGATCTGGGAATGTTTAGCAGAAGAGAAGGCTGAGAGGAGACTTAATAGCTGTCTACAGCCCTGTCATGGAATATAAAGTGTTAAGTTTCAGAATACAATAAGTGTATGTTTCTTACCCTGTATTGGACTATTGACTAGAGATGAGCGAGTATACTTGCTAAAGGCAATTGCGGGGGGGAGAGAGGGAGAGATCTCCCCTCCGTTCTGCCCCGCTCCCCCGCAGCTCCCTGCCCACTGCCGGCACCCGAACCTTCCGTCTCGAGTGGGCAGGTACTCACTAAAGGCAATGCTCACTCGAGCAATTGCCTTTAGTGAGTATACTCGCTGATCTCTACTATTGACCCTTAAATAGAAGACTTAAACCTATGCTTTGTAGTGCCAGGAACTAGGATTTTAAGATAGGAAGTCAACAGACAAATTAAATAAGGCTAAGCTATGTTAGCAGAGAAGACACACAAGTATTGTCTAATGCAACAGCAATATCCTGACTTAGGTAATTTCTATGTCTGAGACGGGCCTTAAGAGCTTTGAGACTATTTGGTAGATGTCAATAAGTCTTATGATCAATAAGTATTTTCACCTTTGTAACAGTAAGCTACGTAACACTAATCTTTGTACCAAGCAACATTTGGATACGCCCTCCTCTTCCTGTATAAGAGTTGGCAATGTTGATAATAAAGTAGAATTCATTTGAGAAGTGTCTTGACATAACATGGAGTGATTTCATGCTATTGATGGATAATGCTAGCAAAATCTCCTCATCACGGGCTTCCATATCTACCAATTTGGCACCTGGCAACAAGGTCATCAGATCGGTACCGCTGTGGTCCGATAACAGCCCTATTCTCATCTGCACAAGGAAAGACTAGAAGCAATGGGATGAAACTGAAAGGGAGGAGACACAAATTAGATATTAGACAGTGAGGGGATCCATGAGTGGAACAGGTTACCACAGGAGGTGGGGAGTTCTCCTTCAATGGAAATGTTCAAACAAAGGCTGGACAAATATCTGTCTGGGATGATTTAGTGATCCTGCACTGAGCAGAGGGTTGGACCCGATGACCCTGGAGGTCCCTTCCAACTCTACCATTCTATGATTCTATAGGGTCCACAGCTACAGAGGTCACATTCCTGCGTAGGTAAGCTGGCAATACTATATCTCCCAAGAAAGTGAAGCGGTAACTACACCATGGCATATTTTTCAAACTTCGATCTTGCCATAGTAATGCCCATACTTATATAACTAAAGGGGCTAACCGGGCTTAAAACAATTAATACGGCAAATGTGAACCCAGCCCTATTGTTTTCTACTGGTGATTTGGGAACAGAGTAGCGCAGCACGTTCAGGTGTTTCCGTAATTTCCGACCACTCCCGCCTATGGCCTACTGTTAGGCCTGGGGTAGTAGGGGCCATAACTCAAGATATGTGTGGCTTCCAGAGGGACTGTTCCTGTGCATATACAGTAAAAGTTGAGATGGGAATACCCTTTTAGGGTTATACAGATTCTTATTTCAGCCACTAGTGTCTTAAGTCAAGTAAATACAATTCTGTAATAGGAAACTCACAAATTAGTTGTATTATGAAACATTTTACAGCTTTCTAATATACCGTGTCTATCAGCTGATTACCCTTTTCAAAACGTAGAAATCAGAGGCCGCAGTGTCACCGTCCGTTCCCCTGGCATGAGCACTGACATCCTAGGGGAAGCGTGGTGCTGCGGCCTCTAATTGGCTGCAGTGGTCACCTGACTTGCACTGTAAGCATAGACCGGGAGAGTTGTGGGAGCCATTGTGCTGCATCCTGGTGGGAGGGGAGTGGGGAGTATTGCTGCTTTTATTACTTTAACACCAAGCCAGCTGATCCTTTTTTTTTGTAGGATAACCCCTTTAACTTTTTATCACTCAATGACCAAGTATTATTCAAACTCCTAATACAACCTCAGTCATAAGTCACTTTATAATTAACCCCTTAATGACCAGCCCATAGTGTTTTTACGTCCTCAGCAAGTGGGCTTTATTCTCTGAGGACGTAAAAACATGTGTCCTGCAGAGAATAGAGCCCCGTGGGCTGAGGACGTGACAGCTCCATGCTGTCGGTGTCCGCAGGTAGTCCCCTCGGCATTGCGATCGGCGCTATCCAATCGATAGCAACGATCGCAAAAAAGTAAATAAAAGTGCCCCAAAAGTTAGATATTCAGCTGCCCTGATAGATTGGAACCATCAGGGGAGCTGAAAATTCTCACCTGTCTTGTCGGCGGTGTCCCCCGGAGATCTGGTCCTCCTGGACCCGCCGGCGGCCTTCTGCGCATGCACGCCAGACGATTACGTCACGCGCATGCGCAGAAACCCGGGAGCCCCCGGCAAATTCAAAACCTCCTGGCTCCTGAAGGTAGCCGGGAACCAGGAGGTGTTACCGAGGACCGCGGTGAGCGGTCCCCGGGCCCGCGATCGCCACTATCCATCGTATAGCGGCGATCGCGAAAAAGTTTGAAAAGTAAAAAAAAATGCTAGTTTCACCTCCCCTCATGGATCGGATCCATGAGGGGAGGTAAAAATACTCACCTAAGTCGTCCCCGATGTCCCGGGTGCCCGAATCCCCGTCTGCGCATGCGCGCCCGATGATTGACATCGGGCGCGTGCACAGAGGGGCTTGAGCCCCGGGAAATTTAAAATTCCTCTGCTCCAGGCTGTGTAGCCTGGAACAGAGGGATGTCACTGGAGACATGACCACTGTCATCCAATGGATGACAGTGATCATGTATAGTAAAAAAAAAAAGTTTTAAAAAAGTTTAAAAAGTGTACGTTTCATCTCCCCTCACGGATCATATCCGTGAGGGAGGATCAAAGTACGCACATAAGGCCCCCAGATTTATCCACGGACCTTGCCCCAGCTTCTGCGCACACGCCCGTCGCCAAAAAGGCAGACGCATGCGCAAAAGCTGTGGATTGCCAGGATAATTGAAAATCTCCCTGCTCCTGGCTACAAAACTGAGCCAAGAGCCCGGAGATTTCACGGCGGGCTGCGGTGAGCGGTTCCTGATCACGTGTTCGCCGTTATCCAATGGATAATGGCGATCACGTAAAAATTTTTAAAAAAATTTGAAGTTTCATCTCCCCTCACCGATGCGATCGATGAGAGGAGATGAAACGTTTTACCGAAGGCCTCCGTATTTGAACCCCGATGCAATCCTCATCCGTGAACTTACCCGGATTCTACACATGCGACCGCCGGCAAAACACCGGACACATGCGCAGGAGTCGGGGAGCCCAGGAAACTTAAAGTCTCCTTGCTCCCAGCGACCAACGGTCGCCGAGAGCCTGAAGCAGTGACAGGTGGCCTCGTTGAGCTGTTCCCGGTCACGTGATAAAAAGGTAGCGATCTACCTTAGGTCGGTCTCACATGACTGGATAGGAATTACGGATTCCGCATGCGTCTGATCCGCGGTAATACGCAGATCAATTGCATTGGATTACCCAATTCCGCTCACATTAGCGGGTCTGAATTGTGTAATCCACTCGCAGAAAAGAGAACGCAGCAGGTTCTATTTTACCGCGGCTATCCGCAGCATAGAGCCCATTGTGCTCCATGGTCGCAGATATACCCGCAGCCCATACGCAACTACGTTGTATACGTGCTGCGGGTACCCACGTCATCGCTAAGCGGCGGTGCGGGAAATA
Source organism: Eleutherodactylus coqui (assembly GCF_035609145.1). NCBI lineage: Eukaryota > Metazoa > Chordata > Amphibia > Anura > Eleutherodactylidae > Eleutherodactylus > Eleutherodactylus coqui. The sequence goes on along the minus strand of NC_089846.1, from coordinate 136,114,289 downwards.
CAAACAAAAAAAAGGTGTACTGCACATGACCGCCTGTGTGAGTAGGCAGTTATGCGCAGTACATTACGCGGCCGTACGCAGGGTCAGAGCCAGGCTCACAGCTGGGATCTGCTGCGGGCCTCCGCAAGCGGATTCCGCCTGCACCCGCGTGAGCCCGGCGTTATTCAGACCGCTACCTGTGGTACGTATTTTACAAGAAGCCCCGGGAACGTTCGCCTTCCTGCAGTTCCAGGAGCAGCTAGTTGAGCGCCTTCTGTGTGAGACCGCCACACCTCAGCAAGCTTACAGAGACTCACGGAACGCCACTTTTTACACCCCATACCTGCTACTGAGGTCAAGAAATGACCCCCAAAAAGCATGAGAGAAGGGGGGATACCGGTTTTATTGCCCCATAGGCCCATTCCAACCAGCCTCCGTAATTACCCCTGTCGTCGGAAATACTACACAGTTCACATTATTACTTTTATCTAAGATTTGCGAACGCCAAAAAGGGCGCGGAATGTGTGGGGGAGGGGGGAAATTTTAGGGAGTCAATTTTTATTCCGTTCAAATAAGCAATGGGGCTTGGGATTTATTCAGTTGTGCCCTGAAATCCAACGAGTGTTCCCTCCTTTATAGGCCTTGCCATGGGTCCTGTAAGTAGATGATGGCCACAAGGGGTATGTTTCTGAACACGGGACAAACAGGGGTATCCGTTTTGCGGTAAAAGTCATCATTTATATGTGTGCTGTACAAAAAAACCTGTTTTTAAATTGACGCAATAGCCCAAAAAATGAAAATCGTAATTTTTTTCTTACTGCTTTGCTTAGATCTATTCACAAAAAGTAGGGTTAAAATACACAGTACACCTCTAGATAAATTCGTTAAGGGGTCTAGTTTTCAAAATGGGGTCATTTGTGGGGGTTCTCTATGGTTTTGGGCACTCAAGAACTCTACAAGTGGGCAATGGGGCCTAAAAGGACTTCAAGCAAAATCTATGTTCTGAAAGCCACCGATTACTCCTTTCATTTTGGGCCCCGTTGTGCATGCGGACATAAGATTAGGTCCAAAATGGGTATATTACTAAAAACAGCACAAGGAGGGGTATCCATTTTGGGGTGCAAGTCTTCCTTCATATGTGTGCTGTACAAAAAAAGCTGTTTTTAAAATTACAGGATTGCCAAAAAAACTAAAATTCTAATTTTTTCCTTTTGCTTGGCTTAAATTCATTCAATAACTGTGGGGTCAAAATATGCAGTACACCCCTAGATAAATTCCTTAAGGGGTCTAGTTTTCAAAATGTGGATCACCGATGGGAACCAATAAGGATAAAACGTAACTTTTATTAATAAAAGATATTAAAAGAACTGCGTAAATGGATCTATATTAGGATTTACTATGCACTCATATGGAGGTTGGTAATTGTGGACATATAGAATCTATAGCGTTACAAGACAGATGAGCTATAGGCTCTATGAATGTCCGCTCTACGCTTATCATAATCTGCCACTTTAATATAAAGTGTAGTGGTTGTGTCACAGTATTACACTCAGCGCTGAGTCAAAGCTAACGGCAGAGAGTGTTATTTAATTGCACAAAGTTGTCTCATCTTCTGATAGATATGGCAACCATTCAATACAACTAGATAGTATACTAGCTGGCCAGAGCTGTGGGTATAACCACACTCCACTGCTCCTAGGCTGATGATAAGGAAGCCACACACTATTCAAGAGAGGTATATGAATGGTTAATATTTCCCTCAAATTTTGTGCTAGTCCACTAAAAAACCAAACACCACTGAAAATAGATATTGTTGTTTGTATGGGTCACTACAATTACTTGCTATCTTGTGACCTGTTCATACAGATCTTGCTCAATAGGTAGACCCAATCCATGCAATTGATAATAATGCACGGAGGGTCACTCCTAATAGAAGGGAGGAATGAACAAGTGTAGATTTAAATGTTCATTCTTTCCCCTTTTCCTGACACCACATCTACACTTGTTCATTCCTCCCTTCCGACCTCTGTGTATTTGTGGAGCTGACAGCTGGCACCTGCTCAGCTGATTGGTCGGGGGCCCGAGCAGCGGACCCCAGCCGATGAACGATTGATAACCTATCCTGAGGTGTAGTGAGCCTTCAATGGGGCTTCTCAGACAAGCATTTTAGCGCAGCGTTTCTAACATGCGCTAATTTGAACACTATGTTGTTTTTTGGCTTTGCAGCGCTTTTTAATGCATCAGATCCCCCATTGCAATGATGGGGTGCGTTAAAAACACTGTCAAGCCCGTTTAAAAATGCCATTCTAAAACACTGTAAAACGCCTCGTTTCAAAATACCTTGTTTTTACAAGCACCTGTTTCAGAGGGGCCCATGGGCTTAAACAGACAAACACGATACACCTCAATTTTGAGTCTGGGATATTGCCGCACAGTCTCCGCTCCAACCTTTGTATAGTGGCCGACGCCTGTAACTGCAACAGGTGAAGAGATGGTTCAGCACTCCAGGGTTGTCTTCATGGTAAAAATATCTTTATTCCTCAATATAACATAAAAACTGCGACGTTTCGATCCGTTCTGGATCTTTTTCAAGCATGCAGTGAATGCTAACCACTAGAGATGAGCGAGCACGCTCTGTAAGGTCAGTTACTCGAGCGAACCTCGCTCACCTCGAGTAACTGCCTTCTCCTCCGAGCGTGCGGGGGGGGGGGGGGGGGGGGGGAAGAGATCTCTCTCACTCTCCTCCCCACGCTTAGAAGAGAAGGCAGTTACTCGAGGTGAGCGAGGTTCGCTCGAGTAACTGACCTTACAGAGCGTGCTCGCTCATCTCTACTAACCGCACGTGAATATATCCAAAAGGACATCTACCACATACCCAATGAACACACACTTGGACAATGATTACCACACCTCCAGGTCATAAAATAAGGTCTTAAACATAAATAACAATATCACATAGGAAAGGATATGCATATGAAACTTACTGCAGAGTTAGACACGCCGTATACCTCGGCGTTCACAGTTTGCCATTGCGCATGAGCAAACATCAACCAATCAGGACTCTGCTCTAACCAGTACTTGGCACTGTCAGATCAATGCGCCGACCTGGCATCCATCGTGTGCAAATGCTTGTAAATGCAGGCACGGCCCCGTCCTCTGCACATTTGTGGGTTAGACAGCATACCCCAGCTCTACTGAGCGGTTGGTGTCCCGAGCGACGGACCCCAACCGATGAACTATTGATGATCTGTCCTAGAATTCTCCCTGGAAAACCCCTTTAAGGGCACAGGCACACAGGCTTCTTTTTTCCGTCTGATTTTCAGATTAAAAAATTGATCTGAAAATCGGACAGACGGTCTAATAATTTTATTAGGAGTGCAGCATGTAACTCCCTCACTGGGGATGAAGGACCTTTTAATGACGTCACCAGCATGTGATCAGAGGCGGAGCGCGTAAGTCACTCACACACGAACGGACAGGTCGTCGTTAGTAGTTTGATACATGCAGGATGACTCCATGTTTAAAATATGGCAGGAAAAGTTATATACAGGATATCAGGATATAACCAAAAAGGGCATGAGGTAAAAGTGCCTAAGAAGGATTAAGAAAAAATTTGCCTCTGAAGTGTAATCCAATTTTTGGGTGCAATATGTGCCAGACTTGCAGGATTTTGCTCACTAAATCTTACTGACTGCATCACAATAGGTCATCTGTACTCTGTAGAGACATATCCTTATATCATAGCAGTGGAAGTTGTTACACTGTGTCTACATTTGGCGCCATATCCAGGAGCAGCACTCAGGGTTCCTTGGTTTTCACCCTTTCACACCACCAATTGGGATCTGCTCTTCACTGCAGAGATCCCCAGACCGTTACCCTAGAAGTAGTCTCAGTTAAGAGGTAGGTTTTCTGTAATGTGGTATTGGAGGGTGTAAACAGGGATGCAGTCAGTCATAGAACAGAGCAGAAGTCAGGGCAGGCAAAATGCTTTCCAAGGTAGATTAAGCCAAGGGTCAAGGCATGCAGCACCAAACACACATAATAGGTATTGTGCACTTGTAAAGAGTTAAAGTATGAAAATATTTAGTTATTTATCCTAAATGGTGAATGACATAAAAAATTATTTTAAGACATGTCAGAATTGCTATTTTTCGTCCATCTGCCTTGCAAAAAACATAATGAAAAGCTATCAAAAAGTTGCATGTATCTCAAGATGATAACAATGAAAACTGTTCCTACAAACCAAAACTCATATTGGTAAAAATAAAAAATGTTATGGGTATTGCAATGTGGTAACTTTTTTTCTTTAAAAAGATTTTTTTGTGTATAAGTAGTAAAAACATTTTAAAAAGTTATATAAATCTGGTGTTTCTTTAATCACATTAACCGCAAAATGAAGGTAGAAGGTAATTTCTGCTGCAGAGTGAGAACTGCAGTTCTTTGATACTCCCACCCCTCAAAAAGAGGAATGATAAGCGATCAAAATGTCATCTGTAGCCAAAAATGGTACCAATGAAAACTACAACCTATCCTGCAAAAAATAAGTTTTTACAGCTCTGTCAATTAAATAATAATGTTACTGGCTTAATTTGGTAAAAAGGAAAAATCTTATATGTTTTAAGTGTTTTCAATTTGCAAAAGTAGCAGCACAAAAAAACTAGTTACACATTACACCCCACCCTCCAAAAAAAAATAATTTTACAATTTCTAATACTCATGTGTAATCGGGCTCATAAGAGTGAAAAAAAAACAAAACCAAAGACAATATCTTGGTTATTAAGACACAAAATAGGCCCTTCATATGCATAAAGCCATAATGTTATCTTCCTATACTGAACTTCTCATTGTGACATTTTTGGACAACCTTCATCACAGCTTCTTTCACCTCCTGATTCCTTAGAGTGTAGATAATAGGATTCAGAAGAGGCGTCACTATGGATGGGATGATCGATATTATTTTATTCAAGTGCACTAAGTCACCAGCGGTGGGTCGGATGAACATGAAGGTAGTTGTACCATAGAAAAGAACAACAACTATTAAGTGTGAGGCGCATGTAGAAAATACTTTACGCCTTCTGGAAGTGATTGAAAACATAATTGTCTGAATAATAGAAATATAGGACAAGGAAATGACCAGGAAACAACCAAAGATTATAAAACAAGCAAAGATGAAAAATACCATCTGAACTTCTGATGTATCAGAGCAGGACAACCGAATTAAAGGAGCAAAGTCACAGTAATAATGATCAATTTCATTTTTAGAACAAAATGAAAGGTTTGAGACCTGTAAACATGGAACTAATACTGTAACGAAGCCCAAAAACCAGGATCCCAGCAGCAGTTTGATACAAGTGTTGATATTCATGATAAGTGGATACCTTAAAGGCCTACAGATGGCTATGTATCGGTCAACAGCCATAATGGCTAGTAGGAAGTTTTCTGCCACACCAAAAGAAAAGTGGAAATAAAACTGGGTGATGCAACCAGCTGGAGATATAGCTTGTTTTTTCATAAGCAGCGCCCACAGTAGTCTAGGAACAGTGACTGTTGGGTACCAGAGTTCAAGGAATGAGAGACCACCAATAAAGAAGTACATGGGCTTATGAAGACGGCGTTCAATCCTAACTATGGCTATGATGAACAGATTGGTACTGATGGTAACAACATAAACAATCAATATAACCATGAAGAGGTAATGTCTCCCCGTGCTAAAGTTAGAAAAACCTAACAGAAGGAATTCTGTAACGGTAGTTTTGTTATATATGAAATTGTACATGGTAATCTAAAATACAAGGACCCTTGGCTCAGTCCTGAACAGAACAAGATCTGCAGTAAATCCTCAGACTATTGGCAATGAAGTAACATTTAGGTCTGGTCCTAGGTCCATGAATATGTATGTCATATTTAGAATTTTCTTTGAATTATGTGATTCCTGTTAACATCAACAGGAAATGTTATTTTTGACCATATCCTTCACATTTTTGCAATGAAACGTTTGCCCATTTGATAGATATCTCAAGGGGTAGAAAAAGGGGAATGGTAAACAAAGGAAATTGGAAAGGTAAAAAACTCAAATTGTACGAAGAGAGGAAACCGTATAAGGAAGAACCTGATAAAAGAGCTTAAAAAGGAAGGGATCGTGATTGGGGGTGCAGCGTTTGGGTGGCAAAGTCCACTGCTTATGGAGTTTAGTGAACACCTATGGATCTTATAAAAAAAAAAAAAAAAATGAATGCATAAGATAAATTGAGAATACAAGGTACTGCTAAGTGTCTCTAAGCCGGGAAGACACAGTGAAGAAATATATAAGTTTATTACTGTAAGTATCCGAGACGGAATCTACAAAATAAGCGGACAAACTGAAAAGATTGATTCTATAATATACTTTCTTGCACTTTCAAGATATACTTGTTGTATCATCTTTTCTCAAGGAACTACAATATTGGTGTGCATCTATTCAAGTTACTTACCCTAATTTAACTCTTTGTGGCTCACAATGATCCACTTGCAGGCAGCATTCTTGTTATTTATATTGCTTTTGCTATAAATACTTGTTCCCTTGATCCCTTGCTTCTTCAATTAAAGATAATTATTCCCTTTATGCTTCTCGAAGCAAAAAGCATTTTGGGAATTATAGAAGGAATACAGTGTTAATTATCTCATTTAGAAGGTAATTATCTTAAGACCGTAATGTTAAGTTTATCAGAAGTTTGTACGATACAAAAACAGTCTACACTTTAAAAAGTTTGTTAATCCATAAGGGTTATTGTTTTTGGAAACATTCTATGAAAGTGATTAATAGAAAGCAAACTAAAGGTTTCATTGAATTCAACTATTTAAAGAAAATCCTGAAACAGCAATCAAATTGTAGCATTGCAAGATATATCATACGATAAAATGGAGGTGCAGAAAAAACTAGGATCACATCATTGAATGGCTGTGATTGGCTAACTCATGCGGCGTCAGCCAATCACAGCCGCTCAATGACATATGCGTGCAATTACAATGTATATGTAAATACATTAACAAAGGCTGCAACCAAACCATTTTCCATTTTAAAAACCGAGCTTACAAATGCCACAGATGAAGTACACACATCAGTCCGGCCGTTATGTCAGCAGCAACGAAGTCGTGTGGTGGCTTTTGGGGTTTTGTTACACGAAAGGCATCCGACTGTAATAAACCTCCATGTACATTCAGACCCGTTGACCATTCTCTATTTTAATGGAAATAATTTCCATGCCCCAGCATCCACCCCACCAAAAACCACTCACTGCATTGTTTTAAATTTGCACAAGAGATGATTTAGCAAAAACTCCTCTACTTTTAGGTGCAAAGATATTACACCTGCAATACATCAAAAGAGGAATGGAAACAGAGTTCAAGGAACCCCTGTTTAGAAGTGGCCTGGTGTTAAAGCCGCAGATGCTGTCGGTAGAGTTTATATGGTGCATGTCAGCGGCATGGAATGCTTTTATTTGAGTGCTGCTATACCGTGTGAGGGGCAACCTCTTGTAAAGATCTTAAAAAACACAATGGTCAGGAATCAGAGAGGCAAAAGGGCCAATACAGAATGACAATCATTGGGATGTAACACTGGAAGAGGCCGCACAATGTAGATCAGCAACCAAGGTGAGAGCTTTTTGCCATATTAACCCTTATGTCTGCACTCAGGTACCCACTAGCCGCTTATTCATGATTTTTCTCTTGTTTGTGCAAAGATTTCTTCAAGCAGTTTTAGATGCTCACGATTTGACCTTTTTTGATGGAAATCTCGTTTTACTAGAAAATTTTAAAGCATGTAATCATTTTAAAAAGTGGAGTTGAAAATAACGCTCCCCAGTCGCACCCAGGGTACCCATGTGTATTTTTATATTATGAATACATTTTTAGTTTTCTAAAATAAACATTTATAAACTTTCTTAAATGATAATTGATAACTTTTATTTCAATTACTTAATTACGTGCTTATTGAGTAACAACATTCTCGCAGGGGATACATTTTGTCGTAGTTACGGCGTGTTCATCGCACACGGGTTTACTACAGTTCGCACAAGATTTTCTTGTTTTTCAGCGGTTTGATAGTTTGGTTTAATAGTAAACGTGGCAAGAACCAACCACAATTTTTTGACTAGTTCGATGTTAACTGTGATTGAGATATCGAAGGTAGCAAAACGGTAGAAATCGATCGACCAAGAACGATCTCAACTGCCAATTCGGTTTCATTGTCTCATACCTTGCTGATTTTCAGAACGATATTCAATTGTTACTGCAAGCTCTTCGCTCAGCTGTCAAGAAAAGCAGTCTTTGGTTAGTTTTCTTTCGAATCATTTTATTTTCGCAATAAATGTACGCGGCGAAACTGGCAATGTCGACAATGTTGTAAAAAAAGGCTAATGGCCATCTATTTGTACGCCGATGCGCTGTATATCTACCTAACGTTTGGTCCATAGTGTCGACACTAGCTTTGTATTCATTATAATATAAAATGATCTCTTTTTTTCTTTGCATCGTTGGAAACTACCGCATCAGAGTGCAGAGTAGGAAGGAAGTTACAGCCTTATTCTTTTCAGTAAAAACAGGAGAAAAGTATTACAATAAATCCCCGTATTTCTGTCAGAGAACATGTTTACGCACGAAAATTCAAAATACAATGAACAGTCGTTACTCACAGTCCTCTCCGAGCGAGAGTGTATGCGTGATCCCCAGATTCTATCTGTTTACACGTTCTAGAGCAGCTCTAACGCACGTGGGTACCTCGGGGGCGTACATAAGGATTAATAGCAACCTGTGGACTTTCAAGTCCTCAAGAAATGTAGAAAAAGTGCAAAAATGATTCGGAGGATAATATATTGCACTAATTGTAAGAACATAATAAGAAGGTTACTTATGATTTTAATTGACAACAGAATACTAACAAAGGAGAGACCAGCAGATGACGATGACTTACAAAGATTTATCAGACTGCAGAATGATAGGCAACGTAGAACTGGGGAAGTTGCTAGTGATTTAATACGAGAACTAGATTATGATATTGCTGCATTTCAGCAGCAACTTACGCAGTACGTTCCATGCTTGAACCCAAAACAAAGAACAGTTTTTTAATAATGTTATAACAAAAAAAAGGTTTGGCAGGTCCAAGATATTACACCAGTGTGAGTTGTACTCAGTCGGAGCCTGCACATGCCTTCGGGTCATGTTCTCAACATCACTCATGCCCCCAACCAGAAGTTCCAGGCCGATGGACATTCCGATGCCAGCCTATGGGTGTGGAGGGATCTCACGAGGGAACCTCCTTCTGCCCCGATGAAGAAAAGATCCGTGAGGATCTGTTAGCCACCTCACAAGGTGGATAGATCAGCCAGGGACACAGATTGCAACCTGCAGCTCTCTCGGTCCTAGCGGTCCCAGCTGCAGGTCCGCCTTCACTGGAAAACCAGGGAGGGCCCAGTTAACAGTTCACCCAGAGAACACTGGGAGGCATCCCCCGGGTAGGCAGTCCTCCTACCAAGTCTCCCCATAGGTGCAGGTGGATATGAGGTGGGACAATGTGGAGATGTTGCACCTGCGCATCGCCCAGAAGCCCCAGAGTGCATGGGCCTCCTCTGTAGTCCTGGTACCAAAGGAGGACCGGACAACCCGTTTTCTGTGTGGGCTACAAGAGTGAATGCCACCACAGTGTCCAAGGCTTATGGGATGCCTCGCTGAGCTGTTTGAATAAGGCCCAATACATAACTATCATGGATCTGAGTCAGGGGTATTGGCAGATACCCGAGACAAGAGGATCTGCTTCAGGTGGTCAGCTGGACCACCAATTGGGAGTGTCCCTTTTCAGCCCTAAAGGCTGCTCTGCCCCTCAGAGTAGAGTTGGGCTTTGTAGGTGATCTGTCGAAGCAACGTACTACACCCACAAACTGGGAGAAGTGTAATATAAAGCGATGAATAAAGTGTTCCCCTAGCTGTCCAGTATCAATCAGCTAATGTTCAGGACATGAGGAAAGCTGAGTTGACATCCTTCCCCCTTGAAATTGCCCTTACATATTATATATATATATATGGCTCCATGCCTCACCAGAGGCTGCCTCACCTGATGTCTCCAGCACTAAGTGTCCAGCAACAAGTGTTTGATGCTGTCGAATGATGCAGTTATACAGTGCAGTTACTAATAATCATCTACCTTCTCTCTTTCACCAACAGGTATGTTTCACTCATCCATTGTTCCACTTCATCTAAATTTGATTGCTCCGCCTTCCTTCCACTGAATCTGCTGTGATACCTTTAAATTTGTCATAATCTGTGCGCAATGGTATGTCCCATTGCTTCATATAAATTGAATTGACTATTTGTACTATATATATTTTCCTCATCACCTCCCCCAAATAGTTTTCTCCGTGTCATCTTAGTGTTGCAGGACACAGTTTGTTTTTGTAGGAGGGCAATAAAGCCCCCCCCCCCCCCCCCATCTTGTTCATTAGCCATCTAAAGGTGGGTCAGCTGGTTGACTAGTGAAATGTAACAAGCCACTCCCAGCTGAAGTCCTGTAGCCAGAACTTTAAAGCCAGTTCTATCCTCCATGCCTCACCTGATGTCTCCAGCACTAAGTGTCCAGCAACAAGTGTTTGATGCTGTTGAATGATGCAGTTATACAGCGCAGTTCGCCAGTGCAGGAGACAGGTAACATGCACAACTGTCCAAAGCCTGGAGGGAAATACTCTCCTCTTTGCACTAATCTCCTTCACTATCCTCTTTTCAAGCCTTCACTCTTTCTTCCAACGCCCAGCCCCAACACACTCCATCCACATCAGCCCCTCCCTCCTCTCCTCACCTATGTATGGCTCCCATGCACTGTTCAACTTCCTAAGACGCCTTCAACCCCCCAATACTGCAAAGAAACACCTCAAACACCCACACAAATCCCCTAGCCATGTGCTCACCCTTGCTATTCCTAGCTGCAGGGGACATCTCCCCCAACCCAGGCCCACCCCGTACTGTTTTCTACCAAAATGCCCCCTCTGCCCCATTCAAATGCACCCTATGGAACTCCCAATCTGCGTGTAACAAACTCCCAACTATGCATGACCTTTTCACCAGTAAACACTTGAACTTGCTCGCCCTCACGGAAACCTGGATACAGCAGTCCGATTCTACCTCCCTCGCTGCATTGTCCTATGGTCTGCAGTTCTCCCACACCCCCAGATCGGATAACAGACGCGGTGGAGGAGTAGGCATCATCCTCTCCCCAAACTGTACCTTCCAGGTCATTCCCTCAGCTCCCTCGCTTACCTTCCACTCCTTCGAAGTCCACACCCTGCGACTCTTCCGCCCACTGCCTCTGCGCGTCGCAGTTATTTACCACCCCCCAGGTCCCACCCGCCTGTTCCTAGACCACTTTGCTGCCTGGCTCCCCCACTTCCTAGCCTGTGAAATCCCAATCCTCATCCTTGGTGATTTCAACATCCCTACTAACGACTCTAGCTCCTCATCTGCCTCCCGGCTTTTAACACTTACCATCTCTATGAGTGGGGGAGTCAGAGATTAGTGATAAGCCAAGAGAGGAGGTAAAACTCTTGATTTAGTTTTCCTCCGTCTCTGCTCTGCTTCTCACTTTACTAACTCCCCACTTCCACTCTCAGATAACAACCTTCTCTCTTTCTCCATCAGGCACCCTAGCATCTCTCCTGACCCTCCTATCTATGGCACCTCTAGGAACCTCCAGTCTGTCCGCACTAAACAATTTGCCGAAACTATTCAGTCCTCCCTATCGCCTATCTCTCGCCTCCCCTGCCCTAACCTGGCAGCCAAATACTACCACACCACCCTCAGCCGTGCCCTGGATGAAGTGGCACCACCCGTGACGCGAGCAGTCAAACGCAGACCACGGCAACCCCGGCTCACGTCCCAAACGCGCTTCATCCGGCGGTGCACTAGTTGCGCCGAGCGGCTGTGGAGAAAGTCAAAGCTGCCAGCAGACTTCCTCCACTTCAAATTCATGCTGAAAACTTATAACCTAGCCCTTCACCATGCCAAACAAGTTTATTTCACCTCCCTTGTCTCCCTCCTCACTATCCCACAACCCCAAACAACTCTTTGAGACCTTTCACTCCCTCATCAGCCCCAAGGAACAGGCCCCTGCGACAGACCTGACTGCTGGAGAACTAGCTGACTATTTCAAAGAAAAAAAATTGACCACATTCAAAAAGAAATCTCTGAAAGCTGCATGGTCAGCCCCCGATCCCAGTTTCATCAGCACTGCACCCGGCACCTACTCACTATCTACGCTAGAACCAACGACAGAGGAAGAAGTCTCCAGGCTCCTTTCCGTTGCCCGCCCCACCACCTGCGCCAGCGACTCTCTCCCCTCTCACCTCCTCCGGTCCCTTTCCCCAGCTCTCATTACTCACCTTACCACAATCTGCATCCTCTCCCTAACCTCTGGCACTTTTCCCTCCTCATTCAAACACTCTATTATATCCCCTCTGCTTAAAAAACCAACCCTGGACCCGACTGATGCTGCCAACTACCGACCTGTCTCAAACCTCCCCTTTATCTCCAAATTACTGGAACGCCTGGTCTACTCCCGCCTTACTCGCTTTCTCTGACAACTCGCTCCTCGACCCCCTCCAGTCTGGTTTCCGCTCTCTACACTTGACCGAAACTGCCTTTACAAAAGTAAAAAATGACCTGATGACTACAAAGTCGAGAGGTGATTACTCCCTACTAATCCTCCTTGACCTGTCTGCTGCATTTGACACTGTTGACCATAATCTCCTTCTCACTATGCTCCACTCCATTGGTCTAAAGGATACTGCTCTCTCCTGGTTCTCTTCCTACCTCTCTGACCGCTCTTTCAGAGTTTCCTTTGCTGGTTCTATCTCTGCTCCACTTCCTTTCGCTGTTGGGGTACCCCAGGGCTCGGTCCTTGGTCCCCTTCTTTTCTCTATGTATACTGCCCCAATTGGACAAACCATCCACAAATTTGGCCTCCAATACCATCTCTACGCTGATGACACCCAACTATACACCTCCTCTCGTGAGATCTCTGGACCATTTCTCCAAAATATCACTGACTGTCTGCTGTCTCTAACACTATGTCCTCCCTCTTTCTCAAACTAAACCTCTCTAAAACTGACCACCTTGTCTTTCCACCTTCTAACCGACCTCCCCTCAACATCTCCATTCCAGTGTCTGGCACCATCATAACCCCCAGGCGGCATACCCGATGCCTTGGGGTCACATTGGACTCTGACCTCTCCTTTGTCCCCCATATCCAATCATTGGCCCAAACATGCCACATGCACCTCAGAAATATTGCTAAAATACGTCCGTTCCTAGCCACGGACACGCTAAAGACGCTCGTGGTTGCCCTCATCCACTCCCGGCTTGACTACTGCAACTCGCTACTCATTGGCCTACTCCCCCGCACTAGACTCGCTCCACTCCAATCCATACTAAATGCAGCAGCTAGACTCATTTTTCTATCCAGTCGTTATTCAGACGCCTCTGCATTATGCCAGTCGCTGCATTGGCTGCCCATCCACTGCAGAACTAAATGTAAACTCCTCTACCTCTCACAAAGCTCTGCATGGCGCTGCGCCACCATACATCACCTCCCTCCTGTCAGTACACCACCCAGCCCGCTCACTCCGATCGGCTAACACACTCAGACTAAACACCCCTGTAATACGAACCTCTCATGTTCGTCTACAGGACTTCACTAGAGCAGCACCCATCCTCTGGAACGCTCTACCCCAAGGCATCCGGACAATTCCCGATGCACGAAATTTCAGACGTGCCTTAAAAACGCACCTCTTCAGGGAAGCATACCAAATCTCCTGACCTAGTCCCTCGCCCCTCCCTATGGTGCTCCACCCTGTTTGCCTTCTGATAAATGATCTGTACATGAAATTTCCTATTGCCTGTGTTCCCCACCCCCTGCACCTCCTGTACCACCCTCAACCCATGTGTCTAACCCAATGTATCTCACATTGTAATTGTTGCAATTGTTGTATTGTTTTGCATTTATCCATGCCTGAAAGCGCTGCGGAATAGGTTGGTGCCATACAAATAAAGATTATTATTATATAAAATTGATAAATATACCGTATATACCGGCGTATAAGGCGACGGGGCGTATAAGACGACCCCCCAACTGTCACCTTATACGCCGGTATTCAGTGGAGAAAAAAAAATAAATTTATTACTCACCTCCCCCGGCGTTCTGTCGCGCTCCGGCAGGATGTCGCTCGCTCCGGCAGGCTGTCGCTCGCTCCTCGTCCCCGGCGCAGCATAGCTTTCTGAATGCGGGGCTTGAGATCCCCGCTTCCAGAAAGCTAATACACACGCCGGCAGCCATGACATCATTGAATGGCTGTGATTGGCTAAGGCGCACGTGGCTTCAGCCAATCACATTATTCAATGACATCATTGAATGGGTGTGATTGCTAACACGTGCGCCTTCAGCCAATCACAGCCATTCAATGCTGTCATGGCTACCGGCGTGTGTATTAGCTTTCTGGAAGCGGGGATTTCAAGCCCCGCATTCAGAAAGCTATGCTGCCATGCTGCGCCGGGGACGAGGAGCGAGCGACATCCTGCCGGAGCGCGACAGAACGCCGGGGGAGGTGAGTAATAAATTTTTTTTTTTTACACTTTTTTTTTTTTTGTATTACCGGCGTATAAGACGACCCCCGACTTCAGACCCGATTTTTCGGGGTTCAAAAGTCGTCTTATACGCCGGTATATACGGTATGTGTGAGGTGGAGGCCGTAGCCTGTCAGACATTGTGTGCGTCTCAGCATCCATTGTTATGTTAGCCCATGCAGTAGGATGCGGCCACCGTAATCCCATATGGTTTGGCAACACTGCTATGTAGCTTGTAGGTGAAAGACTTAAATGCCTTTCAGCGTCCAGGAAAGCTGAGTGCTGAAATACCTTTGAAGTAGACTTCTGCAAAGGCTGTTACACTCCCCCTCCCCAGGGGTCTCTGATGTCCTACAGTCAGTCCCTCTGAAGCCAGAGCTAGAAAATGCTCATATTAGTAGGTGATGACAGTGAATTTCTCCCCCTGGTTACAGCTAGAACTGATAACTTTTTGCTCCAAAAGTTAACAAAGAAATCTCATTCTAGACAAAGAAAAACTGCAATTTGGAAATTATGGCTGATCTGTGCGTCGCAGCCCGCTGACGAGGATATTTTGTGAAATGTCGCATCACCGTGAATAAGATGCTGGAACTCCCATCTTTGGGGGATGCTCAGAAACCGATAATTACGTATCTCATACACGATGCACTCAAAGCTACTCATGTGTGGACTCAGGGCGTAGATAAAGTCATGACTAAAAATACTCCGGTCTCATGTTCCCGATCGGCTATCCGCGTGTGAAAATATGACTGAAAGTAGTGAATTATGATTTATTTATTTTAGAGTTCCTACAAACCCAACCCTCCCTTCTCTGTGTGACCTCAGAGGGAGCGGGGAGGTGTGTACTGGGGGATTCTTTAAAAGGGGGAGCCCATGGACCCCAAACAGTATGCACCCTGTGTGCGGACTGGTCTGATTTTCTGTGCAAGACTCCACACCAAAGAATGGTAACACTCCTATTTTAATCCCTGTTATATCATATTTAAGTCTCTTGCCGATTATCTTGTAACATCATTTTTAGTATTTCTGTAAATAAGCACTGTTCCTTTTTGAGAATTAAACTTTAAATTAGTGAGCCTCGTCCGTGTTAACATGAAACCAGATTCCCCGAAGATTGTATTCATAAATCGGGTTCCAATTTACTATTAAGAAATTGGTGGTGGCGGCTGTATGCATAATGTAGAGCTCTGGAGTGCTTTGGAATGGATCAGGTGGGTGACTTAAGCTTTCGCTTCGCATGCATGCAGGAGCCCCGGAAAGCTGGGTACAAACCAGCCTGTATTCTAACAACTGCCAGCTTGCAATACTGCAGTGAATGAGGACAGAGGCCGGATCGGTAGGTATCGGCTCTCTTCTATTGTCCAGTGCAGGAGAAGTTGATTTACAGTGCAGGGCCAGCCAGGTGGATTGCTGTATAGTTGTGGCCGAAGGTGATGGTCACTTGTCTGGGTGATGGCAGAGTCCCAAAAAGTTTGAAACCAGTCTTTCCACAATCTAAAGCCTCCCCCTTCGCCTCACAGCGTGACAAATTGGTGATGAAAGAGCAATAGAAGACCCAAAAGCTCGCTATAACATCATGTATTTTTGTTAGCCATTAAAAGTTATCATATCTACAAGATTACTTGGTTTTTCTCACTGAGAACAATCACACTTTGATAATGTTATGCAGCACATTGAAAGTGGTGAAGATGCTTTGTTATTTTTGGATGCCCCAGGAGCTACTGGTTAAACTTTTTTCCTTTTTAGATCTGCCTTTAGCCCAAATTCGGAAAGATAAAGGAGTTGCTGTTGCAGTAGCCTCCTCTGGAATAGCCGCCACACTGCTGGATAGTGGGTGAACAGCGCATTTAGTACTTATGAGTTCAATGGAAGCTTAAGGAAACGCCAATTTGTAACCAGTAAAACAAAAAGCGAGCGTGGACGAATGCTGCAGCAATGTAAGCTGTTAGTTTGGGACAAATGTACCATGAAAGATATTAATGACAAAAAGTATCGAGGGAAAGAGGGATGGTGGTATTGATGGCTGGCGATTTTAGACACACTACCTGTACTATGTAGGGGCACACCGGCAGATAAAATGCATGTCTAAAGGTGTTATGTTATGGCAGCATGTAAAAAAAATTAGCCTAGCTACAAATATGTGAGTCCAACTGCATGAAGACACAGAATCAGGGCAATATGCAGCTGCTCTTTTGAAGATCATATCGCAACAGATACTAATGGTAGGATTATATTAAATCGTGAATTAATAATAATCCTTATCTGTAGAGCGCCAACATATTCCGCAGCACTTACATAGACAGGGGGAATACAGAAAGACAAAAGTACAAAAATTACAGAACCACAGTTACATAGTGATCAATTGATGGAAACAATAGGGGTGAGGGTCCTGCTCCAACGGGCTTACATACTACAAGTAATGGGGTGATACAGAGGGTAAAGGGGTTGGAGATGTGCGCGGTGTGGGGAGGTGGAGAGTGAGGGATGTTATACACATAGACAATGGTCAGACATTTAGCTGTGTGACGGCAGAAACGGTGTGACTGCAGGAGCGGTTTATGATGGCTAGCAGGGATTGCAGTCGGGAGGTCAGGGAGCATGTTATCAGGGGGGGTACAGAGGGGTTTGTTTAGGGAATGCGGTATGCCTCCCTGAAGAGGTGCGTTTTTAGAGCACGTCTGAAGATCTCTACTGTTAATAGTACAGAGAAACTAGAATATGGGGAATAAAGAAGGGTTGTGTCAAAGTGCAATTTTGGCACTAACTAATGAAACGGTAGGTAAGATGAATGAAAACATTCTTTACAAGTTGAAAAAGAAATTGTAGTGTATCAGTGAATAAAGTTTTGGACACTGAGCAAGTCAACTCATACCCTATCGAGTTCCTCTTTGGAATTGTCTGGAGTGCCTTCCTATAGGCTGAGGTTAAAGGTTGGTGTTCTGGTCCTATTAATGTGTAATCTTGATGGGCCAAAACTGTGCAACACAGTTACAAATTACACACCTGGGGAAAAATATTTTAAGAGACATTATTATGACTGGAATAGCAAAAGGAGAAAGTGTTTTAATTCCACCCATTCTGATAATAGACGGATTTGCCTTTTCAATTCAAAAGGCTACAATTGCCTCTAAAAATAGCATTTGTGATGACGATCAATAAAGCTTAAGGGCAAACACTGGAGGTAGCAGGTGTACATTTAGAATAAACATGTTATTCTCATGGGCAGCTCTGTATGTGGCGTTCTCACATGTATACAGCCCACAAAACCTTTATATCATAGCAAAAAATAAGACCAAAATCATACAGAATGGTGCTGACAGCAGATTGCAGTTACATTTGTTTCAATATACAGCAAAACACAGATAAGATTAAAAAAAATACACATTTCACACGGATGAACTCAATATATAGAGGGTGATACAGCTTGCTCCATAACTCTATATATAGGGTGATACCAGCATGGTCCATATCTATTTACCTCACCTCTATGTGTATACTAGTACCAGTGTTTCGGGTGGCACCACTTACTAATACAATTTCGTGAAAAGGATTGGAGTTGGTCAAAATATTTCAATGCAAATCATAAGCTATTACCATTATTTGGAATTTTGCTGAACAGTGCAAACACCTATGAATAAAACAAGTCAGTAAATGTGGAAGATAGCAATACCAATACTGCAACATTTAAACCTGTGACGCTTCCAAATGGTATAATGAAAACAAAGATCTGGTACCGTGTCGCTAGTAGAGCAAAATGTGATTGTTCTCCGCAAGAGAAACGACGTAATCTTGTAGATATGATACCTTTTAATGGCTAACAAAAATACATGATGTAATAATAGCGAGCTTCCGAACCAACGCAGGGTTCTTCTTCAGGCTTATGGATTGGATCTGAAGAGGCATGGATATTTATACACACTTATAACAAACATACTTATGACAAGGCACAGATATGGATGGGATTGGTTCGCACTTAAAGAAAATGGACCCCAGAAAAAGGTCCAAAAAATGTGTCCTCTGCAGTAAAAGGCTCGAGGAAAATTATAAAAAGCCCCTATGCGAGGAGTGCACGGGGAAGATATTAGCAGAAGAAAAAGCGGCGTTTAAAACTGACACCCGCTGTATGATCAGGGAAGAATTACAAGCCTCCATGGCGTCCCATCCCCAGGCCCAGCCAGGTCCGTCACGGGTCCCTAAAAGACCAAGGCAAACCGAATCGGCGAGCTCAATCTCCGGTGAATCAACTAGAATACCCGCCAGTACTTAGAGGATGAGAAAAAATATTATTTCTTATCAAACGACATTGCGCACCTCATCAAGGCAGTGAGGGAGACAATGCAAATAGAAGAGGATCACCCACCTAGGACAATCCAAGATGAAATGTTCGGCGGCCTCCGGTCAAGGAGAAAGACCATGTTCCCGGCCAACCAGATCCTGCAACAGGTGATTGCAGATGAATGGCAGGAGCCGGAAAAAAGAATAGCGATATGAAGGGAAATCCGAAACCGGCTCGCGTTCGCTACTGAGGACGTACGCATGTACAGGGAGACCCCTAAGGGGGATATACAAATCGCAAAGGTAGCCAAGAAAACACTCTTGCCCTTTGAGGATACCTCTCAACCGTCTGATCCGATGGATAAAAAGATCGACGGATTAATGAGGAAGGTCTGGGAGGCAACATCCTTTACCATTGAGGCCAACATAGCCTCAACTTCTGTGGCCAGATCCATGGTCCTATGGCTAAACAGGCTGGAAGCCTCCATCAAAGATCGGGCCCCTAGAGAGGTTAGCCAGTTGTCTTCCCCTCCTAAAAATGGCTACCGCTTTTCTGGCCAACGCATCAGCGGAGACAGTGAGATACGGTGCAAAAACCGGAGTCCTTAGCAATTCAGCAAGAAGGGCATTATGGCTGAAGACATGGGCCGCAGAAGTGACATCAAAAAACAAGCTCTGCGCCATCCCATTCCAAGGGGAATACATGTTTGGGCCTGTCTTGGACAAGATCCTGGAGAAAGTCGGCGACAAGAGCAAGACCCTTCCCGACAGACAGCCTTACAGGAAACCATCTTTTCCGAGGAGGACACGCCAGCCACCTCCCGAAGTTAAAGGGAAAGGGAAGACTGGAAGATGGTTGTACCCCAAGGGAGGTCGGGGTAAGGAAGCTCAACCCTCTCCTGAACAAACAGATCGCGTGCTAATCTACCGCCTAAGTCAGTGGCAGGGGATAACATCTAACCCCTGGGTACTCCAGATAATTGAAGCGGGGTACCGAATTGAGTTCCACTCTCTACCCCCTAGGAGATTCCTTATAACCTCCCCTGGGTCCCTACAAGAACAAGGGAACCTCATAAAAGGCATACAAGAACTCAAGGATTTAGTGGTTATTGTACAGGTCCCTGATCATGAAAGGGGTGAGGGATTCTATTCCCCCCTATTTCTAATCAAAAAGCCAAACAGTTCCATTAGGACTATCTTTAATCTTAGGCCCCTAAATAAATTTATTTCATATAAAAAATTCAAGATGGGATAGTATAATGTGCACTATAGATCTCAAAGATGCATACTACCACATCCCAATAGCTGCAGTCCATCACAAGTACTTGAGATTTGCTCTGCGGGAGCGCGACAAGATCTAGCATTATCAGTTTACGGACCTTCCATTCGGAATCTCCACCGCTCCTCGGGTATCACAAAGATAATAATAGAGATGGTACCCTATTTCAGATGGAATCAAATCCGTATATTCCCATATCTGGATGATTTCTTGTTAGTGTCAAGAACAGAAAAGACCATACGCGCGGACCTATCTATGGTCCTGTCTACCCTAAACAAATTAGGGTGGATAGTCAACGAACAGTAGTCCGACCTGAACCCAGATACACAGAAGGTATACCTGGGTGTACTACTAGACTCCCACATCCAGGAATCTCGGCTTCCATCATCTAGGAAGGAAGACCTCATCCAAAGAGTAACCTCCCTCTGACAGGCTACGACGGTATCTATCAGAGAAACAATGAAGGTGCTCGGTATACTAACAGCCTGCATACAGATAAGTACCATGGGCACAAGCCCATACTCGGCAACTACAAGGGTTCATTCTTGCTAGGTGGGACAAACGGCAGACCTCCCTGGATAAGAAGGTGAGCCTGTCCGTCCGAGTCAAAGAGTCCCTACGCTGGTGGACCTCACAGAGGAACCTAAGCAAAGGTACCTCCTGGTCGCAAGAACCTACTGTACCCATCACAACAGATGCCAGCAAAACGGGATGGGGAGCGCAAGTAGCCGACCTAAATCTACAGGGAACCTGGGACTCCCAAGTAGCTAAACGCTAGTCAAATTACAGAGAATTAAGAGCAATTTGGGAGGCCCTTCAGGCAGCAGAACCCCTTAAGAGGAAGGCATATTAAAATTCTGACTGATAATATGACAGCTCTGTCGTTTGTTCATCACCAGGGGGGAACGTGACACCCACACCTGCAACAACTGGCGATAAAGATACTCCGCTGGGCGGAATCCAACGTGCTGTCTCTCTCAGCGATCCATCTAAAAGGGTCCACAAACGTCGTTGCCGACTTCCTGAGCAGACAGAGCATCCTTCCAGGAGAATGGGGGCTGAACCAGCGAGTCTTCGACCAACTAAGCTGCCAGTGGGGAGAACCACAGATTGAATTTTTTCTCGTGGTGAACAGGTCTAAGTGCCGGGACTTTTATTCGCTGAATCCAAGAGACAATCCGTGCGGGGTAGATGCACTGTCCCAAAGCTGGGGCATGGACCTAACCTACACCTTTCCCCCTTTCCCATTGATCCCCCACACCCTCAGGAAAATCCAGACCAGCAGGGTGTCAGTCATCCTAGTTGCCCCCATGTCGGACAAAAAGCCCTGGTATCCCCTACTAAAAGCCTTGACTAGTCGGGGTCCACTTCTACTACCGGCCATGGAAGATCTCCTGCTCCAGGGCCCGCTAACGTACCCGGGGGTTGAAAAATTGAATCTAGCAGCATGGATTCTGAAAGCATGATACTGCGAGGGAAGATGCTCTCCCATAAAGTAATTACCACCCTGACAAAGAGCCGTAAACCTATCACTACAGCCATATATGATAGGATAAAAGTTACCCTTTTAGTCGCTATAACTTGGGCTCGGAGAATAGGGGAATTACAAGCCTTACACTGTATTGAACCATACATGGTAATACAAAGATGACAGAATTACCTTTAAACTGGACCCAGCCTTCCTACCGAAGGTAGTATCAAATTTCCATAGTGAGCAGACAATCACCCTGCCCTCCTTCTGTCAAAATCCCCGCAATGAAAAAGAACGAGAATTTCATAGCCCAGATGTTAGGAGAGCCGTTCTAGCATATATAGAGGCTACCCGCTCTTTCTGTAAAAATAACCTCTTTATCCAATTTCAGGGGCCGGCAAAAGGCAAGACGGCATCTAAGGGCACCATTGCGAGGTGGATCAAGACGGCCATCCAAGAGGCATATAAAGCCAGGGGCCTCGATCCCCCGGGAAAAATTAGAGCCCACTCCACACGCTCTCTTCTCCTCCTCTTGGGCAGAAAAAGGCCAGGCGTCTGCCGAGCAAATTTGCAAAGCAGCCACCTGGTCTAGCATACACACGTTTATCAGACATTATAGGGTTAACGTCCAGTCGGACAAAGACCTGGGCTATGGACGAAAAGTCCTTCAGGCTACGTAGTTCCACCCTAAAGTCACGTATAATTTGGTATACTCCATATGTAAATGGGGCCGTCGGGATGACGCTCTGGAAAGATACGGATTACTTACCGGTAGTCCCATTTCCAGGAGTCATCACGACGGCCCATAGTTCCCTCCCTTATAGAATAATTAATGTTCTTTCAATGTAAATATGACCGAATGAAGGTAAAATTTGGTTTAGTAAACATTGTCCACCGTAATAATTTGTAAGTCACTAAAGCATGGGTGGAAGGGGAGGTGCTTTTAAACTCTTCCTGTCCCTACCTGGGTCAGAGGGCACCCTTTATATGTAAATGGGGCCGTCGTGATGACTCCTGGAAATGGGACTACCGGTAAGTAATCCGTATCTTTTTTCTCCCCCTTTTTTCTGCTCAATATTCTCTGGAAATAGCGTTAGCCATTTGCTGCGCTGAGTGATCACTGTAGTGTCGGCGCAGCTGTTCATTAGTAGCCGGCCTCTGCATCTTTTCACTGTAATTTACTCACTTAACTTTTTTCCCCCGTTCTGTAGTGTTTGTGCAAAACAATAGCTGGTCAGGGGGTCATCGGAGAGGGATGCATCGTGCCAAAGTGTGTTCACCGAGAAACGAAAAGTGAATATCACTTCTGGGTGGAATCACAGCAGTAAGGGGAGATGACATAACAGATCCAAGGCCTCAGCGCTTGTACCCCAAATGGGATCTTTATGCACTCAACTTCAGTTCAAATGCATGTGGCCCTTTACTATGTGGGGGCCCTTACCTCCAAATGTATGTAGGAGGCAGTAGGTGTGCTATTTTTAAAGCTGCTGCCTAGAAACGGTTTCCCATAGTTTGGTGCAGTGATTTAGAGTGGTGGCCGTGTTGTAATATACAGCCCAATGATGGGCCAAGTTTCATTTGTTTAAACTGTTGAGTGTATATGTGTTTCTGTGATTCTGGTCAGCAGCCCCTGCACTGGGAATGTGATGCTGGAGGGACACACCCCTATGAGGTCAGCCTGCCTGTCTGCAGACAGTGTGAGAAGAGAAGCAGGATGTGACGACACAGAGAGCAGCCATCTTTGCAAGAGAGAGAACCAAGTGTCTGTGCTGCATTGAGAGTGTGTGGAGATCTTAGAGGACTTTCCTGTGCGCATATATAGTGATTCCGCGTAGGTTATGGAGCGCTGCCGATTCCAGCCACCTCATTGGCTGGTCGGCACCACATGGCTTCTCATCGTGCACGATGAGCTGTGCCCGAGCGTCACGTGATCGGTGATGTCATCACGGGCGCGGATTCCGCAGGCACTATTCGTCTGGAGAGGAACCTGGAACCTGATGCTTGGACGCCTTCTACAACTTACGCAACCTGACTTTTTCCACCTCCACCAGAAGAATTATCGCTTTGCTATCTCACATCACTCGGTGAGGTAAACTGCTGCATCTGCCACATTTTCCATCGCGTGCATTTGCTCATGATATGTGCATATTTTGCGCATATTTGCCTTTTTCGCTTGAATTTGCGCAGTTTTGCTTGCATCTGCTCATATGTGCATCTTTGCCTTTTCTCGCTTGCATTTGCGCCGTTTCGCTTGCATCTGCTCATATGCATATTTTGCGCATATTTTCGCTTGCTTTTGCGCATTTTCGTTAGCATCTGCTCATATGTGCATATTTTGCACTTATTTGCTTGTTTTCGTTTGCATTTGTGCAGTTTTGCGCATCTTTTCCCGTGCATCTGCTCAATTATGCATATTTGGCTCATATTTGCATGTTTTCGCTTGCATCTGCGCATAATTTGTACATACTTGCCTTTTTTTGTTTGCATTTGCGCCGTTTCACTTGCATCTGCTCATATATGCATATTTTGCGCATATTTTCGCTTGCATCTGCTCATGTGTGCATATTTTGCGCATATTTGCATGTTTTCGCTTGCATGTGCTCATATGTGCATAATTACCCATGCATGTGCGCATATTTGCATATTTTCACGGCCATGTTTCATATTGCCATACTGGCATATTTTCGCGGGTATGTGCTCATATGTGCATGTTTTCGCCTGCATGTGTGCATGATTTGTCTTGATTGTCTCATGTCCTAATTTTGGCATATTTGGCACACATGCACACAAAAACATGCAATGATTGTGCCACTTGCTCATATTTGCATCTTTCCGCCTGCATGTGCACATGTATGGTCATGATTTTTCCGTTTGCTAGCATGTGTTCACTTTTTTATATTTTTATGCCGTTTGCTAGCATGCGCTCATGTTTATGCAATACATATTCTGTGTTGTATGAATACGGTACATATTAGCATGTGGTAACTGAAGCTGTTCTAAAAGATAAAATTCTGCAACGTAAAATTCTGCATTCTGCATACAGCGTTGTGCAGCTGTTGCAGTTTCTCGTGTGTGATTTGGCAATGTACTATGAACGCAAAATAATTCATGTGATTAGTCGAAGGTCCGAACAATTTGTACAGTCCAGATATAAAATCTGTGAAAACCAGTGCAAGGATCTAATAGTCAGAAAATCAGGTGAAAATGCTTTTTATAAAGTTAAGTCCACAACTGATGTCTGGTACACTGTCGATTTCCAGTTAGGTCTGTGATTGCAATATTGGCAGCAATGGTGCGCCATGTAAACACCAGCATGAAGTCACTTTTCATGAAAATATTGTAGGTCATAACTGTCTTCCTTCAGACCCAAAGACCCAAAAAAATGCATCTGGCAACAAAAATGTTCCTGACGGTTGGTTTGGATCCTTCAAATTCGACAGTCCCAAAAAATTACAACCACAGGTGGAAGAGGATCCAATTGAAGGTCCAAGTGGTTGTACTCTACACACCAGCCTTCAGTTGACTAAGGACGACTCAGATGAGGATTTACAAGAATGCTGCAGACTGCTGAATGATGTAAATAATGATTTTGTATGCAAAGCAAAGCAATACAGTAACAGACTTTTGCAGAGCTGCTGCTGCATATCATAAGCGATATTTTAAATTACAAACGGCCTCAGCAGTGCTCACTTTTTTACACACGGGGGCGCCCCAGACACCTTGTTCAAACGAGCCAAAAAGGAGGGACACATCGGAGTGCAACCAACTGCAATTGCAAGACGTCGTTCACGTCTTCAAACTAGGAGGTGTCTGCAGAGCGGGCGTCCTCGCAACTGGCGGATGAAGGACCAGGAATACTCAAGGAAACGAAAGTCATCTGGCCGCAATAAAGCCCCGCATGCACTGGCCACATGTGTGAGGCAAAATATAGCGCTGGGCCAGAAGCACTAAGGTATGTGGAATGTAAATATTACAGCACTTGTTTCAATCTGTGGTGTTAGCATAGCCGCGTGCCGCTGCTCCAGCGATTACAGCATCTACACTGTTATCGCTGGAGCGCATCTTGGCACCTGTTGTCAGGAATGACAGCAATGCGGAATGCTTATAGGACACAGACACACACGAAGTAGAAGGGTGCAGATAGCACAACCTTGAGGGTGGATTCAGACGACCGTATATTGGCTCGGTTTTCACGTCGAGCCGATATACGGTGTCCTCATCTGCATGGGGGGGGGGGGGGGGAGGATGGAAGAGCCAGGAGCAGGAACTGAGCTCCCGCCCCCTCTCCACTATTTGCACTGAAAGGAGAAGGGGGGGCGGGTGGGGGTCGGCTACATTACGAGAATGAGCCCCGCCCCTATCCCGCCTCTCCCTATGGCAATTATTGCAGAGGGGGTGGGAGCTCAGTTCCTCAGTTCAGCCTTACACTGTATTCAGGCGGCCTCGAAATATGCAACAGCCGCAGAAAGGGAACCTGATCCAAATAGGTCCCCTTAAAATGTCCAATATCTAAAGATAGGAGAGTGGCGGCATCCAAGGTGCACGTTAAAAAATAAATACATAAATAAATTCTTCCGAAGCAATAAAAAAAAAAAAAGTTTAAAACCGCAAAAATGTTTTTCAAATATATATTTGAAAAAGAACAACATAGTCGAAACGTCATTTTTATTTGCTTGGAAAGAATAAAGATTTTTGGGGAAATGCACCTTGGCTGCTGCCTCATATCTATTCCTTAAACACACCACACATACACTTACATTACACGTACAGAGCTTCCACAGTGTCTCGGGACAGCAGCCGATGACATCATTCATACTTCCTGGTGTCGGGTCAAGTTTCACGGGTCCTCCAGCGACCCGACACCAGCAATGAGGTGATTGAGGTCATGTGCTGCTGCCCCAAGACGCAATGAAGCTTAGTTCAGCGGATGCAAATACATGTGTGTGCGTGTAATTTTTTATATAATGTCAGTGTGTGTATGGGGAATGGAAGGGGTATTGAGCAGCAATGTATGGAGGATGGGAGTTATAGTGATTAGGATGAGAAGCAGTTTGGAGGATGGGGGTAATGGCGATAGGTGTCCGTACGTATGTGTTTATATGTCTTGTGCCTGTAGCAGCAGCCACAATACAGACTCCAGTATAGCCGCTCCGAGTGTATAAGGCAAGGTTTTTTAACAAAAGTGTCACCCCAAAAGTCAGGTCGCATTGTTACTCGTTATTCCGGGAAAGTGTACTGCTTTAGCCCAATTTTACTGCCTAATCCGCTGTGTCACGTGTCGGGCAGCGGTGGCATGTACAGTGTGCCTGACCCGTAAACCACCCTCCTACTGACACACGCAGACAAAACATGCAGAAAGGATGTGGCTATGATGCAGGATTTTCCAAGTATTTTTGGGCAGTAACTCCCCAGAATACCTGCATAAAAACAGGAAGGCACAATCCTATCTGCACAGGTATATGTGGACGCCTGGAGAAATGCTATTGACCCGGAAAAGAAGGACTTGCGTATTATTCTCAATTGCGTCAAATGTGCGATTTTCATTTTAACCCCTTAGTGACCAAGTTTTACTTTTGTTTTCTCTTGGGCTTTTTTTCCTTCCCACTTTTAAAAAAGCGTAACTCCATTTATCCATCAACGTCGCTGATTAGGGCTTAGTCACACTGGCACATCCGGGCGGCCGATACGCCCGTGTTCCTGCACGAGACGGCCACACTGCAGGACAGAAGACTCTCCGAAACGCTGGCAGAAACAACACATGACCGGCTCCATTGCCGGACATGTGTTCTTTCCTCCAGCGCTGCGGACAGATGTCCATTCTGCAGTTCGGCCGTCTTGTGCAGGAACAAGGGCACATCAGCCGCCTGAATGCGCC
Organism: Eleutherodactylus coqui; assembly: GCF_035609145.1. Lineage (NCBI taxonomy): Eukaryota > Metazoa > Chordata > Amphibia > Anura > Eleutherodactylidae > Eleutherodactylus > Eleutherodactylus coqui. The sequence goes on along the minus strand of NC_089846.1, from coordinate 136,086,770 downwards.
CGTGTGATTAGGCCTCATTGGTAACTGTAGTAATGAATTCCTCTTGTTCATTTTTTTTCAGTGGCCGACATAAAGACCCGTTGGAGGAGCGCCCGGGATCAGTTCCAGAAGGAGTTTACAGTTGCCCCGCGCAGTGGTTCCTCCAGAAAAAGAAAGAGGCCATACCTATGGCATCAGCAATTGCTGTACCTTGGACCGACAATGGGAACACGAGGGTAAGTTTCCCCTTGCAGTACTTGTTTTACAGGAAAGTACTATTAGGGACCGACGTGTCGTCTTCCCTTGTAGCACAGGGCAAGTTGCTTGATACCCTGTGTACCCATTCTCTATGGTCACGATTGTGTGGGTTCCGTGCTTAGTTGCCCACACGATCGTAACAAGCCACAAATGCAACTACCACAACTGACTCAGAAAAGAGCTACCTCTGCAGTGGAAAAATATATAGAAGCAGTCACAAAGGCCACAGAAGCCTCACAGAATGTTCAAAATAGAGTGATGGACCTGCTCAAGGACAGACAACACTGGAACACTGGTCCGATGTGTACAGCTGCTCGCTCAAAATTTAAAAAAAAAAGTCAATAGCCACAAACTAATAATACAGTCATACCTTTGTACAATTGTCGAGGCATGTCAAACACCAGAAGTGCCGCATGCACTCTTTTGGGGAATAGACCAAGGGAGGCTTCAACGCCACCAAATGGAGATGGGGAATGAGCGCTGCCATTTTCAGGGGCCCTAATTTTGCTGGACAGCCTGGCTAACTTTGTTGTGAGTCACATGCGGCAGAAATGCCAGCAGACAGATTTAGCCAACCATCTGCAGGCACAAGCTACAGGTCAGGGCCCATGCAAGACCACCAAACACCTACAATTAGCTACGGGCCAGGGCCCGCTCAAGGCCACCATGGCTAGAAAGTTTCTTAACTTGGAAAAACTTACAAGTTAACTTTACAAGTAGTTTTTTTCCGGGGTTGATCTGTGCTTTTGAGGGGGAAGTGGGGGAGATTTTACATTGGGGTGTTCCTGAGGGGAGAGGGCCGTGTATGTTGTAACTAAAATATTATTCATAAAACACGACAAGAACACTATTGTTTCTCTTTTATTGTTTACTTCTTGGAACATATTCCACATTATAATCCCTTTTCTCACTCGTGTCATTGGGGGACACAGCCAAGACAGTGGGATATAGCTACTGCCACTAGGAGGCGACACTAAGCACAAAAAATGTTAGCTCCACCCTCTGGCTATATCCCTCCTGCCAACACCAGGCTAATCAGTTTTTAGCTTAGTGTCTCGTAGGAGGAAGGTCTCGCCCGTAAGGGTGGAAGAAAGGGCCAGGGCTAAATGGCGAGGCAGGTCTCTCCCCGTCAAACCCAAAGGTTGAGGAGGGTGAACAGCCTAGGAATTGTCCAGACTGTTGCTGCCCGGCCTGCCTCAGAAGAAAAGGAGACATATCCAATATTTACTGCTTGTGGCCCGCTAGCGAGAGCCCCCCCCCCCCGTATGGTGCCAAAGGGTCCGTACCCCCTACCCATGGGAGTAGGCGATGTCGCAGGGGAAAGGCTAGAGGTGGGGAACCGCTACATTTCAGGAGTCAAGAGGGCAGGGGTGAGTATGCGCTGGCTTTCTCCTCCCCGTCGCTTGCGATGGCAGACCCTTCAGGTCGGGGGCCCCCGGCGAGTCCCCAGATTAGACGACACAGCGATGCGCAAGCGTCCCCGAAGTAGGCAGAGGGCCCTTTGGGGACCTCCATGAGCAGGGCATGGAGTCTGAGCCCTGAGGAGGGTAGACTTCCATACCTCTATAGCGGCCGGCGGAGGTGCTGGTATGGGCCTGCACACCCGAGGGGAGCACACTCTGCGCTCTCTGTGGAGGGGGCCCCGGGAGTTACCTGGCAGCAGCATGGCTGGCACGGCGTCTCCCCGGCGGCGGCATGGCTTTGCGGCGCTTCCAAGGGAACCCGCCCCTGCATGACGCGGAAGGGCGTGGCTCTAAGAACTGTTACAGTCTAGGCGCCTTCAGCAGCGCAGGTTGGCCACGCCCCCGGAATGACGCAGGGAGCGTGTCTATGGCAGTGTCGGGTGGCGCGCTTCTAACGCCCCATCGGCAATAGTAGTGAAGCGCGGTCTCGGCAGACAGTCACACCCCCAGTGACACGAGGGGGGGTCTATAGGCGCGGCACGCTGCAGCTGCTCCATATTAAGGATGGCTCCAGCACACGGCGCTACCTAAGCACATCGTGGGGGGCGTGGCTCCAGCAGCATTCAGTGCACGCCGAGCCCCCCTATGCTCTTAGGGAAAGGGGGCATGGCTCCAAACAAATCCCCCTGCGCTAAGGGAAGGAGGTGGCAGCCTATCGGGAGATAGCACGCCTCTATTTAAAACCATCCTGCTTTCCCTCTCCTTGCTGCTTATGACTCCCCAGACCTCATGCGGACCAAGGCTAAGCTCTGCCTGGCGGCTAGCTCCCCCCAGCTGCATATGCTTCCTGCGGGCAGTTTGCACAATAGTTGCATTTGGCGGGTATTGCAAAGTATTCTGTGGAAATTCCCAGCACCATGTCCGAGCCCAGAGCTCAGGAATCTGGACTAGGAACAGCAAGAGTAACACATTTTGCTTGCTCTCACTGTTATTTGAAATTCGCATGCGGACAGGTTGAGCCCTTTTGTAAAGACTGTTCCCTCGTTAAACGAGTGGCTGTACAGCTTTCAGGCACCCTCCCCATTCAGCCCTCACCAATGGTTGAGCCGGAATGGGCCCGATCCTTGTCCCTTGTGGTGTCTGACCTCACCAGGCATCTGGTGCGATTCTAGATAGGCTAGATCGCGGACTCCCCTCTCAAGACGCTTCCGGTACACATGAGGGAGGCAGGGATGGCTCGCATCGTGGCTGTCGATAAAAGCGGGATAGGCCCTCAGGCTCATGGGTGCCTTCCCGGTCACTATCCCCCTCATCGCTTTTGCGTTCCTCAGGAACGAGGTCGCGTCGGTCGTCAGGAGATAAATATATTGTTCAGAGGGGAGTGGTCAGAATCCTCCTCAGTCTCTAACACAGAGGAGGAGCAGGCTCCCAAGTTTTCAGCGATGCTGGAAAGCTTGGTAGTGGCGGTATGAGAGACGTTTCAGCTCACGGAGCAGGAGCCTCAAATATCTTGAATGTCCTTTTCATTTAGCCAGCTCAGACGCTCCCCGAAAACCTTTCCATCCCATGAGGATTTTGACAAGGTCCTGTCTAAGGAATGGAAGGTGCTTGACAGACGCTTTTCCAAGTTGGGTTATGTGGATGGAAAGTACCCCTTTTCACAAGAGCTGGTGGAGAAGTGGTCGACTTCCACCGGTTTCTCGCCTGGCAAAACATACAGTTCTGCCTACGGCAGATTCCTCTTCCCTCAGGGACCCCAAAGACCAGAAGCTTGAGTCTTTGGCTAAAACCGGGTTTGAAGCAGCCTGGTCAGCTCTTAGGCTGGTATTTGCCTCATCCTGGGTCAGTAAGACTATTACTGACTGGGCAAAGCGGTTGCATGAGGGTATCCTTGAGGGAGCATCTCCGGGGTATCTGGCGGATATGGCGCAGCAGATCGAACAGGCAGGCATGTTTCTCTGTGAAGCCTCTATGGATGTGGCCAAATTGGTAGCACAGGCCTCCGCTGCCTCTGTAGCGATTCGCCGGAGTCTGTGGTTACAATCTTGGGTTGCGGATGCTTCCTCCAAGGGATCACTAATCAGCATTCCCTTCGTAGGTTCACGCCTCTTCGGCGCCAAGCTGGATGAGCTCATTTCGGGAGGCCATGGGGGGAAAGAGCACTTACCACAAAATCATTCCAAGCAATTATCCTCACAGCCTAGGCGGTTTTATTTTTGCTCCTTCCGACGGACGAATCCGCGCAGGTCAGAGGGAAGGAAGACCCCTCAGCAGCAGAAACAAAAGAAAGGACCATCGTTCAAGCCAAGGTCATCTTGGCGGTCGGGTCCCCAGTCCACAAAAACCTCCAAAAACAAGCCCTCGGCATGAGGGACAGCCCCCACCCATCTTGAACAGGGGTGGAGAGGAGGCAGAGAGGGGGCGGGAGCTCAGTTCCTGCTCCTGGCTCTTCCATCCTCCCCCCTGCAGATGAGGACACCGTATACCGGCTCGGCGTGAAAACCGAGCCAATATACGGTCGATTGAATCCAGACTAAGATACTAAAGGAAGCAGCAGAGGTAATTGCTGAACCACTCGCCATAATCTGTGAAAATTCCTGGAGAACAGGAGAAGTCCCAGAAGATTGGAGAAGGGCAAAGGTTGTCCCCATCTTCAAAAAATGGAAGGTGGTGGATCCAGGAAACTACAGGCCTGTGAGCCTTACTTCTATACCGGGAAAGATATTTTAACAAATTAAACAGCATGTATGCAAGTCCTTGGATAAAAATGAAGTAATTAACCAGAGCCAGCATGGGTTTGTAACAAACAAGTCATGCCAGACAAATCTAATTTCCTTCTATGACAGAATCACCGACTGGGTTGATCAGGAAAATGCGGTAGATATAGTATATCTTGACTTTAGTAAAGCAGTTGACAAAGTATCTCATACTATACTTATTGAAAAAATGACCAAATATGGGATTGGCAAGGCAACTGTTAGGTGGATTCACAACTGGCTGAGTGATCGTACTCAAAGCGTGGTCATAAATGGCTGCACATCCAAGTGGAAGAATGTATCAAGTGGGGAACCACAAGGCTCTGTCCTAGGCCTAGTGTTGGTCAACATTTTTATAAATGATCTGGAGGAGGGAATTGATGGAAAACTGAGGCTGTGTGGTACATAGTGGCTTAGAGCTGGTGGGAAGCTGTGTGGTAGTTGGAGCAGAGGAGGAGGAGGTCTGTGTAAGATTATCTGAGCAGCAGGTCGTCTATTTTCTATATTAGTATTTGAGGAGGTTGTCTGTGTAATAGATTAGTGTATGACGAGAAGGAGGTTGTCTGTAATATAAGACTGTGAAATAAAAACCATATGCTCAAGTGCAATTCCGACGAGGACTGATTTAAAGTGGCAGCTGCGCTCTGGTAGTAGTGGTTCTGAGTTGCATCATATCGTAATAGAATCCTGCTGGTGGGAGGCTGTGTGGTAGATGGTGGCCCAGTGCTGGTGGGAAGCTGTGTGGTAGATGGTGGCCCAGTGCTGGTGGGAAGCTGTGTGGTAGTTGGTGGCTCAGTGGTCGTTTGAGGCTGTCTGGTAGTTGGAGCATCAGCGCTGGTGGGAGGCGGTGTCATAATACAAACATTGCTGTCTCTTGTCTCTCCACATGCGGAGCTTGAGAGTTGGCATTAGACTGGATTCTTTGGGCCACAATGACACACAAGACCAAGTATCAGCATACAGAGAATATAATAACCTGATAGAGAATATGTATAATCATTTATTTTTTTTCATTTTTATATATGAAGTTTGTTTTTTTACACCCTCAAACATTAGAAGCTCAGTAAATATAAATGTAGATAAGAGAAAAAGAAAATCATGTGTTAGCTAACAAAATGCCAAATAAGCAGCAATGAAAACTGGATCGTCATCAGGGAAGATCTGTATGAAGAGTGCAACAACAATGCAGAGCCAGATCCTGAATAAATGGAATCTAGGCTGACCTCCCTGCAAAACATCATCAGGAAAGATCTATATAAAGAGTGCAACGATAATGCAGAGCCACATCCTGAATAAATGGAATCTAGGCTGACCTCCCTGCAAAACATCATCAGGAAAGATCTGTATGAAGATGGCAACAATAATGCAGAGCCACATCCGGAATAAATGGAATCTAGGCTGACCTCCCTGCAAAATATCATCAGGGTAGATCTGTATGAAGATGGCAACAATAATGCTGAGCCACATCCGGAATAAATGGAATCTAGGCTGACCTCCCAGCAAAACATCATCAGGAAAGATCTGTATGAAGATGGCAACAATAATGCTGAGCCACATCCGGAATAAATGGAATCTAGGCTGACCTCCCTGCAAAATATCATCAGGAAAGATCTGTATGAAGAGTGCAACGATAACAAAGAGCCAGAACTTGAAAAAATGAACCTTAAGCTAAATATCCCTGCGGAACATTTATTATTTATATATGTTCACAAGTAATTTTTATTAGAAAGTCCCATTGACATTGGCATTAAAAAAACGCAGCAATAGCGCAGCGTTAAAATAACTAGTGGGTAGGAGCCCTTAAATGGCAAAAAAGCATCAAGGATCCTCATCAGGGAAGATCTGTATGAAAAATGCAACAGTAATTAAGAGCCAGATCCAGAGTATCATTCTCCTAGTCATATGTCATGGATGCTGAAGACCAAACCCGTTTACTGCATGTGACCCTGTAATATCTATGAACCAGGTCTGTTTCTGTATTTCAGAGGCCGCCATCATCTATATCTTCTACAAACTGATGGAGTTAAAAGCGGCTGATAAAGAACTCAGTAATCCCATCTGGAGGAGGATCCTACTAGCACTCGGTTAGACATCGTGTATAGGCAGCATAATAGCCCTTCATATTCAGGTTTGTGCATATAGTAACTGCAAATGAAGAGCCACATCCTGAAAAAATGGAACATTAGGCCGACCGCTCCCTGCTGGACATTTACTAATTTAAATATTTATTTAGTATATATTTATATATTTTTGTGTTCAAAACTGAATTTTATGTAACTTTGTATAATCATTTATTTATTTTTATATAATTTTTTATATGTTCATTTTATATGTAGTTTTACACCCTAAGGGTACGTTCAGACGAGCGTATTTGAGCGCGTACATACGCGCAAAGAAAACCGCGCGCCTATTAAAACCATGTAGTTCCTATGAAGTATTCATATGTCCGTGTTTTTACTGCGTGCGAATGTGTGCACCACAGAAAAAAGGACATGTGTGTCTGGTTTGGTCCGTACTGCGCTGATCTTAACATTGGCTCCTATGGGACACACAGCACGGGAGTCCGTCCGTGTGAACGACCCAATAGACAGCAATGTACCGTATTTTTCGCTTTATAAGATGCACTTTTCTTCCCCCCAAAGTGGGGGCGAAAAGTCAGTGTGTCTTATAGAGCGAACGTGACGCTTGTTCACGCGAACATTTGGCCAAAGAAACTCAATCAGTTCCCTCTCCTTTGCACTGCTGCCTGCTGATTGGTAGTGAGTGCCGGCGGGAACAACTGTTGCTCCCCTTCCTCCACCAATCAGCTTGACCCTTTCCTCCTATGATGAAGTGCTTACAGTTCTTTCATTATTGCATGACAAAGCTACCTTAGTCTCCTGCTGCATCCATCCAATTTTAAAAAGATGTGAAAGCAGAAACGACTAGCATATAAAATCCCTTTTAAACTGAAGCTAGTGAAATACGCCAAAGAACATGGGAACAGAGCAGCTGAGAGAACATTTGGGCCGCCTCCAACAGAAAGAATGATACGTGAATGGAGGAAACAGGAGGAGGAGCTGCAAAAAGCAGATAAAAGTAAGCACACTTCGTGGGCGTACTGCAAAATGGCCACAGATAGACGTGGACATGAAAGAGTGGATAATACGTCACAGGAACAACGGATCTTCAGTCTCTACAAAAATGATCATCTTTGAAGCCAAGCGTCTTGCTGCAGAGAAAGGCATTGAGGACTTCACTGGATCCGCATCGTGGTGCTACAGGTTCATGAGGAGATGTGGCCTTGCTATGCGCACCAAAACTAGGATTGCGCTAAAAATGCCTAAAGAATATGAAGCCAAGATTGTGTCTTGTCATAAATTTGTAATTGATGTAAGAAAGAAAAATGGCTTTGAAATCGGCCAGATTGGGAATATGGATGCAGTCCCGTTAACTTTTGATGTTCCATCAAACAAGACTGTTGATTTGAAAGGTGCAAAATCCATAACTGTGAAAACCTCAGGACATGAGAAAACGCATTACACGGTTGTGTTGTCCTGTTGTGCAGATGGCTCCCAACGTCCACCAATGCTAATCTTCAAAAGAAAAAGCATGCCAAAAGAGGCGATCCCACGAGGAGTTATTGTCCATGTTCATGAGAAAGGATGGATGGATGAAGGTGGAATGAAAAAAAATATGGATCGAAAAAGTGTGGTCCAGACGCCCTGGAGGGCTTCAGAAGAAACCTGCCCTGCTAGTACTTGACCAGTTTAGGGCACATATCAGTAAAAACACAAAAAAATTATTTAAAGAAGCAAAGACCCATCTAGCTGTAATTCCTGGGGGGCTGACCAGCCAGCTGCAGCCTCTGGATGTTCCTATTAACAAGCCATTTAAAGTTTTCATGTGAGAGGAGTGGAACAAGTGGATGGCTGCTGGGAATCATGACCTGACACCCACTGGACGCATGAAAAGGCCCACTATCACTCAGGTTTGTGAGTGAGTGAAAACATCGTGGCGGGCTGTGAAGGAGGAAATTGTTGTAGGATCCTTTAAAAATGTGGCATCAGTAATGCCTTGGGCGGTTCTGAGGATGGAATCCTTTATGAAGATGCTGACACCAGTGATAGGGAGTCACTGAGCTTGATAAGTTCGGACAGCAGTGAGGAGTTTTTGGGGTTTCCTGATGACTAGAGGTGTATTCTAAAATAAAAATCTCTGCTCATCTGTTAATTACAGTAATAATAGTTCTTAATGCGGCTGATTACTGACTGCTGTTCATGTTTACATATTATTCTGTTATTTTATTAAATATGTAAGCCCACTTTTTGGTTCAAAATATTTTTTTCCTACTTTTCTCTCTCTAAAACCTAGGTGTGTCTCATCATCAGGTGCGTCTCATCATCAGGTGCGTCTTATAAAGCGAAAAATTACATTTTTTTGTTTTTTTTAATGCCAAGCTTAAATGCTTTTGTGTCTTTCCCTTTGCATTAAGCACTCCATGTTGTGTTCCGGATGTGTATTGTTGTAAACACAAACGATGTGCATCCGCGAACTTTGTGCAGCCTGTTATAAGTGTCTGGGTCAAGACTGTGCCTTGTGCGTGCCGCTGTTCAATAGCATTTTATCTTTATTACTGTAGGTCTTTTTTTAATTTATTTGGTTTTTACATTTAGTTTTAACTTTGTCCACAAATATATGGTATGATTTTTCGGTTATCTTAGAAATTTTCCTACCATTCTCAGATGAAGATTTCTGTTATTGCAGTTTTTTTGCTCACAGGCAAACATGCGCTCAAGGACATGCCTCTGTCTCTAGCTTGCTATCCTTCTGGTTTGCATTCATTGCCTAGGCCCCTACTTGATGTGCCCACACCTTTTTAGGCTCTGGCAGCCTTCTTCAAGGCTCTCATTAAAGAATGTCTGATCCAAAACTCTGGCAACATTGTGTCAGAGGTAGCATTCCTTTTTTTACATTTTCTAAAGTAAAGCTGGTGGGACGCGTTCGCTAAAGCTTTCAGGATAATTCTGTTGATCAGAGGATTTTGGAAGCACAAAGTATTGTCTTCCGCTACACGAGGCCATGGCTTTCATAGAGAGACTAATTTAGACCTGCCTCTTTGCACTTTGCCTTGCAGGAGTCCTACTCGGTGCCATTGCATACCCGGCAGATGGGTCCACAAGGCCTTGTGAAAAGTGACACATTTCCTGATACCCCCTCCATCACCCATGATTGATGCAGTAGTGTTTGGCAGCATGAGACATAAGTCCCTGTATTTGGGCGTTACAAAAACATGCAAGTACAAGTTATGTTGGCCAAGCTGCCCTTGCCTATGTAGTTTGGATGCATCATCCTAAGCACACAGCATTGTTTATATAGTGCTGTGTATATCACCTTATCTTGGTCTGCAATATATATTCCTTCCTTCAAGATCTCTATTAGTGCTGTTTATGAAAATGGCCCATCATAGCCCGCTTCACTAGTTATGATGAAGCAGCATAAATGCTGCTGCTGTTATAACAGTTTGGACAGATCTGGGCCGTTCATTTCTCATGAAGTACCAGCATTCCCCAAAGTGCCCACACGGGCGCTTGGCACACTCCTTTTAGTCGTTGTTCACAGCACATCCTCAGCACACCGTCACAATATTGCTTCGCAACAACCACATGGTGTTCGGCATTTAGGTTACTTAATGGGAGCAGATATGGCCCCTCGGACACGGTCCGTAGCACAAAATAGTTCGCGGTGGAGTTGAAAGGTTGTAAAAGATCGCCCAAACACGCGGTCTTTGTTCTTTAGTCGATCCTCATTACTACCTTTCTGAAATTATTCTGATATCCATTTTGTAGCATGTTCAGAGCGTACAGGTGGAGTTTAAAAGACGAGTATGAGAAGACAAGTGTTGTATCCTGCAGATAGGCGTACATCTCAGTTTATATAAGTGTCGCCCCTAAGACGGTTTCGCCGCCCAAAGTAACGCTTGGGCGTACGCCTCAGCGCACGAAAAAACCAAGTGTAGCAGCACTGCGTCGCCCAAAACATATGTAGAAGACACCATAGGAGGAATCAGGTGTGCGTATGGCGTCATTATTGTAAGCCCCATCCTGAAAAAATGGAACCTAGGCTGACCTCCCTGCAAAACATCATCAGGAAAGATCTGTATGAAGAGTGCAACGATAATGCAGAGCCACATCCTGAAAAAAATGGAACCTAGGCTGAATAGGAGGAATCAGGCGTGCGTATGGCGTCATTATTGTAAGCCCCACCCCATGTAAAATGTGTGCGAAACAGGCGCGAAAGCCACACCCGGGCGCCATTTTTAGATTCCATCTAGAAGCAAGCAGACATGCCAGGCAGAGCATCACCTCTGGGACGGTGCAAAACTCACCTTTTGGTCCAGAGGATGGACCAGATGAACTATGACGGGAGGCTAGGCCCATATACACATCCCAACAGTCATAAGACTGAAGTGCTCCGACAGATTTCACGGGCGATGGCAGCCCGCTTTAACACCATGCGGAGCCGGCAGCAACTCCAGAAGCGCTGGAGTGACCTCAAGACAAAGGATCCGATCCGGCTGCAGCGTATCAGGCACGAACTTTGGAGGTGGGAAGAAGGTAAGTTTTTGCGTGTTCAGAATGTAGTCTGATTGGTGTGTGTGACTTGTGGGCGTGACTTACTGTTGTGCAAGTGTCCTGCCTTTTGTTGGCGAAGTTTTGGCGCTTGTATTATGCGCACAAACGCACGCTTACAAACGCGAGCTCGCAACATGGGCAGGAACGTCAACATTATAGTGAAAGTGCCATGCAACACACACAAGAAAGATTTGATGCTTGACGACAGCCTCCACAAATTACAAGCAGTAATTGTCTAATGCTGTAGAGCTTTCACATGACCCCCCCCCCCCAAAAAAGGCACTAGTCTTTCAGATTTGGTCTTCAGTTGTTTGCCCATGTCCTTTAGCTATTCCGTGTATATAAGGAAGACACATGTAACAACTGTGCTCTACAATGTTACACAAACGTATGCATTTAGTGGTTAAAGGCACCCTTTAAAAAAAAAAACAAAAAAAATACAAAATTGAAATGTAAATCACAAATTCTCAAAACAAAATTGAAGGGCTGGAGCGTCCACACAACCCCAGCCTTCAAATCCACCACCAAGAGCCGTGGAGACAGGAGATGTCACCGCGGTCGGGCACGTGATCGTTGGATACCAGCGATCACAAAAAAAAGTTTTAAAAAGTTGTAGTTTCATCTCCCCTCATGGATCTGATCCATGAGGGGAGATGAAAATGCTCCCCTAAGGTCCCCAAAAGCCCCCCCCCCCCCAAAAAAAAACGTAGGGCATTACCCTCTACTGCGCATGCACAGTAGAGCCTAAGGCAAAAGTTGCCTTAGGCATAGTAACTTGCAGGGACCAAAGTGATTGGTCCCTGCTGACATGGATGGCTGTGATAAACCTACGGTTTATCGGACACGGTTAGAGCGATTTGTGACAGGAGAGAGAGAGCTGAGAAAAATCGTGTGCCATATAGTGAGTTAAAAAAAGAAGAAAAAAACCTGTTATTACCCGCCTTCACCTTCCCTTATACCCCAATTACCCCATTTTCATCCGTTCGCTTTTTTGGGGGCTATTTTTTATTTTTTTTGTCTACACCCATTAAAATTTTTTTTAATAAAATGGAGTGTAGGCGCTACACCGCCGAGCAAGCCTACGCGCTGCTCTTTGCGTCAAGCTCCGGTAGCGAGGCTACCAGTGAGTCGGAGGAGGAGGAGGTTTTTTTTTAAAGTGAGGACTCTGCCTCCAGCACTATGAAGGTAGAGGAAGTTGTCAGGACAGCGGGGACAAGTTATGCGGCGCCCGCCACTGTGTGGAGTGCCGCAAGTTTATTTGCGCCCCGCATCCCAGAATTTTAAGTGGCTCCAGGCATTAATCTGGACGTCGCAAACTTCACCCAGTTTAATTTTTTTAATTTTTTACCGACGATGTGCTGCAGTTAATTGTCCAGGAGACAAATATATACGCTGGACAATACGTGACCGCGCACCCCACGTCGGTGTATTCAGCGATGCGGACCGCCATAGATGTCCCTGAGTTTAAAAAATTTGAGACTTATTTTGCTAATGGGACTCGTAAAAAAAAGTCATCAATACGGTCCTATTGGTCCACGAGCGCCATTCACGCGACGCCCGTATTTGCGTCAATAATGCCCCGGCGCAGATATGAAAACATTTTCCGTTTTTTTCATTTTGCAAATAATACCCAAATCCCCCCCAGAAGTGACCTGGCGTACGATAGACTGGGCAAATTAAGGCCTCTTCTATCGCTATTAAGGGACGCCTTTAAAAACCTTTATACCCCCCAAAAAAATCTGGCGGTGGAGTCGCTGATGAGTTTCAAAGGCCGTTTATCTTTCCGCCAGTTTATTCCCTCAAAGCGCACAAGATATGGCGTCAAGCTGTATAAAATCTGTGAGCGCCACAGGTTATACTTGCGACTTTTTTATTTATGAGGGCAGGGATTGACAATTAAATCCCTCCCAACTGTCCAGAAGACATTGGCGTCAATGGGAAAATTGTGTGGGAGCTCGTGGGCCCTTTTTTAAATAAGGGGTACCATATTTACACTGACAACTATTATACGAGCGTCCCCCTTTTTAGAGCATTACACGCCGCAGGTACAGGGGCCTGCGGAACTATCCGCACAAATAGGGTAGGATTCCCACAGCCCCTTGTTTCCAGGCGTGTAGACAAAGGCGCGTCTTACGCACTGGCCTATGACCCCTTGCTTGCGGTAAAATGGCGTGACAGAAAGGACGTCTTTATGCTGTCCACTGTGCAGGCAGACACCTCCGTTACAGTTGGGGAGAGGGGGGCTGCAGCGGAGAAAACTAAACTGGTCTGCGTCACAGAATATAATAAATTCATGGGGGGCGTCGATCTGTCCGACCAAGCTCTACAGCCCCACCTTGTAAAACGCGAGCTTGGTATAAGAAGGCAGCCATCTACCTTATACAGATCGCTACGTATAACGCTCACGTCATTTATAAATCGTCCGGGGGCACGCTGAGCTTCCTCCAGTTTCAGGAGACGTTTGTAGAAAATCTTTTGAGACCACCACACCACAAGATGCATTACAATCCGAGGAGGTGCGAAGGCTCACAGAGCGCCATTTTATGAATCCCATCCCTGAGACTGCGGGCAAAAAATACCCCCAAAAAAGTGTCGCGTCTGCACTAAGCAAGGGAGGAGGAGGGATACGCGTTTTTATTGTCCCACGTGCCCATCCCACCCTGGCCTTTGTAATTACCCCTGCTTTAAAATTTATCATACAGTTTTACATTATTAATTTTATTTCACATATAAGAAACGCCAAAAGGGGGTGTGGGGGGGTTTAGGGAGTCAATTTTACTTTCATTAGTCCATCTCCCCAGTTTTTCCTGCTTGAAACAAAAAAAAAAAACGGTCCTAAAAGTGTCAAATTTGGTGAAAAAAATGAAATCGCATTTATATTTCACTCGCATTATAGTTATTTAAAAAAATAAAAATGTAGCGTCAGAATGCCCAGTACACCCCTAGATAAATTAGCTAAGGGGTCTTGATGTCTAAATTGGGTCACTTGTGAGGGGCATTTTATTATTTTGGCAGTTTATTGTCTCTACTAGTGTGCAATGGGGCCTGTAAATTATTCAGTTGCGCCCTAAAATCAAACGGGTGCTCCATCCACTATAGGCCTAGTCATGCGCCCTCTAAGAAGATTGGGGCTGTAATGGGTATGTTTCTGAACACAGGACAAACAGGGGTACCCATTTTGGGGTGCAAGTCTTCATTCATTTATGTGCTGTACAAGAAAAAAAACTGCTTTTAAAATGACAATTACCAGAAAAATGAAAATCGTAATTTTTTCCTTCTGCTTGGCTTAGATTCATTCAAAAACTGAAGTCAAAAAAGACATCGTACCCCTAGATAAATTCGTTAAGGGGTCTACTTTTCAAAATGGGGTCACTTGTGGGGGTTCTCCATCGTTTTGGTCACTCAAGGGCTCTACAAGTGTGCAATAGGGCCTAAATCTCATTCAAGCAAAATTTCAGTTCCGAAAGCCACCAGTTGCTCCTTTCATTTTGGGCCCCATTGTGCATCCAGACGTAATACTAGGGCCACAATGGGTATGTTTCTGAGCACAGGACAAATAGGGGTATCCATTCTGGGGTGCAAATCCTCATTTTTATGTGTACGATAGAAAAAAGTCCTGTCTTTAAAATGACATATGTACAAAAATATGAAATTTTAGTTTTCCTCTTCTAGATTGCATTGACTCCTGAAAAAAAAAAACTGGGGTTAAAATACTCATGACACCCCTCAGTGAATACGTTAAAGGGTGTGGTTTTTAAAATGGGGTCATTTGTGAGGGTATCTATCATTTTTTGACTCCTATGAGCCTTTCCAATCTTGGTTTGGTGTAGGAAAACAAAATGTTCCTCAAAATGCTGAAAAGTAATGTTAAATTTGTACGTCTCCTAAATGGTTAAAAAAAAACGTAAGTTTTTCCAATGTGCGCCCAAAATAAAGTAAACGGATGGAAATATTTATCTTAGCAAAAATTTCTATATTATGTTTGCACATATTTAAGATATTGCAGTTATAAATGTGAAAAAAACGACGATTTTTTCAAAATTTTCCCAATTTTGGTGCTTTTAATAAATAAACACAATCTATCGGTCTTTTTTTTCCGCCTAGATGAAGTACAACATTTGGCGAAAAAACAATGTCAGAATCGCTTGGATATGCAAAACTGTTCTGGTGTTTTTCCATGCTAAAGTGACACGTCAGATTTGCAAAATTTGGCCTGGTCATTAAGGGGTTAAAAGGAAGTGCATTCAACATATTTTTGACTTCAATGTGTTAGAAATTAGAGCTAACTAGTTTGTTACTTTCATTACATTATTGTCTGTTAAGGGTGGGTTCACACGAGCGTGTTGTGTGCCTACGCACGCACAAAAACACGCTTGTATTTACAGCAATGCATTCCCTATGGTGTGTACACATGTCCGTGTTTTACAGATGCGTGCCTGCAAAGATAGGACATGTGTGCACCATAGGGAATGCATGCATTGTTTTCAATGGAGCTGCTGCTGCTGCCGGCGGCTCCATTGAAGACAACGGTCTGCTGGCACACCTGAATTGTTTTTCAGGGAAGGGCTTTACATATAAGGCCTTCCCTGCAAATCAAGTAAAAGTGATTTAAAACGGCCACCAAAAAACAAACAGTGCCCTTCATCTGCGGGGGCTCAGCGCTGACTTCTGCGGCTGTCCCTGGCTCTTTGGCCCTGCTGTGCTATCATCAGCCGGGGATTAAAAATACCCGCCTGCTGGTAGGTCTGATTGTGATTGGCTGAAGTACTTCAGCCAACCACAATCAGAGCTACAGCAGCCAAGTCAGTTTAAAGCACGACAATTATGGTGTTAGGTATGTTTGTTAAATGCACCTTCCACGAGAGCAGAGAAATCTACATTATGCTAGGGCTTATTCACAGGGGCGTACGTTTGAACAGTACTTAGTGAGCCATAACCAGCAGGGGAATCTACAAAGAAAAACAGCAATGCAACAATCCCCATTTCATCGGTATTTCCGACCCAATCATGGTTTTTGCACACCCAATGCGGAGGTAAAAGAAGCCCATGTGAATAAGCCCTTCACAACGCGCAACTTCACACCAATAATACCGACGCAAAAGTGACTTTGTAATCGTTCATAACTATTCTGTTTTTTCTCTGCTCTCCAAACATGTGTCTGCCTTTTGTCGTATATTCGGTGTAATGTGGCCACTAGTGAGGCGTTCAATGTTGTTTGCGCGTATGTGGCGCCGTTTTTCAGAACGATATAACGGCGTGTATTCTCCAAATATAATGCTTGCCCAGCATTAAGGGGCTCCTGTCACTTACGCCAAAATGGTGTTACATTGGCAAACTATTAGCAATTCTCGTGTGTTAGCTCCTCAAGGGCCACAACACTACGTTTTTGTTCACATAATGCAAACCGACATAGTGAGGCTCTTCAGCTTGGAGGGATTGTGGCCTAATTAAGCAAGCTACAGAATCAGGGTGCGGGCAGACGAGCGTGTATACGGCGCTGAAAAACGGCGCATCGTGTATACGTTCCCATAGTTATAGGCATCATCTAGTTAAGTAGTGCACACGAGCGAATGTACGTCGCGTAAAGTCGTCGATGTAGAAAAAATACGTAGATACGCGACGTAAATATGATAATGGTGTGCGAAAACGGAGTTGGCGACGTATTAGCGTAAACTTTCAGAAAACACACAGTGTATTGCAGTTATACTGATTACAATTGTTTAGTCCTTGCAGCAGGTGAGAATTGTCGATGCGTAGCCGAAGTAGCGGCGAAAGTGTTAACTACTTAATTATACAGACACCTGTCGTTGGGTGATGGTAGCAAATAAAAAAGTGACTGGGCCAGTGTACATTGGGCTTCAGTGCCTGTCGCCTAAAACTCATTATGAACAAATTAATCCCCGCCGTCGAGGCACGTCCACCTCTGTGGGACATCAGGCACAGGCATTATCGCAATACAGCGAAAAAAGAAACTTTGTGGCGAGAAGTTGCCCAAATCTCCCACGACCTGGAATGGAGGCCTGCAAGCCAGGAGCTGCGTGCGAAGTTTGGTAAGTCCGAAAAAAAAAATGTTTTTTTAAATGCTTTGTGCGCATGGCCTGTGTAGATGCTGCGGTGCAAACTAAACCAGACTTTATTGAATTGAACGAAAAACTAATGCTCTCGATTTCCTCGTTTGGCTGCGCTGATTTGTCATTAGCCGTTGCGTGTGTTTTAAATGTAATGATAATAAATTGTCGCAACAAATGCGCATCTTGTTTTGGCCTTATATATACACTTTGAAACGCAAAATGTTCGTTGAAAATGGTGTCTGCGATTGTTTGTTTGCACCGTTAACACTTGCTTCACATAGTAGTCCTCCTTCTTTGCTGTAAGTAGATTTATAGTTCAATGTGCAGCCTTGGTTGAAAAGTATTGCTATCTTTTTAAATGCAGTTGCCGGTGTGCAGCGCCGATGGAAGTCAGCGCGAGACCAGTATCGGCGAGAAGCACGCATGGCGCATACTTCAACGCATAAAGGCAAAAAGCCTTACAAGTATAGCCACCTTCTGGGATTCTTGGACGTTTTATTGGATGTTGGCCCGTAAGTTGTCTGTACATATCGCATGGCCTTTTGGATTTGTATATCAGCATTATGTTGTATTGCTTGTAGCCCAACACTATCCAATTGTAAAAACACAGACACAAGGCTGCAATTTGCATAAGACCATGACAGTGTCCGTTTATGTTTTGCACAGCTATGATGAAACAGTAAAGGTTAGCACATGCCTCTATTTCAAAAAGGTTTTTGCACACTTTATTGCTAGATGCAATTACATGTTTGCATTACTTTTATAAACGTTTATGCGTTATCAATCTTTGCTGCTTGTTGCACATGTTCATACCTGCAATCCCAAAATGTAGAACTAACGTGGGTCAATTGTGAAGGCACATAGCGCAGTGTTAACAATTATAATCACCAGAATTCAATGGGATGTCATTTTTTTTTGGCAGGAACATTTTACAATTTAAAAAAAAAAAAAAAGGGGGGGGATGCTTCCCGCTACACATAATGGAATGGTGTGGAGTAACTGAAGTGGTGGCATATGCTCCGCTTACATTAACCAAACAACGTCCAGAGTGTAGCAAGTGTAATTGTGTTGTGTAACACGGCAAATTGTCTATGTGTCCACCTTATTTGTTTTAGTACATTTTTTTTTTTTTTACATTCTGCAAAGCCACAGTAATTCTTTTTGTGGATTTCGGAAAAGCCTTGTACTACTTTGTTTTATCCCCTTTCTATTTCCAGGATTTAATTTTTTATTTTTTTTTTGGCCTAACTCTTACTTTACTTTCTATCTAAACATGCAGTCAATAATCACTTTCGTCAACATAGTACACACTTTGCCAAATTAATCTAGGGAACTACAGGTCAAACTTTAACTGGCCAGGTGTGCTTGTTCAACCTCACTTTGCAATCTTTGTTGTAAAACATTTAGGGCTCATGTCCACGGGCAAAATGTGATTTAAAATCCGCAGCGGATCTCCCGCGCGCGGATCCGCATCCCATAGGGATGCATTGACCACCCGCGGGTAAATACCCGCGGATCGTCAATAAAAGGCATTTTAAAAAAAATGGAGCATGAAAAAATCTGGACCATGCTCCATTTTCATGCGGGTCTCCCGCGGGCTTCTATTGAAGCCTATGGAAGCCGTCCGGATCCGCGGGAGACCTAAAATAGGAATTAAAAGCATTTACTCACCCGCAGCGGGCCGCGAAGCTCTGCTCTTCCTCACGGCCGCATCTCCCTTGCTTTGGCTCGGCGGATGTGCCCGGCGCATGCGCGCGGCACGTCGACGACGTGCCGGCGACGTCAGGAATTCATCCGCCGGCCGAAAATGAAGATCCGGCCGTGAGGAACAGCTGACCTTCGCCGCCCGCTACGGATAGGTAAATGCTTTTAAATTTCTATTTTCAGCGCTCATGTCCGCGGGGCAGGAGGGACCCGCTGCAGATTCTACATGTAGAATCTGCAGCGGATCTGATTTTCCCCGTGGACATGAGGCCTTAAACTATACGTGTCATGCTGTGATCGACAACAATAGTATGATTGCATTTGTACAGTTGTGTTTTGCCTTCTGCACTAAATGCGTGCCTAAATTATTAACACAACTCTATCATCTTGAAGTGTCGTATCCCAGTTTCAACATGTCACATTGCAGGTGCATTTTTAGACAGACATTCTGCAGTTGTGTTTCTGAAGCGATGTGCAGTTAAGTTGCTTTGCACTTTCCTTTATTGGCCCCCATCACATAATGTTACTTTGATACCACTTGTGCAAGTAATATGGCAATTGACTTAGATGTCCGAACGCTGCACCCTTCTAGTACTTTGCACCATTTTGTTTACCTTTTATGTGGAATTACTGCCTATTAGGGGTGCAAATATAGGAGTGTAAGCGTTCACAGTCATGTTTTATGTCTGCACTGTTACACATTTGACACCAAGCGCACAATGCTACACGCATACTTACAAGTATGACACTTGTTTGCTTGGACTGTTGCACTTAGGGGCAAAAAACTAAAACACACAATGCCTAAGTAATGGCTAAGTCATAACAGCATTACATAATACAAAATGTGAATAGCTTATCCTGATTACCACCCAAAAATTTGCACCTTTGCTGCAATGACATCCTATTGCTCAGCCCCACAACTGTAGTCTTATATGTACGTGCTTTGGTGTTGGGTGAATAGATGATAACACAACTTTGATGTTGATCATTTCTTTCCTTTTTAATGCCTTGTGCTAGACAGATTTTCTAACCAAATTTTGTCATTTAACTTTAGAACAACATCAAGTTTGCCAATGAGGAGCCAAGACTCCGATGCGCCAGAAAGCAGGAGGCAACAACAGCCAAGCAATGTACGGCCCAACAGCCAAAGATCCAGAGAGAGAGCAGGCAGACCGTAACGGAGGAAATGGGCAGTGATTTTACAGATGAATCACAGGCCAATGTAAGACCAGCTCGTCACCAGACTCGGGAACAAGGCACTAGCCCACCACCATTGCAGGAACAAAGGAGCTTGTCACCATGCTCTCGCGTTGACCAGGCGGTGCTTGGGTATCTGCGTGGGCGGCAGGGTGCGGATTGGGCGGAGATCTATTGCGCTTCATTGGTACCCAGTTTCCGCGCCCTGCCGCCACACAAGGTACCCAAGATGAAAGTGGCCGTGGAGACTATTTGACTCAGCATTGGGCACTACTCCAACTGAGGAGTGTTTTTGCTCCTGGCTCAGTGGAGTCTCCACGGCCGCGGACGCTTTCAAAACAGGGCAGAGTTTTCTATTCCACCGCCTGCTCAACCCGTCTCTCATGAAGATACAAGCCCGGACCCTGTATCTGATTTTTCCCCATTCCTGGACAGCCTGCTTCAGGAGCATTGTGAACCCGATAGGCCGGTGGCCTCAACAAGTGACGTTCCCTTAAGCAATGTCCCAGTTTTACCAGCAGCTGAAAACATCGAAATACTGCCCCAGAATTGGATGCTCCGGCAAATCCAGTGCCAAATGACCAGTGTGTAGTCTCAGCATTGCATACACAATTGCCGATCACCAATGCTGGCAAAAGAACCCCAGAACTTTCTGACACCGTTCCCCACGTTGCCATGGTGGAAAAAGTGAAGTGCCTCCGAAAAAAGGCTGCAAAAAAGCCACATGCTTGGTATGGCCGGAGCGAATGGCAGACTACTTCCTCCGGTAATGACACAAGTGGTCACAACGTTTGAGCCAAAATTACGCGCAAAAGAAACTTGTGCTTCAAAACCAGTGCCCACTGCAGGAGCGGGTGGCACAGTACCTTTCCAAAGCATTGTGCCATTGTCAGCTGCGCTGTCCGAACAGCCAGGTTGTTCACGAGATGTCCATACATTTTTCCGCAGAAACGCAAGTATTCCAGGGGGAAAAAGGACTCGTATTGTTCTGCCAAAAAATACGAAGCTCAATTTCAAAATATGTCGGACACTGAATATTTATCAGATTCGGATTAATTGTACAGCTACAGACTGTCGGGCTTTATAAATCTCCTTTGGCACTTTGGATGATTGTGTTGTGAACATTAATGAAAATATTTAAGTATTGCTTTAATTCTGGCTACCGCATACTTTTCTGACGGAAATGTGTATTATATCAATAATTTAGATGTAAAATAGTTTTTATGTTTGCCAAAGGCTTCTCCGTTCTGCTTATTTCCTTACATGTATATCTTTATTTCAATGTCTGAAGATCGCCCATACTCTTTTCCTGCAGTGTGTATTGTCTGAAACTTTACTTTAAGCCACATTATGCAATATCAACCCCATTTCTGAATTGCAAGTACCAGTGCTTGTTATAGGTGTTAATGATGTATTGGCGCGTACCTCTGAACTTAGAGACATCAGGTTAGCATAGCATGCATGTAGCTGGCGCATTACAGTGCTGTACATAACTAACTGTTGGATGTTTCTGAGAAATAAGCAGCATATTCTTGTATTCCCTACTTGCTGACATGTGAATTAGCATCCGGCGAAATGTTAAGTTACACTTTTACTCACTTACCTACTAGCCAAACACTTGTAAAACCTTTAACACTTCGCTATACCATTTTAGCCCATATAAGGAGCGAAAGAAATGCAATTCCACAGCAGACGTTAATACGTTCTGAAGAGTTACGTACTTGGGCTGAAGCTGCATACTCTCAAAAGCAATGCGCGCTAACGTAATGGGCTTTATCCGAGTATTCTAGTGTTCATTCCTGGAAATTTGGGGGCAGCTGCGGCTGTCAGGTGAGTCGCTGCAGGGAACTGGGGAGAGCGGCCGGAAGAGTGTGAGAGAGTGTTCCCCTCCGTTCCTGCATGCTGTTCACTGCAGTTCCCTGTGCCGTGTCGCCAAATAAGTCTTCATGGACTACCACAGGCATACTCACAAATATTATTACAATCAAGCAATTTATTGTTTCTCAGACCGCGCTCATCTTTAGTAACTACACAGAGCTATGGATCTCTTTCTGTAACAGCTGAAAAGTAACGGCACAGGGAATGGAAAGAAAATATCGGCTTCTTCCACGTCATAATGCATACAAAATCACTAAATATTTCCAAGGTTTCCAAGTTATAACGGCTCCTGCATTTTCTAAAAGCACTGCAAGTATCTCGCATTTGGCCAGGTAACGTGGTTTCATTGAACTTGTTTAGTGTTTAAAAGCCCAAATAAATTAAAATAAAGAAAATAAATGTAAAAAAAAAAATTACATCCAAAGACCACAAATTAAAACATCAACACCGCAAATACAGCTTTCTAAAAGATACTCAATGTTGTATTAACGACTGGAAAAACAAACCTGGAGACGTAAATCTACAATGCTGCGTGCCACATGTTTATTTAAAGGTACAGCTGTTGCTTATATGACCATCCGTTTGGTCTGTAATACAGATTTTAAGGCAGACATCTCTCCAGTAAGCATTGAATATGCACCAACAACACTGACATGGAGTCAAGGCAAACTGTTTATTTACACTAGCTAAACATGTCGTTCAACATTTTGCTACAAATGTACGTAAAACATTTACGCCTATAAAGTACCCAAACAATTGGGCAATGCACAGAAACATTTGAAGAACACCACACAGTTGCATAGCGGTGGTGTGGCAACACTCCTAAAACAGAGGTTCATATCCAAAGTTTACAACACAGACTTGTTTTCCTTCCATATGGCTATTAGGCCTCAGTCAGATGGACTTTTTTTCCCGCAATTTGCGCATGCGCATGCGTCCGGCGATTTTTTTAAAACCATTGCTTTGCAATGGTATCGGACACGAGCGTTTTTTATGCGCTCGCCCGATAAATTACAGAACAGAAATCGCAGATCGCAACTATCTGCGATTCCTGTTCTTTTCTCTATATGCGCTCAATGGGGCCGGCGGCAGCAGCGCCGACCCCATTGAGAACATATAGAAGACAAATCATTCTTCTCTGCCACAGCTGTAACAGCTGTGGCAGAGAAGAGCGATGTGTGCCCATTGAATTCAATGGAGCCGGCAAAACAGGCCGCGGCATTGAAAGCAATGGGCTGCCGGCGTGCGCGGGGTGAATTGTCGGGAAGGGCTTAAATAGATAAGCCCTTCCCTGCAAGTCATCCAGAAATGTGTAAAAATTAAAACTATTTATATACTCACCTTGTCCCGGCAGACAGAGTTCAGAGCGGCCGGCCAGCAGTGGGTGTGAAGGGGGTGTGATTCAGGCTTGCCCCTGATTGGCTCAGCGCTGAGCCAACCAGAGGCAAGTCTGAATCACACCCACTGCAGGCCGGTCGCTCTGAACTCTGTCTGCCGGGACAAGGTGAGTATATACTTTGGTTTCTTTTTACACTTTTCAGGATGAATTGCAGGGAAGGGCTTATCTATTTTAGCCCTTCCCGACAATTCATCCTGCGCTCGCCCGCAGCGCACTGCTTTCAATAGAGCCGCCTGTATTGCCAGCTCCATTGCATTCAATGCGCTGGGCAGCTCCCGCACGTTTCTAAGCAAACGTGCCTAGGACCAGATTTTTCGTGCGATTTTTTTTTTTTGACCACAGCCACGCGATTTGCGGATGCACATCCGTCATGCGATCCGCAAAACGCATGGAAAAACGCCCGTCTGACTAAGGCCGTAAAGTGTATGTATTTCAATATATAAATGAGGGTCAAAGGTGTATTTTAAGTGATCCATAGGCATTCAAAAAACTAAAGTGTCTAAATTTCAAGAATGGGAATGATCATTTTGAGCCACATTGTGAGCCTATGCTGTTTCTTGGAGAAATTGCCATAAATACAACAACATTAATAAAACTATGCCTGCTATGAACCATTGTAAACAGAACTTGCAGTGCATACATTTAACATTATACCTTACGTTTGTGGCACAAATTTAAAAACTACAGTCTAGTGCCAATGTGGATTTGCCTCTATTCTTCTAGGTCGGCCAGCCTTTCCAGAAGAGAGTTCAGAACATTCTGTTGCGCTAGTACCATTCCAATACACTTTACAGTTAGGTTCCGAAGATGATCTGACATTTCCGTGCATGGCCCAATACCTAAACCGTGTGAAAAGAGGGAACAAATACTTAAAAGTAATGTCCAGCTGACAAAGTAAATCGAAAATGTTTATGGCTTTGTGTCTTCAGATAAGAATCGAGTGCATTGTAGTAAAATGTTTGACATTGTGTGACAGTTAAACCCATTTTGGGTAAAAATGTAGAAGAAAAATGGTTGCCATTATGCATACATTATCGTCTTGTCATTTTTTGCTTATTACAGATCAATAACTCAACACATCTTCAGATCTCCAATGTAGCTGTCAACTGCCAAAAGTTATTACCGTCATATGTTCAATGCTTGGGGTGCTCCTACGTTACACCCGTTGTCAAAAGCATTTTCATTATGACAGTTAAGTGCCTAGGTTCCTGCTTTCTGCATGGCACTACGCTTTCTAAAGTTTAGTATTTCTATGCACATTTCACATTCGTTAATTTTAAATGTCAAACTGTATGCATTACTTTTCCTCTGTGTAGACACCTTGGAAAGTAGCAGTAAGCACCCTCAAGCGTGATTGAATTCAGTTACACACCGACGTACCTTTTTTGTCCCCATTGTCAGAGGACTGCGTGACACTACAAGATTATAAAGAACCGAATGTTGTTTGCCGATATGTATTTTTGATAGAATATACTCTGTCGCATGCCTAATGTTGCGTACAGTATGGTACTAGATTGGTCAAGAGGAGAGTTTACCGAGTACACTTCATTCGCATGCATATAAACTTGTGGCTGCACAGCAAAAAAAACACCCAGTGTTTCACACAACCAAAACACAACTAACAGCGTGGCAAGAAAAAGGTAGGTGTGTGACACGGTTTGCATTTTGGTTAGAGGTGGTTAAAATGGAGGGTAAATGGAAACATAGCACGGCAAATGGCTAAGAACTCGCTGTACAAAAAAAGGTCCCACAAAAACCATTGAAATTAAATTAGTTTTCAAAAAAAGGGGGTCCATACTGCTGCAGCGCGCACAGTAGTCAACTATGTAAGTCGTTAAAATTACAAAAGGTAAGATTTTGCTTTGCAACATTTCAATGCTTTATTTCCATAAATATTAGTAACTGTTTTATTTACACGCTGCAGACCTAGTAAACCTCGTCCTGGCTCCATAATAAACATTAACCACTATACCGATGGCCAACGCTATTTTTTGCCCTGTTAGGGCGCCCACCCACTTGCGTTTTTTTTCCTGCGTTTGCGTTTTGCGTTTTTCCTGCACAGGCATAGAGATTAAGTGTGCTCATGTCCACTGGCGTCTTTAATATCGCCCCGCCCCGCAAAATCGCATCGCAGCTGTCCTTAGTCTCTGGCTCCTTTTTGTCTTCTAACTGCTCCCATGGTTTTCAATGCTCCTGGAAAAAACGCAACGCAATTTGCGCGCGTCGCTGCACACCACAGTACTGAAGACTGTGGAAGGGCAGGCATTCTTCACAGGTGCTGTTGGGTGTGCCTGGTTCAGGGGATTTCCCAGCAGCGTGGAGGCAGGAAGGCACAGACACTTAAACAGGGTGTGTCATTCCAGCAGCAGCAGCAGCCATTACAGTTACATCCTCCCTGCACCATGACTGTCCCCAGGATTGAGAAGGAGCGTCTCATAGCCCTTGTGCAGGAGCACCCCTGCATTTGGGACACCAGGACGGAAGGCTTTCATGTGCGAGCCCTGAGGGACGATGCGTGGGCAGAAATCGCAGAGGAGATGTTCGGCGTGCAGTGGCTGCGCACTCGGGCCCAAGGACGCCTAAAAATGTGTAAGTACCCATGTGTGTTTGTAATAAACCCAAATGTATCTTTTGCATGAATGTTTTGTATGTTTAGTACCTTTCAGTCTTCACATTGTGCAGTGCTTGTGTAGCGTAGTGTGTGGAGGCGTGCGTCCTTGTTGCGCTGGGGTGTGTGTGGTGTTTGCGGTACACGCCTTGCCCTGTTTGTCTGCAATGCCTTTATGTTTGTGGTCGGCTTTTGTGGCTAGGGACCCACACTGCCAAACAGCTTCTTAGTTCATTTTAAACGCTTGTTTGCCCATGCATCATGCAAAACGGGCGCGGCTGCTAGGCATGCAGATATTGCCGCCACATTGCTTGCACATGTTTTTTCCTTTTTTAATTTTTGGGTCTTCTGGTAGCATGTATTAGGACTAAAGATGAGCGAACGTGTCCGTTACGGACACATCCGCACCCGGACACCGGCTTTGCCGAACACTGCAGTGTTCGCGCGTAAAGGTCCGGGTGCCGCCGGGGGGCGGGGAGATGCGCGGCGGCGCGGGCGGCAGTAGCGGGGAACAGGGGGGAGCCCTCTCTCCCTCTCCCCCCCACTCCCCGCCGCACCCCCCCGCGCTGCCACGGCGGCCCCCGAACTTTTTCGCCCGAACACTGAAGTGTTCGCAAAGTTCGGTGTTCGGGCGAAAAAGGGGCGGGGCCGAACGTGTTCGCTCATCTCTAATTAGGACGTGCAGTGTTAGCCATGCGCAATGTCCAATTCAGTTATTCTGTTCTTTATTCTTTTCCTTCATCACTAAGGGGCCACATAGAGAGGTAATGTGTGTGTGTTTAGGCACCCCTTGCTGTCCCTGTTATTTGTCCTCCTAAAGACCACCAACTTCTTCTAGGTGTGTTTTTTTGGCCACCCCGTGTTTGAACAAGGGCCTTTTCATAGCTAGGAGAAATGTAGTCTAAGATTTCATAGTCACATGTGTGATATCTTGTTCTCTAAAGACGCATTTCTTTGACAATAGTGCATTAGAGCCACGGGATGAGCGTCCGCAGATACGCTGTTTACCTACAAAGTAGACAGGGTCTTATATGATGTATGGCCTTGTTAATGTATAAGTGACATGTATATCTGCCTACACGTCAGCACACATTAATGCAATCACTAACTGTAAGGGTTTGTTTAGCTTTGAGGGAAGCATTGCTTCCTTTTTTTATATGAAATTAATAATGCGTACGCCAGTCTGTGATGCTGGGCCATGTAGGTAATGCACAATGTATGTATGTCTAGGCTAAAGTTATAAAGTAGCTCTTGGAGACTATGATGTGGTGTTTATTAAAACTACCATGTCCTGCTGGAGCTGCATGCTGCCTTGGAGTTAGAGGGCAGCTGAAATAACGCTTGTCGCTGCAGTCAGTGGCAAAGCTGCCCATATAAAAGTAAGACACAGCAGTTCTGCTGTATGTTGGAACTTCGGCTGTGCACATGGCCACACCCCTCCCCCACTTGTGTGAAACTTGGGCAAGTGGATGTTGCTTTCTATTTTCTGCCTCAGGTCTCAAGCACTGATGTGTATGAGTCAACCAGATGCCATGAATGGTTAAATAGGGCTTATGTCTTCTTATCGGGGTCAACAGCGGTCACAAACTGTTATTTACTACTTCCACCCACTAATAGATTTCACAAACAGCCTGCTTTTAGCTCTGCATATATCACACTTTGCCTGTTGGTTGTAACGGCCACTACACACCTGGTAAACGAAATGCCAGTACGCCCACAACAAACTGGTGAAGCGCAGTTGCATCAGCATACAGGGTTTGCCCATAGCGTAACATTTGATTGGTCACATTACACTGTCATGTTATGTGCTTACCTTGCCTGCTACTTTCATATGTTTCTCTTTTCCTTGTCATAGTAGAAGAACTTCAAATGAAGTGGCGCAGTGTCCGTGACACCTACAGAAAGGAGGTGGGCCACCAACAGCCAAGCGGCTCTGCACGGCGCCGCAAAAGGCCATATTATTTGGCCCCAGCGCTAGCCTTCCTGCGGCCTATAATGGAACCCAGACCGTAGGTGGTTTAATTCTTACATGGCACTCAGGTTAGCGGTTGGGTGTGTAAGTAACAGCTCGTAAATGAATCAAACGAGTCCTGTAAAAAATGGCACATAGACTCAGAAATGTGGCTGTTAAATATCTAGGTACACTGACCCAGACTCAGAATTATGTGTGCTGCTACCCATGGTAACATTCAGGCAACATGGCATCTTTCGGTTTTGTACGAATTGCCTGCCAAGTTACGGTCGTAAACAAATAATTGCCTGCAGATGTCGAGTGCATGTTGTACCGGGGTTTACCAAGCAAATTACTTTGAGACTGCCTTGTAATGGTTTACAAGGCTGTAACGTTTTTAAATTATAATGTTCCAGGAGATATGTTACATAGATGCACTTGTTAGTAAGGTTTGCCTTCCCTTCCTTGAAACACCATCCTTGACACTATTGTTGTACTCACTTGTTGCACAACCAATAATCTGCAGGAGGACCCGTCACCAGATGACGTGACTGACACGGAGGCCAGCTCGCCAACTTTATCCCTGCATAGTGATGGACCCGAAGCCCCAGAGGCACCCCCTGCTCCGCCAGCTCCTTCCGAGGAGACTCCCCCACCAGCTGGGCCCAGGCGAACGACTGCTAGGACAAGAGGTGGCCGAAGAGCCTACACAAGGCAACATCTGGCATTTGCTGGGCGGCTAGTGGACGAGGAGGTTCTAGAGCAGCGGTTCTCAACCTGTGGGTCGCGACCCTGGCGGGGGTCGAATGCCACAAAACACAGGGTCGCCCGCAGCGCCTATTGTCCACAGCAGTGCTGGCCTCAGAGAGGGCCCGTTGGTGCTTCCAGCGCACCCCGGACCACATCAATATTCTTTCGCCTGTACCCCCAGCTGCGGGTGAAGCATGACAGCCGGGACGGGTGAAGCATGACAGCCGGGACGGGTGAAGCATGACAGCCGGGACGGGTGAAGCATGACAGCCGGGACGGGTGAAGCATGACAGCCAGGACAGGGACGTTGCCGCTTTAAATGCAGCAGACGTGCCTGTGTCTCAGATGCTTCACTGCAAGGTCCCGCCGCCGAGAACTTCCGCTACTGCAGAAATAAGGTATTAAAGATCAAGCGGTCTAGAGGTTGACAAGGGGGGTTTGGGGGAACGAAAAAAGGTGCTTGGTGGATGACAGGAGGGCTGAGGGAACTGCTAACTATTATGAATGATAATAATACTCCCCCTCTATTATCTTTCATATAAACAAGCTGTTAAGTATTATGAAGGATGATGCAGGAGGCACAGAGGAATATGAATTATAGTGGGGGGAAAGAGCTGCTAAGTATTATGAAGGATAATGGAGGAGGGTGCTGACGATTATAAAGGATAATGGCGGGTCTCCCATTCAAGTAAATGAGATGTGGATTAAGCATGTGAATATGGCCCCCTGGTCATATTAACATGCGTGTAATTGAAAAAAAACACAGGAAATAGTAAATAATAGGATTCTTTTCAAGCTCATTAGACACGACCATCTTTTATTTTTTTTTAGCAGACCTTCTCATGACAATGGATCGTGCATACAAGAATATTAGGAAAAGAAAATACACTGAGGATTTCTTGCAGTATGGTTTTACCTCAATAATTACAGCAGGAATTGAGAAACCACAATGTGTTATTTGTTGTGAAGTTCTCTCAGCTGAATCTATGAAGCCGAACAAACTAAAACGACATTTTGATAGCAAGCATCCAACCTTTGCTGGCAAGAATATCGACTATTTTAGAAACAAAGCTGATGGACTTAAAAAATCTAGATTTGATACTGGTAGCCAGTACCACAAACACAATGTAGCAGCTGTTGAAGCGTCATATTTGGTGGCACTCAGAATCGCCAGAGCTATGAAACCTCACACGATTGCTGAAGATTTACTGAACCCCGATGCAGGGACGTACAGAAAGCTTACCGGAGCGCTTACCTTAATCCCCGCGCTCCGGTGACTTCTCTACTTACCTGTGAAGATGGCCGCCGGAATCCTCTTCCTCCGTGGACCGCAGCTCTTCTGTGCGGTCCATTGCCGATTCCAGCCTCCTGATTGGCTGGAATCGGCACGTGACGGGGCGGAGCTACACGGAGCCCCATAGAGAACAGGAGAAGACCCGGACTGCGCAAGCGCGGCTAATTTGGCCATCGGAGGGCGAAAATTAGTCGGCACCATGGAGACGAGGACGCCAGCAACGGAGCAGGTAAGTAAAAAACTTTTTATAACTTCTGTATGGCTCATAATTAATGCACAATGTACATTACAAAGTGCATTAATATGGCCATACAGAAGTGTATAGACCCACTTGCTGCCGCGGGACAACCCCTTTAATGATAGCGATTTTAAAGATGAATTTCTTTTTTGCAAACCGCTTGAAACAACAACAACAACTGCACGTGATGTTTTTGACGCAGTTGGTTCTTTTCTAAAAGCGTATAACATCTCCTGGGAAAAGGTTTGCGGTGTTTGCACAGATGGTGCTCCTGCTATGCTAGGATGTCGCTCAGGATTTCAACATTTGGTACAAAATGAATCGCCAAAAGCAATTGGAACACACTGTATGATACATCGCCAAATATTAGCGACTAGAACACTGCCGCAAGATTTACAAGAAGTCATGAAAAGTATCATAATGTGTCAATTTTGTTAAGTCCAGCGCCTTAAACAGTCGAGTGTTTTGCCAACTGTGCAACGAGCTAGATGCGCCAAACAATGCACTGCTATTTCACACTGAAGTCAGATGGTTGTCAAGAGGAAAAGTTTTAAGACGTGTCTTTGAGCTTCGTCATGAACTGAAAACATTTTTCAGTCAGAAAGTAAGACCACAATTTGAAACACTTTTTAGCGATAAAACTGAGCTGCAGAAAATAGCTTACTTGGTTGACATCTTGAATGACTTAAATTTATCACTACAAGGACCAAATGCAACGTGCCTCGATTTGTCCGAAAAAATTAGATCATTCCAAATGAAACTTCAGCTTTGGAAAAATAAATTGGATGCAAACAAAATTTACATGTTTCCTACACTAGCGGCCTTCTTTGAGGAACATGAAATTGAGCCAGACAAAAAAATGATGATGATAACTAGAGATGAGCGAACGTACTCGAATAGGCACTACTCGTCCGAGTACCTCTCTGCTCGTGCTCAAAGATTCGGGACGCGCTGCGGAGCGGGGAGCTGCAGGGGAGGAACGGAGGGGAGATCTTTCTCTCCCGCCCGCTCTGCCCCGCTCCCCGCTCCGACTCACCTGTCAGCAGCGGATCGCCCCGAATCTTTGAGCACGAGTACAGCGGTACTCGGATAAGGCACATTACTCGGACGAGTAGTGCCTATCCGAGTACGTTCGCTCATCTCTAATGATAACTTCTGTGAAAGAACATTTGCACATGCTTGCAGACGAAATTTCATCATACTTTCCTAATCTACCTGACTCCCCATTTGCACTTGCCAGAAGTCCATTCACAGTAAAAGTTGAAGATGTTCCAGAGACAGTGCAGGAAGAGTTCATCGACCTAATTAACAATGATGCAGCAAAAACAGATTTCTCTACGATGCCACTGACAAAATTCTGGATTAAGTGTTTACAATTATATCCTATTCTGTCTGAGACTGTGCTGCGCCTTCTTCCTTTTCCAACAACATATCTTTGCGAAATAGGGTTTTCCCGTTTGATGGTAATCAAGTCTAAATACCGAAGTAGACTTGTTATGGAAAATGATTTTCGCTGTGCCCTTGCAAAGACTGCCCCAAGAATTTCAGAATTGGTAAAGAAGCAACCACAGCCATCTCACGGAATTTAGCAGCATACTGTTGCAAAATATTGCACTGTTTACTGTTATATTACTGTTGTTATATTTAAACCCATGCTATGCTAAGGCGAAATATTGTTTATTGGAATTAGTAATAAATGTTTTTTAACATATAATTACATTTTTTTGTGATTGATCACTAAATTAAATTATTTTTGATTTGTAGCGATGATAATACATAATGCATATCAGGTATTTACATTCCGAATCACAGCTGTAGTAAAATTACAGTTTTGAAGTAACCAACAAAATTATTTTTTGGTTTGGGGTCACCGTAACATAAGGAACTGTATTTCGGGGTCACGGCATTAGAAAGGTTGAGAACCACTGTATTAGATGATGTTGTGCAAACCTAAAAAAAATAGATACATGACATGATTTCCCATAAGATCCCTCTGAGAAACGGCATCCGAGGACGAGGCACACCGCTTGGATATGGCAGCAGCCTTTGCTTCCCTCTGAAAATTCTTGTTTGGCAATTAAATTTTGCAAATTTCATCAACATAGAAATGTTTATCCTCAAAAATACCCTGACAAGAGGTACTATATTTAATTTTTTTAAGCATCTTCCCATAAAGAGCTCATCCAGAATGCCATCCGGTGTTGTTCCAGGTTGTGTAAGTGCGTGGAGGGGGGATTATATTGCATGTTTTTCCCAAAAATGTAGAGAACAAGAACATGGCTACAACAGGCATCACACATATTTACAGACACAGGCGAATGGATATGCAGTAAGCATTGCACAGATGACAGTTACAAAATAGTTAAAGACAATAAAAAACTAAGAGAAGATGCAGTGCCGCGTATTTTTCCCTCGGTGATGGAAATAAAAACCCTCGAAAATCAAAGACAAAAAGGGAGCCCATCAAGAAAACGCAGAAGAGTAGAAGTGAACGAAACTCCAGACCCTCCCCAAAATCAAACTGCTGCTGTTCCAGAAACAAAAACGCAGATGTCAATCTGGAAGGGGACCAATGTAGAATTGAAATTCCGGTTTTGGTGTGCTGCGACGGTTCTGCTGGTGATGCTAAAGTCATCCTGGACTATAAACGAAATCTTGCTGACGGAAGCACCAATACAGATGAATGTAGACTAGAGACGTCTGACAAGAAATTTACAAGAAAAACATCTGTACAGACAGCAAGATTGATAACAAGGAGCATTGGTATTCAGTGTGATCTGTTAAACGCTAGCCACCATAGGAACACTCTTCCTACTAAAGAGCCTTGTAAAGGTCAAATTAATCCAGGAATACAATGGAAGACTTACCGCACTATCATTTCCGGATGACAATCAAAAGTTGGAAGCTGCATCATCGGAGACACAGACCCGAGGCAGTGCTTGTGAAATGAGCAACAAAGAAAATACAGAAGAGAACACCCCCAGGGTTTCAACATGCCAGAAGAGAACAATGATACCCCCATAAAAAGAAGTAGTTGACCTCTTTTCTTCAACTCCACAAAAACCATTTCGCTTTCTCGGCTCTCTTGTAGAGGAGGCATCACAAAGTCCGATTTCCACACCAGGGAATGTCTGTGTACAGTCTTCATAAATTTCAAGTTGCGACAACATGGGATCCATACTTGATTTTAGCATTTTGTCTCACATCCGAAAATCCACTGGACTCTACTGTTATTTGTTCTGAAGAGTCGGAGACCAGTGATAGCGAAACGTTTGAAATGCTCTCTGACTCAGAAAACCCTTTCAGTTATCCGGGAAAAGATTTTGAAAGCCTAGAGCAATCCCAGCCGGATGCTGCCGCTGAAGAGCAATTTCTTTTTATTAGCTTTAATTCCATCCCCTTACCGAAAGCGCTGTTTGCTGAAATGAACGCATGCAAAAAATTTTAAAAAGGGGTCAATGATTATTGCTGAAGTACAGCGCCAACGTGGTCATATTTGTAAACTCTGGCAAAGCCAATCAATGGCCCAAAACTGTCCCGCTGGAAATCTTACTAGCATCCAGTATTCTACTGAGCGGCGCCAATTTCACAAAAGTTAAAAATATGTTTCACATATTAAACGTGAACGGAATATCAAAAAGCACCTTTTTCTAGTACCAGCACCAAGTTTTATTCCCTGTAACACACAATCATTGGGTTCAGCATCAAACAAACCTAATTTCCAGTTTACAAAGGCAGCCGGTTTGCCTTGCTGGGGACGGGCAATCGGATAGCCCTGGGTTTTCTGCAAAATATACAGTCTACACGTTTTTAGAAATGGAGCAAAAACATTGGATTTTTATAGTCGAGCAACTTGTACCGCCAGCCAGTTCTGTGTCCCTAGAAACTACAGCCTTTAGGAAAACGCTACAGTCATCGATCGACGAGGGTTTGAATGTACATATAGTTGCAACGGATCGCCATGTGGGTATCCAAAATATTATGTGCGAGGAGTTTCCTGGAATTGTACACGATGTCGACGTCTGGCACGTTGCAAAATCGTTAGGCAAAAAACTTCTGGGGCATCAAAATGAACACCCTGCTCAACCATTGCACAGTGGATTTCCAGTATTAAAACCATTTATGGTCGTGTTCAAGAACAAGCCAAGGAAATCCGGATTTACTGGTTGAAAAATGGACCTCATTATGCAGCCACATTGTAAACGTGCCTGAGTGGGAAGACCAGATCCATGACCACCGCTGCAGCCATGAAATAGTCGATGGGAATACCGTTTGGTTGTCACCAGACAGTCCAGCTCATGACAAGATTAAATCAGTCGTTTTAAATAAAACCTTCGTCACCTGTCAAATTTCTGTCACACTGGAGTTTTACAAACCTACCATGCCCATGTTTTAAAATATCGCCCCCCAAAAATTCATTTTTTCTACGATGGAATGGCGGCACGAACGGAACTCGCTGTTCTTGATCAGAATTCTAATGCTGGACGTGTGCAGTCTGCCAACAAGCTGTACTAGAAAGTGGGAATGCAGCTCAGAAAAAGAGAGATTGGACCTTAAAAGCCATGCACGAGCCGAAATCCATGGAATTCACAAAAGACATAATCGGGGATATTCTGCTGCGTGTAAGAGGTGAGCTGGCTATTTCACGGGAATCAAAAACAAAAGAATGTCTTCTGAACAAACGGCCAGTACCAAAACCACAAAAAGATTTGCTTGAATAATTCCGTAGCAGATTTTCAACTTAAGGCCTTAGTCAGACGGGCGTTTTTTCGCGCGATTTGCACATATATAGAACCAATGGTTCGCTATGGTATCGGTCACATGTCCACTTTTTATGCGGATATGCGATAAATTATAGGACACGACGATTCGCAGATCGCACCTATCTGCGTTCAGCGTTTTATGTGCGCTGCCGAACACGCCGCACTGTACTAACATCATCTGGCGAGTGTATAGTATTCTAGGATGTGCGAACTTGAATGAAACGGCAAAGGCTGACAAGGTGCTCGTAATATGGAGGCAACATCTTATCCATACTTTACAATGTGTCATTTTTAAAAGAGCAACATTTTCGCTACGCTCCTTTACCGCACAATAGAACATAACTAGTCAGCAATCCTTATTGGTTTGTGTGTGGGGGGAGGGGGTTTGTCTGAACTTGGGCGAAAACCAGTGCAGTTATAATGCAGCAGCGCACTACAGGGTGTAAATAAGTTGCTAGTGTGCTAATGACAAATGCTACTTAGTCCCTTTTGCCACAGCCCAAACACATGTACCCCGCAGAAATACACAACGGTTTAAAGACATACTTCCATTTCCCAGGAGAATGGCACATCGCCTACTGAATGCTGCCCTCGTCTGTAATGTTGGGACTGGATTCAGGTGTTTCACACCTGATGAAGACGCTCCCCTTTGACCATGAATATGTAAATGCAAGCGAGAGCATTCGCCAAAAGATCTGTCATTCAAAGTATCCTCAACTGTTAGCGATTAATTATTCGTAAATGTTCCCCGCCTCTACCCCTTATATAAATCAGCTGATGCCGTGGGGGTTGTACGGCTGACATTTATGTGGCCATGGACAAAACACACATGATCACACTTGTGAGGCTATACCCAGCCCTATGGGACCCGCGCAGCAGCGCCTACCGCCGGCGTAACGGCAAACATCTGAAGTGGCGCGCGGTCACCCGCGACCTTTTTGACCGCAGCTGGAGGAGTTTGAGTGAAGAGACAAAACAGACTAACAGCGAGTAAACTTGAGATTCTCCAATGATCATAGAAAGTGAAATGTCCTAAGGCGCACTCAGTTGGTGCGCAAATTCGTTGTAGAACAAAAAACCGTTACACTGATTAGTCATTGTTTGAGGGTATTCAGTGTCTTTAACTGTTTCCTATCTACAGACAATAAGATTGAAGGCTATACATCTCCTATGTAGGAAGACGTCCAGCGGGGTACTCTTATTGTATATTGGCAGCCTCTCTGCTGTCGTTGCCTATCCAATGTGTCACCTCATGCAGTACTGAATCATGGCAGCAGATGGTGCCATTGTACTATAGCACACAAATAGTTTGCTCCCTTGAAAAACCAGTATACCAATAGGTTAGGAAAGGGTTAATGTTTGGGGCCCTTGGGTGTGTCCTTAAAAGTGTGTGTAGTGGTAATTAGTGGCCTGACTAACTGGCATGCAATAGGCAAATGAATTGTCAATGTGCCATAAACGTTACTGTTATTTACACTGTTAATTTCTGTTTGCAGTCAGCTCTGTCATGACCAAGTGGTGGTCTATCAGAGATGCATTTCGGAGGAGCCTGCAAAGGCGTTTGGAGGAGGGCGACCGGGCCCCCTCCTATAAGTATGCTGGTGCGCTCAGATTCCTCCTGCCAACCATGCAGCTACCACGGTACGTTTCCTGGAATAAACCCCCCCCCCCCCCCCCCCAATTGGTGATGTGGCCTACATCTATAAGCTTCTTTAGAACCGTCATAACCTTATGGTTGGATGTGTTTATAAATGTCGTTCGAAATTATTGGTTTGTCCTCCATGCCTTGTTTGCTGCCACAAAAATATCATATAGCGCTATATTTTGTCGGAGCTTCATTAATCATTGCACTGTTACTTTCACATAGTATGTAGCATTTGTGGTGAACTAGCTAAACCAAATGTGAGCTTTGATGTTGTGGCAACTGTTCCTGCCGGATTCTTACTAAATAGTCTCCTCCCTTTTGTCCGTAGGAGATCCAGCAATGTGGGGGACAGACGTCCGAGGATGTTTCCGGAAGTGCCTCATCAGACGAGACATCATCCTCATTTAGGGCACGGCAGGACCCTTTGGCTGAGAGACAGCCTCAACGGCCACCCGGGCATCTTGGATCGGATTCTCAAAGACAGGAGCCCCAGGAGGCATCCCCCAGGGAGACTAAGCTGGACTCCCCAGCGGGATTCCGTTTCGCCTCCCCATGGGGATGACTCTGACAGGCCCCGTCGGCCTTCCCAAAGGAGTCCAAACAGGAGACCCCCCCCCCCCCCCCCCCCCCATTCGGTCTCCTGTTTTGACTCCCCCTCGGGATTCCTCTGGCCGTCGTCCTACGGCTCCGCCTAGGCGTCAATCCCGAGATTCCAGTCGGGATACTCTTAGGTCATCACGTCGGGATTCTGGTCGTCGCTCACGACATAATCCCCCTAGGCGGACCCCTAGATGGGGCCAAAGGAATCCCCCTCCGGCCACCCCTGAGCGTCGGCGATCGCAACAGCCCCCTCCTTTTCTGCCCGGTGATATTGAGCGTGCTGCACTGCAGTATTTGAGAACACGGGCAGATGAGGATTGGGCTGATGCATTTGGTCGTTCGATCGCCTGGTCCTTGCGCCAGGTGCCCACGCGGCTACAGGTCATGGTGAGGGCTGCCATGGAGACGGTGCTTGAGGCCGCTCTCTTGGAGAGTCCAGATCTTGAAGTTTTTTGGTATTTGGACCACTGGCGTCTCCATGGTAGGGGGAGGCACCCAGAACGTGCTGTGTTTGAGGATCGGCTTCAACATACCAGAGGTATGTACCGTGTTTTGCGGAGAGCACAACATGATGAATTTACGCCACCACCTGTTGGAGACAGGAGGGAGGGCAGTTCCCCTGAGCAGGGCCCGACTGCAAGGATGGGCGTGCCTGATTTGCAGCCTCCCCCAGAAGTCCCACCCGCTGATCCTGCCTCTCAGCCAACGTTTCCTCCGCCCCTACAAGAGCCTGTTTGGTTCACTGAGGATGACGTCTCGCCTGGTGAGGGCCCATCCCGGCCACATCCGTCCCCACCACTGGCTGAAGGTCAGTGGGCAGCTGCTGAGGCTCTGGGCGTACCCAGTGAGGGCTCGGGCAGACCCGCCCAGGAGCACAAGACCACTCCAGAGGGCACCGGGGCACGTGCCCCCCCCCCCCCCCCCAAGTACCAGCAGCTGTCCTGCAGGCTCCCCCTCCGAGGAGGAGCGTCCTGTCTTTCCCGCAGTGACAC
Organism: Eleutherodactylus coqui; assembly: GCF_035609145.1. Lineage (NCBI taxonomy): Eukaryota > Metazoa > Chordata > Amphibia > Anura > Eleutherodactylidae > Eleutherodactylus > Eleutherodactylus coqui. Next base: position 136,048,670 of record NC_089846.1, on the reverse strand, counting down.
CCAGGCGTCGGGGCTGGCGTGGCCGCCGCGGACGGCCTCCCAAGCGGCGGCGGTACTATTAGTTTGGTTTATTATGATTTGGGTGACGAAACCCGTTTGTTTGCTTTGTACATACAATAAATGTATTCTTTCAGCACATTTGTACATTGTTTTTTCACTCCTTTTTAACTATAATAAGGGCTGATTAACACGTCGCCGAACCCATTGCTGAGCGAAAATGGCAGCAATACCGCTGCGCTGCACCGTACAATTGTGCCGCGATGTTCTCTCACCAATAATGGCATATAGGAGCGCTACAAAGTAGCATGTGACTTTCCACAATTAGGCAACCTTTTTGGTATTTGCTACTGTCAAAGTTGCATTGCATCGCATGCAAACAACGTTTGTGGGCAATGCAATGGCACAGAGGAAAGTTCACGGGAGAAAGATGGCCTACAAGACGGGCCTGTCGCGGGCATATTGCCGGACCTGGGACGTTTGTGTGTATTTTTTTTAGCCTACTACAAAACATCTCATGTGTGACATGACCAAGAGGAAACCCTGGCCTTCTCATACAGCCGATTGGTAGCATAGTACAAATGCTTTAAACAAGCGGTAGTTCGGCACCCGTGTGAAGGATGCCTTAAAACAGTGAACTGAGGCACAAAGTCCTGTGTTTAAATGGTAAATGGCCGTTCGCTTGTGATGCAACCTGTCTGTAGGCATTTAGAAGGCGTTAAACATAGTCGAAAATGGCCAACATAGGATGCTGCAAGTGACCAAACGTCTTCACTCAAAGGCACATTAGTCTTGGTTTATAGTATTGCCAAGGCTACATTTGTACCTCCATGAGGTCATTCTCAAGGCCAAATACCAGCCAAACAAGGTGTGCTGTCCATGTTACACAGTTTGCTAAGGACATCAGTGAGCTGGAAACGTTGCCTTTAACTCTGAAACGAGACAAATGTCCCTTTCACTAAGTGTTGCCCCTTGCATCATCCTCTGCTGCCACTTCATTCCTTTTGGTTAACAAATCTCTTCAAACTGGCATCTGCCCATAGTCCAGAACTTGGCTCTGCATTTGTGAGGAGCTGTTGTGGTCCTTTTCGGCTTGTGGCCCGTGTAAATAATATGTAATGCAGGGTTGTTTTCAGTGAGTCCATAGTTTGGTTGGGGTTTCGTTAGGAAGGCATTCGCTAAGAAGCCTCAGGTCCGCTCATCTTGTATTAATAGCCTTAGTTTAAGCATAGTACAATAAAGAGGTACCAGGTCTGCAGGAAAATGTATTTTACAACACTCTGCAAGTGGCTGGTCGCTCGCGACTCTACTCAACTCGAGGTAAACATTGTTTTCCAAAAGGTCTGAGTGCATTTGGTAGCAGATGCATCCAGACTGATGCCACGTGATCACGGCTGACTTCATATGTTATTTGGTCCTAACTCCTTCCACAAGTTGCCCATCACAAGCAACTGCACTAATCCAGACATAATCGTGTAACACCAATAGGTCACGTGAACACTACCACACAGCCATTTGGACAAAATAGTTCAGTATGTTTGACCATGGCCAACGTGTGTGTGTGGTGTGGGTGACATAGTTCTTGAAATCGTCGTTCTCCTTTATTTCGCCCTCGGACGAACCAACGACGTTATGATGCCGTTGCGATTCGTGTGCGAAAATTCGCCCGAGTATTGTCAAGGCGGGCGAAAGTGTGCGTCTGGCGTCATCTGTGCGTGCCCCGCCCTGCACCTGAGCGTTATGCACGGCACGCGCCGCTCGGCGCCATTTTTTAAACAAACTTTATGCAAGAAAGATGGTTGGCAGATCATCACCGCTGGGACGTTGCGAGATACGGCTGCTGGTCCGGATGATGGACCAGCATGATTATGATGGGCACCATGGCCCCTACCAGCACCCCTAGCTGCGCAAACGTAGCATCATGCGGAAGGTCCGAAGGGCGATGGCACGTCAGTTTGGGACTGTGCGGCGCAGGATCCAATTGCAGAAGCGGTGGAGCGACCTCAAGTCGAAAGAGACCCTGAGCGCCTGGAGGCCATCAGGCGCCGACTCTGTTGTCGGGAAGGAGGTAAGCACACGGTCTGTGGTAGGGCTCAGAACGTGTCACCTATTTAACCTCCTGCCAGTGTTTGTAACCCCGTAAATGACATGGCCGGTTTTGGCGTACAGGAGCCAGCATTTTTGTACCCTTTTGTCAATAAACATTTTTGAAAACCTATTTGCTTTTTGCTAGTACTTAGCTCTGTGAGGCCTTTTTGAACACAAATATAGATGTAGTTATCATTTAGACCATTTGGTGGAATGTATGGTTGCTGGGAAAACTTTATTTGTAATTGTAGTTGGGCGGCAAAAGGCCTAACGTTTGCATAGTTCCTCAGTAGTTTTGGTGTATTTTGAAACGTTTCTAGCCGTTGCGAACGCACACAAGCACCTAAAAAGGTAGTTGTGTGTGTTTTGGGGGCATTGGGTTAGGCTTTTTTTTAATTCATTTCTCAAAAATAACTTACAATTATATTAATAATAATTAACAGCACTTATTATCGCTGTGAGATAAGGCATTTAATAGGTAAAGGGCTGCAATGCCTTAGCAATTACTAGAGCCGTCATAGGCTCTGGCAGTACGGGACACCAGTGACCTGTTTCGCGGCCATGCTGCACAAATATTGCGGCAGGGAAGCCTTTCACAGCGGTGGGGCGCATCTCTAAGGCACCCCCGCTGTTGCATTGGGGCGCCGGCTGTGACTGACAGCCGTCTCCCGATGTGGGATAGCGCTTGATCAGTCATGATCTTGCTATATCCCAATGACGTTGCGGGAAGTCCCACGCTAACAGGAGTAACCGTTACGTGATGTGGATTAAAGTTGTTAAGGATGCGTTGCTTAGAGCTGAAGAATGCCGTTAAAGGTTATATAAATGGTCTATAATCCCATTTGGTCCTACTTGTTCCCAACATTAACAAGTGTTTATGTTACTGTCCCCACAGATGCACCACTAGGTCACAGGGCGGATTCGGGAGAGGAGCAACAGCCCTCTCCAGCACGCGAGGCTCCACCTCCACCTCCACCTCCACCAGAAGCCAGTCAGGAGGAGGCAGTTGGTAAGTTACATAATTGTTCATTGCTACTTTTAACTGCTCTCACTTGACCCCCCAAATACGGCTCGCACACACTTGGCAATGCGTGGCGGTTGGCTTTCTTTGGCAATTGGTTGTTCACATTCGGGATGCGTACGCGCAAATCGCGTGAGGGCTCACCGCTTTGCTGATATATCGACACCTAGCAGCGATTTATGCTAAAGGGCCCTAATCTACGGAGCGGGTCCCACTCGCCACTGCTGGAACAGCGGTGGCAGAGAAGAACGAAGTTCGCTCATTGAATTCTATGGAGTCGCCTGTATTGCCGGCTACCTAGAAATCAAAGGCAATACATTGTTCTTGTCTGCCACAGATGTTACAGCTGTGGCAGAGTTGAACGATCTTTAGTATATGTTTTCAATGTGGTTGGCGCTGCGGCCACATTCAGCGCATATATATAACACAAGGCTTTGCGAAATGCAGATACCCGCCTTCTGCATTTCATTTTGTCCTCTACTGTATGGCAAGTCAACATCCCAAAATTACATGTCCATGCTCCCATTGGGATGCATTGGCTCTAGAGATCTGCATATGGGCAGCGCTGGTGCAGATCGGACACTAAAACACTATTGCTACCAAGCCCTCACGCGATTGTCAATGGGACTTTCTAATGTTTACAACGCAATGCAAAAACAACAACTACCCGTGCATTCCATTTGTGGAACATGGAAAGTCGTATTGTCAATCTGGTTGGCCCACAACAACATTCCAAGTGTGTGTGAGACACGTAACTCGGATTTTGGGTGATACACACTCTTTTTAAAAACATTGCAATAATCACGAGCTAGTTTTCTGGCAGGGGCTATGGGAATAGTCAGATTACAATGGCAAGGCCGCTACATCACCAGATGCCGCTCTATTGCTACTTAGCACTAACTTCAATTTAACATTACAAGTACCATAGCCCCCTGCCAATGACACTCTTGTGCAAGTTTGGGTGTGAGTAAAACAAAGGGCGTTGGTAGTCACCCTTTGATATACCCTCCCAATCTAATCCAAGCCTTTTTTTTTGCCCTATGCTCAGCTCCAGAACCCCCTGCATCTGCAACATCGGCAGGGGGGGTCACCATGGAGCCTGCCTTCCCTGATGTCCCCACAGCCACTGGTGGAGGTGGAGCGACCGAGCATGGACCCTGGCCGCCCTGTGACAGGTAAGGACGACACACGTGGGCCTACACACACTAACATCCTGAGCACATTTTCCCCCATTTTTGGTAGTACACACATTCTCCAGAGTAGGCTACCTCAATGTGAACACAGACTATGAGACAAAGCAACACATTTACACATGCCTGATCGCTTGTCTCTCTTTTGGCAGTGTGGAGAGATGTCCCCCCTGATGAGAGGATGGCTTGGTACTTCCAGGAAATCCGTCTATGCCATCTGCAGATCGATTTTCTGCAGCGTGGCCAAGACAGAGTCTGGGAAAGGCTGGCCAACCTCCATCAGTGGGGAGTGCATCACTTCCCGACAATGGAAACGAGGTCGCTCCCCCGGCAAGCAAGCTCCCCACAGGCCCAAACAACACCATCGCCCTCGGACCTTTCCCAAAACTGATCCTGTTTGTGGGGGTGCCGAAGGGTCCATGGTTGCCCATCGTGCCGAAGGGTCCATGGTTGCCCATCCTGCCAGCTGGTCCATCATCTCTACAGCCGTGTTTCACGACGTCCCCGAAATGACATTTTTGAGCCATGTTGGCTCAGTCACAAGACTTAAATTTAAGCCATGCTGGCTGCAAACCATTTTTTTTACAAAGTAAAAGTTTTACCAAAAAATACAACCATCCAACCATGTGTTTAGATTTCTTTAATAATCCTATGTCACATGCACAAGGTAATCAAGACTTAAGACTAGTAAACACACAGTATGCTCGTAGGCAACTCATGGCTCTAACTTGAAGCTCTTGCGTTGGGTTTTATCACTTCTCTTGGACGGTACAAAGGGTCCAGCAGAGATCCATGGTTACAGGCTGAGCTTCCAATGTTTGAGGGTGTAAGAAACTACATATAAAATGAACATATAAAAAATTATATAAAAATAAACAAATTTCCTCCAGTCACACTACACCGACCAAGAAATTGGAAAGATAGATAGTGCCGCCCTTTCAGTATACAACCTGGTACCTAATAGGAGGCTAGAGACTCTCTGGGAAGACTGAAAATCAGCAGAAGGCAGGATAACGGGACGAACCAAAACAGAACATGAGGCATAGGATAGGGTCTGGACGGGGACAGCAGGAGGAGAGGAGGACACAAATATTGACAGTACCCACTTCTGGTTATTCCCTTTTCTTTTACATTTTATGATGCTTTATTTTTGTTTAATTTGAAACTCAGATTTATACAAAAATAATCGGAGGATTAATAATAGAGTAAAGTTTGGCAGGAAAGAGGCACAGGAGCTCAATATGTCTGATATATCATTGTATCTTTCCAAGATGATTTGTTTCTGTATTATTTTATTAAGATTTCTCTTTTTTGAATTCTAATGGAAAATATTTGCAAGAATTTAAAATAAAAAATGATTATACAAAGATACATAAAAATCAATTTTGAACAAAAATATATCTAAATAAATTAATGTCCAGCAGGGAGCGGTCCGCCTTCATCCTCCAGATGGGATTACTCAGTTCTTCATCAGCCGCTTTTACCTCCATCAGTTTGTAGATGATATAAGTGATGGCGGCCTCTGAAATACAGAAACAGACCTGGGCTCATAGATATTTCAGGGGTCACATGCAGTAAACGGGTTTTTAACCACATTTTCTGCTAAATCCCATATTGTAATGTTGTCACTTGTAAAGGATCCTTGCAATAAAGATGATGACCATGATTACTGATATCCTCATCTTAGTAGCGCGGTTCTGTCTGCTGTCTCTTGACGCTTCATAAAACGGTATAGCCTGGAAAATCTGATTCAGCCCCGCAACGACAACCAGTGGTTTGTATGTAGTCAGACACTGATTTATCCTGGAATGAAACAGACACAACATTAATGTATTAGATATCATCACACAACACACAAGCCCCCATATCCTTATCAACCAGCAGCAGATTTATTACTATTCCTCATATTCTCTGTCAGGTTATTATATTCTCTGTATGCTGATACTTGATCTTGTGTGTCATTGTGGCCCAAAGCATCCGGTCTTAATGCCAACTCTCAAGCTCCTCATGTGGAGGGGACATTGATGAGCGCAGACCCCTCCTGCCTCTGTCTCAGGATTTGTAGGCATTGTCTGACAATACACGACCCTGCAATGCCGGCGATGGAGTTACACCACGATGGGTTACGTTTGTATTTGGGCCTTTATTCCATATTGTAGTCTTTTTGCAGTTACTATATGCACAAACCTGAATATAAAGGGCTATTATGCTGCCTATGCATGATGTCCATCCGAATGCAAGTAGCATCCTCCTCCAGATGGGATTACTCAGTTCTTTATCAGCCGCTTTTAACTCCATCGGTTTGCAGATGATATAAGTAATGGCGGCCTCTGAAATACAGAAACAGACCTGGGCTCATAGATATTACAGGGGTCACATGCAGTAAACGGGAGTTTAATTACATTTTCTGCTAAATCCCATTTTGTAATTTTGTCATTTGCAAAGCATCCTTGTAATAAAGATGAACATGATTACGGATATCCCCATCTTAGTAGCGCGGTTCTGTCCGCTGTCTCTTGACGCTTCACAAAACGTGATTCTGCATGAGAAAACTGTGGACATGACGCCTTAGTTGTCATTTTCAGCTACAGTTTTCATATAGATCTTCCCTGATGACGATCCGGTCTTTATTGCTGCTTTTTTGCCATTTTATTTTAAGAAACTGTTAGAAGAAGAAAAAAAGTTCTCTACATTTATGTGAACGGAGATTCTAAATTATGTGGGTGTTAGAAACAAAAACTACATATAAAATGCATATTTCAATAATTGCATAAAAAAGGTGCAAAAAATGAATACATTACAAACAGTGGCGAGGGGCCGGGAGTTGGAGGGAGCTCAGAGCACTGCTCCCGGTCCATCCCGCCTCCTCCCCCTGCAGAGAGGGACACCATATATTGGCCGGGCATGAAAACCTTAGGCTCATTTGTTTCAGAGTCTAGTTTTTCATTATATTTGCACTCTTCATGTAGATCTTCCCCGACGACGATCCAGTTTTCCTTGATGCTTTTTTTAAGCATTTTATTGTTAGCTGTTAGAAGAAAAAAAATGTGTTCTCTACATTTATGTGAACGGAGATTCTAAATTATGTGGGTGTCAAAAACAAAAACTACATATAAAATGAACATATAAAAATAAACAAATTATACAAAGATACATAAAAATCAGTTTTGAACACAAAAATATATAAATATATATTTCAATTAATGTCCAGCAGGGAGCGGTTAGCCTAATGTTCCCTTTTTTTCAGGATGTGGCTCTTCATTTGCAGTTACTATATGCACAAACCTGAATATGAAGGGCTATTATGCTGCCTATACACGATGTCCAACCGAGTGCTAGTAGCCTCCTCCTCCAGATGGGATTACCGAGTTTCTTATCAGTTGCTTTGAGCTCCATCAGTTTGTAGATGATATAAGTGATGGCGGCCTCCAAAATGCAAAAACAGACCTGGGTCCATAGATATTACAGGGGTCACATGCAGTAAACGGGTTTTGTATTCTTCAGCATCCATGACACATGACTAGGAGAACGATGCGGTCAGGTGTCACCGCTCTCCATCAGGGTCCCCCGTCTAGTTGCTGCTGTGTGATTGGGGGCAGAACCCCACTGATCAGATGTGGGCGAGTTATCCTAGTGATATGTCAATGATACAATAGAGAACCTTTAATTACAGACACAGAATTGTGTGAAAATATATTAACATATGCAGGAAATACATCACTATTACTAGGCTGATGTGCCATTCAGGAGTTTGTGAAAGCTGGGTGACATCCGCTGTCAGAGGTGTAATAGCGGTGATATCAGAGGCCACAGCTTTCCCGTAGACAGACATGACTAAGAAATAGCTAGATAGTGATGAAATCCACAGAACATCACCTCACTTCTATCTTATACATGAATAGAAGTATAATTTATGTCACTTATCGGAGCAAATAAACCCGAATCCTTGTTATTCATTATAGTGTTCACTATATCTAATTTACTTGATGTCACTGAGAAGATATAAAAACACATATGTAACGTATTAGTAAAGCTACACTGTATGTGCAGGTCACAAGAACTCAAACTAACAGGTAATATATATATATATATCAGGGGGTCTACAAATATAAATGGATACTAATAGCAGACAACAAGCCCCCAACACAATCTTATCTGCCCCTTTATATCTATATTTATACTCAGGGCTTGAGATTAATTAATGTTTCTGGTGAAAAAAAAATTGTGGAGTTGCAACTTCCCCCACATTGCAGCCACATATGATAACATATAGATGCAGCCATCTCTATTGGTCTATGAGATAGACAGCTGAGCCACCACTGCACTGATATCAGGGGACCCTTGGTTCAATTTCCCGGGTTGAGGAGATGAATAGTGGGGTGAAGAGATTTGGTAGCAAATCTCATTAACCCGCCCCTTCATGTGGTAGTGGGAGGAGGCCCCAAAAATACTTAGGTGGAATGATAAAAGCGAATTTACAAGAGCGCCTGTATTCCCGGATCTAACATGCTGGACTTGGTATGTAGTGCAATGGGAATTTTTATAGTGCTGCCCTATAAAAGGAATCGGGGTGGTGGAGAGAATGGGGAGGGCTCCAGCGTGGGAATAACTCCTGTATTGGCAGAATGGGGCAGGTTCATAATGTTTGGGGCCTCCTGTCACTACTACAGGGAGGAGGTAGTTTGAGGAGATAAGCTTAGTGGGCGGCCATCTGTGCTAACCCCAGTACCAGTTGTACAGCCGCCATTATTTTGCCTAAAAAGACATGACCCGCGTAGGTAAGAGCGGCCACTCTCCATCGCCATACCCACACCCTCCAAATAAACAGACACGGAATTCAGATAAATTGGTCACAGCAGCCCTTTTATTAGCATACTAGCTGATTATTGGTATTGCCCGTGTATTTATTTTTTTAAACACAATAACATTTAAGTGTGTGTGTACCGGTATATGTGTGTACTGATTTACATATTAGTTCGCCTGTATAATATCTTACTGCACGAGGTCGTCTGTGTAATATTAATATTTGAGGAGGTCGTCTGAAATAAAACCATCGGCTCAAGTGCAATTCCGGCAAGGACCAATTTAAAATGACAGCTGCGCTCTGGTAGTTGTGGTTCCAAGCTGCGTGATGTCATAGAATCGACTGAATGAGTGTCTATAGCTTGCACAACAGAGGTGCTGGCCTGCCTCGCTGCCAGTGTACTATCAGGGTGTTCAGCACAGCGGGGGGTGTAACAACTGGCAGATGCATCTGCTTGTCCACAGACCATGTGGATTGCCTGGCACTTATAAAATTAGCCAGGGGTGGATTTCACCTGACCTCCCTACCCCCATGGCAGATCCCACTGATTAGTTAGTAGGCTGGCAATTTTTACGGATATGACTGAGCATAGATTTATATCAAAGACCACACTGTGCCCGCAAGATGCTGTTGGTACGATCTGTCCTTTATGCATTTATGACACTGTTTTTAAAATGAGCGGCACACTGCTGTCCTGCTTTGTATAGTTCTGGTAGCTCTCCAGCTGTTCCTTGGAGGAGGCCCATGCTCGGCTGTTCTGCTCACCTGGTAGAATTTCTCCTTTGCAAACTTTATGACATTGCGTTGAAGATGAGCAAAACATCTGCTGCCTCCCTTGGCATCATATTGGATCTAGATCATTTGTTGGCCTTTTGTTTTAGTGACAGCTCTTTGCTACGAGTGACCCCTACATTGTGTTACCCAGATTTGTTGTGGTTTTCTCACGCAATTTGGGGGGCTTTCGCTGCATTCGGGGCTTCTGGAGGACAAATCAGTGAAGCACATATTTAATCCAAGTAACTTTAATGGAAGCCGGAATTAATCATCTCAAGTCACAATCATTTTGATGAAATCCGTCCTATCCTGACAAACCAATTATTTCATAAATCACTCAACACTATAAAGCTGCAGGGCCAAACTGTACACTGTGAGAATTCAGAGACAGAGTTAATTCATTGCTCTAGCGGTATTGATTAACCACTATGCTGAGCCCAGGTCTGGCTGCTGTGCCATGTGTGGGCAGTGTGGACCTTCCTAGGTGTCATAATGTACACCATGACCAGCTCCTGTATTAGTTTGAGTTCCTGTGACCTGCACATACAGTGTAGCTTTACTAATTTACATGTGTTTTATATCTTCTCAGTGACATCAGAGCAAATAAACCCGAATCCTGAGGCTCCAGAGAAAGCATTATTTCATTGGTGTAGTGACATTGATTAACCACTATGCTGAGCCCAGGTCTGGCTGCTGTGCCATGTCTGTGGGCAGTGTGGACCTTCCCAGGTGTCATTGTTTAATCACTTTAATAAAGTTTGTGCAGATCTCAAAATAAATTAAACCGTAGCAAGTAGGTCTTGCAGGACCGTAGAAATTGTAAGAAAGATTAAGCCTCGTGCCCACAGACGAAGCGGGATACACCCACGGTTTTATGCCGCAGGAATCCCACGGGGATAAACAAAAGTCTGCTCTAGTGATAGCGGGAAAAAAACATATTTCCACGGTCTCCATTAACACTATATTAATGGAGACCTGCCGCAACGGAAAAATAGAACATGCCGAGATTTTTTTCCAGCGACATAACTCCTACATGTGATAGTACCTAATAGCTGCGTTATTCTGCCGCGGGAAACGTGGCATAAATCCGTCGGTGGGCATTAGCCCTTAACCATAACATTCTTGTCTAGGTGTGATTATAATATACACAATAACCATCATATTACCTGTGGCATGAGACAGCAAATACAAAACGTTGCCATCTCTTGTTTCTCCACATGTGGAGCTTGAGAGTTGGCGTTAGACCGGATGCTTTGGGCCACAATGACACACAAGATCAAGTATCAGCATACAGAGAATATAATAACCTGATAGAGAATGTATAATCTTTTATTTATTTTTATATATTTTTTGTAGTTTGTTTTTTTTACACCCCCAACATTAGTAAATATAAATGTAGATAACACGTGGTTTTCTCTCTCAACAGCTTCTAACAAAATGCCAAATAAGCATTAAAGGAAGACTGGACCTTCAGGGAAGATCTTTATGAGGAGTGCAACAATAATGAAGTCAGACCTGGAAAAATGAACCTTAGGGTAAATAAGTATCCCTGCGGAACATTTATTATTTATATAGGTTCACAAGTAATTTTTATATTTATATCTTTAAATCGCATTGCACAAAAACTGGGTAGGAGCCCTTAAATGGCAAAAAAACATCAAGGAAAATTGGATCCTCGTCAGGGAAGAACTATGTACTGTACATTATAGGCATTAATGATGTGTGTGCTTCATTCCAGCATACATCAGGCTCTGACTACATACAAACCACCGGTTGTCGTTGCGGGGCTGAATCATATTTTCCAGGCGATACCATTTTATGAAGCGTCAAGAGACAGCGGACAGAACCGCGCTACTAAGATGGGGATATCCGTTATCATGGTCATCATCTTTATTACAAGGATCCTTTACAAGTGACATTACAATATGGGATTTAGCAGAAAATGTAATTAAACACCCGTTTACTGCATGTGACCCCTGTAATATCTATGAGCCCAGGTCTGTTTCTGTATTTCAGAGGCCGCCATCACTTATATCATCTACAAACTGATGGAGGTAAAAAGCAGCTGATAAAGAACTGAGTAATCCCATCTGGAGGAGGATGATGGCGGACCGCTCCCTGCTGGACATTAATTTAGATATTTTGTATGTATTTATAAATTTGTTCAAAATTAATTTCTTTGTACTTGTATAATCATTTATCTTTTTTATATGTGCCTTTTATATTCCGTCGCGGCCGTGGACAGGCGGTGGTAGTCTAAGCTGCTCAGGGTTGAGATCACATGGCCAGCTGAGGAAAAAGTGGTCAAGGAGTTTCATACGGAAAAGAATAACTAACCAAAGTAACAGGAGCTCGCTTATAGATAGTTGTATATAGGTGACAGCCTTCACTCACTGACTCACCACTGATTCTCTAACTTCCCGATGTCGTACAAACATGAGATTTGGCACAATCATTCTTTAGGTCTAAAAATGGGAAAAGTAAAGGGTCACAACTCAATTATCCAATACTATTCGCAAAAGTGCACCCCTATGTAAATGTAACTTCTCAGTGTCGTACAAGCGTTAAATTTGGCGCACACATAAATTAGGCCTGAAATGAGGAGAGTGGGAGGGGTGGCACATTCTGCAGAGGGACATCAGTACATGCAGCCTGAGGAGAATCTAAAGCTCCTCTATGTGTATACATTTTGTTCCTCAGTCCCTCTGAAGTAATAACAACTTCATAATTTTCCATTCAAACATCACAAACACTTGTATCACATTAACTCAGGCGAAGCCGGATATATAAGCTGGTATATTATAATCAGGGGATAGCTACATAATAACTAGTTTTTTGTCCGACTTTATTGCATATATACACTACAGAATGTTTTTAATTCAATATAAACGAAGTACAAAATTTATAGATTAAAAATATAAACGACAGATACAAACAAAAATAGATAAATTTATACAAAACAATATAATAAATGCTTTGCAGGGAGATGATCAGCATAAGGGTCGCAGCCAATGAAAATATGTACAGTAAGTTAGATTGTAATCCGACTCGTGAATGTTTAGGTTATAGGTTTTTTGGATCATATTTTTTTGGTATTAGTTATACGTTTATCATTGATACTATGTATTTATTAAGCTGAATTTATAAAGTCGGTTAATGTTACTATAAAGTCAACAATGCTTCTAATATATAGCATAAGAGCAATGCTACATAATGTGTGCAACTCCATGATGTTAAGTTATTTGCCGTTCTATGAATTTAATATGCAGCAATTTGAGATTTATTAAGGTGGTTAATAATTAATTTATAATAGTAATTAATTGTGTATTATCCAAGTGGATATGTTTTCTAGGAGGAGGAATCTGTCCCACACCATGATTGATGTACATAAGGAGTTAATGAAACGTGTTTTTAATCAGGTTTTAATGGGTTTTCTATTTAAAAATGAGCAGGAAATGAAGACACAATGAGAAGTGATCAAGATTCTGTGAATCGAAACGCGTCTTTTTGCTGTTTCATTGGCACTATAATTTAATAAAGCAGTCACAACTTATGCTCGCAAGACGTCCTTTTTCCTCCACATCAATTTCTCATAGTCAAGTGTAACCACCGGGACCGAGAGGCAGGACGTGAGAATATCTTTTGCTGCGTACCGACACCTTACTTTATGAAACCACCAACAGCAACTCAAGGTGAGATGCTATTTTCAATTTAAATATATATCTGATATATATAATGATCTCAGATATAGATATATATATTATCCATATCCCTCTGATAATATGGACATCCCTGGGCTTTAGGCATTTCAGTCTTTGGGCCTTTGTATTCTTGTGTCTAATATATGCCACAGGGCAGCCAATCTATAACATTCTGGATTATTCTAAAATTCTCTCCATGTTATATTAAATATGTTTAGTTTAGATGAATCAGAAACATTTGGGATCCTTACTTTTCTTCACCACAAAGTTTTGAGACAACTAAATTGATCTCAGAGAATTTAAAGAGATACTGTGTGTCCAACAATTGGGTGTAGTTGTCTCCTATAGGTTGGATGGGTTTATAATAAACTATAATACTTTTCAACACTCCATCTAAATATAATAAATAGACCTTCATGCTTGAAAGAAAGAAATGGATATAAATGCATGAAAGGGTGACCTTCATCTGGATCCCCTTTGGGCCGGTTATATTAAGAATCATGCCCACAAGGGTGACTATTACATACGTGTCGTCCAATTGTTTTAACATTTAACAATTAGATGTAATATAAGTTCCGTTTTAGTCCTTTCAGTGACCCATGGGCCATGTTGGGTACTGCAGCTCAGCCTCATTTACAGAACTTAAATGGGCATAAGAAGCCAGATGGGTAAGAGGGGCGCTAGTACTGGAAAAAAAAGCAGACCTTTATTCTGCTCCTCATCCTGCACTACGATTATGTAAAAGACGACATCTCAGGATCTTATATTTACTGGGATTATAGGATTTTAAGTAGAAAAAAAGTCAAAGTTTATTTTTAGACAAATGTGAGGAATAAAGTTAGAAGAGACTTGTGGGATTATGTAGACGAGCTCTGGAAATATGGCAGGCTTCCTGTCAGGAAGCTTAATACAGCTTCCTGGCTAGATGAAGCTAGAACAGTTTTCTCCAAATCAGGAAATGGAAACAGTCAGCACTATTAATTTCTGAGCTCATGGTGGGAGGTTCATGGTCTTACTAAGCATCTACAAAGTAAAGCCGTGCCGAGAGGCTTGCACATACATTCATGACTAAATGGGAGGAGCCAACGAAGACTCCCTAAAAATTAATGAATTTGCTCCTAGAGGAAAACAATTTGGAAGAAGCTATAAAAGATATAGATTTTCAGGGGTCGGAATATGAGAGGAAAGAGAAAACACTAAAATTGATGGTTGAAAAATATACCTCTTATTTAAAAGTAAACATTTCTTAAGATCTATGACGTGAGATCTCACAGAATCCGAGATCTCCTCGGAAGGAGAATTCTATGGTACTGAAACCTCTATAAGGAGCTCCTCCTGTCTCTGAAAGAGGTATAAACAGGTGAGGTGGGAGAGCTAGATCCCGAGGTGGATACAATCAACAGGTAGTCCTCCTATAATAAAATACATGTTGCAGACAAGGAGGGGGGGGGGGAGGGATGAACCCCTTATGACGACAAATTCCGCCATGTCCCCATTATACAAGATCAGATGGATGAACTCCAAATAATTATCTCTAAAAAGAGTTTTTCAGCATCAGAAATCGCAGTATTTCATAGAGGTCTTCTGTTTATACCAACCAATAGATGCAACAGCTTTGATTGGATTACGGAAATCACACTCTTAGAAAATTAAAATGGCACAAGTGTTTTTGCAATCCAAGACTGAAACAAAATGTGCAGAATTTGGCAGAGAACTTATTGATATTGGCTTCCTGAATGATTTGGAGGAACTTTCACTGGAAGGGCAAAAAGCTCCAGGGGAGGGCCCATTAACAAATCTAAAAATAAAGGAATACCAATAACCCTTCCCCGTCCAGAGACTATCCCTATATAGAAATCTGCGATGCCATGGTTAATAATTATATTATTATAGTATAATTATATAATTAACAATTATAATTAGTTGAAGGCACGATCTGAAAAGCCCAGATTATATTCTCATCAGAACATGTCTGCAGAGGAAAAAAAGGCGCTTCTTATAATTGAGTGTGACATATCCATAATTAAAGCCCTCCGATAAAGGGGGAAACGTGGTGGTCTTGGACCGCAGTGCTTATAAATGTGTATGAACATTTTAAAGTAACTGAAAATTACTCCAAGTTTACACAGGATCCCACAGATCTCTTTTTTTAAACAACTTAGAGATTTCGGTACATGCTAAGGAAGAACGCCTCACCAATGATAAGTAATACCAGTTCTTATGTTCTCAATATCCGAAGATAGCTACTTTCTACAGACTGCCCAAACTTCATAAGGGACCGTCACCTCTGAAAGGCAGACCCATTGTTTCAGGGATCGGAAACTTGTCAGGAGTATTTATCTGGACACCGTTTTACGGCCATTTGTTGAGGCGTTACCCTCATATATAAAAGATACAACGGAGGTGCTTAAATGCCTTGGGGGTATCTCAATTTCGGCGAGGCTAAACTCGTAAGCCTTGACATGGAGTCACGTTATATAGCTCAATTCCGCACTATGGGGGTTAAAAAAGCAGTGGCCCATTATTAAAAACAAGGGCACACAGTTTGCGGCAGATAATGAGCTAGTGATCAGGATCCTCTAGTTTATATTGAAACAACTATTTTCTCTCCGACGGGAAAATCTTCCAGCTCAGGGGGATGGCGATGGGAAGCCCATGTGCCCCCACCTACGCCAATCTCTACCTGGGCTGTTGGGAGGAGAAATGTGTCTAACGAGAGTAATAAAAAATCCGACATCAAATGTGGATTTATAGATCAGATTTAATCGATGATGTCTTTATCCTTTGGTCGGGACGGACGGATGATTTTTTACAAGTTTGTTGAACATCCTAATATAAATATTCACCGCTGAGATCAACTCTGATACTTTGATGTTTTTGGTTCTCCAAATCATGAGAACGGAGGCGGGTGTTTTGGAGACTACTATGTACAGAAAACCCACTGCGACAAAAACTTGTTACATTGGGATAGCCATCACCCTTACCCATTAAAAAGGGGATCCCAAAAGGTCAATTGGAGTGCTTAAAACAGAAAGGCAGACAAGATGATGGAGAGATTTATTAGAAGGGGTTACCCAAAATAAGTCATTACTCAGACTCCAAGAACGGTGGATAAAACGAGAAGGGAAACGCTGTTGGCCCCGAAACCGAAATGGGAGGACAGCTCCCAAAAAATGACACATTACACAGCATAACAAATAAAAATTAATTTTCTGGTGCCTTAGATATTTAAGCTGATCTTTGCTATACCTGATACGCTGATTCCAAAAATGGTGGTAGTTTTTTTCTATCAGCTATAGTTTTAGAGCTATGGCATGCACATTAAATTAGGCTTAATGAAGCAGTTTGTAAAGGCTCTAAATCAAGAAAGTCAATGTTTTGCTTATATATGTAAAACAAATGCCTGGACTTAGTACAGAAAAACTCAAAGCTGGCATTTTTGATGGTCCTCAAATCAGACAGCTCATAAAAGACCCTCATTTTAATGAATCCATGAATGAGCTTGAGAAAAAAGCATGGAAATCTTTTGTTTTGGTTGTACAAAACTTTTTGAGAAACCATAAAGCTGATAACTATGCCCAACTTGTATGTGACATGCTTAACAACTTTAGAGATTTGGGTTGTAACATGAGTATCAAAGTTCACTACCTCCATAGCCACTTGGACCGTTTCCCAGAAAACCTCGGTGACCTTAGCGAGGAACAAGGAGAGAGATTTCACCAGGACATGAAGACAATGGAAGAAAGATATCAAGGGAGGTGGGATCATCACATGATGGCGGATTACTGCTGGAACTTACAAAGAAACTGCACAGACAAAGTTCACTCCAGAGTGTCCAACAAAAGAAGTTTCCGTGTTGTCAAGTAACATTTTATTTTTCGAAGCAATTTGTAAATATGTTTTTTCTCTACTTGTAATCAAAATAAAAGCAGTGTTTTTTTCAAAAATAATATACAAATTATATTGAATTGTTTGAAACATTTTTCCTTCTCCTTACTTAGATTAAGGAATTTGTAATGTAAAAATTGCTGTATGCATATATCTCGAGAATGAAAGCTGATAGGAGAAAAGTAAATTCATATTTGAATTCTACGCATCAAATACGTTACAAATCATCTGTAAAATATTTGGCACCAAAGTATGTGTTGGGCTGTGTTATTGGGACGTTTAACGACCATTCTAAGGAAGCGAGAAGTGTGACTGAAAAGTATTGGGATTTGGCCTTGTGTCTACCTACATGACCCATGATCACCTGCAGACGGGGTCAAAATCTACAAGATCGCCTTGTGCATACTCCCTTTTTACAGGAATTGCTGACACCAACATGGCCAACGTCTGACCCAGTTAAGGGCTGTTTTTGCTGTAGACGCTGTGAAGCCTGCCACTATATCCCAAGGGGCTTTAACTTTAAGAGTTCGGCTACAGGCATATGTTATAGTATAAGAGATTTCATCAATTGTAGGTCAAGTGGTGTGATATCTGGCTACTTGCCCATGTCCCCTTGACTACATCGGGAAGACACGACAGCAGTTGAGGTGTAGGGTCCTTGCCCATATAGGCAATGTTAAGAGAAGTGAATGCACAAGTCTGGCAACCCATGTACACAAATATCGTAACGACCCGACACTATAAAATTTCAGGGTATTGAAATTTTGAGATGGGATGGACGTTGTGGCAATATCAATCAAAAACTTTTGAGGAAGGAGAGTGCCTGGTTCTTCCGTATGGGATCTGTTTCACCTGAGCAGCTTTCTTTTTCGGCATTCATTTAGGACCAAGTCCAATGCCTTCACGTATTTATGGCTTTTTTCAGGTTAACAATTCTTGACTTTGTCATTCCACTGATATTATTATGAATGCTTAAATCGACACGGCGGTATTGTGTGCTAAATCCTAATACAATGTATTTTTGGTATAATACTGATCATAGCTAGACTTCCCCCTACACCCCCCCTAACAGACTGCTCCCATGTCACCTTCTCTCTCACACAGACTGCTCCCCATGTCACCTTCTCTCTCACGCAGACTGCTCCCCATGTCACCTTCTCTCTCACGCAGACTGCTCCCCATGTCACCTTCTCTCTCACGCAGACTGCTCCCCATGTCACCTTCTCTCTCACGCAGACTGCTCCCCATGTCACCTTCTCTCTCACACAGACTGCTCCCCATGTCACCTTCTCTCTCACACAGACTGCTCCCCATGTCGCCTTCTCTCTCACGCAGACTGCTCCCCATGTCGCCTTCTCTCTCACGCAGACTGCTCCCCATGTCACCTTCTCTCACGCAGACTGCTCCCCATGTCACCTTCTCTCTCACACAGACTGCTCCCCATGTCACCTTCTCTCTCACACAGACTGCTCCCCATGTCGCCTTCTCTCACGCAAAAAGCTTGAAAAAGGCCAAAGCAGTGGCCGAAACGTCGCTGTGTTTCTGTTCATGGAGGAATAAAGATTTGAAAATTATTTAAAACCACATCTAATGCTGCCTGGTCTACGCTTTATAACCCTGAGGACAGACTACTAGGTCTTGATCCGGACCGAACTGGGCTGTTGCATCCATCTACTCCTCGCTGTATATATAACAGGATATCAGAATCTGATTGGAGTGATTCTATGTGAGTGCTGCAGTTGATTTATACGGTTAATGTCTTCTTTTACGCAGACTGCTCCCCATGCCCTCTTTACTAGAAGTTTTTAATTCAATTTTATTTAAAAACCCATAATGTAATGTTGTCACTTGTAAAGGATCCTTGTACTAAAGATGACCATGATTACGGATATCCCTATCTTAGTAGCGCGGTTCTGTCCGCTGTCTCTTGATGCTTCATAAAACGGTATAGCCTGGAAAATATTATTCAGCCGCGCAACAAAAAACAGTGTCTTCCCTGATGGCGATCCAGTTTTCCTTGATGATTTTTTGGCATTTTGTTAGCGGTTAGAAGAGAAAGAAAATCATGTGTTCTCTACATTTATATTAACTGAGCGAAACTACATATAAAATGAACAAAAAAATTATATAAAACAAAATTATACAAAGATACATAAAAACTAGAGATAAGCAAGCACCAAAATGCTCGGGTGCTCGTTGCTCAAGTCGAGCTTTCCGCGATGCTCGAGAGTTCGTTTCGAGTAACGAACCCCATTGAAGTCAATGGGCGACTCGAGCATTTTTGTATATCGCCGATGCTCACTAAGGTTTTCATTTGTGCAAATCTGCAAAAGCTACGAAAGTGATGGAAACGACACCGATAAGGATAGGGCAGGCGAGGGGCTACATGCAGGGCTGCATCTCAGGCCTCACTATTAAGCCACAATAGCGGCAAGAGTGGGCGCCCCCACCCCCCCAACAACTTTTATTGCGGACAAACCGTCATTAGCAAGGCATACCTTAGCTAAGCACCACACTACCTCCAACCAAGCACCCCCCCCCCCCCGCACGACCCTGTATCCGCAGCGCACACAAAAAAGTGTCCCTGCGCAGCCTTCAGCTGCCCTCATGCCACACACTGGCCTCATAGCCACACCACCCTCATGTCTATTTCCATAGCTGAGGTTACGTAAGAGGAAATACGCGTTGGCTGCGGCCCACAGGCCATGCCCTAGATATTCAGCTTTTTTTTAATGTGACAGGCAGGTACAACATTGGGATACCATGAGCGTAGGCGAAGGCCGGAAGAATTAGTTGGATAAGAGTGTAGGCGTGGGCCCCAAAAATTAGTGTACTCCCTCACCATCTTTTTACACTGCTCCCGCCGACTCAGCCTTGACTGGGGAGCGGTGACAGAGTCTTGCTGGGGAGCCATAAAACTGGCAAAGGCCTTGGAGAGTGTTCCCCTGCCTGCGCTGAACATGCTGCCTGATCTCTGCGCCTCCCCTGCTACCTGGCCCTCGGAACTCCGCCTTCTGCCGCTAGCGCTGTCGGATGGGAAGTTTACCATCAGTTTGTCCACCAGGGCCCTGTGGTATTGCATCACTCTCGAATCCCTTTCCTCTTCGGGAATGAGAGTGCAAAGGCTCTCCTTATACCAGGAGTCGGCTGAATGTTTCAGCTAGGAATAATGGAATAGGACCCTGGTTCTATTTTGTTGGTTTTCGAAACTGGGGCCATGATTAAGAGGGACGGCCAAGGGCATTCGTATTGTGCCACTAGAGGTGAAATTCTTGGACCGGCGCAAGATGGACCAAAGCGAAAGCATTTGCCAAGAATGTTTTCATTGTTGGAGGAGGAGGGGGAGGGTTTAGAGGAGGTGGCATAGACCGCCGCAGATACCAGAACCGAGGAAGGACCAGCTATTCTGGGTGTGGGTAGGACGTGTGCGGTCCCAGGCTCTGACTCTGTACCAGCCTCCACCAAATTCACCCAATGTGCCGTCAGGAAGAAATAGTGGCCCTGCCCGCCAGTACTTGTCCACGTGTCCGTGGTTAAGTGGACCTTCCCAGTACCCGTGTTGGTGAGGGCACGATTGATGTTGGGGGAGACGTGCTGTGGAAGGGCTGGGACGGCACACCGGGAAAAATAGTGGCGACTGGAGACCCAATAGCGTGGGCCCGCCGCCGCCATCATGTTTTTGAAAGCCTCCGTTTCCACAAGCCTATACGGCAGCATCTCCAGGCTGATCAATTTGGCAATGTGCATGTACAATGCTTGAGCGTGCGGGTGCGTGGCAGCGTATTTGCGCTTGCGACAGCTGGACGCTGCGCTGAGACACATTGGTGGATGGGGCCGAGGACAGCGGAGGTGAGGGTGTGGATGCAGGCCGGGAGGCGCTCGTGCCTGTGTCCTGAGAGGGGGGTTGGATCTCAGTGGCAGGTTGGGGCACAGGGGGAGAGGCAGCGGTGCAAACCAGAGGCGCTGAATGGCCTTCGTCCCACCTTGTGGGGTGCTTGGCCATCATATGTCTGCGCATACTGGTGGTGGTGAGGCCGGTACTGGTGGCTCCCCGGCTGATCTTGGCGCGAAAAAGGTTGCACACCACTGTTCGTCGGTCGTCCGCGCTCACTGAAAAACATCCACATCTTTGAAGACCTAGGCCTCTGCAGAGTGGCTTGGCGCGAGGGGGCGCTTTGGGAAACAGTTAGGGGAGTCTTCGCTCTGGCCCTGCCTCTACCCCTGGCCACCCCCACTGCCTCTTCCAAACTACCCTGCTGCTGCACTTGCCTCCCCCTCTGAAGACCGGTCCTCAGTTGGCTTAGCGAACCAGGTGGGGTCAGTCACCTCATCGTCCAGCGGCTCTTCCTCCGAATCCTCTGTGCGCTCCTCCCTCGGACTTACTGCAATTACTACTACCTCACTGATAGACAACTGTCTCATCGTCATCGTCCTCCTCACCCACTGAAAGGTCTTGAGACAGTTGCCGGAAGTCCCCAGCCTCATCACCCGGACCCGGGAGCTTTCCAAAAGTTGGGCATCGGTCACGACAAACTCCTCAGGTAGTAGAGGAACCATTTTTTCCCAATCAAGGCAGGGGCCCGAGAACAGTTCCTGGGAGTCTGCCTGCTCATCAGAATGTGTCATTTTCATGGAGTGACGAGGCTGAGAGGAAGGAGAAGCAGCAGCCAGAGGATTCAGAGTTGCAGCAGTGGACGGCATAGAAGACTGGGTGGTCGATACATTGCTGGATGCATTTTCTGCTATCCACGACAGGCCTGCTCATTTTGTAATAAAAGGTCTACCACGTGGACCCATTAATTGTGATAGGAACCTGGGGACCCCAGAAACTTGCCTATCTCCTAATCCCGCAGCAGCCGGCTGTGATTCACCTAGACCAGGAACTCAGCCTGTGCCCACACCCTCACTTGGACCTGCGCGTCCTCGCTCGCGTCCACGGCCATATCCTCTAGGCCTACCCCTACCCCTCAGCATGGGGGATTTCGAATTCAGCAGACAGAGCATTGCAAAAAATTAGGCAATTATTTGCCTGCACTTGGAGGCTGACAGCGGTTATGTTACGCACACTGTAGGCCAAAAAAATTATACACTAGGCTGCAGAAAGGCCAAGCTGGCTAATAGTGAGCCACTACAACCCCTAGCAGCCACGCAGTAAACAGCACACGCGCACAGGTAGCCTGGAGGATTTTTTTTTTCAGATGTTTTTGAAAAAACTAGGAGCCTAGATAGCGTGTATATGTCTTTCCCTTTATCAGCGGCTGTGGGCGTATGCTGTGCGTGAAGTTGACGGGACGCACAGAGCGGTGTAAACAATTAGGCAATTATTGGCCTGCACTTGGAGGGTCACAGCGGTTAAAACACGCACACTGTGGGCCGAAAAAAATTACACGGTGGACTGCAGAAAGGCCTAGCTGGCTAATAGTGAGCCACTACAACAGTAATGCACTCGTTCACAGGTATCCCTCGGGAGGAGCTTTTTTGGGGTACTTGTTGACAGTATTCTACACTACCACTGTCCCTGCCTGACCACTACTGCCCCTATACTCTGTATAAGTGGCTGCAGACTGCGCGCAATAGTCTGCAGAGCACAAGATGAAATAAAAAAATAATGCAAAACTGCTCCCAGCTGTCACAACAGTAATGCACACGGTCAGAGGTAGCCCTAAGGACCCTTGGGGTTCTTGAAGACAGGATCCTACACTACCACTTTCCGTATCTCAGCAGCACTTTCCATATACTCTGTATAATAGACTGCAGACTGAGAACGCTATAGCTGTAATAGCCTCCACAGCCTGTGATGAAAAAAAAACAAAGTGTGCAAAACTGCTCCCAGCAGCCACATCAGTAATGCACACGGTCAGATGTGGACCTAAGAAGGACCGTTGGAGTTCTTGAAGACGCTAACACTCTCCCCATAGCACCAGTAGCACTCTCCCTAATCTCTGCCAGCGTGTCTCAGGCGAGCAGCGGGCGGAACTGCTTTATATACTCGGCGGTCACTTGATCTTGCCAGCCACTCACTGCAGGGGGGTGGGATAGGGCTGGAACGTCACAGGAGGTAGTTGTAATGCCTTCCCCGCATGTCTATTGGTCAGAAAATAGCTCAAAACATGCAGGGAAGGAAATGGAATTTACTTGAGTACCGAGTGGTGCTCGTCTCGAGTACCGAGTGGTGCTCGTCTCGAGTAACGAGCCTCTCGAGTACCCTAATACTCAAATGAGCATCAAGCTCGGACGAGTACGCTCGCTCATCTTTAATGCTAGTATCACCTAGTATATAGAGATAAGGAGGAAGTTGGTATCACACTGTATATGGTTATAGAGATAGCTGGAATTACCCTGTATATAGCAATATGGAGCATTCTGCTACCACCCTGTATATAGCAATTAGGAGGAAACTGATATGAACCTGTATATGACGATATGGAGAAAGCTGGAATCACCCTGTATATAGCATTATGGTGGATGCTGGTATCATCCTGTATATAGCAATAGGAAGAAAATTGGAATCACCCTGTATGCAGTGACAGGGAGGAAGCTGGTATCACCCTGTATATAACAATATGGAGGAAGCTGATAGCAGCCAGTATATAGGGATATGGAGGGAGCTGGTATCACCCTGTATAGAGCAATTAGGAGGAAGCTCATTTCAACCTGTATATAGCGATATGGATCATGCTGGTACCATCCTGTATAAAGCAATTAGGAGGAAGCTGGTATCACCTTGTATATAGCGATATGGAGCATGCTGGTATCACCTTGTATATAGCGATATGGAGCATGCTGGTATCACCTTGTATATAGCGATATGGAGCATGCTGGTATCACCTTGTATATAGCGATATGGAGCATGCTGGTATCACCTTGTATATAGCGATATGGAGCATGCTGGTATCACCTTGTATATAGCGATATGGAGCATGCTGGTATCACCTTGTATATAGCGATATGGAGCATGCTGGTATCACCTTGTATATAGCGATATGGAGCATGCTGGTATCACCTTGTATATAGCGATATGGAGCATGCTGGTATCACCTTGTATATAGCGATATGGAGCATGCTGGTATCACCTTGTATATAGCGATATGGAGCATGCTGGTATCACCTTGTATATAGCGATATAGAGCATGCTGGTATCACCCTGTATATAGCGATATGGAGGAAGCTGGTATCACCCAGTATATAGCGATATTGAGGAAGCTGGTATCACCCAGTATATAGCGATATGGAGCTTGCTGGTATCACCCTGTATATAGCGATAGGGAGGAAGCTGGTATCACCCTGTATATAGCGATAGGGAGGAAGCTGGTATCACCCTGTATATAGCGATAGGGAGGAAGCTGGTATCACCCTGTATATAGCGATATGGAGCATGCTGGTATCACCTTGTATATAGCGATATGGAGCATGCTGGTATCACCTTGTATATAGCGATATGGAGCATGCTGGTATCACCTTGTATATAGCGATATGGAGCATGCTGGTATCACCTTGTATATAGCGATATGGAGCATGCTGGTATCACCTTGTATATAGCGATATGGAGCATGCTGGTATCACCTTGTATATAGCGATATGGAGCATGCTGGTATCACCTTGTATATAGCGATATAGAGCATGCTGGTATCACCCTGTATATAGCGATATGGAGGAAGCTGGTATCACCCAGTATATAGCGATATTGAGGAAGCTGGTATCACCCAGTATATAGCGATATGGAGCTTGCTGGTATCACCCTGTATATAGCGATACGGAGGAAGCTGGTATCACCCTGTATATAGCGATAGGGAGGAAGCTGGTATCACCCTGTATATAGCGATAGGGAGGAAGCTGGTATCACCCTGTATATAGCGATACGGAGGAAGCTGGTATCACCCTGTATATAGCGATAGGGAGAAAGCTGGTATCACCCTGTATATAGCGATAGGGAGGAAGCTGGTATCACCCTGTATATAGCGATATGGAGCATGCTGGTATCCCCGTGTATATAGCGATATGGAGCATGCTGGTATCACCTTGTATATAGCGATATGGAGCATGCTGGTATCACCTTGTATATAGCGATATGGAGCATGCTGGTATCACCTTGTATATAGCGATATGGAGCATGCTGGTATCACCCTGTATATAACGATATGGAGCATGCTGGTACCACCGTGTGTATAGATGCCATCCATTTCATTTTTCACGATCAGTCGAACCCAAGTCACCTTTCTGGATCTTGACATCTATATAGAGGCAGGCGAAATACAGACAAACTCACTTCAAATCCGCAGATGCAAAGTTTCCTTGACTTTCGCAGTAACCATGCTAAACAGTGGAAATTGAACGCCCCCTTCAGCCAATTTCAGCGTATTAGACGCAACTGCTCCCCCACTATAGAATATGATAAACAATCAGATATTCTAGCCCATAGGTTTAGTGACAAGAAATATCCTAAAACATTAATCCTAAACTCCCACACCAGGGCCAAACAAGAAGGTAGGGACATCAAACCCCCAACTCAAAAAAATCTGCTTTCTACGAAAGACTCTATACCGCAGAACCACGACTGTAACTATCACTTATAACAATATTGTAAGAAAACATTGGCACATTCTAAAGTCAGACCCGTATCTGACATCAGGAATGTCCTCCTTTCCAAGGATTATCTTTAGAAAAAGTCGTACACTAGGAAACATCCTAGCTCCTTCCCAACCACGGCAATTTAAACTAGAACCCAAGATCCATAAACCCACTTTTCTTTCACAAACTCCAGGAGTTTATAAATGTGCGAAACCCACATGCAAATGTTATATTTGCCACAAACGAAAAGAAATTGAAACAGGTACAGACAGCCCTTCATTTCACAATCAATTTTTAAACTGTGGAACTATGTCATATACTTGATAGTGTGCCCCTGTAAACTGCGATACATTGGACGTACGGTTAACGCCCTACAGAACCGTCTAAATCAGCATAGATCCAATATAAAAAACTGTTTTTTCAAACAGTGTTTCCAAACATTTTTTTACACATCACTCATCCAATCCGACCCATCTCAAAATTACTCCAGTGGAACAAGTCCCAAACGGCGAATTCTCAAAATTGAAAACTAAAGAAATGTTTTACATTTTTCATTTCAACTCCCTAACCCCGCACGGCCTTAATGAGACCTTAGAAAAAAAATCTGAAAAATTTGTAAAATTTATTTAATACTTTAACATTTTTTTTAAATAAATTCAAGTATAAAGTAAGCTTATTGTATCCGCCTGCCAAGCATGAGAATTATATATATATTTTCTCACCTTTTTTAAACAATGATATATATCATATGAATTACTTATAATCTCATATTTTTACATTTTTTAGATCCAATACACACACTTTTTAAAACTATGTAGGGATCTGGCCTTTATAACTTTAGCCATAATAGGATCAGTCTAAATCAATAGAATAATGATCTTTACGTATAAAGTGACCATACATTACTTAACTGGAACTGACAGGTTTGCCTTTACCCAAAAACCAACATCCTTCCCGATATGTTGACATCAGCTTGTGTCACCGTGTCGTACATTTACTCATCAAGTATTTTTATTTAGTCAACGACCATCACCACACTTCGGCATACGGCCATCATTTGACCAGGATTATTATTAGGATAATGTTGTATGCTCCCATAGAGTTGTATTATTAAGTTGCATACTTCCCCATTACTAGTCAATAACTTCTAATTCAACATATGATTGCTACCATGTGCGTCTAGGAAATTACATTGTGATTTTATAATTCTCCACTTAGATTAAGCCAATCCATTTCCTCAAGATACAGTGGAATACCATTCCCCTACGAGATACATGATTAGTGTCATTATACAATGTAATCCTGTGACACGTCACCATACCATATTATTGTGCGGACTAGTTTCCTCAATAGATCACATGATGGCCGCGTCATCGCATGACTTGACCATGTGACAACACGTCATCACGTTCCGTAACACGTCAAATTGCATCATGGCGAGTGCCATCCCCTTCTAATACATCACAGGACTGCCACACCATCATGTGACGCGACCACGTCCAGCGACTCCTTTATGAGACGTGATTACACGTCAATGTGCAAGACGTAAGCATCATTTGACGCTTCCGACTAACCCGGAAATCTATTTTGCTTCACCTACACACCTCATCAGGTACTTATAAATTATATATATATATATGAATGATTTTATGCATTATGTATACTTGAAAAAGGCCTCAAGGCCGAAACGCGTTGTATTTATTGTGAGTATTAAATCGTGGAACTATCATGGCTGCCGGTGTCCACTGAGTTTCTGATGCGCTATCCTGGCGTGTCACATAGGTGTCTCCGTGAAGTTACACAACTTATTTGCTTCATTCTATCAAATCCTTTTGCTTGGTTAGAGCGCTGAGGACCTTTTTCTTCTCCATTTGCATTTACCCTGTATATAGCGATAGGGAGGAAGCTGAAAACACCTTGTATATAGCGTGGAGGAAGCTGGAATAATGCTCTATATTAGCAATATGGAGGAAGATAGTATCACCCTGTATATAGCACTTAGGAGGAAGCTGATATCAACCTGCATATAACAATATGGAGGGAGCTGAAATCACCCTGTATATAGTGATATGGAGCATGCTTGTACCATCCTGTATAAAGCAATTAGGAGGAAGCTGATATCAACCTGTATATAGTGACAGGGAAGAAGCTGGTAACACCCTGTATATAGTGACAGGGAAGAAGCTGGTAACACCCTGTATATAGCGATATGGAGGAAGCTGGCATCACCCTGTATATAGCAATATGGAGGAAGCTGGCATCACCCTGTATATAGCAATATGGAGGAAGCTGGTATCACCCTGTATATAGCAATTAGGAGGAAGCTGATATCAACCTGCATATAACAATATGGAGGGAGCTGAAACCACACTGTATATAGTGATATGGAGGAAGCTGGCATCACCCTGTATATAGAGATGTGGGAAGCTGGTATCATCCTGTATATAGAAATATGTGGGAAGCTGGTATCACCCTGTATATAGCGATATGGAGGAAGCTGGCACCACCCTGTATATAGCGATATGGAGGAAGCTGGCACCACCCTGTATATAGCGATATGGAGGAAGCTGGCACCACCCTGTATATAGCGATATGGAGGAAGCTGGCACCACCCTGTATATAGCGATATGGAGGAAGCTGGCATCACCCTGTATATAGCGATATGGAGGAAGCTGGCATCACCCTGTATATAGAGATGTGGGTAGCTGGTACCACCCTGTATATAGCAATTAGGAGGAAGCTGATATCAATCTGCATATAACAATATGGAGGGAGGTGAAACTACACTGTATCTAGTGATATGGAGGAAGCTGGTATCACCCTGTATATAGAGATATGGAGCATGCTGGTATCACCCTGTATATAGCGATATGGAGGAAGCTGGTATGACCCTGTATATAGCGATATGGAAGAAGCTGGTATCACCCTGTATATAGCGATATAGAGCATGCTGGTATCACCCTGTATATAGCGATATGGAGCATGCTGGTACCACCCTGTATATAGCAATACGGAGGAAGCTGAAATTATCCTGTATATAGTGATATGGAGCATGCTTGTATCACCCTGTATATAGCAATATGGAGGAGACTGAAATCACTCTGTATATAGAGAGATGGAAGAAGTTGGTATCACCCTGCATATAGCGATACGGAGGAAGCTGAAATTATCCTGTATATAGTGATATGGAGCATGCTTGTATCACCCTGTATATAGCAATATGGAGGAGACTGAAATCACTCTGTATATAGAGAGATGGAAGAAGTTGGTATCACCCTGTATATAGCGATACGGAGGAAGCTGGTATCACCCTGTATATAGCGATACGGAGGAAGCTGGTATCACCCTGTATATAGCAATATGGAGGTAGCTGGTATCACTCTGTATATAGCAATATGGAGGTAGCTGGCATCACCCTGTATATAGCAATATGGAGGTAGCTGGCATCACCCTGTATATAGCGATATGGAGGAAGCTGGTATCACCCTGTATATAGCGATATGGAGGAAGCTGGTATCACCGTGTATATAGCAATATGGAGGAAGCTGGTATCACCCTGTATATAGCGATATGGAGGTAGCTGGTATCACTCTGTATATAGCGATATGGAGGAAGCTGGTATCACCCTGTATATAGCGATATGGACCATGCTGGTATCACCCTGTATATAGCGATATGGAGCATGCTGGCATCACCCTGTATATAGCGATATGGAGCTTGCTGGTATCACCCTGTATATAGCGATATGGAGGAAGCTGGTATCACCCTGTATATAGCGATATGGACCATGCTGGTATCACCCTGTATATAGCGATATGGAGCATGCTGGTATCACTCTGTATATAGCGATATGGACCATGCTGGTATCATCCTGTATATAGCGATATGGACCATGCTGGTATCATCCTGTATATAGCGATATGGACCATGCTGGTATCACCCTGTATATAGCAATATGGACCTTGCTGGTATCACTCTGTATATAGCGATATGGAGGACATTTCCCAGTTTATAGCGACATGTCAGTATATTCTCCTGCTCTGCCATTTTCAGCATTTCCCCCCATGGTTCCTGCCCTCAGCCCCCTCAGCCCCCTCAGCCCCCTCAGCCCCCTCAGCCCCCTCAGCCCCCTCAGCCCCCTCAGCCCCCTCAGCCCCCTCAGCCCCTCTCTCTATCTAACAGTGAAATGGCGCGCAGCCGTTCCCGCCTTCGCTTTTATACCGTTCCCCTGCCTCCCTCCTTCCCACAATGCACCCTGTCGTCAATGACGTGTGGTAGATCGGGTGGAGCAAGATGGCCGCCGCAAGTATCTTTCTCATAGCTGAAGGGCTTGGTGTGGGAGGAGTGAGAGTAGTGGGAGGAGCCTGCAGCCGAGTGCCTGATGTGTAATGGCTGCTGTGCTGCAATGTGTGATAGTGTTATGCATGGTGCTTGCTGGCCTGTCTGGGCTTAATGGAGGTCATTAGGTTGTTGTGAAGGAAGCAGTCAGCTGTGTGCAGTGGAGGGGTGAAGGCTCTACGGGGCTCTGAGGGTGGTCTGCATTCCTGTGAACACTCCTATGTGCAGACTGGGTGTATGAGTGTTTTCCCCAGAGGTGTGAGGAACATGAACGTGCTTTCATGCGGCCCGGAATTATTGCGCCCCGCGAGCCGCAGTTCGTTCCGCAGGTCACTTATTTTAATGCAAAATTGAAAATGTCTTGTGACCCTTTCGCACGGAGGGGATTGGTCCGCACCGACATCGCCGCGCCGCAATGTTATCCCTGCGGGGTTTAATTCGGCACTCCGTGAATCATACGGAACTGTTGTGGATGTCGGACATGCCGGCGCTATAATGCCGTAATTACAGTCTGCGTGAAAGAAAGACGCAAGACATTCCGTGAGACGTACCGCAGTTACAAACGGAACGAACTCCGTATTCGCGCTGCGGAATATTCTGTCCCGGGAAAACGGCTTTAATTTCCACCTGGAAATCCGCAGTTCGACCGGATGGAACTTGGTCTCTCTTTTTTCGTATTTGCGCACCAAAGGTCTCTACAGAAGTCGGCGGTCCGCAAACACGAAACACTGCGGAATCCCACCGGAAAAAAGACCCCTGTAATTAATAGCCATTTCACGGACTGCGTTTGTTCGCGGCGCACGAATGAATATGCCAAGCGGGCAGAAAAGTTACAGGCGCGCAGAAGAGCCTCGTAGCACAAAACAGGTTGCGCCGCGGCGGGCTCATGTGCCGTCCGCTTTTGTGAAGCCCCCAGGGAATCATCCCGATAAGTTAACCTCTTAATGACCAACATGGAAGCTTCAAAAAAAGGACTAAAAAGTCTTTAATGAGTTTTAATCTAAATGATACAACCTGTATATGTGAGGCGCGCATATTCTGATTCCGCACGGTCTGGTTGGCCGCCTCGTATGGAGCCGTGGAAGCGCCAGTGAAAATACGCAGTAAATATTATAACGCTGGGGATATAAGTCCTCCGGCCGCGGTCAGCGACCGCTCGCACGGATGGGATTATAATGCAGGACGCAGCTGTGGAATTCCACGCTAAAGTCCGCAGGTCTGATTACGGATTCGGATGCGAATCGCAGGCGGGTTTTAAGCCGTTTTCAATTCTACATCAAAATCTCCCGGCGGATTGCGATGGGGAAATCCCCGCGTTGCGTCGCGCAGCCCGTTTCGTCTCGTCTGAAAGCTTCCTCACGCTGCGGATGACTTCCAAAGCGTGCGGATGACGTTTCCTCCGCAGTATTTTCGCAGTGTGATTCGTTCTGATCGCGCTGCATACTTTTTTTTGAACGTATATTTGTGAGCGCCATTTTTCATGCACCCAAAATAAATGCCCAGAGAAGTGAAGGATCCCGGCCTCGTGCGTAAATACGCATATCACACGGACATTCACTGCCTGTCTGTAACACTCCCATATACCCGCACGAGCGCTTCTGGTCATTAACTCATTAATGACGCAGACCCTTTTCTTCTTTCTTCCCCCCTCCCTACCTTTTAAAAAAATCGTAAACCCTTCATCCATCGCCGTCGCTGTCTGCGGGTTGTTTTTTGCGGGACGAGTTGTATTTTTCAGTGATTCTATTTAATCTACCTTATAATGGACTGAAGAACGTTTACAAAATTCTAAGTGGAGTGAAGGGGAAAAAAAAAAAAAACCGACATTCCGCCATCTTTCCGTGCGTCTTGTTTCTACGGCCCCCAAACTGCAACAAAAAAGACCTGATAACTTTATTCCACGGGTCGGTACGATTACTGCGATACCAAACTGATATAGTTGTTTTTTGCTGTACTGCTTTTATTTTTTTCACATATTTAACTTTTTAAAATTATTTTCTGCCGCCATCTTCTGCGCGCAATGACCTTTTTATTTTTCCATTGACATTGTTGTGATAGGGCTCATTTTTTGTGGGACGTCCTGTAGTTTGCGTTGGCACCATTTGAGGTACATAGAACTTTTTTTAAAGCTTTTTATTACGTATTTTCTGGGAGACAGAGTGACCAAAAAGCGCATTTCTGGCGTTCTTTTTTTTTTCTGACAACGTTCACCGTGCGCGGTAAATAATGCATTACTTTAATAAATCGGACACCAAACCCCACTCTTAACCCCTCACATGCTGCGATTATTTAACATCACGCCATGTAAAGGGTTCACAGAGGTCGGCCATGGACATAAAAAGGTGTAAAAAAGCAAAACAAAAAAAAACCTTTTTTGCGCACTTTCCTATTCATGTGTGTATGTATATGTGTGTGTGATATATCTTTTAAAAACCGTCTATTTGGTATCAGCGTATTATTAACAACATGTACAATAAATTGAACACACTATTTATTCTGCACGGCAAAAACCGTGAGGAAACACTAATGCAAAATGCTTGTTTTATTCTTTTTTACCTCCCAAAAAAACGCAATAAAAGTAATCAAACTAGTCGTACATCCCCAAAAGGGTATCAATGAAAACTACAGCTTGTCATGCAAAATTAATCACCGAGAC
The DNA here is from genome assembly GCF_035609145.1 of Eleutherodactylus coqui. Taxonomy (NCBI): domain Eukaryota; kingdom Metazoa; phylum Chordata; class Amphibia; order Anura; family Eleutherodactylidae; genus Eleutherodactylus; species Eleutherodactylus coqui. The sequence goes on along the minus strand of NC_089846.1, from coordinate 136,015,645 downwards.
AGAAAAATCCCCAGAAAGGAATGAGGGTATCACCGAGGGAACCACTAAATAATATATAAAATATAACCTTTATTAATTCAAATTAAAATGGTATATATATAAAAAAAGCGTGATGAGTCTTTCTAGATTTCGTGCCTGTCACGACCAATCGGCACCATCTATAAACTATAATCCTTGGGTAGATTTGAATTCCACTGACATATGCAAGTCTCACTGTAAAAATTCACCACACTATTGATGATAACTCAGGGTGAATACGTGCGTAATCACAGTGTGCATATACCCACTAGGATATTCAACAATCTATAGAGTCCCAACCATAGACTTAGAAGTTAGGGGTAAAGTCATATACCATGTGATCATGGGATAGCTATCATGACTATATGATCTTAACAGTCCCTTACTATTGGGTTGGAGCTCCTTAGTACGTTTGTACTGTATACACCAGAAGATGGTCAATGGTATAAATTTTATGGTAGTAATAGTGACAATCCCATCACTTTTCTGACATGTGTGTCACAGTAATAATCACACCATGATAAATTTGATAGTGGGATTGAAACAGATCAAATACCCAAGGTATCGATACATCTAGTATTGGATTAAAAACTAGATTGTACTGCTAGTGGTGTTCATACACCCTGCTGCTTTTGAGTGCTTTTTATTTTTATTTTTATTATTATAAACGCACCCAATTAAATATGATTTCAGCAGTGGTCAACTGGAGTCATATTGGTATAATGATGTGGCTCCACTATGTTGACCCAACTGCATGTAAATCATAAATGACTTGCAGGGGATACAATCTAGAAGACAGGACTCATTTACGGTCCAACAATTGTCTAATGATAGATCTCCTGCATAGCAACATAGCCCATTTAGAATGCACAAAGAGACCCAGTGTCAATGGCAGGACTCCTATAATAAAGTCAAACAACTGCCTGATAGTCGGTCTCTTAATTAGTATAGCCCATTTAGTAGCACACCAGTAGAGGGACCCCGGCTTCCAGCTTTTAGGAGTCACACTACTGATAGATTAATCCAGAGGAACACCATCAACGCGTTTCAACAGTTTATACACGATAAACTGTATCATCAGGATGGTATGAGCGGATGCAATCAGAAGATAAGATAGCATCAAAACTTTTTATGACTAAATGCTGGTGCAGTCATCGATATCTAAGACTGCACCATTAGAGTAGCTTGTGCTGATGGGAAGTAAAGTGAACAGCCTGACAGGCTGTGTGCAAATAAGCAGCAATGGTCAGTAACGCACTGACAGGGCTTATAAAGCCCAAACCACGCCTTCCTGTATGGAGGGCTCGTCCCCGCTCAGCCAATCAGCTTAGTCTACCATCCGGCACTGTCTGACCGAAATCTCGCGATAACGGAGATCTCGCGCATGCGCAGAGCCACACAACGTCCGTGAGTGCCAACCAACGCCATCCAGGGAACCGGAGGACGCCGTGGCACCAGCACATCATGCAGACCAAGCGCATGTAGTGCGCTGGATGATACGAGGCACGATATAGCCCAAACCAGGGTGATATCAGTGTTAGGTGTGAGATAGTCACGACTATAGGAAATGGATAACGTAAAGTATATAAACTCTTAGAGCACATACTGGTGCATGGAAGAAGGTAAGTATAGTTGCTGTGTCAGTGGAAATAATAGCTTTTAATAAAATCATAGCTGGAACGTACATGGGTCATACAAAGAGAATATACATATGCCATATTCAACAAATTCTGTTGGTGTCTTCCATAAAAGCCAATGCTTTATTATAGCAACATAAACCCATGTAGAGGATGATATATCAGGGTATATGCTTGAAGTGCATTAAAATTAAGTACAGTATATGCACATATATAAGATACCTCTACAGAATATGCATAAGGATGATATATCAGGGTATATGCTTAAAGTGCATTAAAATTAAATACAGTATATGCACGTATACAGGATACCTCCACAGAATATGCATAAGGTATGCAACTCCCATCCTATATGCAAGGCGGGGATATATGTATTTACTACAGCATCCAATAGAGATGACAATAATTGATGCATGGTTGTTAGTTATAATGACACCGCATAGTAACTGTAATATTTAATGTCAGAGCAATGCTTTATTATAGCAACATAAACCCATGTAAAGGATGATATATCAGGGTATATGCTTGAAGTACATTAAGATTAAATACAGTATATGCACGTATATAGGATATCTCTACAGAATATGCATAAGGTATACAACTCCCATACTATATACAAAACGGGGATATATGTATTTACTACAGCATCCAATAGAGAGTAATTGATGCATGGTTGTAAATTATAATGACACCGCATATTAACTGTAATATTTAATGTCAAAGCATCCGGTATATAGATAATAAGACATCCAAATCTAAGGGTACTAATTAGGCCTGGTATTTATTCAATACTCATACAAGAATTAGCCCTACATATTCAAAAGGAGTATATTCAAACAGAATGTACAATATACCCATGGTTCCGCTAGATAAAAGCAGCAAACGATAGCTGGTCATTTAGACCCTTTGGATGACAGCAATCCAAACGGTGAATCCACCGTGTCTCTTTTTGTAGCAACATTTTATCGATGTTGCCCCTTCTTCCATTAAGTCTGATAATCTCTACGCCCTGGAATTGGATGCAATCTGGGTCGTTATTATGTACATCCCGTACATGTACTGCCAAACTCGTTTTATCACCTCGATTGACGTTCCCAATATGTTCCAATATACGTCTACGTAGTTGGCGGATGGTTTTGCCTACGTAATCGAGTGGGCACGGGCAGGTAGCCTTGTATACTACACCACTGGATCGACAGTTAATGAAATCATTGATTTGATATGACTTGCCAGTGGACGAGCTGAGAAAATTCCCGCCACGTTTTATGTACTTACAGGCCTTACATCCTGGGCATCTAAATGTACCCTTTGGCAAATCAGACCCAAGCCATGTTTTTGTAGATGGTTGTACAGAAAAATGACTATGCACTAGTCGATCCTTCAGATTGCGTCCTCGCTTATACGTAATTAGTGGTTTATTTGGAAGATGTTCCACTAAATCCGAATCTTTACACAGTATGTGTAAAGTATTATTAACAACATGTACAATAAATTGAACACACTATTTATCCTGCACGGCAAAAACCGTGAGGAAACACTAATGCAAAATGCTTGTTTTATTCTTTTTTACCTCCCAAAAAAACGCAATAAAAGTAATCAAAATAGTCGTACATCCCCAAAAGGGTATCAATGAAAACTACAGCTTGTCATGCAAAAACATTATGGGACTTTTAATGCAACAAAAAAAAGGAATTTCCAGAAAAAGATGTTTTTAGTGAAAAAATTATTAAAAGAAACAATTGTGTTATCATTGTAATCGTACCGACCCGCAGAAAAACATGCATCCGGTCATATGCTGCACGATTAATGCGGTAAAAAAAAACTGATGTTTTCTCTCTGCCTTACAAAAAAAATTAATAAAACTTTCACAATACATTATATGTACCCAAAATAGTACCAGTATAAACTACAATTTGCCTCACAAAAAACAAACCCCCATACGGCCGTGCTGATTGGAAAATTAAAACGTTAAACTTTTGAAAAACGAAGATGAAAATCTCCAAAAAATTGTTGCGACCTTATGGCCAAAATAGGCCGTGTACTTAAGGGGTTAAAAAGCGTCCGGAAAAATCTGTCTATGTGAATAGATGGATTTACAAGAGCTCCATTTTACTGTCCACAAAACATACCTAATACAGAGATAAGATGCGCTCATGTGAGCGTGACCAGGAGGTACTTTGGCACAGTGAGTATTGGCGTGGATTCTGCGCCAGATCCCTGTTCCATTCACCTACATGCGGTCCTTGTCGCTGCTTCACGACGTGTATTTTTCCACTATGGAACTGAAATTTTGTCTTGGGGGAAGAAGTGACGTCACTTCAGATTTGTGTTGTAAATTTCGCACTCGGGTTTTGCCCGTGTAGTTAGCGGTCCCTGGTGATGAAGTAATCAGGACTTATACCTAGACAGGTCATCAATGGGATCTGCACAGGAGAACCCCTGTAGAAGGTTAAAGGTCACAAGAGGAGTTTGTTTTTAAAGTTACCTCTCAGCATTTTATCATCCATAATTGATATACTTTTCTCATAGCCGCTTCTTGTCTTTCTTGCGTTACTTCCACCATTGTTTATTTTCTCATACAGTTTGCAGAGCTGCAGATGGGGAACAGAATAGTTTCTAAGGCACCCAAGATTTTGCAGAAAATAGAATTGACATTCTCCTCAGAATTTGCAACCGGCCTCCCCGCCAAGTGGTTGTAGTGAAGGAGACGTTTCCTCAGGGGCAGGTCATCTAGCTAACATGCCTTGGGTAGGTTACACCTCCTAGTTGACACCCCCCCGAAGAGCTGCAGAAGTCACTTCATCCGCACTGCAGGGTTTTTGTCACATTGATTACTTTGGAGGAAGGGGAGGATGAGCTCCTGCTGTGGCTTCGGCTAATTTATTAATAGTGTGGATGGCCGCCGGAGTTGTCTCTTCAGTGTTAGGCTAGGTGCACACTAGCCATGATTGTGAATGGCGTCCGAGTGACTCGGGTACACCTTTCATCAGAGAGCACACTGGCACAAGTCCACATTCTGTCCAGTATACGTGGACACAGCATGTTGAAATGCATTGGCATGCCCTATTTCTCATCTGTGGAATTGGACATGCGATTAGACCAATGGTCCACGTGTAAAGCATCTTAGACTATAATGGGGCTCTGTGATGTCCATGAAATTACTCGAGAAGCACGCTGCTCCAAAACATATCTGTGCTGGAGGCCTTCAAGGCGTTGTACTAGAACTTCAAGTTTATGCCCTGCTCACAGAATGAGCGGTCAGCACTCCATTCATTTCAATGGGATTGATGGAAACACCCTGGCAGTCCCATTGAAAGTGAATGGAGCGCTAGTGCAACCGGTGCTTCATTCAGTCGCCTCCTCACTGCCGGATGTGCAGTGACCCTGCATTAAGAAGGACAGGGGACCTCTGTTCTTGAGACTAGCGGGGGTCTTGGCAAGTTAACCCCTATTTACATAAGAGGCTTGAATCTAATTATGGTAGGAGGAGTTTGAAAGTGATTATGTTGGGAGGGGCTTGAAAGCCATTACTATATGGTGATTGGGGCTCGCTATGGTGCTGCACTCTGTATATTATACTGGAGAGGCGCCGTACTCTGTATACATAGATGGTTCCTCGGGGGAGGGTTCTTGATGACAAAACTATTGTATCAGTTTGGGGATTTTAAATGTATGTTTTTTTACTATTAAATAATTTTTATTCAAAATGTTTTATAAAAATAATAGTTTGTGTTTTTTGTATATTTTTCTTTGCGGCGCTATTTCATTTATTATGAACTTTAATGTAATTACCCATCATGCCCGTGTCAGTGGAGTTGGCCACATAACTCTTGCAACCACTGCCCTTTGTACTTTTACTGTCTTTTCTTTATAATGACGTCCTTTCATCCATGTGTCCGGCTTCCAGCGTTGTCAATGTGTCAAGTGGGCGGTCTTTACCACTTATTATCAGTAGGTGATGCCACTTTTTATAGGTTTTTCAGTACATTAAATGGTACCATTGAAAATAAAATAGCTAGGATTTTTTGAAGGCGGGAAGGAAAGCTTTTTTTAAAAAGAGGCCATTTTGTTAGTTCCCTGGACTACCCCTTTAAGGGGTTCATACACATTTAGAGCAATGGAGCAAATTTTCTGCACTGAAATGTACAGAGCCGTATCCTGTAGGGGGCCTCACGCTTGGGATCGCGATATCACTGCTTTTTTTGGGTAAATGTCAGTAAGACTTTCTAATGTTAAAAACGCATCCCACAAAAATCGTTTGTCCTTTGTAATGTTTTCTGTGATGCGTTTAACATTAGAAGGTCCTACTGACATTCACGCTAAATAACCGCAGCGAAATCACACGTGTGAAAGCGCCCTTAGGATGCCTTCACGCCTCTGAGAAAATCACACATTTTTTGAGCTGTAGAAGAGTGAGTAAAAGCGCTAAATTCTGAAGCCCATAACCCATAACCGGTGCTTCTCAGTAGATTCCTTTTACATTTGCAATGTTTTTACTCATGCGAAGTTGCGTGAAAACAAATCGCAGTGTGTCCTGTATTTCTGCATTTTTGCGTGAAACACTACGTAATTTCTGGAAGGCATTAAGACTAATTTGCCATTTCAGTCGGTGCGTCTGCGGGTACAACAAGTACAGTAAACTATGCTGAAGCCTCGTTCACTGCACAAACACCCTCCGCTCAGACATGCGCAGACAGCATACGCCCATGTGAAGCCGCCTTGGGCTTTTTTTCCATTGTGGATTTCGATATTCTTAGTGGCACAAATAGTCTGAAGTTCTAATCCTGTAACAAACACTGGCACCCCTAACAGACCCCGTTCTAAGTGGGATTTCTCGGAATACGTTGGGATCTGTTTGAAAGAAGATCCTGCGCAGCAGTCATGGCTCTGCTCTTAAAGGGGTATTCCCCCCTACCTGTCCGTAGGAGAGTTGATAAAAGTCTGATCAATGATTGGGTCTCATCGCTGATCAGAGGCTGATCCTCCCACCCACAGTGACGTCAGCCTGAATGGAGGTGCGGCGCTCCATTCATTTCACTGAGGTTTACGGATATAGCTGAGCGCTTGAACTCCGCTATCTCTGCAGCCCCATTGAAAATTAAAGGAGCAGCATATCCAAGTGATTCTGACATTGTTTTTTCGCCACATATTGTACTTCGTTTAGGCGATAAAAATAGTCTGATTAATTTGTGTATATTTATTAAAAACGCTAAAATTGGGAAAAATTTGAAACAATTGTCATTTTTTCACATTTTCAACTGCAATATCTCAAATATATGCAAACATACTGGACAAATTCTTGATAAGATATATATTTCCATCTGTTTACTTTATTCTGGACGCACATTGGAAAAACGTCAGGCTTTTTAACCATTTAAGAGCCGTGCAAATATAACATTGATTTTTAACATTTTGAGGAACATTTTGTTTTCCTGCACCAAGCCCAGATTGCAAAGGCTCATAGGTGTCAGAATGATAGACACCCCCACAAGTGACCCCATTTTAAAAACTACACCCCGTAATGTATTCACTGAGGGGGTCAGGAGTATTATCACCCCACAGTTTTTGTTTTTTTTCAGGAATTAATGCAATTTAGAGGAGAAAAAATAAAATGTCATATTTTTGCAAATATGCCATTTAAAAGACGGGATTTTTTTTCTATAGTGCACATGAAAATGAATATTTGCACCCGAAATGTATACCCCTGTATGTCCTGTGTTTAGAAACATACCCATTGTGGCCCTAATATTGTGTCCATTTGCACAACAGGGCCCAAAACGAAAGGAGCAACAGAAATTTTGCGTGCAGATGATTTAGGCCCTATTACCCACTTGTAGAGCCCTTGAGAGGCCAAAATGATGGAGAACCCCCCCGAATGACCCCATTTTGAAAACTAGACCCCTTAACTCATTCATCTAGGGATGTACTACGTATTTTGACCTCACAGTTTTTGAACGAATCTGAGCAAAGCAGAAGGAAAAAAATTACGATTTTCCTTTTTTTTTGCAATTATGTCACTTTGAAAACCGTTTTTTTTTTCTGTACAGCACACATAAGAAAGAAGGCTTTCACCCCAAAATGGATCCCCCCGTTTGTCCTGTGTTCAGAAACATACCTGTTGTGGGTCCTAATATTATGTTTGTATGCACAACGGGGCCCAAACCGAAAGGCGCATCAAACTTCAACTGTCTTAACTCCTATGTATCGGTGATCACGTGACTGGGGGCCACGCACTGTGGCCCTCAGTCCCTGCTCAAGGCTCTCGGCTACCTTTAGTATCCAGGAGCAAGGAGACTTCGAATTTTCCGGGCCCTCCATAAAACTGATAAATGTTCTGGAATTCACCCGTCATTTGTCTGAACAGAACACTGAGAATGAGTTTAATACCAAAGGCCGTAGTTCTTGAGGATTATTTGTAAGGAAGCGGCATTCACTAGGGGGCAGTATAGTCAGAACAATGTAGAGACCCCATCTAGCAGTGCGTTGGACTCCTTTGGCCTTCAGAACAGCAGCAGTTCGGCGTGGTGTAGATTCCTCTAGGTGATGATATCGTTCTGCAGGAATATCGGCCCCTGTGGACAAAAAGGGGCCATAAGTAGATGGAGGTGCTGACATGTTTTGACTAGCTGATAGGAAGGGGTCATCGATTTGTGCTGTTTGTGCCAAATTCTAACCCTCTCATCAGCGCAGTGCAACAGAAATCTGGATCCATCTGTCCAGGCAATGTTCTTCCGCTGTTCAGAGATACAATTTGTGTGCCCTGGAGCCTCGCCTTACTGTTACTCTTAGACACAATGGCGCTGGAACTAGTCATCTGCTGTAAACTATCCGTAAGGGTGAGTCAGGTATTCGGACATGTTAGTTGGAGCTCTAGCATTTCATCTGCCTGCAGTTTGCATGACTGTGCAGCACCTCCTCACCAGAACAATTCTTGACATCCTCCTCTGACCCCTTTTGCTGGATGTTTTCCTTGATCATATACTCTGCACACCGTTACATGGTAAAACCCCACGTGTTTGGCAGTGACACCCCGGCCCCGGCTAGTAGAGCACCGTTGACCAGGCCATTGGAAGTCGCTCCGATCGCTGGATTTTGCCATCTAATGTGGATTCACACTGAAACTGATCCACGGAAAACTTGTCATGTGATTTTATGCTGCACTCCGGGGTCACGGGGATAATCTCCATACAGATAAGCTCAATCATGAGAGGGTCGGGGTTTAATAAAGGGGTCATTCAGTGTATTTGGCACTGTGGGTCTAACTTGACTACAGTTTTTGAGGAGCCTGAGCTCCTGAGCCAATCACAGCTGGCGCTTGATGAGCAGCGGTGGGAGAGGGAGCAGCATGAGGCTCTTTGCCCTCTGGCCCAGGTGGGCTCCCCAAGGCAGTGGGTGGTGGGAGTTCACGTGACTGTTCATATACATTGTATTTAGGTTGTCTACATTCTGGCTGCATTATAAATGTTCACCACAGATCTTACAGATGGCCGCTCTTCTGTCATCACCGGCGGGTTCAGAGAATGCCCAGGCTGCAGTCCTGTGAGCAGACCTATCTGTGCGCCTGATGTTGGTGCTGTGACTAGTAACTGCTGGTGGGATGGAGGGCTGTATGCAGGTAACACGCGGTAACATAGAGCATGTTGACCAGATACTAGTAATTATCTATTGATCAAGTCCACTGTGATTAACGGACCAATGAGAAACACGATGACCCACGTTGGGGTTTTAGTTTTGTAGTTATGATTTATAATTCAGGATTTTATTGGCGTAATGCAAAGTTTTGACAATGAAGGAGAAAGTTTATGAAAAAAACTTCCAATATGTTTAAAGAACAAAATGTTTCCTCTTGCCCCATACTCTGCCCCCGGCGTGGGGTAACTGAATGCACGAATCACATATGGATCAGATTTTGTACTTTAATAAAATCTTTTGAAACTAAGATACAGCTTGTTGCGCCCTTTTTTTTCACGCAGATCGACACGCAGTGTCCATGAGCAGATGTGCAAGGATCAACGAAAATCTATTGACTCCATTCACCACATATCCCGCGGCCGTGCAACGAAAATAAGCCCGTGGACATGAGGCAGAGGTAGGCCACAATCCCTTGGGGGGCACGGTATGTGAGAACAGAAGGCCACAGACTCTAGCTGGAATGAACTGACCCTGTTTATCGAAGCATAATTTAATTCACCTTATTACATAGGTGGCTGATAAGGCCTGCAAATATTTTGTTGTAGCCAGACTTCTGACATGAAGAACAACTTACGCACCTAACAGAGAACTGCAATATTCCCACGCCAAAGCGTAGTTTCTCTGTCTGCTTTGCTGCTATACATGGCAAATGCAGCATTAGTATACACTCTGCAGAATCTCCTAATGTACAGGCCACCTTTTGTAGAGGCACGAACGTCAGGCAGCTAACATACAAACACATGTAACTTTTCTGCTGGTATACGAGCTTTCACACCAGCAGCACTATATCCTCTGCAGAGTATCATCCCTGAGGCTACCTACACACGGACGAGAGACTCGGCCCGATATCGTTTTCTGCAATTGGTGATTTTCAGGCAAAACAGCATCTGTGAAATTCCGATCCTCTCATGTGAGGTTGACACATAATAGAGGATCGAAAGTCTTTCCCACTGATTTCACTTAGAAACCTTGAATCAAACTTGCATGCACATTACACTAAAGGTCCCATTGAAATCAATGGGCAATGCGTTCCAAAGAACACGAAAAGATAGAGCGTACCACGACTTTTTCCCGCACCGGATCACGGTGAATGGAATGGCACTGCAATCCCCTAAAATGCTGTTACAAAGCGTGCAAAGCTTGCAAGTAGAAACCAGGCTGATCTGATGTAAAGATCAGAGAGGCTGCAGCGCTGCACAGGCACTGCGGCCCCTTCAAATAGCTGGTTGGCAGGGGTGCCGAGAGTCATACTCCCACCGGCATCAGCTAATAGTACCCATAATAATGTGCTGGTAATAAAGCAATGTGGAAATGATTAATAGTGTCAACTACATAGAAGTCTCCTCAAACACAATGAAGGTACAGCACGCTCACATGTCACAGAATTGCCCACGGATACCTGACGTGTATTTACTGAATGACCCCCATCACATGTGGCAAAATCACTGGGCATTTTGTATAAGTATGCCCTCAGCAATTCTGATGGAAATCCGTGGTGGACAAATTTACACCTAAAGGGCGTAGATTTGGCTGTATTTTAAATCGCGGATGATATTTAACCATTGTCACACGAACCAAGGAATAAAATATGTTCAAAATGCAAAAAGGTGAACATGTTTTATTCCTCGGTTCCTGTGAAAGAACTAGGACTTCATACATTTTTTTGTGGAAAAAAACTGGTAAACACCTGTACCAAATTAACTTGGGCGAAGCAAGATGTGTCAGCTAGTACTGTATGTATTGCAGTTACCGTCCTCAGACAGGCTTTCTACTACCGTGTTTTCCCCAAAATAAGACACTGTCATATACATTTTTGCCCTAAAAGAGGCACAGTGTTTTATTTTCAGGGGGGCTCATACTGACCTGGCAAGCTGCAGTGTCGTCTGCGTGAAATATCAATGTCTTTCTAGTAAACGGGGCTTTAAATACCCTGCCTCCAGCAAAGCGAGCGCTGTGATTGGCTCGAGCGCCAGCCAATCACAGCTGGTGCTCGATGAGCCAATCGCAGCCATTCAGTGATGTCATTCACTAAATGGCTGTGATTGATTGAGCCCCGGCTGTGATTGGCTGGCGCTCGAGCCAATCACAGCGCTCGCTTTGCTGGAGGCGGGGAAATTCAAAGCCCCGTATACCAGAAAGACATTGATATTTCACGTGGAGGACACTGCAGCTTGCCAGGTGAGTATGAGCCCCCCTGAAAATAACACACTGTGCCTCTTTTGGGGCAAAAAATAATATAAGGCAGTGTCTTATTATTGGGGAAACACGGTAGTATACACACATCTGAATAAGCCATAATTTTATCCCTTTGAGAACAGTCAGTTCAATGAGCTCAATCCACACTCCAGTGAATACTGTACTGTACCCATCCCCCACACACGTACAACAACCTTATATTACAATATAATATAGAAATACAATAGCAAAGGTTATAAACAGTCAGCCAGATACATGCTGTGGGATTATTTCATGAGTCATAAAACACATTTCACTGGTTGACGTCTCTGTGACTTTGTGATGTGCTCAGCGGGTCGTCCCCCTCTGGCAGCGCAGATCAACACAGAAAAGGAAAGCATATCACAAGAGCTGAAGGCAAACATTTCTGTACATCGGCTGTAGTAGGGAAATCCTAAGGCTACAAGTGGAGCATCCAGTGAGTGGAGGGCTTATCTGCAAAATGGAACCTCCAAAATAAAAGTAAAAACACTAAACACAGAATTAGTAAATCTAGTTCTGACTTTTGGACTAAGAAAAGTGAACCTTTCCATCTACATGAATGGGAATGAGCTGCTATACCAGGCCCACAAAAAGCATGACGCCGTGCCTGGTATACAGTAAATAGGGCACAGCGATTTCCTGAGCACTTTGGCCCCTTCAAACAGGCAGGAGCCGGGAATTTGATCCTCAACAATCTGATATCGATGACCTATCCTGAGGCTAAGTCATCAATATTTAGGTCCCAGAAAACCCCTTTAAATTGGCGCTCCTTTATATAGATGTAAATTGTGGGAAGTGGTCAGATCCCAGGTGCTCGCTATCTGTGGACGCAGAAAAAGCATTTGACAGGGTCCAAAAATTGGTCTAGGCCCGAAATTCCTGGCTAGAGTCCTTGCCCTACAGCAAGGATAAGGGTGAATGGCATGTTGTCCAACTCCATATCCATAAAAGGGCTCCAGGCAGGGTTGCCCTCTCTCGCCACTACTTTATGTTTTAGTAATGGAACACCTGGCAGTGGCAATTCGAAACAATCCCCCCCCCCCCCATACAAGGAATTCAAATAGGGAGGAACCTATATAAAACAGCTCTCCATGCAGATGACCTCTTATTGTACATTACTCAGCCTCACATATCACTTCCTTCCCTAGTACAGGAATTCGTGAGATATGGCCACCTCTCAAATGTTAAAATAAATTATTCCCAAAGGGAAGCGCTAGACATATACCCCCCGATAGTAGAGGAGCAACATATCTCAGGGCGTTTTCCCTTTAAGTGGCAACAGGAGGCCGTAAAATACCTGGGCGTGTTTCTGACCACAAATCAATGAAATTGTATTCTCTAAACTGCCAGGCATTACTGGAACGCACTTTAAAGGACCATTCTTCATACGTGCTAGGTCGGTTATTCCACGTCACTGGCGCACTAAACATGTTCCCTCCTTGTCTAAATGGCGTTAAGAAATGTCTCCCCTATGCCGAAGGGAGGAATTATGCTCAGGAGACAATGAGAAATACCTATCTGTGTGGCAATCATGGATCGCCTTTAAATGCACTCCAGAGCTTCAATACATCTTCTTAAATGCTCCTAAACTGTCGGCTGAGGGGGTATTTAGACCCAGCCGGGTAGTAAGGAGCCATATTAATAACCACTACTATCACTTATCATTTACATTCTAAGGCGTCATATTTCCCTATTTTTCTCCACCCATTGTCTTTTATTTAATACCACCTTTTATGTTTTGATAGCCCCTCCCCCCTTCTCTCTCTGTTACTTATACTTATCTATGGATATACCCTATGCCTCCTGGGTCCACTCCCTCAGAGGCTCTCTTTTTCCATAGCTATGAACAGGAATAGCGCAATATTTCTCTTGAACAGTTTTCTCAGTTCCCAGCATTTGTTATAAGTGTCAAGGGACTAGGGTCTGGGTACGGGAAGTCCCTGAACTGCCAGCAACCCCTATCCCTAGCTACTTGCCGCCTTGGCTAAACCCCAGGGCGACAACTAGGCGACAGTCCCTAGGCTCTCTAGGGTAGCGGGGCAGGCAGTCAGACAACAAACAAACACGGAGACAAACAACACAGAGAAAGGTCAGACAGTCCCGGTCGGCAATAGGAAATAACGCAGTGTGCCCGGCTGCCATGGCAATGAGGACGCGGCGCGGGACGATGATCAGCAGTCGACGTTAAGCTCGAATAGCTAGCAACATCGCTTGCTCCAGGTTTTGAGGCTCAGGATGCGCAACCAGCAGATTCTTGAGGCCTTCAGAGAGGCCGGCCAGAAATAAATCCTTGAGGGAGAAGTCATTCCACCCTGAGTCCGTGCAGTGTTGTCTGAACTGGGAGCAGTAGCCCTCCACCACCAACCGACCCTGGCGCAAGGATAACAGTCTAGAGACTGCATAAGCCACACGGTCGCTTTCGTCATAAATTTGATCCAGAGCAGAGAAAAAGGTGTCAAAAGACTGTCGGTGGAGGAGTCAGAGGGTAGTGAGAAAGCCCACGTTTGAGGGTCTCCTCTCAGGCGGGAAATCACGATTCCCACTCTCTGGTACTCAGTGCCAGAAAAGTGGGGTAACAGGTCGAAGTACAACTTGAAGCCCTCATGAAAAGCAAAGAACTTTCTCCTCTCACCAGAAAAGAAACCCGGCAGTTTAGCCCAGGGCTCGGAATCTGTCACCAGAACAGCGGGATGCTGATCCTGGTTTGTAGACATTGCCTGTTCCTGATGCTGCAGACGTGTGGTCAGGTCCTGCACCAGGCTCGTCAGGGCCTGGACCTGATTTGTCAAGGCTGACACGGCCTTCATAGAAGGGGCTAACATGGCATGTTGGATAACAAAGTCTGACCTTTTTTGCGCCAGTGTATCTGTCAAGGATCTGGGTACAGGAAGTCCCTGAACTGCCCGCAATCCCTGTCCCTACCTACTTTCCCCCCTGGGCTAAACCCCAAGGCGACAGTCCCTAGACTCTCTAGGGAAGTGGGGCAGGGAGTCAGACCACAAAAAACTACGGAGACAAACAGCACAGAGGCAGGTCAGACAGTCTGGGTCGACAATAGGAAAGAACGCAGTACCAAGGGTCAGGCGAAAGACAAAGTCGGGTCCAGAAAGCAGGGAGTCATAACGGGAGTCAATACAAGAAAATGCGGGTGCAGCTGGAAGACCTAACATACACTGGCAATAATGCTTGAAGCTATGCAGCTTAAATGCTGTCAGAACTCCCGCCCCAGCAGCTGATTGGGGCGGAGAGTCTGACAGCAACAAGATCCAATCAGGGAAGCTGGGAGCCTCCGGCCCCTGCTAACAGGGAGAGACAAAGCGGGCGTGCCTAGCTGCCATGACAATGAGGACACGGCATGGGACAGCACCGCCGTGTCCCTAGCAACACGGCGATGTCCATGAATACCGCGGCCAGGCGAGATTACCAACACCAGGGTTCCACTGCGCCTCAGCCCAGCTGACAGGATCGGTGGCGCGGGCATGGAGACCCCAAGCACAGCGGGTCCTGACAATAAGATCATGGAATGCTCTAATGTACCTTAACTTACCTAAAAATAACTAACACAAAAACCAGCTGGATTTTAATGGCCGCGGCATTTATTTCTTTAACTGGGTTTAACCCCTTGAGTGGCGGGTTTCCTACGACCCTGTCGTGCCCACCAGGGCAGGTTTTTTAAATAGGCCAATCATTTAATTTCAACTAATTTTCCAGTTGCGTTCCAACAGCCATAACTTTTTCATTTTTCCATTGACACGGCCGTATGAGTGCTTGTTTTTTGCAGGACAAGTTGTGCTTTTTCATGGCATCATTTTGGGGTATTTCCTACGACCCTGTCGTGCCCACCAGGGCAGGTTTTTTAAATAGGCCAATCATTTAATTTCAACTAATTTTGCAGTCGCGTTCCAAGAGCCATAACTTTTTCATTTTTCCATTGACACGGCCGTATGAGTGCTTGTTTTTTGCAGGACAAGTTGTGCTTTTTGATGGCATCATTTTGGGGTATATATAATGTATTGCATAACTTTTGTAAAAAAAATTTCTAGGGAGATTGGGGGAAAAAATATTTCTGTCATTTGTTTTTTGGATTTCATGTTTACAGCGTTCAGCGTGCAGAATAAATAGTGTGATAACATTATTCTCTGAGTCACATGATTCCGGCGATACCAAGTTTATACAGTTATTTTATGTTTTGCTATTTTTGTACATTTAAAACATTTTTTTTTCTTAAAGGTTTGCTTTTGTGTCGCCACATTCCAAGAGCCGTATTAATTTTTTTTTTACATTGCCAGAGCTCTAAAAGGGCTTGTTTTTCGCGGGATGAACTCGATTCTTCGTTTATCTAATTTTTAGGAACATGTAGAATTTTGATCACTTTTTATTCCATTTTTTTTAGGGGAAAGATTAACAAAATCTGTAATTCTGGCATGTTTTTTATTTTTATTTTTCACTGCATTCTCTGAGCAGTGTAAATAATATATTAAAGTAATTCAACAGGCCGGTACGATTATGCCAATACCAAATTGTGATAGTTTTTTTCTTTTTTGTGAGTATTTGACAGTTTAAAAAACAAAAATGATTATTTTTTTATCGCTGCATTCAAAGACCCCTGGCATTTTATTTTTTTTATCAGCGGAGCTGTGTAAGGGTTTTTATTTTACAGAATGAGTTGTACTTTTTATTTGTACCATTTATTGATCTGTGCAGAATTTTGATCACTTTCTATTCGTTTTTTATGGTGAGATAGGCAAAATTAGCTATTTTTGCCTCATTTTACATTTTTTGTCCCATGCCGTGCACCCTGCAGAGTAACCTTTTCCTGCTCCAGGACATACATTTACGTCCTGCAGCGTCGGGGTGTGTATGAAGAGAGATCACGGCGCAACCTCGCTTTATACAGCGCGGGCATCAGCTGTTTATTACAGCTGACACCCGCGGGCAATAACTGCAATCGTACAGAAGTACGTCATACCGCAGGAGCGATCAAAGCATCGCTAGTCGTTGTCCCCCAGGGGGGTTTTAACAAAAAGGGAAAATAAGATTAATAAAGTTTTTTATTGTAAAAAAAAAAAGTAATAGTTTCAATCACCATCCTTTTGCCATATCTATATTAAAATCTAAATCATAAAAGAAAAATACTTATTTGGTATCACCGCATCCGTAAAAGTCTAATCTATCAAAGTAGCGCACTATGTACACCACATGGTGAACGCAGTCCGGAAAAAAAAATAATGAACGCCAGAAATTCACTTTCTCACAGAAAAAATGCAATAAAAAGCGATCAAAAAGTCATATGTATTCCGAATTGGTACTAATGTAAACTACAGGACATCCCGCAAAAAATGATCCCTCGCACAACTACGTCAACGGAAAAACAAAAAAGTTATTGCACGCAGAAGATGCAGCAGAAATTTTTTTTTTTAATTAAATGCCTTTGAAAGTAGTAAGTGAAAGTGTTTGGTAAGGCAGTAATCGTACTGACCCATAAAAAAGTTATCGGGTCATTTTTGTTGCAGTTTGTGTGCTGTAGAAACAAAACGCACTGAAAGATGGCGGAATGTAATTTTTTTTTTTCATTTTACTCTTAGAATTTTGTAAAAGTTTTTCAGTACATTATATGGTACTTTAAAAACCACCATTGAAAAATACAACTCGTTCCGCAAAAAAACAAGCCCTCATACAGCGATGTCGATGAATAAATAAAGGAGTTACAATTTTTTAAAAGGAGCGAGGAAAAAACGAAAAGGGGATTTTTTAAAAAAGGGGCCACATCATTAAGGGGTTAAATAATGTACTAATGTCCTTCTCTGGGTTATTATGAATGCAGGGATACCACATGTGTAATTTTATGTTTAATTTTTTACAAAGTAAAAGGGAAAAAGGTGTTTTTATTTTTTTACAATTTTTTTTGTTGCTTTTTTTAAATTTCTATCCCTTTAGGGGACTTCCAAAGAGACCTATCAGGACCCCCTGATCACATTGCGGGGGTCCAATGGTGTCAGCCCTTTACATGCTGTGGTTGCATAGACCACGGCATGTAAAGGGTTAAACAGCAGAGATCAGAGGTTTTCTCCATTTTCTGCTGTGTAAAAGCTGGTGCCCGGCTATCCTCTGGCAGAGGGAGCCCCCTCCCTCTGTCAGCCCTTTACATGCTGCAGTTGCATAGACCACAGCATGTAAAGGGTTAACACAGCAGAGATCTGAGGTTTTCTCCATTCTCTGCTATGTCAGAGCTGGTGCCCGGCTATCCTCTGACAGCCAAGCACCAACTCTCCCTGCCACAGGGACCTTCGGCCGGCTTCTGGCAACCTGACGGTCTTCGTGGCAATCTGTAAAGAAACCAGTGTAGGAGTTTAAAAAAAGAAGCAGGAAGTTGCTGGCAGATCGGTAATATCTTCCTGCTTCTTTTTTCAAAGTTCTGCAGTGTTCTGTGTGGGTTTGTGCAGGCAGAGAACACTGCCACAGCTTATGGCATTGTGCTCTGCAGGTCCCACAATGAGACAAAGGCAGGAAATCATCCGGGCTATATTGCTACGGGCAGTATAGTTCCTTCCGGAAAATTTATGGGCATGCCACTGAAGGGGTTAAATAGGGAAAATATTTATGTATGGCCCTAATATCGATCATTATACTGTATTGTAGATTCTGAACAATTTACAAGTAATAGATTTATTCCAAATATTTACATAAAAACTATGCAATATATAGTTGTAATATATAGTCCACATTTAATGCATTAGGGGAGAGGTCACCTCATATACAGTATTCCTACAATCTACTGAAAATCAACTTTAAAAACATCTTCACTGAGTTGTGTCAAAAAATGCCAGATGTGGGGTTCGACAATCTCAGTATCATCAGATTCCGGAACTGAAACACAGCACTCTCAAGAAAGCATAAATTCCTGGAAATCTTTCTATTAATTCTTGTGCTGATGCACCACTAAGATTTCCAATTCATTCACTTTGATATTTTTGAATAAATAAATAGTTAAATAACTTTCTAGCATACTTTAACTACGAATAAGACTTTGTTCACATGAGCGCTGTTTCAGTGCAGTATAGGGGCGCAAAAATATTTTATCTATGCTGCGCTAAAATTGTGCGTATACTGCTCCAGGAGGACGGAGAGAAGAAGCCCCACAGGGCTTTGTGATTTCCCCATAGCAGGGAGAGAGTAGGGCTGTGGGGGATTAATCCATAGCCTTCTCTATCTCTCCCTGCTATGGGTTAATCCCCCATAGCCCCACTCTCTCCCCCTGCTTTGGGGATTAACCCATAGCCCCACACTCTCTCTCCCTGCTCTGGGGATCCCTATGGGATTTCCCCATAGCGCAGAGGGAGTGGGCTTGGATAGAGAGAGGGGCTATAGGGCTGCTCACAGAGATACGCCATAGCAAATAGAGAGGAGCGGGCTAGAGGGTGGATCCGTCCAGCCCCACCCCCTCCTCACACGCTTTCAGGAAAGCCCTGTAACACCCCCCTCTCTCACTATAGGGAAATCTCTTGGTGAGAGAGTTGAAGGGAGTCCCCCTACAGCCCCCTGCTACTGGGGAATTGCCCCGCAGTGGGGCTGGAGGAATACGCCGCTTCTTACAGCAGGACTTTTAAAACCAGCTGCGCAGAAGCACATTTTAAATGTTCCATTGTAAATTTATTTTAGTCCCCGCAGGGATTAAGGGAACCCTCGGGGAGACCCCTCTTCTGAGCGGCACGTTTTAAATATCCTGCTGTAAGCAGTGGGGTATTCCCTCGGTCAGCAGAAATCTTCTTTTCCTGCACAGGAGTTTCCATAGACTCCTGCTCCCATAAGACCTATCCTCATGCACCAAAGATAGCTAAGGTCCTATCTTTTCTTGCAGCACTGACCTTAGATGCGGGCATTGTAGCCACACATGTTCTATCTTTGATTGGTGCGAGTATTTAATGTGTCTAAAATTCCTTTATGTGAACGCTTCTGTAGAACAGCATTGGTTCTTATGCATCTTTGGTCTTTATTTGAATCATTAAAGTCAATGGTTCTGTTTGGGGTTTCATTTGAATGCCGTTTTTGGTGACAGACTCCTTGCAAATACACAATAACAAAGGGAGAAGACTGCCTAAAGGCCTATTTACATGCAAAGATAATTGTTCAAAAGATGGGTTTTGAGCGATTGTTTTGCATAAACTGCTAATGGAGACCTTCATTTGTATGTAAATGAGCCTCCTGGAGCTGTATGCAGAGAACAGCAGGTGGCCTGTTCTCTGCATTCAGCTCCCTTGATCTGCCGCGGGCTGCAAGCTGCATACATTGTAATCAGTGCTCCCATGGAGAATACAGCACCATGGACAGCATGCGGTCTGTGTTATCTTCTCTCCGGCTGTACGATGGATTTTATGCTCACCTAAAAATCATCTTTCAGCCGAAGAGTGAAAGATAGGAGCATTTATACGCAAGGATTATTGCTCAAAAGCCATCGTTTCAGCAATAATCGTTGTGTGTAAATGGTCCTTAAATCAGTAAAAGCAACATGTCTAACGCAAAATCTGCTATCAGCTAAAAGGGCAGGATCTTAAATCATAGGAAGAATTAAGACTGAAGTTTACTAAGTCTAAACCCTGTGAACTTGTTTTTAAGGATGACATACAGATATAAAGAGACATTGGAAAAATATGGATGAAATAAATGTTATGGTCACCAAACAAGTTTTGGGAAAACACATGGTGGAAAATGTATTAGACTGGCAATTCAAATGTCTTAATAATGTTTCTGCCATTGCACGATGTGCCTTATACATGGAGAGGTGCACGGTTCTTCATGTATTAGGTGCATCTTGGCTCCTCTGTGTACTGACACAGACATCTATGCCAGCTAACAGTTGGCAGAGATTTCTGGCATCATTTGTACCAGTTTCTGGCATAAATTACACATAAATATGTTGGTAGGAGGCAGCCATGCCCCCTCTCAATAAGCCCCATCCACTTTTTGAAAAAGTGAAAAGTTGCAGTTTTTCCGCAGATGGGAATTTTGGCATAAAACCCTCTATGAATGTCCCCCCTATTGTTAGTTAATATTTTAATCGCCACTTTCTATTTTTGCAGTTTGAGTCATTACAATAGCAACATGTGATATTTGTGTTATTCCTCTTCTTTACTGCACTTTATATCACAGTCTTTTACGTGTCAATATAATTACCACTTTGGTTATAGTGTACTACGGGTGACGCAGAGTGTTAAGGCAGCAGAAATGCAATCCTAAGCTCTCGCTCATGAGATTGTGAGTTCAATCCCCACGTGGTTCAGGTACGCGTGGATTGAACTTGCTCAAGGTTGACTCAGCCTTCCATTCTTCCGAGGTCCAAAAAATGAGTACCCAGCTTGGTAGGGGCTAATTAATAAATTACCTGCGGAATAAGTTGGTGCTATAAAATAACAAGATGCAATCTTAAAGATAACAACCCCAAAATATATGTCCAGGACAGGACTGCAGATACTAGCATTTGTTTATTTAGAATTAGATATATAATAAAAGCATTTAAAAAACAGAACATATTTCACCGTAGGGAACCACAAGAAATATAAAATATAACTTTTATTAGTTAGATAAAAAGAAAATATTGTGCGATATAAAGTGATAGAATAGATCTATGCTGATATAATGATAAGACTAGGAGGTCTCATATGTATACTGATTGTTTTCTTAAAGTCCAGATATTCCCTTTAAGAAAGAAATCTTATATGACCCATTGGTCATCTATGCTCATTCTTTCCACAGCCACCGTGCTGTGCAGATCTTTCATCAGCCACGATGCTGTGTGGCTTTAATATCCTGTCTCTAGCATAAAATCCATCCTGATGACGCTGTCAGATAGTCTCTGACAGCAGAAACACGTAGATGGAGAAAGAGCTTTCTGCCTAAAGCACATGTGTCAAACACAAGGCCCGCGGGCCGAATCCGGCCCGCTGCCTTGTGTTATGTGGCCCGCGGCGTGCCGACGGCCGCTCACCACTGTAGTGATTACCAGCGGGGGTGCCGCAGCTCCCCGCTGGTAATCACACTGACAGCGCTGATCCCTTCTCCCCTGAGTCCCCTGCTCTTCAGTTCCGCAGGAGAGGACTCAGGGAGGAAGCGTGCCGTGCTGCTCACTGATGTCAGTGCACACCCGGACGCATATGAACTTTTTCCACAAGACTTCTGCACTTGTCAGAAATTCCAGCAATCTGATTGGGGAATCAGCCAACCCAGAGAACCAAACAACCAATCAGGTTGCTGGAATTGCTCAATAGTGCAGAAGTCTTGTGGGAAAAGTTCATATGCCACCCGGGCTCAGCACTATCCGAGGAGGAACGGTGCTGACAGCAAGGAGGAGGTAAGCATATGGCTGGGGAAGGGGAAAGTTAATATTGCTGCTGGGGGGTGAGGGTTAATATTGTTGTTGCTGGGAGAAGGTTAATAATGCTGATTGCTGCCGGGGCTGAGGGAGTTAATATTGCTGGTGTGTTGGGGGGGGGGGGAGGGGTTTAAATTGTTGCTGGCAGGGGGTTAATATTGCTGCGGGGGTCGGGTGGGGTGGTAATATTGCTGGTGGGGGTTAATATTGCTGCTGGGAGGGGGTTAATATTGTTGCTGGCAGGGGGTTAATATTGCTGCCGGGTTGGGAAGGGGAGGAGGGGGGGTGTTAATATTGCTGCTGGGTGGGTGGGGGTTAATACTGTTGCTGGGAGGGGGTTAATATTGGTGCAGGGGGAGGGGTTAATATTGCTGGTGGGGGTTAATGTTGCTGTGTGGGGGGGTTAATATTGTTGCTGGGAGTGGGTAATATTGCTGCTGGGAGGGGGTAATATTACTGTAGGGGTTGCTATTACTACTGGGGCCACTGTGGGGATCGCTATTACTAACTGGTCTACTGTGGGGGTCAATATTTTTACTAGAGCAACTATGAGAGTCACTATTATTACTGCGACCACTATAGGGGTCACTATTTTTACTGAGGCCACTATCAGAGTCACTATTACTACTGCGACCACTATGGGGGTCACTATTAGGGCTCGTTCACACGGGCGTAATTGCATTTCGGTCGCACAAATACGCTACGTATTTGCGCAATCGAAAATCGCTTATGCCTGCGTATTTGGGCACGCAGAAAAGAACGCAGATGGGCCCACTGAGATGGTGCGCTAATATGCAGTGAATACATAGGCTTCCTGCGCATTCACCAGGTATTTGCACAGCCCATTTACTTCAATGGCCTATCGGGGTGCGTAGTTTGAAACAATATAGGTCATGCTGTGTGAGAATATACATCATGTGAATGAAATCATTGACATCAATGGCTTCTGTTCTCTGCATATTATGTACGCAAATACGCTGGTGTGAACGAGCCCTTACTGTACTGTCTTACAATCGGCCCTTTGAAGTTCACCAAAAACCTGATGTGGCCCCCGGTGAAAATGAGTTTGACACCCCTGGCCTAAAGTGATTATCAGTGGTTGGCTTTGTGCCAAACTAATCACTTAGGGACTCTGCTGCTGTGCACATATAAAAATCTTAAAGTGCACCCAGCAGTGATTTGATGCAAAAGGTTTTTGCCTAATGTGATCAATATCAGTAGTTGGCTTTTTGCCACAATAATCACATAGGTATTTTACTGCTTGGCACACATAAAAAACTTTGGGTGTACCCCTGCAGTAATATGACAGAAGTCACTTATACTAACAGCAAAATGATCTGAAGTTATATCTCAGAGTAATATATATGATCTGTAGTTATATCTCAGAGTAATATATATGATCTGTAGTTATATCTCAGAGTAATATATATGATCTGTAGTTATATCTCAGAGTAATATATATGATCTGTAGTTATATCTCAGAGTAATATATATGATCTGTAGTTATATCTCAGTGTAATATATATGATCTGTAGTTATATCTCAGAGTAATATATATGATCTGTAGTTATATCTCAGATCAGTATATATTTTTCCTCTGAAAGGAGTTCTCTATATGAATCAAAGAAAAAACCTTTGATCTTTGTTACATAGACTTTGGATGGCCAGAACTTTGCCTTTTGGTTATTCCTGTCATCTAGGGCATACCGCGCATTGCTCTATAAATTCATAAGCCATCCTTTTGAATATGCCCCATTGGACTTTGGGATGTGTATCCATCCCTTGATGATTGTAGGGATATGTGGGTTACCATAAAATAGGAACCCAGGATTTACAAATCATCTATTGTGGTGACTTATTCATTTGTTCCAGCCTGATATATGACCCTAGGATTCTATATATCTCAAAGTGAATACATACTCCATTGAATTTGGGGATATAGGATCCCAGTTGACACTTCCATCTGTGATTGGGGCACTTAGTAATCCCTGTCAACATTTGCACATCTCCCCTTCGACTATATTATCTGATACATTGGATAATAGGAGAATTGATTTAAACCAATTCCCACCAACTTAGAAGGGAGAGAGAGTTTATGTATCACATAAAGTTCCCAATGGGTCATATAAGATTTCTTTCTTAAAGGGAACATCTGGACTTTAAGAAAACAATCAGTATACATATGAGACCTCCTAGTCTTATCATTATATCAGCATAGATCTATTCTATCACTTTATATCGCACAATATTTTCTTTTTCTTTTTATCTAACTAATAAAAGTTATATTTTATATTTCTTGTGGTTCCCTACGGTGAAATATATTTCTTCAACGGGAACTTGGCTGCCTCGGTGATATAAAAAACAGAACATGAAGGAAAGCAGCATCAATACAAGGGAAATGCATCACCTCAAGTCACACATATAAGAAGTACTCGTATTAACCTACAATAGGCGCAACCAAGCTCAATGTCATGCACATAATAAAGCATTACCATGTAACCGAGGATCTGGAAATCCCTGTGCCCCGACACGCACGTTTTGCTCTCAGCTTTGTTCAGGGGGTCATTTTGCATTTAAACATCTGATGTCATGAAACCCATCATTTTCTGAGATAAATACTTAACAAAGCTTCAGATAACATTCAACCAACAGTTAAAATGCATCATTGCATTCTTGTCAACTTTGACTCAGGCCTTTACAAAATTCATGTACTGAGAAAACACAATAAGACGTACTTTTCAGAACAAATCTTCAATATATCTTCAAAGTAATTTAGTAGCGACCTTGTTATAGAACCCGATCTCTCACCACTTGTATACGGAAAACATTCATTTTCATAGTAGTTTTCTTTATGGCTTCTATCACTTCATGATTCCGCAGAGTATAGATTATGGGATTCAGAAGAGGAGTCACTACGGATGGGATGACAGAAAGTATTTTATTCACATGCAAGAGGCCACCAGGACTGGGTCGGACAAACATGAACATGCTGGTGCCATAAAAAAGTAATACAACAATCATGTGTGAGGCAAAGGTTGAAAATGCCTTCTTTCTTCCACTTACTGTTGGAAGCCTCATCGTTGTTCTAATTATACATAGATAAGAAATGATAATTAAGAAAAAACAGCCTAAAATTACAAACAAGCAAAGACAGAAAAACAATGTTTCGATGCTTGATGTCTCGGAGCAAGAGAGCTTGAGTAAAGAGGCAAAATCACAATAGTAATGATCAATTTGATTTCCGCCACAAAATGAAAGACTTGAGATCTGTAGACATGGAACAACCTCTGCAGAGAAACCACCAACCAAGGATCCAACCATGAGAAGGATACAAATCTTTGGACTCATAATCATAAAATAGTGCAGTGGATTGCAGATGGCTACATATCGGTCATAGGCCATTGCAGTCAGGAGGAAGATTTCTGATGCACCAAGAGAAAAGTGGAAGCAAAACTGCATCATACAGCCAACTGGAGAAATAGAGTCTTTTCTAGTTTTAAGAGACCAAAGGAGTCTGGGAATAGTGACAGAAGGAAACCAAATCTCTAGAAATGAGAGTCCACCAATAAAAAAGTACATGGGCTTATGTAGACGTCGCTCAGTTTTTACAATGATAATAATGAAGATATTGCATGTTATGGTGACAGTATAAATGATGAATATAACAATGAAGAGATAGAGTCTAGTATCTTTCAATAGTGAAAACCCCGAAAGCAGAAATTCAGTTACCATTGTCTCATTATTCTGTTTCATTGTCAACATTTTGAGCTTAAGAAAAAGCAAAGACTTTAGGGATGGAAAAATATACATGCAGCACTATTTTTTTTTCAATAAAGTTACAGAAGGACAGACCCAACAAAATATGCTATAACTCAGTAGGTGTACCATGTGGCGGCTGCGGGTCCTCCCTGGGTGGCTGGGTGTTGGCCCCCGGGGTCGGGGCACGTCCCCCTGGCTTGTTGTCCGACTGCCGGGGCGCTGGTGGCTGGTCAGCGCGGTGCGCGCAGTCGTGGGTCCGGGCGGCGCCGTGCGCCTGTGAATGTAGCTCCGTGCTCTGGCTCCTCTTCATTTGATTCTGCTGGGAGGTGTTGCCTCCCTCTCACCGCTCCAGGGCGGAGGCTTGTTTTTATAAGGTTGGCAGTGAGGTGTATTCACTGGCAGTTATTGGTTTCTGTCAGTGTGTTTGCATCCTGCCTCTGTCAGTCTCCTGTTCTCAACTTGCTTGCAATATCTGCCAGGTTATCCTATCTGCCTCGGTCTGCTTGTATTTTCTGTTGGTTGGTTCATCTGCCCTTCCTGTCGGTATTCTACCCTGTCCTATCTTGGTACGCCAGCATCCCTCCTCGGTCCCTAGCGGGAGTAGGGACCGCCGCCCAGTTGCCCGCGTTAACCAGGAGTGGAGGCAAGTAGGCAGGGACAGGGGTTGCAGGTAAGTTCTAGGGCAACCCGGGCTGGCGTATCATCGGGTAGGATACCGTAACAGTAGAGTCCTTCAAATACCACTGGTGTATGATGTGTGAGAGATCTAGCATAGCGTTGTGGCTTTCATTATAAATACAAACCACAACATTTGTATGAATAAAGCCGCACAGAGTATTTTTCCCTGTTACCAACCATAACTAATCCATAAATCAAGAGAAAAACCCAGACTTTAATTTCTTAATTTAGCTGTTTTGCTTGTTTAAAAAATGTATCATACCTGATAAGCATCCTGATTTGATAGAACCATATAATGGTATTCAATTTCTTGATAGACAAGTAGAGTTTATATCATCACTAACCTAGTTAAAATAACACCTTTCTCCATACGTTCTTTTAAGACATATGGTCATCATTAGAGATGAGCAAGCACCAAAATTCTTGGGTGCTCGTTACTCGAGTCAAGCTTTTCGTACTGCTCAAGAGCTCATTTCGAGTAACGAACCCCATTGAAGTCCAATAGGAGACTTAAAGGGGTTGTCCCGCGAAAGCCATATTAATGCACTTTGTAATGTACATCGTGCATTAATTATGAGCCATACAGAAGTTATTCACTTACCTGCTCCGTTGCTGGCGTCCTCGTCTCCATGGAGCCGTCTAATTTCAGCGTCTAATCGCCTGATTAGACGCGCTTGCGCAGTCCGGTCTTCTCCCTTCTGAATGGGGCCGCTCTTGCCAGAGAGCTGCTCCTCGTAGCTCCACCCCATCACATGTGCCGATTCCAGCCAATCAGGAGGCTGGAATCGGCAATGGAACGCACAGAGCCCACAGTGCACCATGGGAGAAGACCTGCGGTCCACCGTGGGTGAAGATCCCGGCGGCCATCTTCGCAAGGTAAGTAAGAAGTCACCGGAGCGCGGGGATTCGGGTAAGTACTATCCGTTTTGTTTTGTTTTTTTTAAACCCCTGCATCGGGTTTGTCTCGCGCCGAACGGGGGGGCTATTGAAGAAAAAAAAAACCCGTTTCGGCGCGGGACAACCCCTTTAAGCATTTTTCAAGGTAACCCATACTCCACATATGGGAGGTTGTGTGAATCACTTGAAAACATCAGAAAGTGATGGAAACACCACAGAAACTGAAAGGGGCAGCATGCATGGGTGCATCTGAGGCTCCCAGGTTGCACTATTAAGCCAAATTGTGGGCAAGAAACTGGGGGTCACCCCCCTAACATTTTAGTTGCGACAGACCATAATCAGCAAGGCACACGCGCTGGCACATCTTAGCTAAGCCCCACATTAGGTGCCACGAGGACAGTGAGACACATGAAGAAATTTGAGTGGCCAAAGCAGGACCCCGCACTGCGCAATGGATCAGGAATATATTGTACATACCGATCAGCGTTGACCCCAGGGATGTGTGCAATGAGTTTTGTCCTGTTATACAGTGCTGATCAGAATTGCAATCCCATGCCACCTCCGTCACAAAATTGTCAGGAGCCACAAACGTGGCCATAAAGGGGACTCAGGTGCCAGTACTTCTAACCATCTGCACAATTAAACAACGCATTCTAAAACAAAAGATTTGTTTGAAGCAGGAGGTGTCACAAAAGTAGCCACCAGAGGTATACAGTGAAACTGTCAATGTCTCATGAAATCAGTTACGCTTCCCTTCATCTCTACAAGGACAGTGGGACACATGAAGAAATTTGAGTGGCCAAAGCAGGGCAATTCATTCTGTCTGGGTTTCAGATAGCTGGACACTGCACTGGGAAGCCTTTGTGGACTCTGGGCGTATGATGCTGGAACCAGCACGTTTGCTGAACTGTAGTGGTGAACCTCTTCAAAACTGGTGGCGAGTACAAAGAGTATAGGCGAACCCCTGAAACATTTGCGTACCAAGACTATATAGGCGAACCCCTGAAACATTTGTTGACCCAGAGTATAGGCGAACCCCTGAAACATTTGTTGACCAATAGTATAGGCGAACCCCTGATAGATTTGTTGACCAAGAGTATAGGTGTACCCCTGAAAAATTGGTTGACCAAGAGTAAAGGCGAATCCCTGAAACAATTGCTTTACCAAGAGTATAGGCGAACCCCTGAAAAATTTGTATACCAAGAGTATAGGCGAACCCCGTGAAATGTTTGTGTTCCAAAAGTATAGGCGAACCCCTGACAAATTTATTGCCCAAGAGTATAGGCGCACCCCATAAACAATTGCTTTACAAGAGTATAGGCGAACCCCTGAAAATTTTGTATACCAAGAGAATAGGTGAACCCCTTAAAAATTTGTGTACCAAGAGTATATAGGCGAACCCCTGAAACATTTGTTGACCCAGAGTATAGGCGAACCCCTGAAACATTTGTTGACCAATAGTATAGGCGAACCCCTGGTAGATTTGTTGACCAAGAGTATAGGTGTACCCCTGAAATATTGGTATCAGCTTTTCCACGAGGGCCTTGTGGTATTGCATCACTCTCGTACTCCTTTCCTCTTCTTCCTTGTCATCCCCCATCTCCTGTTCTATCCGCAAAGCGTCGGCCTTAATGCTTAGCAGCAACCTTCTCAGCAGGCAAAGCAGCGGGATTGTAACGCTGATAATGGCCGCATCGCCGCTCACCATTTGTGTTGACTCCTCAAAGTTTCCTAAGACCTGACAGATGTCAGACATCCATGCCCACTCCTCTGTGATGATCTGCGGAGGCTGACTACCACTCTGACAGCCATGTTGCAGCTGGTATTCAACAATGGCTCTACGCTGCTCGTAAACCCTGGCCAACATGTGCAAAGTTGAATTTCAGTGCATGGGCATGTTGCACAACAGTCGGTGCACTGGCAGCTGGAAACGATGTTGCAGTGTCCTGAGGGTGGCAGCATCTGTGGTGGACTCTCTGAATTGTGTGCACACCCAACGCAGCCTGCTGAGCAGCTCAGACAAATTGGGGTAGTTTTTAAGAAAGCGCTGAACTACCAGATTGAACACGTGGGCTGGGCATGGCACGTGTGTAAGTCTGCCAAGCTGTATAGCCGCCACCAGGTTACACCCATTGTCACACACCACCATGCCTGGTTGAAGGTTTAGCGGCGAAAGCCACAGATCTGTCTGCTCTGTCAAACCCTGTAAGAGCTCTTGGGTGATGTGCCTCTTGTCACCTAAGCTCAGGAGTTTCAGCACGGCCTGCCAACGCTTCCCCATGGCAGTGCTGCAGCGCCTCAAGCTACCGACTAAAGGCGACGTGCTCACAGTTGGTAATTGAGAGGTGGAGGAGTAGAGGGAGTTTGGAGGAGGTGGCATTATAAGCCAGGGAAACCATGACTAAGATAGGACCCGCAATCCTCGGTGTGGGTAGCATGTAAGCAGACCCATGGTTAGACTCAGTCCCAGCCTCCACCTGGTTAACCCAATGTGTCGTCAGGGAGATGTAGTGTCCCTGTCCGCCAGCACTTGTCCATGTGTCGGTGGTTACGTGGACCTTCCCTGTAACCGCGTTGGTGAGGGCACAGTTTATATTCCGTGACACGTGCTGGTGTAGGGCAGGGACGGCTCAGCGGGAAAAATAGTGGCGACTGGGGACCGAGTACCGAGGGACAGCCGCCGCCATGAGGTTGTGAAAATCCTCTGTTTCTACTGGCCTATACGGCAGCATCTCCAGGCTCAGTAGTTTGGAGATATGCATGTTTAGTGATTGTGCATGCGGGTGGATGGCTGCGTATTTTCACTTGCGCTCCAATGCTTGGGTTATGGACAGCTGAACGCTGCGCTGGGACACATTGGTGGAGGCAGTGAAGGACTGTGGAGGTGAAGGGGTAGGTGCAGGCCAGGAGACGCTCGTGCCTGCGTCCTGGGAGGGGAAACGCATCTTAGTGGCAGGATGTGACCCAGGGGAAGAGGCAGTGGTGTGACCCGCAGGCGGTGAATAGCCTTCGTTCCACCTTGTCGGGTGCTTAGCTATCATATGCCTGTGCATGCTTGTGGTGGTCAGGCTGGATCTTGGTGCGGCACAGGTTGCACACCACTGTTTGTTGGTCGTCCGTGCTCTCATTGAAAAACCTCCAGACCTTCGAACACCTAGCCCTCTGCACGGGAGCTTGCCGCAAGGAGGTGCTGTAGGGAACAGTTGGAGAATTACTTGCTCTGGCCCTGCTTCTCCTTCTCGCCACCACACTGCCTCTTCCAACCTGTTCTGCTACTGCACTTGCCACCCCCTCTGAAGCGCTGTTGAACCGTTTTTTCTGACTCAGGGAAGGGACCCGAGAACAGTTCCTGGGAGTATGCCTGTTCTGAATCTCTCCTTTTCCTGGAGTGACCAGGTTGGGAGGAAGGAGTAGCACCCTGAGGATTCAGAGGTCCAGTGCCTTGGCTAGCGTGAGTGGACTGCGTGGAAGACTGGGTGTTGGATAAATTACTGGACGCGCTATCCGCTATCCACGTCATCACCTGATCGCAATGTTGTGCTTTTAATAATGGTCTACCACGCGGACCTGCAAAATGTGAGATGAACCTAGGCAGCGCAGATACGCGGCACTCTACTAATCCCTCAGTAGCAGGCACTGTTTCACACCGCCCAGGACCTCGGCCTCTGCCCACACTCTCATTCGGACGCCCTCGACCCCTAACCCCTAGTCTTCATCATGTTGGATAATGCACTTGGACAAAATGCTACTCAAAATGCGAGTTATTTTGTGTACGCTTAAAGGCCAAAATAGACACAATAAACTGTATACTGTTGTTAAATAGCGTGGATTGACAGGACCCACACACGAGTATATAGCGTACGCTTTGAGCCCCTAAAATATACACAATAAACAGTGTATACTGTTGTTAGATAGCGTGGATTGACAGGACCCACACACAGGTATATAGCGTACGCTTTGAACCCCCAAAATACAAATTTAAACTGTGTATACTGTTGTTAAATAGCGTAGATTGACAGCACCCACACACTGGTATATAGCATACGCTTTCAGCGGGCAAAAAAGAAGTTTCAACAGTGTATACTATTGTTAGATAGTGTGGATTGACAGGACGCACACAGGAGTATATAGCGTACGCTTAAAGCCCCCAAAAGACAAAAAAATGAAAAATGATAGGAGTTTTGTTACTTCTTATCTAGTCTCTGTACCCCACTAGCAGTATACTGCATAAAACCTGTAACCATATGCAGTATACAGCCGGGATGCTTAAGAAAAAATTTGTGCGCACTACTGCTTCCAGCCAGCCAAACTGCACACAATAAGAGGATTTGTAGTCCTAGAAAGGTCTGTTGGGTTCTTGGAACAAGGATCCCTGCATAACCGCAACCTCTAATCTACACCATCGCTTTCCCTGAATAGGAGCAGCTCTGTCCCTCAGCTAATACAGCATGCCTGTGAGCGAGCCTCAGGTGACCAGAGTTTTTATACTCGGAGGTCACCTTATCACGCCAGCCAGTCACTGCTATAGACGTGCACAGGGTTGGCACGTCACAGCAGGAGATGCTACAGCCTTCCCTGCATGTTTATTGGCTAAAAAATGGCGCTAAACATGTGGGGAGGGGAGATGAAATTTTCTCGAGCACAGCGTGGTGCTCGCTCAAGTAGCAAGCACCTTCGAGTATGCTACTACTCGGACGAGCATGCTCGCTTATCTCTAGTCAGCATACAAGATCCTATCTACAAACTAAAGCAGAGTACTGCTAAGTATCAATGGCTTCTGGTCTGGCAAACCCAGTCCATCAATGTATTACATAGCCTACCATTCAATTTAATAACCATCTCATAATATATTTCCCTTGCAATAGGGATTACTGGTTGAAGCTTTTCCCGACAGAAACAGATTATTGCCAATATTTCAGAAACCATACTCCTTGTGATTAGCTGATCACACCAGGTTGGCTGCAATACAAAAAGAAGTTGTCATTGTGTGACATCCCTTTTAATATTTCAACTATACTAGATTACTAAAACTTCTCCAAGACCTGCAAAAAAAGGAGAAAAGAGGATCAATATATTATGACTGCTTTAACCCCTTGAGTGGCTTGCCCGGAGATTTTACGGGAGGAGCTCCACTGCCCCATAGCGATGTAGCCCAGAAGATTTCTGGGCTATGTTTCACTGTGGGACCTGCAGAGCACAATGCCATAGGCTGTGGCAGTGTGCTCTGCCTGCACAGACCCACAGTGCAGGACTTTGAAAAAAGAAACAGGAAGATATTACTGATCTGCCGGCAACTTCACGCTTCTATTTTTAAACTCCTGCACTGCTTTGTTTACAGGTTGCCATGGAGACTTGTCAGAAGCCAGACAATGGTCTCTATGCAGGGAGAGCTGGTGCTTGGCTGTCAGAGGATAGCCAGGCATCAGCTCTTACACAGCAGAGAATAGAGAAAACCTCAGATCTCTGCTGTGTTAACCCTTTATGTGCCGCGGTCTATGCGACCACAGCATGTAAAGGACTGTCACCATCGGACCCTGGAATGTGATCAGGGGGTCCTGATGGCTCTCTGTGGAAGTCCCCTAAAGGGACAAAAAAAATTTTTTAAAGTTTAAAAAATGATTTTAAAAATTTAAATAAAAACACTTTTCTCCCTTTGTACAAAAATTAAAAACAAAATTACACCCAGAGAAGGAAGTTAGTACATTATTTAACCCCTTAATGAAGCGGCTCCCTTCCCACCCCCCCTTTTTTTCCCTCCCTCCCGTTTAAAAAATTATAACTCCTTTATTTAACCCATTAGTGACGGGGCTATCGTAAAACTACGTCCTGCTGTTGCAGGACGTGTATGGAAGGAGGTAGCGCCGCTATCCCCCTCCATACAGCGCGGGTGTCAGCTGTTTATTACAGCTGACGCCCGCGGGCAATAGCCGCGTTCGACCGTTCGCGGCTATTAACCCTTTAAATGCTGCTGTCAATTCTGACAGCGGCATTTAAATCCCCCAAACGCTGTTTGGGGGTCCCGCACGGCCCCCCCGCGGTGAGATCGGGGGAGCCGTGCAGGTGTCATGGCAGCCGGGGGCCTAATGAATGGCCCCAGGGCTGCCTTAGCAGACTGCCTATCAAGCCATCCACACAGGGTGGCTTGATAGACTGCCTGTAAAAAAGCAGTATGACGTAATGCCATAGCATTACGTCATACTGCAGGAGCGATCAAAGCTTCGCATGTTAAAGTCCCCCAGGGGGACTTCAAAGTAAAGTAAGAAAAAAGATCAATAAAGTTTTTTAAATTGTAAAAAAAAAAAGTTATAAAAGTTTAAATCACCCCTTTAGCCATATCTATTATTAAAAAATCGAAATCATAAAATAAAAATATGTATTTGGTATCGCCGCGTCCGTAAAAGTCCGATCTATCAAAGTAGTGCATTATTTTTCCTGCACGGTCAACGTCGTCCGAAAAAAAAAATAAAGAACGCCAGAAATACACTTTTTTAGTTACTCTGTCTTCCAGAAAAAATGCAATAAAAAGCGATCAAAAAGTTATATGTATTCCAAATTGATACTATCGGAAACTACAGGACATCCCGCAAAAATTTAGCCCTCGCACAACTACGTCGACAGAAAAATTAAAAAGTTATTGCGCGCACAAAATGACCGCAGAAAATAATTGAAAAAAATTAAATATCTTTAAAAAAAAATACTAGTACTACAGCAAAAAAAAAAATATGTAAGTTTGGTATCGTAGTAATCATACTGACCCATAGAAAAAAAATATCAGGTCGTTTTTGTTGCAGTTTGTGCGCCGTAGAAACAGGACGCACCGAAAGATGGTGGAATGTCGTTTTTTTTCCCATTTCTCTCCGCTAAGAATTTTAAAAAAGTTTTTCAGTAAATCATATGGTACAATAAATAGTGCCATTGAAAAATACAACTCGTCCCTCAAAAAACAAGCCCTCATACAGCGACGGCGATGGATAAATAAAGGAGCTACGATTTTTTAAAAGGGAGTAGGAAAAAACAAAAATGGAAAAAAGCAAAAAAGCTCCGTCACTAAGGGGTTATTCATCAGCGTCGCTGCATGAGGGCTTGTTTTTTGCGGGAAGAGTTGTATTTTGCAATGGTGCTATTTAAAGTACCATATAATGTACTGAAAAACTTTTACAAAATTCTAAGTGGAGTAAATTGTGAAAAAGTCGCGAAAAAGAAAAAAACTATTACAATTTGGTATTGGCATAATCGTACTGGCCTGTAGAATTACTTTAATACATTATTTATACTGCTCAGAGAATGCAATGAAAAATAAAAATAACAAACACGTCAG
Source organism: Eleutherodactylus coqui (assembly GCF_035609145.1). Lineage (NCBI taxonomy): Eukaryota > Metazoa > Chordata > Amphibia > Anura > Eleutherodactylidae > Eleutherodactylus > Eleutherodactylus coqui. The sequence continues at coordinate 135,981,063 of NC_089846.1, read as the reverse complement.
AATTACAGATTTTGTTAATCTTGCCACTAGAAAAACATGTTCCTAAAAATTAGATAAATGAAGACTGGAGTTCATCCTGCAAAACACACGGCCTTCTAGAGCGCTGGCAATGGAAAAAAAAATAATATGGCTCTTGGAATGTGGCGACACAAAAGCAAACCTTTAAGAAAAAAAAATGTTTTAAATGTACAAAAATAGCAAAACATAAAAAAACTGTATAAATTTGGTATTGCCGTAATCGTGTCACTCAGAGAATAATGTGATCACACTATTTATTCTGCACGCTGAACGCTGTAAACATGAAATCCAAAAAACGAATGTTAGAATTTCTTTTTTTTCCCCCCAATCTCCCTAAAAAAATTTTTACAAAAGTTATGCAATACATTATATATACCCAAAAATGATGCCATCAAAAAGCACAACTTGTCCTGCAAAAAAACAAGCCCTCATATGGCCGTGTCAATGGAGAAATGAAAAATTTATGGCTCTTGGAACGTGACTGCAAAAGTAGTTGGAATAAAATGACTGGCTCATTTAAAAAACCTGCCCTGGTGGGCAGGGGAGTAAGAAACCCGCCACTCAAGGGGTTAAATCTGTTCAAAAATGATTTTCCTGTAAATTTGTATTTCATAGCATTATAAACTCTAGTAAAACTCAGAGAACAAAGCAGCCAATACAAAACCCTGCCTAAAGGGGGGTAATTGTTCTGATGAAGGCAGCCCTATGTCCAGAAACCTTGGGCTTCCTATATACCACAATACTAGTATGAACAGCATGGACTTATCTGAGTGCAGGATGACGCAAGTGAGATATGGACTAGACCACATAAGAGAGAAATAGAAGATGCCTTCCAAGAGGAGAAGACCGAAATATATACACTACAACAGTGGCTGTCCAGCTGCGGACAACATCTCCCTGCCGACCACATACTCTGATTGGCGTCTGCCACCAAATTACAGGGTGCATGCGCCTGCGCTCCTTTCACAATGGCCGAGCTGAAGTTATGAAGGTAGCCAGGACCTGCTTCAGTGTCGGGCTGCGATACTGGTGTGCCTGGCGTGCCGTGGCAGCTGATTTCTTTATACATTCTTTGACATACAACACCCAGAATGACAGGAAAAGATTGACTAACTGTAAGTTTTCAATGCATTTTACAGATGTTTGATGTGGGCGCCGGTGATGATACTACATAACCTAAAACACCACATCTCTGCTGCAGCGGAATCCATAGCAGAGGATATGCCATGATGTACTGATCACCAACCGCACCCACATCAAACATCTGTAAAGTGAAATGGAGTTCTATCTATTCCTGTCATTCTGGCTGTTGTATGTCAAATAATGTATGAAGAAATCAGCTTTACTATATCTTCGCACTATGCTTTGCCAATTACCCCTTATTTTTTACTGGTTTTGAAAATCTGGCAACATTTACTTAACCTTAAATCTTATTGTGTGCAAACCCGCCCCCACCCTTCCAAAAAAAAAAACAAACCAGCAACTCGTGTGAACAATAAATCCTATGAATGGGGCCTTATTCACATTGGCACCTTTTTTTTCAGTATTTTGCATCAATAGTTATAAATTAAAAACAAATGTCCAAAACATGGAAGAGGTGCCAATCTTTCCATTATACTTTAATGTTTTACTTATGGTTTTGACTTACAAATTGGCCCGCTGCACACGGGCGAACATTCTGCAGCGGGATTTCCCACAGAATTTCCGCCCGTGTCTGCCTGCCCAGGGTTGCATTGCAAGATGCAATCCTATGCACATAGCTGCGATTTTTCCGCGTGAAAACACATACGGAAAACAAATCGCGGCATGTTCTATTTCTATGTGGGTCTCGCAGAGGCCCTCACAGAAATGTCAGAAGTGCTGGGCTTGCTCCGCTCTGCGCACGCGCCTACTGGCCAGCAGCCGGCGCATAGCAGAGACAGAAGATGGCGGGAGCGGGTGAGCCGCAGGCCTCTGCAGTGGCACGGGTCCGCATCCCGCTGCGATCTGACCCGGCTGTCTGCAGGCGGCCATACTGATGAAAAAAGTCTTCTGCAAAACACAGACTATACAGTGTAGGCTACTGAAATGTGTGATGTCCTGAATTTAGAGAAAATAATAGAACATATTCATAAGAATCCTCTGCTGGGCATTCATACAATGAAGAATGGAACTACTTCTTTTTAGCAACATTGCATCCAAAATACTGATTTTAGCTTTTTCATTATTATTATTATTATTTTCTGTTTAAAAGGGGTTTTCCAGGCACAAATACCATTGATCGGCCAGGATCTGCCTCTCTGGACCCCGACTAATCAGCTGAGCGGACACATGCTGTCAGCACCATTATTCACTGGGGTCAGAGTGGAAGCTGCGGTTCTGACCATTGTGTAGTGGCTGGCACTTGTACCGTAACTGCATGCCATGGTCTCATTAAAATCAATGGGAGTTATGCCTGCAATTACAAGCACCGGCCACTACACAGAGGTTGGAGCAGCAGCTTCCGCTCTGACCCCTGTGTATAACAGCATGCCCCTGCTCAGCGGATCAGTTGGGTTTCTGAGTGGTGGACCCCGGCCCTAACAACTTTGTTGACCTATTTTGAGGATAGGTCATCCATCGTATTTGTTCCTGGGAGACCCCTTTAAGTCATTTTTATTCAGTAATTCCTTTTTATTTGATTTGATAAAGCGCATCTGACATAGAAAATTGTATATATTTTGCAACTCCCTAAACAAAAAATGCTGAGCTGAGGACCACCATGGATGGACATGGTCCTGACATTGTAACCGTTGACATTCCATGTGTAATATATAAAATAATTAAGCAAATGTCTCTTATTTAAATGAGCGCTAAACCTTCTGTCTGCAGCTTATACAAGTATACTCTAATAATCTATTAATTACCTGCAGACATAAAGAAGTAATTAAGAGTGAATGGATTGTTTTAGACTCCCTGTAATCCTATAAGGGAACATTACATTCAGTCTCTCCCTTCTAAAATGACCAATAACAGGAACAGTTACATTCACCTGCATTACAAATAGTTACTAGTAAACGTTAAAGACAACCAGCACTTTCACTTCAGAGCATTCCAGCTCTGTCAGACGTTTTTGGCTCCTTCTGGCAGCTGAAGACGGCCCCATATAGTGCTATATGAGTAGGTACTCTATAAGGTTAGTGTCCCTTTAATGAAAGCTAGTTTAAAATGTTTTAGAATAATGCAGTATATCATTTCACATGTAGTCATCTGTCTTCTGTTGTACTTACCACAGCCTGCAGGATCCTCATCCCGGATCCACTCTCAATTTAATAGTTCTTGCTTCGGTATTAATAAGGTTATTTGGCTGTAATAATAAATACATCATTCAGGAATTCCCACTTGTATCTAGTCCAGGGAATAGACTCATTTAAGGTTTTTTTTTTTCTTTTAAAGAAAAGTTTCTTAAGTAGCAAAGTATTTCTAGCAGTGAAAAATAAACAGATGCCTCATTGAACGTTCAGTTAGATAAACTTTTAAAAAACTTCAATACCTTTTTTCACAATGATATTAACCCCTTAGTGACGGCCCAATAGTGTTTTTAGGCCCTAGCAAAGTGGGCTTTAATCCTAGAGGACGTAAAACCATGCATCCTCTGAGGATTAAAATCCCATGGGCTGTGGACGTGACAGCTACATGCTGTCAGTTACCGGAGATAGCTGACAATATGGAGCTGTCATGGGGGGCTATGGAATGGAGGGCTGCGGTGAGCAGTTCCTGGTCACGTGATTGCCATTATCCAATGGATAATGGCGATCACTTAACAGTAAAAAAAAAAAGTTAAAGTTTCATCTCCCCTCACAGATGCGATCCGTGAGAGGAGATGAAACGTTTTACCGTAGGCCTCCATATTTGAAGCCTGACATGATCGTCCTCCACGGACCTTACCTGGATTTTGCACATGCGCCCATCAGCAAGATGCCGGACATATTCACAGGAGAAGGGAAGCCTGGGAAATTTAGAATCTCCTTGCTCCCGGCTACCAACGGTTGCTAAGAGCCTGGAAGCTGTGACTGGTGGACTTGTTGAGTGGTCCCCGGTCACATGATAAAAAGGTATCGATCTACCTTAGGCTGACCTCATACGACCGGATAGGAATTATGGACATACGCGGATCAATCAAATGCATTGGATTACACAATTCTGCTCACATTATCATTACATTGTGCTCCATGGTCGCAGATATAACTGCAGCCAATACACAACTATATTGTGTACGAAAAAAGGAAAAAGTAGCTCACCTTGTCCAATGTCTCAGCATTACCTCCATTATTGCAGCACTTGTTTCTCTTCCAACTACACCTGCCAGTTGTTGGGGTATTGTTGCAACACCCCAGAGGAGTGACCCTGAACACCTGGCTAATGTGAAGAGCTGGGAGCGTTAAGTGCTGATGTGTCATGGTGGCACTTAGCATGCTCTGGTCCCGTAGGGATGACACGTAACTAAGACCAGTGTAGATTGCAAGCCAAGCTTTGACACTCCTTTGGCAGGGAGTGCCAATAAAGGGGATGATGGGGGTTGTATTCAATATCACTTGTGAGGCCACCATTCCCACACACTGTTATTCTATGCAGTGTAGTAAATAACACGGAAATTTGTGTGTAGTACCTCGGGTTCTTAGGAACGGTTAAAGCCCGGTAGAACTGTTACTTGAAATAAACTTGTATCACAGGTAATTACAGGTGTAATTCACTTGCAGTAGTTACAGGCTATAACTCAGAGGTAGGGAGAATACACAAGATCAATACAGCCCTATAGTCCAAGCTATCTATATGTCACCGGTCCTGGATTGGGAGCACTCCGGAAGAGGAAAGGGGGGTAGGGGTCACTCCACAGACACTTTGGTAAAAACACTTATTCAGAAAAGGCTTAGCCAATAAAGTACCTCTGTGCGGTGATCCTAACTGATGGTCGGCCACATAGGAAAACACCTGTATTGTGGTGTGAACGGGTATCTGTTTTAGAAACTGGGGTTGCTCTTTCTCTGTTTCTGGGACTGATTCCTGTTACATCCACTCTCCAGACGCTACGGGATGTCGCTCTTCTTCCTCCATCTTCCTCCTACATGGTGCTTCCATGCGGCTTTTTGTTAGCACATGCAGGTAAGCAAGATGGAACTCCTCTCCCGCTCTCAATGTCTTTCATTTATAACCTCACTTGTACCACATGACACAGTAGAAAAGATATATTCAGCAGGCAGAGCTGAAAGACAATGATTTTATTACAGTTAACCCTTCAGACGCCGCAGCTGTGCAACACACATACAGAAAATGACAAGACAGCTTTGCACAGCGCATCCACATAAGACAATACATGTATCACAGTTATGGAGGGGGCCAGGGTGGTGTTTTGGGCCACTACATTATTACAAACAGTAATTTTTCCAAAAGATGAGGAGCTGGAATTCTTTATACAAAAGTGCTTACTTTATTAAGCACGTGCCATATAAAACAGGATGCAATCCAACAGAGCTACATGTGCCTCATGGTTACGGATATACCCGCAGCCCATACGCAACTACATTGTGTACGGGTTGCAGGTACCCACGTCATCACTAAGAGACAATGCCAGAAATGTAAACAAAAAACAATGTTCTGCGCATGACCGCCAGTGTGAGTAAGCAGTTATCTTTCTTCTATCTGAAATAGCCTATGATAGGCATGCAATCCTCCGAGGTGTCTACTCATTGTGACTCCCTATTCTTGCACTGCACTCCTAATCGGACCACGGGTTTGTGGCTTCATTGCAGTGAGGCAAAATGTGAAATGGTGCACCTCAATTAGTGGCTCAAGTATTACTAGAGATCCCCAGTCGTACAAGTAGTAGCAATTAGTGGCCCCAGTAATAACAACCCTCATAATGGCTCCAGTAGTAATATTGTCCCCCATATTGGCCTTCGGACCAGCAGAAACCCAACAGGCAGCTTAAGTCTGGCACCAGCAGCCACTGCGGAGTCTGTAGCCACTGAACTTCCCCGCCTTGTGTCTGCTCTGCATACAGCATGGCATACACAGGCGCAGAGGGGAGAGATTAGTGGTCACAGACTCAGCAGCGGCTGAACTGACTGCCTGTTGAGTTGCTGCCAGACCAGCTTGCAGCAGGAAAATTATTTAGTACTGGCAATTAATGGCCAGTAAAAGATAATTACTAGCCAGATGGAAATGTGCCACCTGAGGCAGCAGTCTCAGGTCATCCCGTGGTAGGTGAGCTGAGACTGAGAAAGGATTGCAAAGTTCTTATAAAAAGTGACCCTTCAGTCTTCGGGAAAAAATC